>NC_045766.1:106157624-106782624 GCF_008692025.1 Phocoena sinus | reverse complement strand
TTCGTTGTCTAAAGGAGGGAAGGAAGGAAGGAAAGAAAGAAAGAACGAAGGTAAAGTATAATAAAGTTATTACAATTAAACTTAATTATTAAGAAAAAGAATTTTTAAAAAAAAAGTCATGGACGGATAGAGCCCTAGGACAAATGGTGGAAGAAAGAGTATACAGGACAGGATCTCACACAGAAGCATACACGTACACATTCACAAAAAGAGGAAAAGGGAAAAAAATCATAGATCTCGCTCCTAAATTCCACCTCTTCAATTTGGGATCATTCCTTGTCTATTCAGGTATTCCACAGATGCAGGGTATATCAAGTTGATTGTGGAGCTTTAATCCGCTGCTTCTGTGGCTGCTGGGAGAGATTTCCCTTTCTCTTCTTTGTTCTCACAGCTCACAGGAGCTCAGCTTTGGATTTGGCCCTGCCTCTGCGTGTAGGTCGCTGGAGGGCGTCTGTTTTTCGCTCAGACAGGACGGGGTTAAAGGAGCCGCTGATTCGGGGCCTCCGGCTCACTCAGGCCGGGGGTTGGGGGATGGGGGTAGGAGGGGCACTACGTGCGGGGCGGGCCTGCGGCTGCAGAGGCAGCGTGACGTTGCGGCAGAGGCCGGCGTGATGTTGCACCAGCCTGAGACCCGCCGTGCGTACTCCCGGGGAAGTTGTCCCTGGATCCCGGGAAACCCGGCAGTGGCGGGCTGCACAGGCTCCGCGGAAGAGGGGTGTGGAGAGTGACCTGTGCTCGCACACAGGCCCCTTGGTGGCGGCAGCAGCAGTCTTAGCGTCTCCCGCCCGTCTCTGGGGTCCGCGGTTTTAGCCGCGGCTCGCGCCCGTCTCTGGGGTTCGCGCTTCCCGCCGCGGCTCGCGCCCGTCTCGGGGGCTTGCGCCCTCAGCCGCGGCTCGCGCCCGTCTCTGGGGTTCGCGCTTTTAGCCGCGGCTCGCGCCCGTCTCTGGAGTTCCTTTAAGCAGCGCTCTTAAACCCCTCTCCTCGCGCACCAGGAAACAAGAGGGAAGAAAAAGTCTGTTTGCCTCTTCGGCCGGTGCAGGCTTTTCCCCGAACTCCCTCCCGGCTAGTCGTGGTGCACTAACCCCTCAGGCTATGTTCAAGCCGCCAACCCCAGTCCTCTCCCTGAGCTCCGTCCAAAACCAAAACCCGAGCCTCAGCTCGCAGCCCCGCCCGCCCCGGCGGGTGAGCAGACAAGCCACTCGGGCTGGTGAGTGCCGGTCAGCACCGATCGTCTGTGCAGGAATCTCCCCGCTTTGCCCCTCCGCACCCGTCGCTGTGCACTACCTCGCGGTCTCCCGAAAACTCCCCCCTCTGCCTCCCGCAGTCTCCGCCCGCGGAGGGGCTTCCTAGTGTGTGGGAAACTTTTCCTCCTTCACAAGCTCCCTCCCACTGGTGCTGCAGGTGCCGTCCTTATTCTTTTGTCTCTGTTTTTTCTTTGCCCTACCCAGTTACGTGGGGAGTTTCTTGCCTTTTGGGAGGTCTGAGGTCTTCTGCCAGCCTTCAGTAGGAGTTCTGTAGGAGTTGTTCCACGTGTGGATGTATTTCTGGTGTATCCGTGGGGAGGAAGGCGATCTCCGCCTCTTACTCTTCCGCCATCTTCAGGGTCCCCCCTCTAGCATTTTTTTTAAAGTTGCAATTATTGTTTAGCCAAGTTATAGGAGGTATAGTTGTCTGTGGAATTTTTGCCCTAGGTATGTTTTTGCTCATTTTTACAAAGTAACAAGTCTCTGTTATCAATAGTAATGATTTCTAACATTTCCCACCATGTCTCAGTGTGAAAGATCTTTGGAGATTATCTGAGCCATTTTCCTTTGACATATGGATCAGGAAGTAAAGTACAAAGAGGTGAGATTCTAGAGTTGTCTTTATGGCACTCTTGAAACAGACCTCCACAAACACATATTGTTTCTTGTATTATATCTTTTTGCTATTGATAACACATTATTTCACTTGATACAGTATCTTGAGTTGGTAAACTAGGTATTATTTGATCATTCTTTTCCAAATAGCTAATACCAGTGGTCAGCACAATATGTCCCTTTACAGAAATAATTTGCTGATCCCTAATTAATACTGTGTCCTAAATAATGTGTATTCTATAAAGAGAAAGTCAGTTGCGCTATGCATAAAAATGTTTGTTACCAAATTCTTGTTCAAAAACAGACATTATGCTTTAAAAAGGCAAATCAACTTTCAACGTATAGTTACTTGGGAAGGTGCCTATAACCTGAGATGGGTTGGTTGTGACAATGAAGACCTCAATTAGAGTGAAAAGAAAGTTTTCTAGAATGAAGGAATTCAAAAGGGAAAATAAATTAATGGGAACTGATTGAGGTAGGAGACTGGGTACCTCTTTATTTGAGACTACAAATACAGTGGGAATTGTTGTAAGTGCAAAATGAAAATTCCTTGGTTTTATTTTGAACTTTAAAAGAAGAACTTAAGTCCAGTAGTTTACAACTGAGAGATTTTAATACTTGAGAGCAAATCAGTAGGGTTGATGAACAGAGTGAATTAGGACTAAACACCCTGATCCAGAAAGAATGTCACCGTACTGTGTATGCTGATTGTGTGTGTGTGTGTGTGTGTATGTATATGTGAGAGAGAGAGTGTGTGTGTATGTATTTTGGGATGTGTGTGTGCATGTTTTCTAGAAAGAGTGGCTAGAGATCACTGCCCACATGAAGCCACATTATATATGTCACAAGTATGTTCTGAATATATTAAATATATTTGATGTTTTCATAAAAAATTTATTTTGAAAGACAGAAAAAGGGAAAAGACCATTGGGTTAGAAATCAAGATCTGTAGGACCCTAGGCAAATCACTCAACCTCTCTGAACTGTTTCACATTTAATATGTAGAACATACCTAAAGTCCCTACCAATCTATATTAATGTATACTATCCAAGCATCCAGGAACTAGGGTATATATAAATAAACCCTAATAAGGGAAGTGGAAATAACCATGGCTACTGGTACAAGGTTTCCACAGCAGAGTATGTTGGAAACATAATGCTTGATGATACCGTTATCTCTATTGTGGTCCAAACAACATTGCAGTTTATATCCTAGGAGGCTCTTGTGGTCTGGTTAGGAAATTAATATACTATTTAGCTTTCCCCAGTGACTATATTTTAAAAAATAGATATAGACACAATTAGATAGCATGATTAAAGGATTCAAGTTACATTTATGTTTTCTGTTTTGTTTCGTTTTGTTTGTTTTCCCTTTCCAGTTGTATTTTTTTTAAACATCTTTATTGGAGTATAATTGCTTTATAATGGTGTGTTAGTTTCTGCTTTATCACAAAGTGAATCAGCTATATATATACATATGTTCCCATATCTCTTACCTCTTGTGTCTCCCTCCCTCCCACCCTCCCTAGCCACCACTCTAGGTGGTCACAAAGCACCGAACTGATCTCCCTGTGCTATGCGGCTACTTCCCACTAGCTATCTGTTTTACGTTTGTTAGTGCCACTGCCACTCTCTCACTTTGGCACAGCTTACACTTCCCGCTCCCCATATCCTCAAGTACATTCCCTAGTAGGCCTGTCTCTTTATTCCCGTCTTGCCCCTAGTTTCTTCATGAGCTTTTTTTTTTTTTCTTAGATTCCATATATATGTGTTAGCATGCAGTATTTGTTTTTCTCATTCTGACTTACTTCACTCTGTATGACGGACTCTAGGTCCATCCACCTCACTACAAATAACTCAATTTCATTTCTTTTTATGGCTGAGTAATATTCCATTGTATATATGTGCCGCATCTTCTTTATCCATTCATCTGTTGATGGACACTTAGGTTGCTTCCATGACCTGGCTATTGTAAATAGAGCTGCAATGAACATTCTGGTACATGACTCTTTTTGAATTATGGTTTTCTCAGGGTATATGCCCAGTAGTGAGATTGCTGGGTCGTATGGTAGTTCTATTTTTAGTTTTTTGAGGAACCTCCATACTGTTCTCCATAGTGGCTGTATCAATTTACATTCCCACCAACAGTGCAAGAGTGTTCCCTTTTCTCCACACCCTCTCCAGCATTTATTGTTTCTAGATTTTTTGATGATGCCCATCCTGACTGGTGTGAGATGATATCTCATTGTAGTTTTGATTTGCATTTCTCTAATGATTAATGATGTTGAGCATTCTTTCATCTGTTTGTTGGCAATCTGTATATCTTCTTTGGAGAAATGTCTATTTAGATCTTCTGCCCATTTTTGGATTGGGTTTTTTTGATATTGAGCTGCATGAGCTGGTTGTAAATTTTGGAGATTAATCTTTTGTCAGTTGCTTCATTAGCAAATATTTTCTCCCATTCTGAGGATTGTCTTTTTATCTTGTTTATGGTTTCCTTTGCTGTGCAAAAGCTTTTAAGTTTTATTGGGTCCCATTTGTTTATTTTTGTTTTTATTTCCATTTCTCTAAGAGGTGGGTCAAAAAGCATCTTGCTGTGATTTATGTCATAAAATATTCTGCCTATGTTTGGCTCTAAGAGTTTGATAGTGTCTGGCCTTACATTTAGGCCTTTAATCCATTTTGAGTTTATTTTTGTATATGGTGTTAGGGAATGTTCTAATTTCATACTTTTACAGGTACCTGTCCAGTTTTCCCAGCACCATTTATTGAAGAGGCTCTCTTCTCTCCAGTGTATATTCTTGCTTCCTTTATCAAAGATAAGGTGACCATATGTGTGTGGGTTTATCTCTGGGCTTCATATCCTATTCCATTGATCTATATTTCTGTTTTTGTACCAGTACCATACTGTCTTGATTACTGTAGCTTTGTAGTATAGTCTGAAGTCAGGGAACCTGATTCCTCCAGCTCCATTTTTCTTTCTCAGGATTTCTTTGTCTATTCAGGGTCTTCTGTGTTTTCATACAAATTGTGAAATTTTTTGTTCTAGTTCTGTGAAAAATGCCATTGGTAGTTTGATAGGAATTGCATTGAATCTGTAGATTGCTTTGGGTAGTACAGTCATTATACAATGTTGATTCTTCCAATCCAAGAACATGGTATATCTCTGCATCTATTTGTATCATCTTTAATTTCTTTCGTTGGTGTCTTATAATTTTCTGCATACAGGTATTTTGTCTCCTTAGGTAGGTTTATTCCTAGATATTTTATTCTTTTTGTTGCAATGGTAAATGGGAGTGTTTTCTTTTTCTTTTTCTTCTTTTTTTTTTTTGCGGTACGTGGGCTTCTCACTGCTGTGGCCTCTCCCACTGCAGAGCAGAGGCTCCGGATGTGCAGCCTCCACAGCCATGGCTCACGGGCCCAGCCGCTCCGTGGCACATGGGACCCTCCTGGCCCAGGGCACGAACCCATGTCCCCTGCATCGGCAGGCAGACTCTCAACCACTGCGCCACCAGGGAAGCCTGGGAGTGTTTTCTTAATTTCACTTTCAGAGTTTTCATCTTTATTGTATAGGAATGCTAGAGATTTCCGTGCATTAATTTTGTATCCTGCTACTTTACCATATTCATTGATTAGCTGTAGTAGTTTGCTAGTTGCCTCTTTAGAATTTTCTATGTATAGTATCATGTCATCTGCAAACAGTGACAGCTTTACTTCTTCTTTTCTGATTTGGATTCCATTTATTTCTTTTTCTTCTCTGATTGCTGTGGTTAAAACTTCCAAAACTATGTTGAATAATAGTGGTGAGAGTGGGCAGCCTTGTCTTGTTCCTGACCTTAGTGGAAATGGTTTCATTTTTTCACCTTTGAGAACGATGTTGGCTGTGGGTTACTCATATTTGGTGTTTATTATGTTGAGGAAAGTTCCCTCTGTGCCTATTTTCCACAGGGTTTTTATTATAAATGGGTGTTGAATTTTGTCGAAGGCTTTCTCTGCATCAATTGATATGATCATATGGTTTTTCTCCTTCCATTTGTTAATATGTTGTATCACATTGATTTGCGTATGTTGAAGAATCCTTGCATTCCTGGGATAAACCCCACTTGATCATGGTGTATGATCCTTTCAGTGTGCTGTTGGATTCTGTTTACTAGTGTTTTGTTGAGAATTTTTGCATCTATGTTCATCAGTGATATTGGCCTGTAATTTTCTTTCTTTGTGACATCTTTGTCTAGTTTTGGTTTCAAGGTGATGGTGGCCTTGTAGAATGAGTTTGAGAGTGTTCCTCCCGCTGATATATTTTGGAAAAGTTTGAGAAGGATAGTTGTTAGCTCTTCTCTAAATGTTTGATAGAATTTGCCTGTGAAGCCATCTGGTCCTGGGCTTTTGTTTGTTGGAAGATATTTAATCACAGTTTCAATTTCAGTGCTTGTGATTGGTGTGTTCATATTTTCTGTTTCTCCCTTGTTCAGTCTTGGAAGGTCGTGCATTTCTAAGAATTTCTCCATTTCTTCCAGGTTGTCCATTTTATTGGCATAGAGTTGCTTGTAGTAATCTCTCCTGATCCTTTGTGTTTCTGCAGTGTCAGTTGTTACTTCTCCTTTTTCATTTCTAACTCTGTTGATCTGAATCTTCTCCCTTTTTTCCTTGATGAGTCTGGCTAATGGATTATTCAATTTGTGTATCTTCCCAAAGAACGAGCTTTTAGTTTTGTTAATCTTTGCTATCATTTCCTTCATTTCTTTGTCATTTATTTCTGATCTGATCTTTATTGTTTCTTTCCTTCTGCTATCTTTGTGGGGTTTTTGTTCTTCTTTCTCTAATTTCTTTAGGTGTAAGGTTAGGTTGTCTATTTGAGATGTTTCTTGTTTCTTATCGTAGGATTGTATTGCTATAAACTTCCCTCTTAGAACTACTTTTGCTGCATCCCATAGGTTTTGGGTCGTTATGTTTTCATTGTCATTTGTTTCTAGGTATTTTTTGGTCTCCTCTTTGATTTCTTCAGTGATCTCTTGGTTATTAAGTAGTGTATTGTTTAGCCTCTATGTGTTTGTATTTTTTACAGATTTTTTTCCTGTAATTGATATCTAGTCTCATAGCGTTGTGGTCTGAGAAGATACTTGATATGATTTGATTTCAGTTTTCTTAAGTTTACCAAGGCTGGATTAGTGACCCAAGATATGATCTATCCTGGAGAATGTTCCATGAGCACTTGAGAAGAATATGTATTCTGTTGTTTCTGGATGGAATGTCCTATAAATATCAATTAAGTCCATCTTGTTTAATGTATCATTTAAAGGTTGTGTTTCCTTATTTATTTTCGGTTTGGATTATCTGTCCATTGGTTTAAGTGGGGGTGTTAAGGTCCCGTACTATAATTGTGTTACTGTCGATTTCCCCTTTATGGCTGCTAGCATTTGCCTTATGTACTGAGGTGCTCCTATGTTGGGTGCATAAATATTTACAATTGTTATGCCTTCTTCTTGGATTGATTTCTTGATCATTATGTAGTAGCCTTCTTTGTCTCTTATGATAGTCTTTATTTTAAAGTCTCTTTTGTCTGATATGAGAATTGCTACTCCAGCTTTCTTTTGATTTCCATTTGAATGGAATATCTTTTTCCTTCCCCTCACTTTCAGTCTGTATGTGTTCCTAGGTCTGAAGTGGGTCTCTTGTAGACAACATATATACGGGTTTTGTTTTTGTATCCATTCAGCCATTCTATGTCTTTTGGTGGGAGCATTTAATCCATTTACATTTAAGGTAGTTATCGATATGTATGTTCCTATTACCATTTTCTTAATTGTTTTGGGTTTGTTATTGTAGGTCTTTTCCTTCTCTTGTGTTTCCTGCCTAGAGAAGTTCCTTTAGCATTTGTTGTAAAGCTCATTTTGTGGTGCTGAATTCTCTTAGCTTTTGCTTGTCTGTAAAGGTTTTAATTTCTCCATCAAATCTGAATGAGATCCTTGCTGGGTAGAGTAATCTTGGTTGTAGGTTTTTCTCCTTCATCACTTTAAATATGTCCTGCCATTCCCTTCTGGCTTGCAGAGTTTCTGCTGAAAGATCAGCTGTGAACCTGATGGAGATTCCCTTGTGTGTTATTTGTTGTTTTTCCCTTGCTGCTTTTAATATTTTTTCTTTGTATTTAATTTTTGATAGTTTGATTAATATGTGTCTTGGCATGTTTCTCCTTGGATTTATCCTGTATGGGACTCTCTGTCCTTCCTGGACTTGATTAACTATTTCCTTTCTCATATTAGGGAAGTTTTCAACTATAATCTCTTCAAATATTTTCTCAATCCCTTTCTTTTTCTCTTCTTCTTCTGGGACCCCTATATTTCGAATGTTGGTGCATTTAATGTTGTCCCAGAGGTCTCTGAGACTGTCCTCAGTTCTCTTCATTCTTTTTTCTTTATTCTGCTCTGCAGTAGTTATTTCCACTACTTTATCTTCCAGGTCACTTATCTGTTCTTCTGCCTCAGTTATTCTGCTATTGATCCCTTCTAGAGAATTTTTAATTTCATTTAGTGTGTTGTTCATCACTGTTTGCTCTTTAGTTCTTCTACGTCCTTGTTAAGTGTTTCTTGTATTTTCTTTATTCTATTTCCAAGATTTTTGGATCCTCTTTACTATCATTATTCTGAATTCTTTTTCAGGTAGACTGCCTATTTCCTCTTAATTTGTTAGGTCTGGTGGGTTTTTATCTTGCTCCTTCATCTGCTGTGTGTTTTTCTGTCTTCTCATTTTTCTTAACTTACTGTGTTTGGGGTCTCCTTTAGCAGTCTGCAGGTTCGTAGTTCCTGTTGTTTTTGGTGTCTGTCCCCAGTGGCTGAAGTTGGTTCAGTGGGTTGTGTAGGCTTCTTGGTGGAGGGGACTAGTGCCTGTGTTCTGGTGGATGAGGCTGGATCTTGTGTTTCTGGTGGGCAGGTCCACGTCTGGTGGTGTGTTTTGGGGTGTCTGTGGCCTTATTATGATTTTAGGCAGCCTCTCTACTAATGGACAGGGCTGTGTTCCTGTCTTGCTCGTTGTTTGGCATAGGGTGTCCTGCACTGTAGCTTGCTGGTCGTTGAGTGAAGCTGGGTCTTGGCGTTGAGATGGAGATCTCTGGGAGATTTTTGCTGTTTGATATTACATGGAGCTGGGAGGTCTCTTGTGGAGCAGTGTCCTGAAGTTGGCTCTCCCACCTCAGAGGGACAGCCTTGATGCCTGGCTGGAGCACCACGAGCCTTTCATCCACATGGCTCAGAACTAAAGGGACAAAAAATAGAAAGAAAGAAGGAAAGAAGATAAAATAAAATAAAGTAAAATAAAATGAAGTTATTAAAATAAAAAATAATTAAGAAAAAAATTTTTAAAGTAAAAATAATAAGACAGAACCCTAGGATAAGTGGTGAAATCAAAGCTATACAGACAAAATCACAACAGAAGTATACACATACACACTCAGAAAAAGAGGAAAAGGGGAAAAATAATAAATCTTGCTCTCAAAATCCACCTTCTCAATTTGGGATGATTCGTTGTCTATTCAGGTATTCCACCGATGCAGGGTACATCAAGTTGATGGTGGAGATTTAATCTGCTGCTCCTGAGGCTGCTGGGAGAGATTTCCCTTTCTCTTCTTTGTTCGCACAGCTCCTGGGGTTCATCTTTGGATTTGGCCCCGTGTCTGTGAGTAGGTCGCTGGAGGGTGTCTGTTCTTCGCTCAGACAGGACGGGGTTAAAGGAGCAGCTGGTTCGGGGGCTCTGGCTCACTCAGGCTGAGGGGAGGGAGGGGTACAGATGCGGGGCGAGCCTGTGGTGGCAGAGGCTGGCATGACTGCACCAGCCTGAGGCGCGCTGTGCGTTCTCCCTGGGGAAGTTGTCCATGGATCACAGGACCCTGGCAATGGTGGGCTGCACAGGTTCCCAGGAGGAGAGGTGTGGATAGTGACCTGTGCTTGCGCACAGTAGTCTTGGTGGCTTCAGCAGCAGCCTTAGTGTCTCATGCCCGTCTGTGGGGTCCACGCTGATAGCCGCAGCTCGTACCTGTCTCTGGAGCTCCTTTAAGTGGTGCTCTTAATCCCCTCTCCTCGCACACCAGGAAACTAAGAGGGAAGAAAAAGTCTCTTGCCTCTTCGGCAGCTCTAGACGTTTTCCTGGACTCCCTCCCTGCTAGCTGTGGCACACTAGCCCCTTCAGGCTGTGTTCAGACCGCCAGTCCTCTCCCTGTGATCCGACCCAAGCCCGAGCCTCAGCTCCCAGCCCCGCCCACTCCGGCGGGTGAGCAGACAAGCCTCTCGGGCTGGTCAGTGCCAGTTGGCACTGATCCTCTGTGCAGGAATCTCTCCGCTTTGCCTTCTGCACCCCTGTTGCTGTGCTCTCCTCCGCGGCTCCGAAGCTTCCCCCTCTACCACCCTCAGTCTCCGCCCGCAAAGGGGCTTCCTAGTGTGTGGAAGCCTTTCCTCCTTCACAGCTCCCTCCCACTGATGCAGGTCCCGTCCCTATTCTTTTGTCTCCATTTTTTCTTTTGCCCTACCCAGGTACGTGGGGAGTTTCTTGCCTTTTGGGAGGTCTGAGTTCTTCTGCCAGCATTCAGTAGGTGTTCTGTAGGAGTTGTTCCACATGTAGAAGATGTATTTCTGATGTATTTTTGGAGAGGAAAGTGATCTCCGCGTCTTACTCTTCCGCCATCTTGAAGCTCTTCTCCGTTTTCAGTTTTAAAATATTATACCCCCATAACTATAATTTAAAGAAATTTAATTGTGTTTTTTTCTGTGAGAGTAAAGATAGTCTGTACTGCATTAAAAGTTTTAGTTTGTTAGGAATCACATATTTTCAAGTGGAATATTATGGAATATGTGTTTATTATGTAATAATAAATAATTACATAAAAAATGAAAGAAAACCTGTCTGTAGATAAGTGTCTGATTTCAGACAATAGCCTGACACAGTTGAAATTATATTGTGTCCTGAACACAGTCTAGACATGTACGCAATATTAAAATTAAAATGCTCTATCCGTGTCATGCATCACTCATTAAAAAAAAGTATAGTATTTACCTCATTATGAATAATGAGTGAATCTTCTTATAATATCACAGAGTGCCAATCTTCCTATAATTATGGTAATAATAATTTAGAATATGCTCTTTGAAAAGAATCTAGGACAGTCTACAAATAATAAACAAAAAATAAATCAATCTGGGCTCTCTGCCCAGATTATCACAAATATGTATAATGAAGCAAAGAAAGAAAATAAATACCTATAAGCACAACTGACTCCATGAGGAGGGGAAAAAAAGCCCAGTAATTCATTAAAACCATGGTCAAAAACAATTACAGGCCTCTCATGAATCTCTTTTATGAAAAGCTACGTGTATCTGTATATAAAGGTTTTTTTTTTTTCTGTAGAATTCTTCAGAAGTCCCTTTGAGATAAATACATAGAAAACGAAGGAAGCTACCTGTCCTTCCACCATTTTACATATAGGAGAAATACCAATCAAGGAAACTGTGATTTACCTAAAATGTGGAAATCAGACTTAACTATGTTAATTGGAAAATCAGCATATTCCAATTAGAAATTCTACCTCTTACTACAGATATTATGTGAAATGAATTACATTTTTATTGGTAAATAGCAAACTGGAATTACTGTTTTACATGCCAAAAGTTGCCCCAGATTGCTCCCTAATGGCCTGTTGATGTGCCATTCCAGTTTATTGAACCACAAAACAAAGTTGTTTTATTTCTAGTTTTAATTTTTAAAAAGTTTAGTGAAGGGCTTCCCTGGTGGCACAGTGGTTGAGAGTCCGCCTGCCGATGCAGGGAACACGGGTTCATGCCCCGGTCCGGGAAGATCCCACATGCTGCAGAGCGTCTGGGCCCGTGAGCCATGGCCACTGAGCCTGCGCGTCCAGAGCCTGTGCTCCACAACAGGAGAGGCCACAATAGTGAGAGGCCCATGTACCGCAAAAAAAAAAAAAAAAAAAAGTTTAGTGAAATTTTGTTCTCTGAGCTTAACCAAGTAAAAGTTAAATAACCAAATAAAGATAACTTGTGTGCCTAGTATCCAGTTCTCCTGCATTTTATTGAGCAGTAGCTTAACTTCCAATTTTTAGTTTGTATATGTGTTTCATTTAAATATTCTTTCATCCATCTATTCATTCTACAAAAAACATTTTGAGTTTCTACTACAAATCTAACACTGCTAGATGTTAGAGTCATAAAGTACATAGGATTTCTGATTTCATGGCACTCTAAAAAGAATGGATACAAAAAAAATAAAGAATCCAAAGAGAGTTCATAAACTCTAGTCTAAAACATGCAGTGTAAAATGCAGATTCCTAAGGAACATATGAGAAAAAGCAGGTAATCATTTCACAAATTACATTTTGAGCTTTAAGTGTATCTTTTTTTCATTTACAATTCTTCTTTTCATTTATAGCAGGTGATGTAAACTACTTCTGCTTAAAATGATACCTCACCTATCAGAAGAGTCTTAGGTGCCTTATGAATTTAGGCTCCTTTCTCAAAATAGAAAAATGTCAACTTTTAAGGATCACAAATGCTCTATTTTAGAAGATCTCAACACTTTATTTAGCTTTACCTGTAAGTTTGCTAATATAAGTAGAAAATAAATGACATTTCTAGTCATATCATAGCCCTATAATTTTCTTTTATTTCATAGACATATAAAATGTACATGCCGTGCAACATGATATGTAATTCATAGACATAGTCTAATTATTTAGATACTTTATTATTTCCACTTCATTGTTACTAAACGTGATTTTAAGCAGATATGAGGACTTCCCTGGCGGTCCAGTGGTTAAGACTTCACCTTCCAGTGCAGGGGGTGTGGGTTTGATTCCTGGTTGCGGAGCTAAGATCCTACATGCCTCACAGCCAGAAAAACCAAAACATAAAACAGAAGCAGTATTGTAACATATTCAATAAAGACTTTAAAAATGGTCCACATCAAAAGAAAATCTTTAAACAGATCTGAATTCTAAAATCTCTTAGGCAAGTAAATGTGGATAGTATGTTTGATACTGTAGTAGCACCATGAACAATGCATCAGTGGTTAAAGATGTTTCTAAGATCTTTTGGGAACTAATACAGTTCCACAAAGCTTTTGTTGATATTTTTACTTGATTCCTTATATGTTGATGGCAGAAAAGAAATGACAAAAATAGAAGTATTCAACTCAGTAAAAATGTAGTCACCACCAAGTCATCTATAAAGGCTCTTTTGCCTGTGCAGTTTTGGAAACAACTTATTCCATTTGATTTTGTCACAAGCATAAAGATATTTGGGGTGCAAAGGAAAAGAGGTTGGAATGAGAGTTGTGATTATTTATTCGTCGCCTTATTTTGTCTACTGAAAACTTCAGACAAATATTCTTTTGAAACTAACAGCATGTTTTGTTTCTTTCTGTTTTAGGTAAGCATATTCACTGTTCCTGGTATAATCAGACTGCACCAAGGTAAAATAAGAAAATGTGGTAACAATGATCAATATGTAAATATATATGAAATTTTAGAAAAAGCAGTTAAAATCAAGTTTCATTGGGAACTAAATACTGGAATTACCTTAGAAAATAGAAAATCTAAATGTTGAGTTTTTGTTTTATTCTGATGTCAGTGCTGTAAACTTGCAATATTTGAAAATGTGTGTCATATGGAGTATTAAAAATATTTATTAATTTCTAATGCTATTAGGACATTTCTCACATCTTAAAGTGAGAAATGCAAATCAGAGTAAATTTTACACACAAAACATGTAAGAAAATTTGTTATCAGTATGCAAATTAATATATTTGCTGCACATACTGGATTTAAAAATAAATTAAAATATAACAAGTGATTTTCAAATACTAGAAGATGCTTCTAATACATATTGTTTTTAAAGGATATACATTTTTATGCATTATACTTAAAGCTAGGAAAAAATAGAGTAATATTAATCAATATTATTTGTCACTCTGAAGGTTAGTTATCAATCAATCTTAGTTAGAAATACATTTCTTCAGAAAATAAATTATTTTCTAGGAGAAATATGCTATGGCCCGTAAAATTCATATTACTTTTTCCATAATAACTCAAATCCTAGTTAAGCATACTGTTTTGGCATTCACAACTGAAAAAACTAAATTTAATCATAGTTATAGGGTAATATAAGTTCTAACACTTTCTAGAAATATGTGTAACATTTAAACTCACATATTGTAGGAAATTTGTTCCATTTCCAATATATTTTATTTCAAATAAAAGAGTGTTTATAATTACTTTCTATTTAGCTTGCTTCTTTGGCTTTTTGCACTGAAGGCCAAGAGAATCCACGTTTGTAGGAGCATATGCTGTACAGTATTAGTAGGCATTTTTAGGGACACATAACCAAATTTAGTTCCTTTTGGAACAAAGGCAACAAATTGATGGTTCAGGAACCTACATGGCTTTAGAGTTTAGTACTTTTGAGCCCAGCAGCACTGGAAGTCTCATTATCTCAGAAAAGAACAAAGTATTTTTAATTAGAAGAAGTGCCATTATTGTTCATTATAGTAGTTTCAAAGTAAATAATGTTCTAATTGACGCAGCAAGAGTGTTTTCCTTACTCCAAACAAACAAGTGAACCTTATCTTTAGTAAGTAGTGAGGCTAAATTTTACTTTTATTTTTAAATAATCATGCTAAGGATGTGGTTTATTTTTCTGAATTTAATAATTTGATACTGATTTTAAATAAAAATATATCAATGTCAGTATGATTCAACTGATCATTTATAGCAGTGGATTGAGAAGAGAGAAGGGTTGTTTGGCTATTGTTTTACTCTCTTTTTACTGTTTTGCCTTTCCTTTAATTTGAGTTGTTGGGACTCTTTGTTAAATGATGTGCTTTTTGTTTTAATTAGAAGCTAATATTTAATGGGTTAAATTGAGACTTCTTTCTGTTAGCATAGATAAATGTCTACAATGTAAGAAAGTATGGGCAACTTTCTAAGTGCTTTGTAATTGTGTTTCTCTGGAAAAGTTTAGTAATATCTGTTTGAGTATTGTAGTACATATTTGAAATCATACATTTAAGTCAAAAAGTTATTTTCCTTCATCTCAAAATGTATCTGGTAGGGAGAAAAAGTTCAAATTTTTTGTCATTGTGACTACTGTTTATAATGATAATGAGATATAGATAATTTTATATAAATATACAATCAAAACTACTCTATGCCCTCAAAACAGAATAGTTTGACTTACTGTTCCATATTCAAAAACCTGAAATAAGTGAAGAATCTTATGGTTTTCATTAAATAAATCTTAAACAGAAAACATTTTAAACTTTTGTTGATGAAAAACATTTTTAAACTTAGCATAGTTTTCTGTTTAACTGCAGAATTAGAAATATACTTAAATCTTTCTCTGATGACTGTGAATTATGCCATGTATCAGAGTCCATTGCAGCAAATGGTCTAATAGAACATTGTAAGAGTGAAAGGTATATGTAAGGATGCTTTTACCAAAACAAAGAAAAAATGTAAACAAAAGGAAAAAACAAAAGCATAAAATATTCTTAATCATCCCATAAATTAGGTTATTTTCGTTTCATTTGGCATTTTCTCTGAAATAAAAAGCAGAACAAACTTGTTGACATTTATTGTTAGTTCAGTTCCAACTAATTGGTGCTTTACTTAATGTTAGTATTCCAGACTACATGATATTTATTCTTTGTCCATTTGAGGCTACACTTTGAATATGAACACCCAGCAATGGCACCATGAGTCTAAGATTGATAGTTATTTGATTTAGCAGCATCTGTTGTTGTTTGATGTACTCCAAGCACCTGCTCTTCCTTGAAATTCAACATGCAATTCAATTTACTTTCATGACACATAACCTCAACAGAAGAATACTATTGTTGTTTATACACAGGTATTATAATTAATAATTGTATGTGTCTTTGGTCAAGCAAATATCTATAGACTGGGTCAAACATCATTAACTTTAATAAGAACAACAATGGGCAAACACTTTGAATCACTTACTCCATAAACTGATGTAGAGTTCTTTTATGTTTCAGGGCATCTAGAGTCATTTTTTCAATTAGCAGTCCTTTCTTTTAATGCTTTTGGAGAATTAATGAAAACACAACAATATATGTTATCAGAACGATATTCTTTCCTGTGTTTGTCATTGTATTTCAAACCTGTCACATTATACAGAGTTGTAATAAGAAATATACCCAGAGACAGACACTGCTGTTTATTTAATTCTCTATTCACATTTTGTAATATGCAGCAACGCAATAAAAACCAATGTAATTGTAACTGAATTACACTGCTTCAAAGTTTATATGGGGACACACAGGGATTTAGGATAAATATAAGAGTGATCATGCTGAGGATTAGAAAGGTCTGATCAAGGGTTTTCTAGGCAGAAAAATATCTATGAAAACCAAGCAAAAGTGTATTCGTCCTAGTAAAAATGTGAACATTATATAATACTATAATAGTGATTATGTGTATTGTAATTCTAAGGAGACCTGATGTCCTATAATGGACTATGCATCTGATACCCCTTTTCTAAGGAAGTCTCTTGCTTAGTGTTAACAATCCAGTGATATCTTGTGACCTTTTCTATGCAAATATGAACAATTTGAGGCTATCACAGTCTCTCATGTATTGCTCCTTAAAGGGACATTCTTAATTGCTTTTATAGTCTCAGTTTTATTTTAACCTCCATTACTTGTAATATCTTCTTTGAAGCTTGAAATTAACTTTTCTTTCTTCACTATTTTATCCTTTCCTATTTTGGTAAGCCATGATTTTACTTTTCTACTAAATTTCTAGGGGGTTTCATGCAACATAGACATGATAAATTTAATATGATAAAGTACATCTTTATTACATTATTCCTTACTCTCATTCACTGGAAGAGAATTATATACTTTTCCATGAAGAAGTATATTCCACATCATTCAGCGATGTGCTGTCCTTTTGCATATGGAAGCAAAATTAATGATAGTGTAATAGTAGAATATACACTTTGTAGTATTTACTTGGTAATAAAAGCTGTTGCACCATCTCAATTAGGTTCTTATTAATTCAGCCTTTTTGTGATCAACAGATGAACATCTATTAGGAGACTGACCTCGAAATCAAAGCTGTGACCTTAGTTTACTCAGAATGGTACTCTAAACAATTAAGCTAACCAACCCCATCTAGGTCATAATTTAGGGGAGAAAGAGAATGAGATCAGATAACAAAGCCTGCATTACCTTTTAGATATTCTTTTTCTACCTAAATGTTTCTTTGGAATAGGTTGAATGTATCATCCCATCCTTAAAGTAAAATGCATTGTTCTTTAAATATACTCTCACCCCTGCTCAGTTATGAAGCAATGACAATGCACATTTTCTTATTCTAAAAATAAAATAAGGCAATTTAGCCTTTGTGTTCCTCTGTAATTATAAAATGGTGGGAAGTTTGATTTTTAAGTGACACAAACTTTTCATCCTTATTATGGAAAGGAAACCAGATGTAATCATGATAAAATGATTAAGTATTTTAAAGTTTCAAATGGGCAGTGGATATGCATTCGTAAAAATATTTGATAATACTCGTGATCATCCTGGCCTCATTGCCACAGTCCTCAAATGTTCAAAGCTCTTATGTGAGTAAGCAATGGATGGTCAAATTTAGTCCATGACATTGGATGTTGCCTGAGTGGAGAAGCTGTGTCCCATTTCCCTTTGTGATCCCCCTTTACCTGGCCTAATGCTTGGCACATTTTTAGTTGCTTACAAATATTTTTGTTGTTGCTGTTGACATACATATTTGTTAGATTATTTTACACAGAAAAACTCTATATTGACTATATGCCAAATTTCATACAATATAGCTATAATGGAATTTCATGAATTATTTATTACAAATTATCTGTCTTAAACTCCTTCTTAAATGAGGCAAGGCAAGTTATGTAGGTAGGCTGGCAGAGGGATACCTACCTACCTACCTATATACATATATGGATAGAAAGATAATTGTTTAAAAAAATTGTTAAAAAAATAATTTTTCAGTATCAAGTCTTTTAGATTACCAGAGACTTTAGAAGTGTAACCATTGATATTACATATTAGTTTTCTTAATAAGCAGTAAATATTCAGTGTGCAATCTTTTTTTCTCTTCCAGAACCTATGCCAGGTTCTTGAGATATACAAGGGAGACAGCATGAAATCTATTCTCAAAAAGTCATGATCTATTGTAGAACAAAAATAAATATTTTTTATCTGTAAGAAGAGATGTAAGAAACATGGTCCAGTTGGGGAAAATAACTTCTAAATGGACAAAAATACTTTCTTTTAAAAAATCGTATTTCCAAAATTCTACTTTTGAACTACCGGGTTTGGTGGTTTGACATTGGCAGTTGAATAAATGCATGGGTAAATTCAAAATTAAATGAAAATTATTTGTTTAACACCATTTACAGTATAGATTTACCTAAACTCATTCTTCTTCCGTTATTTTTCTAACTTATATTGCAGATTACTTGTTTCCTGTTACTCCTTTGAAGGTTTTGTCCTCATTTCTCATGCATAGTTCTCTAAAAATATACTAGTGTGTAGACAAAGAGACCACTCAGGTTATTCTGAGTTCAAAAGAATGCTCTTTGAATTCTCCTGTAGGATCATAAGCATGGATATATGATTATCTTGCCTCTTAGCTCAAGAAAAAAATGATGATAGTGTGATGGTTAGGGTTTTTTTTTTTAAATATTCACGTTTTAATTTCAATTTTCTCCTTTTTCTACATAAAGCAATTTAAGAAAAGCTTCCTATAAAATTCTTGATGCTACAACTGCTTGTGGTTAGCTTTAATACTTAGAGATTTGGAGCTACTTCAAATTAATCCATTTTTTTAAATTTTAAAACATTCACTATTGAATATTAACAAATTTTGAATACTTTCTGGGATTCATATACTGAAACAATGCAAGAAATAACATTTTTCTCAACATATATGCTTCTCTATTAAGAAACAAATAAAAAACTCTAGTATAAATTATTTCTAGGCCCAGTGCATAATCAGTGGGAATCTACTTCAATCCATATGTTCATTCTCAGCTGAAAACACACCCTCTGTGTTCCAGCCTAAATTATTCAGTCATTTTACATCAGGAATTTGGGGCTGTCAGTAATATTAGAATTACGTCTTTATCATGATTTTAATAGCATGACAGCCACGACTATTGTTGACTCTATATTGCAATTTTTTTTACTTTTAGTTTGCTCTTTTAGCTGCACAGTTGTACAGATAATATCAAGAATGCTTTCCAGACACTTTTCCCATTCATTTAATAAAAATATTTAATGACAACTAGAATAATAAAAGGTAAATTATTTGGAAAGCAGTGTATATATTATATGCATCCCATTTTCAAACAGTGTGAAGACTAATATCACTGAGCCAAGTACGGTTTCTCAGTTAAGAACACCATCTATTTCTCACTGAGCCAAATACTATTTCTTATGTAAGTTCTGATTCAACCACTGAATCAAATGAATTGTTCTGGGGGATAGAAGAATGGCAGTAGGCATATGATGAATACAATGTTCAGTTTTGCTCCTATTTAACAGCACTCTTAATGATAGTGAGTATACTATCTTCTTAATTATTTTGGAAGACAAATGCACAGCTATAAGACAATTCAGTGAAGTTTTCTGCCACTATATTACAAGAACCAACTTTTCTTCAGTTTTCCATAACATGTACTTCATTTTCTTCTGAGCCCTCAAACAAAACGTCTTTCAAATCCCTATTCCCACCAACATTCTGTTTAAAATAGTCTAGGCTTTTTCTATCACATTCTTCAGAGATCTTTCAGCCTCTATCCATTAGTAGATTCCAAAGTCACTTTGCCATTTTCAGGTATTTGTTACAGCAGATTCCACCTTTGTGTATCAAAATCTGTATTGGTTTCCTGTGACCACTGTAATAACTCACCACAAACGCGTTGGCATAAACCAATAAAAATGTATTCTCCCACAGTTCTGGAGGCCAGAAGTCTAAAATTAGTATCACTGGGCCAAAATCAGAGTGTCCAGAGGGCTACGCTCCCTCTGCAGGCTTTAGAAATGAACCCATTCCTTGCCCCTTCCAACTTCTGGTAGCTGCTGGCATTCCTTATGCTGCATCATTCCAGTCTCTGCATCTGTGGTCACATTCCCTCGTCTTCTTTTCTGTGTTTCAAATCTCACTCTGTCTGTCTCTCGTAAAGACACTACAGTGGCATTTAAGGCCCACAGGGATAATCCAGGATAATCCCTCCATCTCAAGACCCTCAATTTAGTCACATCAGCAAAACCCCTTTTTTCTTATTAAGTAACTTTAGGACATGCTGTCTCCAGGGAGCATTTTCAGCTTACACAGGTAACATCTTAGAATTCTGCTTACCACTTCCCATAACTAAGAAAGTTGTATATATCTTTCAAAGTACTCCAGGACTATTAATATTTTTATTATATTTACTGAATATCACATAAAGTTTGTGTTTTGAATATATTTATAACATAACATTAGCCAATAGTCTAAATAGGCATAGTAGAAACTTTTCATCTACTTGTCCAATTCCAGTTGAATGGTAGTGGCTCAATTAAGAAGAGGTTTCAAGCTTAATTGGAAGTGTGTGTGGGGTTGTTGCCCAGTCACCTCATGTTTGCCCTTCATAGTCAACTATAGTAATGAAAGATATCTGATGATCATTGGAAAATAAGGGATAAGAAATAAATATGTATTTAAGCACTGTCTGCCCCTTCAAGTTAATATTTTATTTTCTTCTTTATAATATTACTGATTCCCTCCATAAAAGTATTATTGGATTTTATTATCAGCTAATTATTTACTCAATTGCATTTTTGGAAAACCTTGAATCAATGTTTTTATTATATAATCTGGCTCTTCCACTAACTAGATCTCTGGCTCAGCATTTCTTCTTTACCGTAGAATAATACTTACCTTGCGTGTTCATTGTAAAAATCCAATATTGTATGACTAACTTTTTATTAATGGGGTCAAGCATTATTATTTTTGTTGCCATTTAGCCTGCTTCATTAAGGTATTTAGAAGCATGATATCAAATTTATATTTGTTTTGGAAAGTTGAAGTCCTGTGAAGAGCTTGGACTATAAGTCTATGATTGAAATTCATTATAAGCACAGAAACAGCATTGAGTTGTAGAGTTAAATGATAGCTAGCTTGGTTTTCAATTTGGAGGAAATACTACATTATTTGGCAAAGTTCCTGTTATTATTTTAAATATATGAAGAGAAGTTAAAGAAAGCAATTCAGTACAGGTTTTTTTTTTATGCCCACTGAATTTGGAAAGAGATTGAATAATGAAAGAAGGTTCTACTTCACTGAGTGAAAAATGCAAAATATATTATAAAACAGAACATGTATTTTATTAACAATTAATATTAATTTTCTCAATCATACACACTAAAATATGCCAGCAATGCTATTGTCCCTGGAGATGTATGTGAAATATCCATATGTTTATTCATTTTAATTTTTTATGCATGATATGCTTAATTAGTATGTATAATTAATTAAAGGACATTGTAACAGATATAAACTTTAACTCTTCCATTTAGAACTGAGTGAACAACACTGCCTGTGAATTTTCGTAGATATAAGTTCCAAAAACTTTCATCAAATGTCTCCTTTTATCCGATGATTATTATATATTTTGTTGAAAATTGTTATTTATATAATACTCTTTGTGTTTAATATATGAATAAAACACAAGTAAATAAAACATACTTTATCATTTATTTACCAAAATAATTTTTGCAAGAATGCATATAAATACATTAGTCACTTTATTTCATGTATGTAATGCAAATTTTGAATTTTCATAGCCAACAAATAAGAAGGACGCTAATGTTTTTAAACACCTATTATTTGCCGTGTACTGTGACATAGAAACTTTATTTGCATTGTTTCAGTAAGTTCTTACAGTTATCTTGCTAGGTATGTCAAATAATCCCAGTTTTATACTTGAATCATGATTGTAAAGAGTTGGCCGTTTGGATGTTTGCATGGATTCATTTTCTGTTGGACACTCATCAGCCATCTCTAGCTTAGGTCAAATGGGAAAAAGTAATACAAACTAGATTGGTTGTCTTAATATAGTCCTTTAAATGTATACATTAAAGAAAAAAATCATAGTGATTTTAGGAAAATTTGAACTAGAAAATTTTAGACATACCAGCTAGTAAATGCGTGTTTTTTTGTTGTTTGTTTTGTTTTTGGAGTAAAAACATCTTACTTCCATATTATTATAGATGGAGAGGTGAATAGCATTATTGTCCATTGCAGAAAAGTTTTTGGTATGCTAAGCTCTGATAGTTAAGTTAGATTGGGCATTTCCAGTTTCCAGTGGGAATAAGTTCTATTCCATTAAAAATGCTGTGTAATATAACCTGTCTTCAAAAAGGATTAACTATCTACCACCAAGGTACATTACATACCATATAATTTCCCATGTTAACTCTTAAAATTATTCAGTGATCTACTTTTCCTAATATAATCAGTTTTCTATTATTATAGTGAAAATGAAAGTAATTGTCTAGAAAAAGCCAATGTAAATTCAGTCTTCCTCAAACTATCTAGAAAATTGAAAAAAAGTCAATACTTTAGGACAGGTTTCTGCATGCTTATTTGTGTTCTCTGCTTAACTTTGGATGTACCACAGGCGTATATATATATATTTGTTTTTCCCTTAACTTTGGAAAAATCCATTATATAATTTAACTAAGACAACTATAATAAATGGCCTCTTCTCAAGAAATTAACTTTTTTCCCCAGAAGAACTACATATCCATATATGAAAGCTTTCTAGATCTTTGCTATCTATATCCATTTTTTACACTCTGTTATCAGCTACTTATGGCTATATACTTAATTAACATCATTTGCATTTAAGTGTGATGATTTAGGGCACTCTTATGTTTGCATTTTTGTTTATTGAAACAAAGCACTCTTTAGGAATTGTTTGCATTAACAGTTGTAAGCTCATAACTTTTGATGAAAGTAAATCCTTTCTGTAAATGAACATTTTGAAAATGGAAAGTAATTAAAGTTTAACAAAAGTAAGCAAATACTTACTTTTGTAATTAAAGATTAACAAAATTAAGCAAATACAAATAAATTTGCAAATAAGCAAATTTTTAAGGCTCCTTAATTATTATTTAAAGGACAATGGATAGATTGGATGACCAATCTTCTGCAAAAAATTCAAAATCCTGTAGCTAATTTGCATATTCAGTGAGTCCACAGAATTCATTCACATTTGACAGGTGAGGGAATTGTGGCAGAGAGTTTAGGAGATTTATGGAAGGTCATTCAAAAAAAAAAATAAAACAATAAAAGAGCAGGATATCACATAGAACATTCTTTTCCTGTATACTTGTGTGGTGATACTCAAGTACCAAGTACGTAATTGAAAAGAGGGAAGAGATATGGGTATATATGTACATGTGTAGCTGATTCACTTTGTTATAAAGCAGAAACTAACACACTATTGTAAAGCAATTATACTCCACTAAAGATGTTAAAAAATTTTTAAAACTAAAGTAAAATTGATTTGAATAAAAAAAAAAAGAGTATTGTGATGAACCACTCCTGCTAATGGGGAAGCAAGCCTTCCCTCAGGGGTGTGGATCCAGGAGAAGTAGTGATAGCCATTGTTTCAAAGGATACCAGTTAGAGCCATTGTTCCAAAGAATACCAGTTAGCAAATCATCTTCCCAGGGCTCTGAATGAGTACTTATAGGTTTGGGAAAATACCCCTCTTTTGTTAAAGACAGTATTTTTTTTTTTTGTCTATACTTAAAACAGAGCATATTGGAAATAGCCTCCAATATATAGTGAGTTAATGAATGACCAAACATATTTTAATTTCATATTAATCATAGGTAGAGGAAGGAAGGCAGCATCATAGAAGAAATTAGAGTATGTCTGACTCCTAGATTCATCATTTGTACATGAATGAGGGCAACATACATGACCCATGTTTCTTTTTCCTTATGGTAAAAAGAGATTAATAATCAAACATAGCTCACAGGACAATTGGAACATGAAAATATAATTATATAGATAAAGGACTTAATGTATATATTGAGCAGTCAATAAAATGACAACTGGATATATTTAGGTATGTGCACACATGCATGCATTTTCTTATTGGCAAGGAAAAGTACTTCTTTTCCAAAATATAAATCTAATTGCTCACTTATCTGAAATTTTTCCTCTAGCTTCAATTGCAAATATCCTTACTAAAAGAGATAACATATCAATAGGAGTGAAATGTATAAGAAACTGATTTTTTTCTTTTCTCTTTTGCTGGAGAGGAAGCATTGGAGCATAGGAAGGTACTGGGTCTGCTACAAAGGAATTACTACAGAGAGTTAAAATGGAATTGATAGTTAAATAGACTTTCGTTGATCTATTTGTAGATAAGCAGAAAATGAGCAATGGTGCATAAGTATACCTTAGCCCAACAAGAAAATTAAACTGATTATTGGTTGGTCAAATCAGAAATACATTTAATATATTGTTAAATAATTGGGAGCAGATATAATCTGAGGAGATTATTCAATTATGAATGCCAAGGTGTAGAGACCCATCCAGGTTGTAAAGAAATCATCAAATCTTTTCTAATATATCAATCAGTAGTTAATGCTATAAATTCCCTCCAAAGTACAGCTTTAGCAGCATCTCAAAAATTGTCATATATTGTTTTTCATTTTTATTCATTTATTTAGATGTTTGTTATTTTCTAATATTTGGGGAAATATTTGTTTCTAATTTTTTTTTTTTTTTTTTTTTTTGTGGTACGCGGGCCTCTAACTGTTGTGGCCTCTCCTGTTGCGGAGCACAGGCTCCGGATGCGCAGACTCGGTGGCCATGGCTCATGGGCCCAGCCGCTCCGCGGCATGTGGGATCTTCCCAGACCGGGGCATGAACCCGTGTCCCCTGCATTGGCAGGCAGACTCTCAACCACTGCGCCACCAGGAAAGCCCTGTTATTTCTAATTTAACAAGAAAACATTCTGTTTTTGTTTTTTTACTTTCTTTGTTCAAAGATATACTTTATCTGACTTGAATACTTTAAGTTTATGAAAATTTGTTGCATAGTCTAGTATATGTTCTATCTTTTGATCTATGTTTTGTGTGCACTTGGGAAGAATGAGTAATCTATTGTGGATGGAATGTTCCAAATTTTTCAGGTTAATTTGATTGATACGGTTATTCATATTTGCTATATCCTTATTGATATTATGTCTGCTTGTTCAATCAATTATTGATAAAAGGGTTGTCTTAGTCTCTTCAGGCTGCTATAACAGACTGGCATAGACTGGGTAGCTTGTAGACAACAGAAATTTTTTCTCACAGTTCTGGAGGCTGGGAAGTCCAACATCAAGGTGCTGGCAAATTTGGTGTCTGGAGAGGACCTACTTCATGTTTCATAGATGGCCATCTTTTTGCTGTGTTCTCACGTGGCAGAAGGAACAAGGGAGCTCTGTGGGGTCTCTTTCATAATGGCACAGTCCCATTTCTGAAGTCTTCACCCTCAGGGACCTAATCACCTCCCAAAGGCCCCGCTTCCTAAACCATCACATTGGGGGTTAGAATTTCAACATATGAATTGGTGTGGAGACACAAACATTCAGTCTATAACAGGGGTTTTAAAAGCTCAGGCTATGATCGTAGATTTGTTTATTTCTCCTTGCAGTTGCATCAATTTTTGTTTCATGTATTTGAATTTATGCTAGTATATGCATACATTTTTAGGATTTTTATATCCTCCTGACTGATGGACACCTTTATCATTGAGAAATGATACTCTTCTTTTCTGGTAATATTCATTATCTGAAATCTACTTTGTCTAATGTTAATATCGTCAATTCATGTTTATTGCTCTTTATAAACTTTCTCGTTTTAAAACACTCTCAGATTTATAGAAAAAATTATAAAGGAGTACAGAGAGGCTCCATATACCCCATAGTACAGTATATTTCTTACAATTAATAAACCAATACTGATAGATTATTATTAACTTAAGTCCATACTTTATTCAGATCCTTGGTTTTAACTTAATGTCATTTTTCCATTCCAGCATCCCATCCAGGACACCACATTACATTTAGCAGTCAGGTTTCCTTGGGTTTCTCTTGGCTGTGATAGTTTCCAGGTTCCTTTTATTAGTGTTAGCATACTGTGTCTTATTTCATCCTTTTACTTTTAACCTATTTATGTCTTTTTATTTAAAGTATGTTTCTTAAAAAAAAAAATAAAAAAATAAAAAAAAAAAAAAAAAAAAAAAATAAAGTATGTTTCTTCTAGGCAGCATGTAGTTAGGTCTTACTTTTTTTTCCAGATGACAATCTTTGTCTTTTAATTGGGGGCAATCTTTACTTTTTAAATTATTCCTATATAATGTGATTATTGATATGGTTACCTTTAAGTTGTCATATTTCTATTTGTTTTCTGTTGTTTTAATTTGTTTCCCCTTTTTGTACTTTCTTTAAGATTGAGTATTTCTATGATTCTGTTTTTCCTGTTTTTTGGTTAATTGTCAGTAGCTCTTTTCTATTTTTATAGTAATTGCTTTCGTGTTTATAGTTTACATCTTTAACTTAGGCACAGTGTACTTGCAAGTGACATTATGCCACTTCACAGAGAGAAAAAGAACCTTACAGTTGTATACTTCTATTTTTCCTTTTCCAACCTTTGTGCTGTTATTGCCACACATTTTACTTTTACTGTTTATAAATTTCACACTATATTGTTATCATTTTTTATCAAAAACTCAATTATCTTTTCTCTCCAGCATTCTGTTCTGAAAACTATGGCCACCTTGGGGGTCAGCCAGGATCCTACTGGGTTTCCTATCCCTGCAGTGAAACATGGAAATTCTCTCAGTACAGTAATCTGGAGTATTTCAGGTTCTCAACTTGTTTGTCCATCTTCAGGCCTCAGTGTCCTTTATTTGTTTTCCCATAAACAGTGTTTTGCAAACTGCTACATCATGTATTTTATTCCAGTGGGAGAGCAAATCTTGTCCTTGTTACTGCACTTTGGCCATCTAAAATAGAGTGCAATACTTCATGTGAATAGTGGTACTTTACAAGTACTCTAGCAGGAAGTTGGAACCTCATGGAAAGAAACACACACACACAGACGAGTTTAGCTACTCAACCCCAGGCCTCCTTGTACTAGGAATTACGGAAGTATATTTAAAATAAAGCAAAGATTTAATGTTATGTACTCATGAGATATATATATAATAGGAAGAAACAAGACTTAGGTCTGATGACCTGGATTAAATTCCAAGAATGTAGCTCTGTGACTCTGAACAAATGACGTAGTCTGTCTTAGACTTGTTTTTCTCATATGAAAAGCCAAATTAATAATGCCAAGTTCACAAGATTATATGTGAAGACCAAAACACCAAGCACACTATTTAGCTCATTACAGAGCCTCTAAAATGCTTGTTTATTTCTGCATTTACATGGTTGTGATTCCATATCAACTTGCATAAATTTCAATGCCCAATATGTCAAGATACTAGTATGTATAATAATTTGCCATCTTGAAACTGTAAAAATAAACTACCATTCCATTTTATAGCTAAGGAAATGGTATCTCCATCACATGGTTATGGCTGAATACACAAAATGAGTAACCATTTTCTGTAAGATTTGAACCCAGTTCAATTTTGATCCATGTTTGTTTTTGTTTTTTTTTACTTCTCCCTGCAGAGTTTAGCCTTCTTTTCATAAAATAATTTCCAAGAATATTTTATTTTTAGAGATATGAATCTAATATCAGAATTTTCAAACACTCTTGACTGTCATTTGCTATTTCATGCACTAAATATATCTAAAATTCTATAACACCTGTAGTTATGTACTGCTACTTCCACAAACCCTCCATTATAATAAATACTCAAAATGCTTTTCTCAGTAAGTTAGCTTAATTTTATACACAAAATTAATGTTAAACTATTATTGTTTTCCTTAAAATATCATTTTTGGCTATCACACTTGCAAAAGACTTTTTTTTTTTTTTTTTCCCCGCGGTAAGTGGGCCTCTCACTGCTGTGGCCTCTCCCACCGCGGACGCGCAGGCCCAGTGGCCATGGCCCACGGGCCCAGCCGCTCCGCGGCACGTGGGATCCTCCCAGACCAGGGCACAAACCCGTGTCACCTGCATCGGCAGGCGGACCCTCAACCACTGCGCCGCCACCAGGGAAGCCCACAAAAGACTCTTAATTAAGGTCTGGAAAAATATCAAAATGCACACCCATAACAAAACAGCTACCACTTTTTATAGTTTATGATTCAGTATGTTTCAGTTATTCTTTATGATATAAATTTCTGTCATGTGTGCTACAAATTGGCATTGTCAAAAAAGCAGCATATTTGGGGACTGGCAAATGTCATAACCACTCTTAAAATCACATGCTATTTTATGATAGTGTTTTAACATGTTTTGCATTAGAAGCACTCTGGATCATTATAGTGAGGATTTCATTTTTTCCCCCCCTTGTAGTAATAACTTAGGCTCTTTCAGTGTGACATTTTCTTTTAGTCTATTTTGAGTTGATCTCCTTTTCTATCAAATATTCTTTGGTAAAATATTATAACAGACCATTTTTCATGTATGATCTCTGAGACTGTATTTCTCAGTCTGATTCCATGTCTCCTATCTGCACTTAGAGACACATGCTGCTTTTTCCACAATCTCACAAGCACAGAAATCCACCTTTGTATCACCTTCAAGGTTTATACATTTTTCCACTGGCCAAGCACTCAGCGATATGTCTTGTTACTTTTTCATGTTTCTCTTCTCAGGAACCTCTCCTATCGCCCTCCTCATGTAATCATTGTAAGCACTCTAAGTGCCACATACCAGTTCACTGCCATGCTTGCCCATGCTGTTTTGAGAAAATCCTGGAGTAGCTTAGTACTAGAGAAGCAGTGGGGAAACATTAGCATACCCATATACACATATGGACAAGCATGTGCAAATCTTTCTCTTTATAGCTTAAGAGCTCAGAATCTGGAGTAAGCTTTCAGAGTTCAAAGCCCAGCTTTTTTTTTTTTTTTAATTGAAGTGTACTTGATTTACAGAATTGTGTTAGTTTTGGTTGTACATCCCAGCTCTTCTATAAATAGTTGTGTAGTTTTGACAAACTGCTTAACCTTGTTGTGTTTCAATCTTCTTAGTAATAAAATAGGAGTAATTAACGTACTTACCTATGAGTGTTGTTATAGTTAGAAGAGGACCTGATATGTAATAGTAGTCATGTAAATGTTAGCTATGACTACTGCTACAGCTAATGCTACTACCATTACTTTTGCATCACTATCATAGTAAAAGTAAAGATTCATTTAGGCAAAAGTATGCCAGAAGCAAAGTATTGATTTTGGAGACTTATGTTAACTCCATGTCATGTACCTCTCCCACACTGACCCCAAATCTAGAGCATCCCTACTAATGTTACTTATTTTCTTCTTATCATAAACATCTTCTCTTAGGAAAAACAAAACAAACAAAGCAAAAAATAAAACATGATTTTTTAACCATGATAATAAATAATATTTACTTTTAAAAGCTTTCTACTTTTTTCTTAAACAGGAAGACAATCAAACAAGGGAAATAATTAGCTTTATTAAATAAGTTTTTAAGCATTGCAAAACTTTACATGTATCAATTTTTAAATCCAACTACCCTATCAAGAAAATATTATTGTACCATTTTACAAATAAAGTTATTAAAGTTCATAAAAAGTAAAATAGTTTGTTCAAGATCAGATATAAAGTAAGAGTTGGTATAAAATATCAAGTCTAGTCTTTTTGGTTCCAGAGATAGAGAAATGAAGTCTTAAGTCCAAACCTAGAATTTCTGATTGAGTAACACTAGCTGAATGGAAAGGTTTTTTTTTTTTTTTTGCGGTACGCGGGCCTCTCACTGTTGTGACCTCTCCCGTTGTGGAGCACAGGCTCCGGACACGCAGGCTCAGCGGCCATGGCTCACGGGCCTAGCCGCTCCGCGGCATGTGGGATCCTCCCGGACCGGGGCACGAACCTGTGTCCCCTGCATCAGCAGGCGGACTTCCAACCACTGCGCCACCAAGGAAGCCTGGAAAGGTATTTTGAGCAGCTAGTGTGATTGGACATTTTCTAAGTACACCTGCAGTTTCTACTTATAGTTGATAACCTTATGTTTCTAGGGCTTTCTCAAGTTTTGTGAAATAGGTAGGCAGTAGATAGGGTGGCACGCACTAGTCTTTTCAGTTCAGAGCAAAGAGAGCTGCTCTTGTCTTACATCCATTGATTCATTAAGTTATTTAATTAATTCCCAGTATATGAGACCTTATTGCTCTTTTAGTATACTGTTGACTTAATGTTAAATTATAATTGCTGCGAAGGTTATTCTTTAAAACCATACATACGTTATGGTTTAGATCATTGTCTTAGCTTGGCCTAGTATAACAAAATACTATAGACTGGGTGGTTTAAACAACAAGGATTTATTTCTCATAGTTCTGGAGGATGAGAAGTCTAAGATCAGGGTACCCTGGTGAGAGCTCTCTTCCTGGCTCGCAACCACAGACATCTGTCTTCTTTCTGTGTCTTCACATGGCAGAGAGGGTGAGCTATAGTTCCTTCCTTGTCTTATAAGGCCACTAATCCCATCATGGGGCCCTACCTTCATGACCTCAACTAACTAAACTTACCTATCTCCCAAAGGCCCCACCTCCAAAAACCATCACACTGTGGGTTGGGGCTTCAACGTATGAATTTGGGGAGACATAAACATTCAGTCCATAACAATCATGTTGCTTTTCTGTTTCAAACTCTTCAACGACTGCCTTTTGTAATAAAGTGTGTTCCACCTTGCTGTCCTTGTCTTGCTACTGCAATCACTACAGCCTCCTGTGGAGCCCCTCATTGTCATTCACTGCTCCTCTCCAGGCTGACCTTGCCTCAGCTCTTGGAATGTGTTTCTCACCTCAGGGAATGGTGTTTCTTGGAGTTGTTCCTTCTATTCATGCTCACTCTCGTCCTGGTTAATTTATCTTCAGGTACCTTCTCAAAGGTTACTTCTTAGAGATGCCCCCTCTGAATTCCAATATCTTATAAAGTCCTATTTTTTTCTTCATAGTATTTATCAAAATATGTAATTATACATTTAATTGCATTTATCTGTGTAATGAGTTAAATACAAGTGAGTTACATGCAGTGACTTCTGTTGCAAGGTTCATCAGAAAATCATCCTGGAAGGATGGTACAGCTGGTGCAGAACTAGCAGGGCATGATTCCAAACGAATGTTAGACAAGAACACTTCATTGGGGAAAAACTTATAATACTAATTGAAAGCTTCATGAGGCAAGATATGTTCCAATTTAAAACACTAAGAAATAGTACCATCGATGAAAAAGGAAAAGTTTTCCACCGGGTAAGGAGTTTTCCACCTGGTAAACTCTGTGGGGGCAAGTTTACCATCATAATCTCAGCACCAGGCAGAGTCTGACACATAGAAGGCACCTAATAAATAATTATTAATAAGGAAATATGTGAATAAAAAAGTAGAGATTATCTTAACAAATAAAATTATATGGGTTTTATAATCAAATTGGTATATGTTAAAAAAAACCGAAAGCTCATTACTGTGTGACCTCAGGAAGATTCGTCCGTATTCTTGAAACTCAGGCCCCTTGTCAGTAACATGGGTATAAACACAGCCTCTTCATCAGAACATTTTGAGAATTGAAATGTCTAAACCTTCTGGCTCAGTATGTTCATATCCTTCTCTTTCCTTTCAATACCTAGTACTGATTTTTACATGTGAATGGTATTCACTAGACATCCTCTCACTAAAATCACAGTTGCCTTGTAAGAGTAGCTCCTTAGTTTTCTTCTAATTGGTCATTATTTTGATTCATTTATTTTTATTTATTTATTTATTTTTTGCTCACAAGCTCATGACTAAATATGGTATTAATTTCTTGATTTCAGTAAATTGGAGAATGATTATAATAGATTTCATTCGCCTCTGAGGATGAGAACCAAGAAGCTGTCAGGAGGCTTTGTGTTGTCATGGTTGTTTCTGTTTTAAGTGTTCTGTTTCTTGGCAGTCTGAACTCTGATAAACTATTTGGAGATGCTAGTTTCTTCTGGTCTGAGGATAATTTACCTCTTGAAAGAGTGAGTGTAAAGCCATAAACAAAAGAGATTAAGGGTTTGTGAAGTAGTGCATATTAGTGCCAAATTTCACTCAGAGGGATATTTTTAATTTAAGTAACTGTTAACATTTGCAAGAGTATTCCTCCTACTGTGTTTGTAACTCTCTAGCTTTCCTGATCTGTTTTCTCATTTTCTTCTCTCGAAATGTTTTATTCAATAAAGGTAGCTAGGAAAATATTCACTTGCAAAGAAAGTGATTTTTTTCCCCATGTCCAATTATATATCCATGATCTATAAAGAAAAGAAAGAGAAGTGGAGAGGTCAGAAAAATGTATATGAAATGAAACAAAATAGGCATTCTCTATAGGTCAGTCCTCCAATTGCTGTGATTATGGTACATAATTATGTTTTAGTATTTTATAAATGACACAAATAAAAATATGTAGCAATGTAGGCAGACTGTTTTGATGTTAATACTGAAGAAACTACAAGCAGGATTTTCCCTACTCAAATTGTAATAATTCAAAGTACTTGTTACTGTTGACTTGAAATATATGAAATTGAGAAAAGCTCCATCTTCAGAAACACATGTGCACCATCCCTGTTCCCTAGGACAAGTTTTTCATCTTTTGTTCCTTCTTTAAATTTATAAATGCATTCCACAGCCTTTTTGCATTTTAAAAATCTTTAAATAGCTCAATAGAGTAAATCACTATTTGTGAACTGCAGCCCTGCAGTAGTTAACCCTACTCTGCTCTAGTTACTCATGCTTATTAATCTTTACGCATGTAGAGACTGTTTTACTATTTTTAAAATAGAAGTGTCAATGATTGGTGGCAAATGGCTGGAGCCTCTAGATTTCGCTGGTTCTTCAAGCAACATTGTAGCCTTAGAAACTCTGGGCAGCTGGTTCTTTGCATGTTGGCCATATCAGAATGAGTCACCTAGGCAACTTGGTCTATGTGGTTTCCTTTGTAAGTAAACCACATATTTCCTGTTCTCTGATGCCCAAAAGACAATAGAGGTGGTCTTTTCTGATGCAGTCATCTGTGGCACAGCAGGTGAGCTTGATTAATGATTTATATGAGAAACTTACTTATATACTTTAAAATATCTAATATTGACACATAAATGAAAACTTAAAAAAAGATATTTCTGAGGAAGCAAAAATATGGTTCCAGCAGAACAGATTTTCTGAGATTTCATCAAATTTAGACATAAATGAAAATTTGGCTTGTTTGAATTTTATTCCAATGGCAAGTGGCATGAGCCAAGACATGACCATTTCTCCAGAAAAACAAACAAAAAAAACCCACCAAGCATCTTTTTTTCAAAGTCTTGGTGATTGTTACAAATGCTTTTCTCCTGAAAGAAGTAAAGCCCTGTGAATCCAGACAGAAATAGGACAAATAGTGTGTTAAGGAATTATTACAGCTGAGGGTCATTAGCTATAATCAAGGGCCAGCTTACAGACAGATCAAGAAGCAGAAGGTTAGTTTGATCTTTAGCCAGATCAGAAGCCCTGTACCATGGAGGCCATCTGGATGCTGGAAAGTTAGTTTAAATTCTGGTCACTGATTTTTATTTAACTTGGAATAAGTCCTTAAATTCTAGGAGAAGCATATCTTTCTATAAAGCTGGGAATTTCCCTTTCTTCAGATCTTTTGCTATTATTGTAAAATATTCTAAGCCTATCATTTTAGAAATACCACTGTCATAGAAGCTAAGATACAAAATGATATAGTTCAGCCCTAGCAAATCTGAAGTCTCCATATTTACTCAGATGTGCACCATATGTTGATATTTTCTTTTCTGTATTCTTTAGGAAAAAGTTCACTATTCACTTAGGAAAATACTAAATGTATTTCTGTTTAAACAGCATTTATTGCATTTTTGACATCTGATTTCTTAAAGCACTCCATTGTCTTGGAATGTTAATGTTTCCCATAGCTCTTGTTATTCAACTGTTACTATCATATAGAACATTCTATATCTGTACTGTTTAGTACAGTAGCCACTGGCTATGTGTAGCTATTTAAATTTAAAATAACTAAAATAAAAAGTATAAAAAGTTCATTTCCTCAGTTAACTGGCTGTATTTCAAGTCTCTGAAAGCCTTGGTAGATATAGATTCCTTCCATTGTCAGAGAAAGTGCTATAGGACAGCACTATTCTAGACCACGTGTCAGTAAACTGTGACCCACTAGTCAAATCCAGCATGCTGCCTATTATTATGAATAAAGTTTAGTGGGCACGCAGCCATGCCCATTCGTTTAAGTGTTATATATGGCTGCTTCACTCCACAAAGGCAGTGTGGAGTACTTGTGGCAGATAACAGTATCTCCCACAAAACCTAAAATATTTACTGTCTGGACCTTTGCAAAAGGTATCTGTTGAACTCTGATCTAGACCATTGTCTAAAGTACTTTTTTTTTTTTTTTTTTTGCTGTACGCGGGCCTCTCACTGCTGTGGCCTCTCCCCCTCCCGTCGCAGAGCACAGGCTCCGGACGCGCGTGCTCAGCGGCCATGGCTCACGGGCCTAGCCGCACCGCGGCATGTGGGATCTTCCCTGACCGGGGCACAAACCCGTGTCCCCTGCATTGGCAGACGGACTCTCAACCACTGTGCCAACAGGGAAGCCCTAAAGTACGTTTTTAAGAGCTATAAAAATGAGTATCTCTTGACTTTTGCTGTCCATTCTTTTAATGTTTATGTAATTTATGTTTTATGTAAATATGTTTCAAGGTCCCTGTCTTCTCTTTTGGGCTCTCCTTGCAGAGTTATAGCCTGAAGTGCTTTTTCAGATCCAGGCAGGAAAATGATTGCAAGGAATGGCTACTTTTGTTGTTTGTGTCAAATTGAAGTCACAAATTCTGTAGATACGGGGAATGCTGGGTATTACAATGGCTAAACCTGCCATTACAGCCACAAAATATATCATAAATCAGTTTGGATTGGAAGTATTCACAAGCCTCTTCCTTCATGTCTGTCTTATAATATTTAACAAATGAAGTTCATGATGTTTCTCAGTAATTTGAAGTTCATTTTTTATTTACAGACTCGATTGCACTTTATATGCAAATGACTCATTATACTTTAGAAAAGCAATATGTTAATTTGATTAACTTCTTACCTTATTTAAATCTTATGAAATATCACCTGCCATTCAATCTACACACCAGTTATAACAAAACAACAAACATTACAAAGAGCTGAAGCATTAAATTTCTCTTAATCAGAAGACAGATATGACAGGATTCACTTTATGCACATATGACTACTGGATATGCTGGGGATTTATAACTCTCTGCTATCAATTCCTTCATGGGCCCTAAATAACAAACTCTCTGTAATAAAATTGTTCATCTAAAATAGACACCTGAGAATGTTGATTCCATTTTCTATGTGGTTTGCAGTAGTTTGTGAATTAGGCAATTTCTGTTTGCAAGTCTGAGGTACAATATAAATAAAACATTGCTTTGCAAGTATCTTTTGTGGTAAGTCCTTGTATCTAACAAGATGCCATCCCCTTTGAAGGAGTTTGTTTCCTCTTGTCATTGCCTCTGGTCATGGGGAATGATAAGGATAATTATGTTGTCTACCCCTGTGATACTTGGTGCTGTGTGTCTCCCTGGTAGGATGCCATATTTCCTCTTTTCAAAGCAGCTTCCGTTCCTTCTGTCCACTGACTTTCAGCTTTAGGGAAGGGGGAAATGTACAGCATGACACTGCAGGCAAGAATTTATTCCTGGAAGCCACAGAAGGAAATTAGCATGGCTAGGTGGGAAAAAGCAACCCTTGAGCAGAGTAACCCTATAGGGTCAGTTGGCCCTCACACACTAAAGCTGTGTGTAGAATGAATGATATTTTAGGACTATGGACCTGTGTCCTCATGTGGTCCTTGTGGCATAACTGGACAGTTTATTAAAGAGAGTAAAACTTAGGGGCTCTTGTTTGTCCCAGCAATGCTATGGGAAATTGCAGCACACAAGAAGGGATATAGTGGAAGTTCTGGGGTATTGAGAAAGCAAAATATGGAAAGGAAACAAAGACATTTTGTGTTGAAGAGTTTAACTGATAGAAGGGAAACACCAATTTGAAGAAAAATGATAAGAATATGAGAAAAGTTGAAGAGAAGAGAGGATTAGTTAAATGAATATTCAAATGCGAGAAAGGATAACACAAACCTGGGATTCATTAGGAAAGGGGAATTCAGAGGAACACTAAATAGTCCAATAAAAAAGAATGTGTAATAAATCATGGTAATTGGCTTGATAATGCTTTAGCAGCTAAATATTCTTTTTGGTTTTTAATTGATATTTATGTTCAAGGTGGGCCTTTTTTAATACTTTTAATTGCTGTATTGTTTTTTCTTTTTTTTTAAGATCAAAAGTGATATTTATTCTTTCCAAATTTTAGCAAGAATGATTCTTATTTCTTATTGATTACATCAAGTGTTATATAAGATACTCATCTGAGGTTGTTACTACTTGCATTTTCTTTCCACTGAATTTCTTAGTAAGGAGTTTTGTAGCTTTTTCACTGAGGAAATTTGTAGTGACCTTGAGTAAACTAGAAGTATGTAGGAAGACATCTGGTATTTCAGAGATTTGTTGTCTGCACACAAAGTAGGGGAAAGGTTTAGTAAATATGAGATATATATATATATATATATAGCCAGATTAGTAGAATATTATTAATGACTTTAGACTATTGTATGTATTCTAATTGATGTTTATAAATAGCTTTGCTCCCTGTGGTTTTGTAATATAACATTTACCAAACTTCTTTTTTGATGGAATTTACATATGGCACATCAGGATGATTAAAAGCCAGCAGTCTTTTCACAGCATGGCAAAAAATAGGATTTGATTTATCTTTATGCCTTGCCTACCACTTGCTGTGACTGTACTTTTGAAATTTTAATATTCTCATTTCTCATAAGGAGTTTGTTATGTAAAATATTATGTAAATAACTTTTTACACTTCTAAGAATTGTTTTTTGAATCTTTAATAAAATAATTGATGAGAGAAAAGGTATGCTTGCTTCTCACAATCTGTAATGTTTACTCAAGAGATAATATGTTTTAAATTAAGCAGAATTATACATATTCTTACATACTGGAATACTGAAATCACTAATACCAAGACTTTCTAACAAGTATTTAAAAGGTTTCAAAGTATTCAGTGTATGTGGAATTATCTTCCTTGGCATATATTAACATTGCTAGAACATTGTTAAAAATTAGGAGATTAACAGAATTGAATTTTCTATTCCACCAGCAAAAGCAATTCAGAATTCTATGTTTAATTGATGTTATATATAAAGTAGAATGTATGTTAAGATGTTACACGGTTATAAAGGCAGATTGGTGATAATACAAGTGTGTATGTGTGTGTGATAATACAATATTAATATAAGAAGAAAATGCTTTTCCTTACATAAATAGAATCATCACATTATATTGTGAGTATTTTAATGTGTCAGGATTATAATGAGTTAAATTGAGTAGTATTCTAATTGAGGTAAAATAGATTGCAAACTTGCTTTAATGATTTCACCCCCTGATTCCATACAAAATAATACTAGCTACTGTGAAGTAAGAACTCATTACGTGTGAGAAATTTAACATCATCTTACTCCAGCCTTATCAGCATCTTGAATTATAAGTAACATTTATATTCTATAGTTGGGATAAATTTTGACTCAGAGGTTTGATTAATACGGTAATGGTCACAGATAGCAAGTGGCAGTGGCAAGATTTGAACCCAGATACCCATGACAAAAGCTTGATTCCAACCAAATTCTACATTGTTTTATTTAAAAATTTTACCATTCTTTATTAATGAAAACCAAGATATGTAAGATTTGTTCGAGTATTGCAATTTTTAATTTTCTTTCCAGTAGATCCTCATTGGGTGTGGGGTTAATTGGTGATTATTTAACCTATTAGAGAGAAGGTGTAGGAAGTTGTTTCTTCAAGTGCTGAGACACAATTCTAACAAGAGCTCTCACCTGTATAGTCCTTTAATAGCATACCATTTCATTTCCAGTGTCTGAACCACTTTCATTCTCATGGTTTTCTTTTGATCCTGTTGACCTTGTTAACAGCTCTCTGAAGTGAGAGTCTCATATTAGATCCATGATACAGGTGGAGACACTGAGGGTCCTTGTACAAGGGTACATGGGTGTGAAGGGACTGTGCTGAGACTCGGATCCAAGTCTTGAAAGTAGCTGTGCCCTTTCTACTTCCCCACAGCTGCTTTCGTGAATGAAAGAGGAAAGAGTCTGCTTTGTTCATGCTTACTTTAATGCTTAAGAAAATAAAAAATCACTGAGAACCTTGATATGCTGGTAAAGATTTCAAAGTTAAAAGCCGTAGGTCTGGAGGTCAGGGTCAGATGACAGACACTGTGTTGTACGAAATTTTTCTCAAGAATACTATTGTCAGGAAATTGTTGGTTCAGTTTCTAGGCTGTTTATAATAAAATCATAGTGTTAAAATCACTCCACATTCCCTGCTTCTCTAGAAGATTTGATTCTGTCGGATGTACTTGGGTTTCTGCTATGTCAGTCTGATGTGGGAAGTGAGAGAGGTGATGGTTGGGATAGAAGAAAGAGTGCCTAATCAGCTATACTGACCTTTAAAGACGATAATGTCGTGAAGTGAATACATTATATTGCTGAGCTATATATGGCATTGTGTGGAGGAAGCAGAGGAATTTGAAACGTATACTTTTCAAGACTGAATATACTTGTGAGTAGGAAAAACTTTTTAAGCAACACGGATTATGAGTTGCTTTGCCTTCTTTTAGATGGGGAAGTCTGGATTTACTGTCTCTCTGATGGATTCATAAGCATCACCTTCCTGGCTTGAATGATACTTAAAGAGCTTTCATAGTGACAGCCATTTAGATCAAAATTATTATTGATTTTATTTCCAAAAAACAAAAACCCAGCTTTGTGAGATTCTTCCGAAGTTTGACTTGTGATTTCACACCTTTGCTAAGTAGGCTGGCACATAAGAATGTCATAGATCAGTGTGACTAAGATCAATCGTATTGACACATAAATCAACATCTCTTGAAAGGTCACAGTGCCCTAATTTTATCAGTAAACTAGAATATTTTAAGATGATACTAAATTTTTACAAAGCCTTCCCATTTTCATTTATTGCTGTGAGATGTTTCCAGAACATGCGAAACCCTTGAAGTTTTCACTTTCCTCAGTTCTCCTTTCTGCTTCCCAGCTGCTCATGATACCCAGTGTATAGGAATTTCTTTTCAGTTCTATCCCTAGCTCCCCACTCCTTGACTTACTGGTGTTACATACACCAGCTTTATCATTCCCAGTCCATTTCATTTTGATATATTTGTCTTTAGTTCTATTGGAAGTCCACCAGGTAATTTAATCAAATCCTTATAAACAGTTTATGCTCTTGTCAATGACTGATACTTTTTTTGTCATAATATTCCTCCATTCATTAGTTGTTTTTCTTCAAGTAGAAATGAGAGGTGAAAATGGAGTGCATTGGATAAAAAAAGAGGATCAATTAAAGATGACCAATGTTTTTGACTTGAGCATCTGGATGGATGCCAGTACTATTTTCTAAAATAGGGGAAAATAGACAAAGTGAGGTTTAATAAATAGACGTTGGTGAAATTGGATAAAATCAAATGTTTAGCTTACAAAATATTAAGTTTGAATTGTCTCTGTGACTTCAAAGTAGAAATGTTACTTAGAAAGTTCAATATATAAGTCCAGAGTTAGAAAAGAAATATCACTAGAGATAATAATATCCAATTTGTGGAACAGATATGATTATCTCAGGAGAGAGTAAAAGAAAGACCGGGTCTGGAATCTTTATCATGATAAATCTACCCTCCAATTAAGTGTGATTTTAATGACATTTTTACTTTCAAAATGCATATTATGATATTATTTGTATTATCATGAAAGCCAAATGAAATCCCTTAGGAGTATATTCATTTTCATCAAAATCTGTATGATAAAGGCGGCTAAAACCATACTAGGTTATCACCTGTAGTAAGCAAGGTGCACCCAAATCTCTTTTAATTTCCAAAGACTTATACACCAGAGCCACTTACCTGCAGTCCACCTGCAAAATACTTCGACTATTTTAGGTTCTGGATTCTTCTGTAGTTTTTTTTGTTTTTTTTTTAACTCTTTTGTAGGTTTTTGACAGACACAGAAGTGAATAGAGGATCCTTCAATATTTCATTGACATCTTTAAGGACAAACATTCTTTTCATGTTAGACTGGAGGCTATTTAAAACATATTGACTGTAAAATAGGTTAGAGATGACAAATACGCTCATCCATGCAGCCATTCTCAACTTTATGCTGGTGGGAATGGGGTCAACATTTATAGCACAGTATTTTTGAGTCTAGACCTGGCTTCAGAGTACTACTCTGTACATCAAACAGAGGTTTTTCCAAACTCTTATATTTGGCATAAAGATGAGTCCCATTTATCGTCCCCTACGATTTTAATGTACAGTTGTCAAATAATTATGTTATCGAAAGCATTTAATGTGATGGACACTGTATTAGTCTGCTAGGGATACCATAACAAAATACCACAGACTGAGGGGCTTAAACTACAGAAATTTATTTTCTCACAGTTCTGGAGGCTGTAAGTCTAAGATCAAGGTATCAGCAGGTTTGGGTTCTTCTGAGGCCTCCTTCCTGGGCTTTCCTTTGTGCGCATACTCCTAGTGTCTCCTCCTCTTATAAGAATGTCAGTTCTTTTGGATTAGAGCCCACCTTTCTGACCCATTTAAACTTAATGATCTTCACAGAGGCCCTATCTCAAGTTACAGTCATATTGGGGGTTAGGCTTCACACAGAATTTGGAGTGATACAATTCAGTTCATAACAAATATTAAATCCAATAAAATGACTATTAAAATATAATCTTGCCCTCAATTATCGCCAGCCAATTTAGCAAAAGTATATGTATTTATATCTTCATTATATACATTGTGTGTGTATAAACATATATGTTTGTAGTGTGTGTGTATATAGACACACACACATATATGTACACGTATTCACAAAACTTTTGGAAGGTATTATAGGGTATCTTTATGGTAAGTATAAAGTTTTCTCAGAGTTTAGGCATATATCATTAATAGGTAGAGAAATGAGAATAGGGACTAGAGGAGGATTTAGAAAGGAAAGATAAGAGGACTGTCTATTTAAAAATGACTAGAGCCAGTACTGCAGGATGGAAGGTGCCATGTTCTGGAGGTAGACTAAACAGGTTTAAATCTTGGCTCCACTTATTGTATAATCTAGATCAATTAATTCTTCCTCTAACTAGTAATAATCACTTAAATTCCTGATGGAATTAAATTATGTAATATATGTCAAGAGGACTCTAAATATCCCTTATTATTATCTGTGGGTTTAAGGGGAAGTAAAAAGTGAGCAAAGAGAAGGACAACAAGGAGTGTACACTGTTAATATTTTCTTAGTAATTTAGAAAATCAGCTTCTCCAAATATTCTCCCATAAAGTTATAGTAGTGGCTCTCACTCAGTTGCTCTCCACTAAGACATAATCTATCATTTTCCAGAATGACTGATTGCTTTCCTCTTCCCATGAGTTGATTGCATTATGACAGCCCATAAATTTCACTGCTCTTAAAAAAACCTTAAGATGCCTTGTGACGTCTCTCCCAGATTTCAGAGCTGTCTCTCATTCACTGAACCAAAAAATATTAACCTTGCCTTAGAATGTGCACATAGTAGGAGATCAGTAAAAGCCAGCTCTCTCAATACCAAAGCAGCACCAGGAGAAAAGAGATCTCTTACTGCCAGATTTGTCTAATCTCTGCCGTGAGACTTGGTTCTATTTCCCATCAAGGAGTTTACCTTAACATTAATGCAATTTATTTTCATAAAAACTCCAAACATTAGTGATTATATTCCAGTCAGTGTGCTAAATACTATTACAGTTCCTTTATAGTGAAATCAGAAAGTGCAGAAGGAATAAAGACGCAGACGTAGAGAATAGACTTGAGGACACGGGGAGGGGGAAGGGTAAGCTGGGAGGAAGTGAGAGAATGGCATGGACATATATTCACTACCAAATGTAAAATAGATAGCTAGTGGGAAGCGGCTGCATAGCACAGGGAGATCAGCTCGGTGCTTTGTGACCATCTAGAGGGATGGGATAGGGAGGGTAAGAGGGAGACACAAGAGGGAAGAGATACAGGGGTATATGTATAGCTGATTCACTTTGTTATAAAGCAGAAACTGAGACACCATTGTAAAGCAATTATACTCCAATAAAGATGTTAACAAAAAAAAAGTGCAGAAGCTCATGAAAAGGATCAAAGAGAGATGCAAGAAAATTGGCCAGGTGATGTGATAACTTTACTACCAGAGTGGAATTCCTAGATTGGGCATAATAGACAATGGATCACGCTTATGAATTTTCTTATGGCTAACATCAAACTTGATGATGTATGTGTCAAAAAAATAGAGAAAGAAAGAAGATAAAGGGAGTAAGGAAAGGGAGTAGGAAGAATATGCTGTATTCAACCATTCAATCCCATATTACCTGGATGCCTTGCACTTTGTAAGGTCTTTTTGTCACATCTAGGTTGGATACATCCAATGTTGGCAAAACAGCCTTGGGCAGACCCATCATCTCTGCTGCATATCCCGAATAGAGGCCATTATTGTGGCTTAGGATCAGAACTATGAGACCTGGTGCTTTCCAAGGCATTTTTTCTTTCCCCTCTAACCTCCTTAAAAAAAAAAAAAAAGGAGCTGAGGTCTGACTTTTAATCAACTAGGTGGGATGAATAAGAATCATGACCTCTGTCTTAGACTCTCAGCATACCAGACATCTAAATCTCGGGATGAGGATATATAGATAAGAATGCCTTCTAGTTTCAGTCCAGTTTCTCTTCTATCCAGTTTCCTAACACAGGAACAGATGACCACATGTGGAGAAATTTACACTTCTTAGGGGAAGTTCTTATTTTCTTTGAATTAAATAGCACATACTATAGATGGTAGTAATGTGATTATCTGAAATATACCTGATCATGGCAGCTTATAACACAGGAGTAGCTCTTAGGAATGTCCTAAATTGTATTACTCCATTACCTTTATGGTTAAGTCACTGGGATATATAGATTTTTACATACCTAAGAAGGTGATCTGATAAGGATGTTCTTCAGAATTCTAGCACCATGCTGAGCAATTCTTGAGTAGGCCTGTTGTTTGTCAATCTTGACATCTCTTTCATTTTTTAAGGCAATTAATCGTCTGCAGAGATACTAAGGTTTGCCTGGAATTTTTACATTTTGAGTTGCTTCTTTGATAGCATCAGCCAGATTTTATTTAAATGGGAATTCAAATAAACAATTAAAACAGCTAATCATGCCACCTCCCTCTCTTCCCCCTTGATGACAGATGCAGGAGGCATTTCTGCCTTCTTTCTTTTTCATCCTTCCCAGCTTTTTCTTCTTTTGTTTTAAAAGCTGACCAGAAGAAAGATATCCTAAAGATATACAACATAGCATTTGTTAATACTAGAATGTGAAATTGTATGCAGAAAAGTTTAATTGGATAAAAAGACTGAAAAAGGATAGAAGAGGTAGTAAACTGAGTTGCAGATTACCAGCTGCAGTTAACTGTCATTCAGAGTCCTAAAATGATAACCGCTTCAATGAGGTTATTTCCCTGCTAATGTCTGTCTTCTTTGCTGGGGTAGCACAGATCATTCAATCAAATGGAAAGAAGTGAATCAGATGAGGCCAAGGAAGGTAAATGGAGCATTATATAATTCAAGGAGTAGTCAATGGAAAAAAAATTGAGACATAAAAGTTAAGACTCTATTCATATTTAGCAGAGAGAAATATGTCAAATATGTCAAACACCATCTTTTTCTATCAAGAAGTTTTATATTTGACATTGTCTATATAAAGTATTTTTTCTTTTGTAAGCTTTTTGTGGTTAAAATGTAAGCTTTTTGTGGTTAAAAATCAGTATTATTCAGTATTATTAATTTAATTTTTCTTATTTTTAAAGTAAGTCTGGAAGTAGAGATTCAAACACCTAAACAAAATATGTTTTGTTGAATGTGTATAATTTTGATGAATACATGTAAAATGAATTAAGCATTTGTTATTTTGATGTAAAATTTCATTTGAAAACGAATTTTTTTCAAGCTAGTGGTAGTACATCTGTAATTTAATATCCAGCAAATGGATAGTCCTTTGCAAATATTTGTTCGGTGCTAAGCACTTGGAAATTTTGGCATGGTGATTTTGTAAAATTCAAGCTGCTATTTATGATTGTTTGAATTATATAGTGCGATGGATGGCAGCAATTAACCAAGAAAATATGAAGTGAATTATCCAAATAATTAAATCAGAGCCTAAGCTGTAATTACATATTGAAAATCCACTTGCAACATTTAATAATTCAGCAAGACTTGCTTTATTTTTTGTCATAGGATGCTGTCTGATATTGTGGAAAGAAGGCTGACCTAGAAATTAGGGACCCTTGGTTCTACTGTCAGTTCCCAAACTAACCTGTTGGTGTCTGATTTCATCACAGGTTATTTGCCTTTAAAATAGGAAGGGATTTGATGAAGTATCATGTCCTTTCCAGCTCAAAAAATGTTATGAATCTTTGTAATACCTATAAAAAAAAACAGCTATGGAGTTGAAGCTCCACTTTGCCCAACATGTTAAGTATCATTTAGGGTGACATAAGGGATCATTGGTACCCTTTATGATTAAGACAGTCAGTGATTTTAGCATGGAGATCACAAGTCATCTCCACATTCATAGAGTTGGCTTTTAGAATGAGTTGGCCTAGATAGTTAAGGCAACAATTGCCCAATACTATTCAGTGACAGGGCCAAGGCTGGTCTGTGTATCGCACTTGGACAAACCAGTTTTCTTCATTTCTCCTGAACAGTATGGCAGTCACTAGCCATAGATGTTATGGAGCACGTTAAATGGAGCCAATGAAACGGTGGAACTGAATTTTTAGTTTTAATTTGTTTAAGTTTTCAAACTATTAACTTGATTCAGTTATTAGAAAATGTTTGAGTATGTTAGGAACTTGGGTATCTGAATCTATTTTTTCAGGTGTACATTTTATTAAATCTACAGATCAGGTCTTTCTCATGAAAATTTAATGTCCAAATTGAAATGTTATCCAAATTGAGAATCTAAAACATATTGGTCTTTTAAGATAGTACCAAAAAAAAGTAAAATGTATCATTGTTAAAAATATTAGTAACACATTGAAATGAGAATATTTTGGATATGATGGATTACAAAAAACATTAAAAAATTCTGCCATTCAGTGGCAGGGCCAGGGACATGAACTTTATGTGGATAATTGCTATGCAATGTGGACATAACAGAGAATGTAGTATCATGCTTTGTTTATGAACCTGATTTCAGTTACCAGAACTGAGTTGCAATCTAGCCTTGCCTCTGCCACTTACTTGTTACATTAACTAGGGAAAGTTATTTTACTTTTTTTTTTTTTTTTCTGTGGTACGCGGGCCTCTCACTGTTGTGGCCTCTCCTGTTGTGGAGCACAGGCTCCGGACACGCAGGCTCAGCGGCCATGGCTCATGGGCACAGCCGCTCCACAGCATGTGGGATCTTCCCGGAATGGGGCACGAACCCATGTCCTCTGCATCGGCAGGTGGACTCTCAACCACTGCACCACCAGGGAAGCCCTATTTTACTTTTTAAGAGTTAGTTTCTCTATCTGTAAAATGGTTCCTACTTCATAGTGTTTTAGAATGACTAAAGAAATAATGCACTTTATAGTGGACTTACCATAGTGCTCACCAGACAATAAGTACTCAGTAACTGAATTCAGTATTATTATGACAAAGTATTGGTTGTGAAGGGAAAGAAGGATAAGAGATGAAGAGTGGGTGACATGGATAAATTAATGCACATCCTCTCCTGTCATATTCCCTAAATGATTGCTCTGCTGAGGAGATGAAATCCCTGGAGTTTCTATATTTTTTTCCCAGCAAATCGGCTCATTTCCATTTGTGTTTTCACAAATATGCAAGAGTAAACTCTTAGAGTCTGGTAGCAGTGTGCTTACTCAAGCTTTATGCATTCTTTTTAAGTTAGACCAAATAGCTTATCTTTGTTCCACAGAACAGCATACAGTACATAAGAGTGTTGACTATTACAGAGAAAGTAATTCTGCTTGGGAAGATTAAGACACTTGAAAAGTGAACCCTTTGTCTAACCACAGACCAGGGAAAACACAGGCCCAGAAAACTACCTTCTTCCTGCCTCCTTTCCTGTTGTGCTGTGGCCTGCCCAAAGGGCACTGCCACTCATTTACCGTCCAACACCTCCCCGGCTCTCAGGGGTGGTGCTGCAGCATGACTGATAACTCCCTACTATTGAGAAGTGGACTGTCCCACAGCATTTGCGTCTGTCTTGTGGGAAGACCTACCAAGAGAACCCCTTATTATTTACCTATGGCCAATATATAGAGTATACAATGCATTGGAGAATTTCAGACCCTTTCTGTAGTATTTCTTTTTTAGGTTAAAAAGGATCGTAATGGACACTTTTAAGATTTTGGAGGAGGAATTAACAAATAAGCCACCATCTATCTCTGCTCCCTTGAAACACTTCAGACAGTGTGTTGTCTAAGACTGTGGGCCTCAGACCTTCTCCGTGGTACTATTAACGCTACTGCTTTTTTAAATTACTGGTGATTTGGATTTCAAGTTGCTGACAGCTTGCTTGGAACTCATTTAATCCTCACATTTATCCGAAAGCTCTACTGATTTCACCCTCTTTCATTGGGCTTGAGCGATTTCATGTTATGACCTCAGAGATAACATGCCATAGTCTATGTTTAGCTAATATGAAACTGTTTTAGCCCGTGGCTTTGCCTTAGGGTAAATGTGCACCACCCTGGCCAAAATGAAGGGGAAATTTGCAGCAGTAAGAGCTCGACAGTCTAATTATTTAGAAGTTTCAAGGGGGGAAAAGAAGTCTAGAGTCCCAGAGTTCCCATTTACAGTGCATTAAACAATCAGAATAATAATAAGAAAAAGAAGAGGGAGACTGTCCTGGCTGTCTGGAATGTGTAGGATGTAATTTAAGGGCCAAAATTAGAAATAACCTAGGATCTTAAAGACAATTTTAAGGCTGAAGGTTACAGGAAGGCAAATCCTTCAAGAATTGCAATACAATTTTTTCCTCCTTTTGTCTTTATTTTTTGTATCTTGAAATGTCTGCAGAGCTTTACTTCCTTGCTTCCAAAATTGCCTTCATGTATTAGAAGTCTTTGGCTGAGCATATAATTAAAGAGTCCAAATGTGAACACCGGGGAGAAAGGTGTCTAATAAAGTAAGTGGCAAATGTGAATTAGTTAAAAGTAGGTCACGTCATACATTGTAATAGCCTTCTTTGCCATCTGTCCTAACTTAGGAGATAAAAGTAATGAAAGGATACTGCATACTTAGGTTTGAGGAAAGCCATTTGTTATAGTGGTACGTAATAGTTGCCTATAAATTAATTGGATAAATACCTGAAAGAAAACCTGGTCATATAGAGTAAGCATAATAAATGCAAGCCTTCTAGGTAGAGATCTGCAGGAAGAGTCTCAAGGGGTCAGTATTAGCACATGTTAAGTATTTGGTTAATGACATGCTTACATCTGTGGAATACATTTTCTGATACCAGAATCAAATTAGGAAACACAGAGAAGGGCAAAGCAGCCTGCAGAGTTAACAGTACTGAAATGAAAGTCATAATGAATATAAACTAATATTAAGGTAGAGAATACACAAACGACAAATGTAACAGCAGTGCCTGGTCTGAAAAACACTGAATTGGAGACATATGCATGATACATGTGTTAGTTTATTTTGAACTGCTCTTGTACTTAAAAACAGTTACATGCATAAAAGGAATAATGAGAACTATAGACATACACACATATTCATATAACAGAGTTTTCTGTATACTTTTTTGTGCTATTTTTTAATTTTTTAAATAAATTATTTATTTTTGGCTGCGTTGGGTCTTGTTGCTGTGCGTGGGCTTTTCTCTAGTTGCGACGAGCGGGGGCTACTCATTTCGGTGGGTTCTCTTGTTGGCGGAGCATAGGCTTTAGGCGTGCGGTCTTCAGTAGTTGTGGCATGTGGGCTCAGTAGTTGTGGCTCACGGGCTCTAGAGCACAGCCTCAGTAGTTGTGGCACATGGGCTCAGTTGCTCCGTGGCATCTTCCTGGACCAGGGATTGAACCCATGTCCCCTGCATTGGCAGGCGGATTCCTAACCACTGCGCCACCAGGAAAGTCCCCCATATACTTTCTAGCAAGTGAATAATCAGTAGAAGAACATTAAGGAATAAGAACAGATACTTGATGAAAGGGGAAACACAAATGGCTAATAAACATGTTTACTGTTCATAATCTTTAGTTATTAAAAACATTTAAATGAATGTCTTCTTACTAAAAATGAGAATAAAGATGATAATAATAGCAAACATACATCACTTACTTCACTTACTACGTACCAGGTGTTGTACTTATATAATATATTAACCTATTTAATAATCATCACAGACTTGGGAGGCAACTATTATTATAGCCTTTCATGGATGAGGTAGGGAGTGGTGAATGAGTAACTTAAGGTCACAAAACTGGTGAAATTAGGATCTGGACCAAAGTGGTCTGGTCCCAGCATTTATGCTTTAATTTATTACTTTGTACTACAACTATCCAATATTTCTGGGGCTGAAAAGATAGAGGCTGCATTGTATATTTTAGATTCAGAGACAATAAGCTATGAATTCGTTCTGATATGGTTAAGGAAAACTCACATAAGAATCTGATATGGGAGAGATTCAGAAGTTTAGGTCTGTGATCTGTTCCTTGAGATCAGTGCTTTTCTGTCCCCACAACAGCGTATGACAGCACCTGAGAATTTGCTACAAGTACAGATTCTCAAAACCTAACCTACACATATTGAATCAGAAATTTGGGATTAGGGCTGGCGATCTGTGTTGTAACAATTTCTCTCCTTAATTCTGGTACGTTCTCAGATTTGGGAGTCACTTCTAGATAACACAAGCTCTTTCCTACTGGTAAATTAGATTATCACAACTCAAAGAAACTTATTCTTTAAATTTTCTAGACTGGTGCGCAAGATTCAAAAGCAGCTAATTGTATTGCTAAATCCAAAAACCCTCTTTCTACCAAAAAAGTTTCCATTATTATGAAGCAAAAGAACAAATTCTTAACTTGACCTAAAAAGTCTTGCTTTCTTCTTCCTCTACCTTCTTCTCCAGGCTCACCTTGAACTAAGCTCCCCTTGGAACTCTTTAATCCAGCCACAGTCTGTTCAGTCCCTTGTGGCCATGTCATTTCACTCCATGGTCATTTGTACATGCCTTTCCCAAAGTTAATAATATTTTTGATCTTCTCTATGAAACAGTAAAACAGTCTTAGATTTGAATTTAATGATCATTTCCTTAGAAAATCCTTCACTGATGGCTGTGATTAGCAAATCCTTATTATTTTATCTTATAGCTGCAGCAACCTCTCTTTTGAAGCCTATAGTATTGTGGTTGCATTTTTATAATTACTGATATGATTAATATCCGTCCCCTCCACTGGACTGTGAGCTTTGAATGTACCGTAAGTGGCCTTTGTTCCTACAGTGATTCATTGAACAAAGGAATGCATGTGTTACTTCCATTTTATTTCTTTAAATTCCAAGCATGGCATGATTTCTCATGAATTAGAAAGTCGATATCTTTGTCTTTTCAAGAATTGGTTAAAGAATCGTGTATGTAAACAATGTTTTCTTCTATTTTGTAAAAAACAAACAAGCAAAAAAACCCTGTCATTTAAAGTATTACTCATAGTATTATCCAGCTTTCCTCAGTTCCCACACAATGCAGTTTTTTTTGGAATATCTTTGTGGAAATCTAAAGAAAATTCTGTACCCTCTCTTCAAAAAGAACTTCTACTTTAAATACAATTTCAAAGAAATCAGACGTCCTGAAGTCTAGATAAAAATACTGTTTTAGATAATTTTGTCCTATGAAATTTACATTCTGTCCTGTTTTGAATTATGTTTTACATACAGTTATTAATTTGGATAAAGGACTGTAAATCCTAAATTAATTAGATTAAAATGCTTTTGTGGTTATACACACACTTTTATTCATAGAAATGAAATATTTCAAATTTGCAGTATCCTTCTTAAATTGTAAAAATAGATTCATTGTAATTACTATCAGTATTTTAAAATTTTATTCATACTACTTTTTCAGTTTAGCAGAGTCAATCAGTGGGACAAATGGTACAAAATTCATGGATAAATAAATATAATGTTCAGAATTCTAATACTTTTAAAAGTACAAAAGACTTTAGACATTAACTATCCAAACATTTTATTTATAAGTAATGGAACTGAGGTCTAAATGTGATAATTGACTCATTAGATATCAAACAATTAGGAAGTAGAACTAAAATTAGAGCTTAGTTCTATGACATTTGGCAATGGCATTTAAAATATAAATTGGAGACAGGTGTATTTTATCATATATCAGAATCCGTAAAATTTATAATAATTAAATCACTCTGAAAACCTTCTAAGAAGACTTAAGTTATGCAGGGCAATCTCATTGGAATGGAATATTACAACTATGTGTTTCTTTAGGAATGCATCTTGTTTTTGAGTTCTTAAAAAAAGATTTTATGTTCTTGACTACATATGCTTGGTTATATATGATTAATGTATTCTTAGGAGTATAATTTCTTATTTTCCATAATTAAGGTAAAATTATTCACCTGCATAATTAAGTAAACAACTCTAGGGGTGGCTAAGTCAGTAGATAGGTGAACATGAGAAAAGAAAACAGATGTACTTCTACAGAACAGTTAGAATTAGGACCAAAAACTCATGATGCTGATGATGATAATAACTAAAATCTGAGCATCTACCGTGTATCAGACACTTTAGATAATTTATCGCATTCTGTTTTAAAAAAGAAAAAGAGAGAAGCAGATACTGTTTTTCATACCTATATATAGGAAAAAAGTGAGTTGCCAGGATTATGACTTTCCCACAGTTGTATAATTGTTTGGTGCTGCAGGGCTGTCTGATTTTGAGAAAAGCTGATTTGAGCCACTACTAATAATAGTAGTAATAGTAAACTACTATTTACTGTCACCTGGGAAAATTACTTAAGTTGGTCTCAATTTTTTTTATAAAACATTAGAATTCTATGATTCTGCTTAACTGATATGTGTGAAATACGTAAATCACTCTAAACTATAATGTCCTCATATAAGGCAGTGGTTCTCAAACTTCAGTATACCTAAGAATTCCAGGAAAGCACTTTCACAGTGCCTTCTCATGAGTACTTACTGCCAGAGATTCTGATTCAGGACTAGTGTGGGGCCCAGTAGTCTGCATTTTATATCCACATCCAGGAGTGAAGGTGATCCCAGTGCCCTAGTAATTAAGAAAACCATAGAACTAAACTCTTAAAACTATTAGAACATTAAAAATAAGTGTTATAAAAGTTTCACTTCCTAGCTCTAGGAATAAGCATCCATTAAGTAACCTCAACAGGCATGAAACAGATTATTCACACAGTTACCTTATCAGAAAAGAACCAGAGTATTTGTTCAGAGTTAAAAGGAATTCATGGTATATGTTGGAATAAAACCTCAATATGGTAAATAGGTAGTACATTGATCCACTGTTTATACTTCAAAATTAATATTATCTGTGTTCTACGATTTTTTTATTATCTTTGAGATCAGTGAATGAGAAGATTTTAAAAAACTGGATGACAGAAATTGCATATGGTTCAAGAGCTTTGTTTAAAATTCAGCATTACACATAGACGTACAGGGATGAAAATTGTTGTATTTTTGCTAAAATATACATCTAAATAAAAGGGCATACAGGATTTTTAAATTTAATTTGCTTTAAAGTTCACATTAGTTTATTCTAACTCTACGTGTCTTTAAAACATAATTCAAATCATTGTATTGCTCAGCTTAAAATCTGGTGATTTTATTTAAAAAAATACGTATGCCATTGCTTTCACTGTGTTTTTACATGTAAAGTAAAATTTGGAGTTAGGACAAGTCATTCCATTATAATTATACCAACTGTATGAATATTTTATTTTATAGGTGGCTTAACCTGTACTTAGTGTGTGTGAACATGGCCTTAGATAATTGCTAGTTGATGCTTTTCAACAGTTTAAAATAACCCATGCTTCTTCCAACACACTCCTTGCTTCTTGGTTGGCATTTACAATGCAAGGTAACACTTTCCCCCCAAGATCTTAGATGCTGTTATCTTTGATTTAAGATAACTACCTTGGTCAGGATACTGACAAAAATAGCGACAAAGACAGGTGGAATATATAATAGTATTTCTTGTCTTTCATTGTGATTCAAGTTGATTTAATTTAAATATACTTTATATAACCAAAAGTAATTAAGTTGTAAGATATACATGAAAGCAGGAAAGAAATGAATCTTACTTCGAAATTTTGTGTTATTTTGATATCTACCCTAAGTCTATATTGCACTTTTAAATTGTTCAATATGTTTGCTATAAAGAAAAAAAAAGTAAATTATATAAGACATAGAAATGCCTTACAATTTCCTATTGAATATACTTTCAGGTTGTCATTTGCTTCACAAGCTATTTTAAATCAAATCTCCAAAGTTACATGTAGGACAGGATTCATATATTATCATTTCAATTATTCCTTTTTAACAATAACAACTATATATATACATACACACACAGACGTACACACACACACACACACACACACACAAGCACACCTAGTTATAGATAAGATTTTAATGTTCATTTTAGAAATTGGACAGAGATTTGCAATATTTTCTTTTTTTTGTATTTTTTTTATTGGAATATAGTTGATTTACAATGTTGTGTTAGTTTCAGGTGTATATAGCAAAATGAATCAGTTATACGTATATGTATATCCACTCTTTTTAGATTCTTTTCCCATATAGGCCATTACAGAGTATTGAGTAGAGTTCCCTGTGTTATACAGTAGGTCCTTATTAGTTATCTATTTTATATATAGCAGTATGTATATGTCAATCCCAATCTCCCAATTTATTCCTCCCCCTTTACAATATTTTCATGTTGAAAATATTTATTTTTAATATTTAAATATGTTAAGATTTAATATTTTTACAAATGTATAGATTTTTATATTTAACTAAAACCCAGCATAAGCCCTAACATTTAAATAACATGTATTCCACCTAGAGGGGTGGGATAGGGAGGATGGGAGGGAGACCCAAGAGGGAGGGGACATGGGAATATATGTATACATATAACTGATTTACTTTGTTATACAGCAGAAACTAACACAACATTGTAAATCAATTATACTCCAATAAAGATGTTAAAAAAGTAGCCTGTATTTTCTGCATATCTTTTATATTTATAGAAGTGTGTTATGTTTATTTTATGTATCTTAAAAACATAACCTTAAAAACTATGCTGTACCACAGTGTTCATTGCAGCACTATTTACAATAGCCAGGACATGGAAGCAACCTAAGTGTCCACTGACAGATGAATGGGTAAAGAAGATGTGGCACATATATACAATGGAATATTACTCAGCCATAAAAAGAAATGAAATTGAGTTATTTATAGTGAGGTGGGTGGACCTAGAGTCTATCATACACAGTGAAGTAAGTCAGAAAGAGAAAAACAGATACCGTATGCTAACACATATATATGGAATCTAAAAAAAAAAAGAAAAATGGTTCTGAAGAACCTAGGGGCGGGACAGGAATAAAGACACAGATGTAGAGAATGGACTTGAGGACATGGGGAGGGGGAAGGGTAAGCTGGGATGAAGTGAGAGAGTGGCTTTGACATATATATACTGCCAAATGTAAAATAGATAGCTAGTGGGAAGCAGCTGCATAGCACAGGGAGATCAGCAGCACAGGGAGATCAGCTAGGCTGTGGTTTGTGACCACCTAGAGGGGTGGGATAGGGAGGGTGGGAGGGAGATGCAAGAGGGAGGAGATATGGGGATATATGTATGCGTATAGCTGGTTCACTTTGTTATACAGCAGAAACTAACACAACAATGTAAAGCAATTATACTCCAATAAAGATGTTAAAAAAACAAAGAAACTACACCGTAACCTTTTAAATGTTTATAGATTTACCTTAATGTTACTATTCAGAATGTTTTAAGGAAAATTAAAAGAACTATGCAATATAAATAAATCTTAAAATTCCATGCAATTTACAGTGGTAGTAGTAATTATTTAAATCTTGAAACTTCACTGTCCTGGTGGATTTGTGGGTTTGGGGAGATCTAAGTCCTATGCTACTTCTAATACATCCTTCCCCAAGTCCAGGACATTAGAATGTTTCAATGCCTTAGAGCAACAAGCATCACCTGTGAGCCAGGAATCCAGACTATGGTGGTAATGGACTGTTGTTTTGGGGGGGGGGGAAATTAAGGAAATAAAATGCTTATAAACTTAAAAAAAAAATCTTGAAACTTATCTCACAACATCATTTTATCAACTCAGTTGAGATAGAGCACAGATTGCTCTACGTCAGCAGAGAAACTATTTATTTCACAATTGTTGCTTTCTGAATAACTTTGTATTGTCTCATTAAGAACAACGGTACAGAAAATCATTTACTGCTCATTTTACAATGCACATAATATCCTGTGCATGCTTAGGCAACTATATGGCAATTTACAAATCAGGACAAGCCTCAAAATTACTGAACTTAGAAAATAAGAAAATAATTCACAGTGTCAATGTGAATAAATTTTTAGATTTTGATGATGTATTTAGTCCAATAAAATAAGGTTCTTTATTCATGAATAAATTTGAAAGGTATTCAAGCAGGACTCCTGAACCATTTACTCTGAATGTTTGGCTTTATTATTATAATGCCATTTTCATGTCACTTTGTGGTAACCTTGTGACTGCATAACAAAAACTGGAAAAAAAGATCAGTGCAGGGCAACTGTACATTTTTCAACAAGTACATTTTTTTTTTCCTTTTAGAGAAGGTAGGGGAAAATTTATGTTACAATCAGATTTGCTTTAATGCTTCAAAAGTTGCCCATAAAAGTGAGCTGAGGTGACAAAAATTAAAAATTGAGGTTAAAAACAACATATAAATGTATACACACATATATGTATATATGTATTTAGGTGTGTGTGCATGTGTGTATATATATACTTAATTGCAACTAAGATGAAACTATCTCTGCTACTTACAAATTTGGAGAGAACAGAGATCAGAGAAATGATATAGGAATGAAAATAAAATAAACAACCAATGATTATTGAAGTTGTAGACCTTCGATTTTTCAAAGTAATAGAAAAGCTTAAGTTGGTGTTTAACCATGTTGATTTTATTCTTTTAAATCTTCTTTCCATTTCTGAGCCTGGGTGTCTTAGCAAAACCAAAGATGATTAAATATAATTCTCACTAGTATAGAACCAATTTGTGGTTCTGTTTAAGAATTAAATAGAAAATGCATCCCTCCCCATGGTTTTCATAAGGGTAAGATCATACATGCATCTAAAGTATTCCATTGTAACAACAGTAGTTTTGCACTTTTGTAACTAGTGTTTTGACACATAACATGATTCACTTAGTTGTAGGAGACTCAATCCCCATTACATAAAAAAAAAAAAAAATAAGCCACAGGTAAACATATGCTCGTTTTGCTACTTACAGGCATTTGAGAGCACTTAATCTATCACTGAGTCCATCCCTCATCCTGTATCCCATGTTCCCTACCCACAAGACTTGATCCTTCATAAGAAATTATTTTGCTGTTGTTATGATGATAATAGTTAATAGGTGTTACTCAAAATTCAATTTCATGCTTAATCCCATAGACATAAATCTTTATTTGTAAACAAAAAGCCAGTCTTGAGACAGAGCATTTGAAGACTAAGAAAAAGAAGCAGATGGCATGCTTTCAGGTATTTCTCATATTTACTTGTCTGCTCATAAAACCAGTCCTAATTATACCTTAGGAATGCAGACCACAAATATGTTCCTGATTGTGTGTGTGTGTGTGTGTGTGTGTGTGTGTGTGTGTGAGAGAGAGAGAGAGAGAGAGAGAGAAGAATTGTGTTCTCTTTGTTTCTCAATTCCACGGTATTTTTATTAGTAATTTGTAATTACTCATATGCTACTCATTAGGTAGAATCAAATTTTTATAAAAGATATAAATATATCTGGTGGAAGAAACCTCACTCTATTGCTTTGCATCTAAATTTTGTACCTTAAGGGAAAAATGGGCTAATTTCATGGTTTGCAGCAAATAATAGCTAAGATAGGTGCCTCTGGGGAATAAAAAAGAAGTAGTAATAATGATGTTGATTCTATTAATACCATATAAAATCTGGAATGAATTTCCTTTTCCAAATGGCTTTCAAAATATCTACCGGTATACTTAATATGATAATGCTTTTTTTCTTACCATATTCAATTTATAAATATATAATGAGTTAATTCAGAATTCTGCATACTTAAATTTATGGTTCTGATAATCCCATCAGTTTTACAAAGGAGTATTTTCTAAAATATCTTCTACATAAATGTGTGAATATTTATACATTATATCCTGGCAGCTACATGGTAGTAATAATTTGAGTATCCGTTGAGTATCCATTTCTTTTACTTTTCAGCTAGGAGAAGTGTTATTGAAAAGCTGTCTCAATATTTAGTATGTATGAGGTCCCATGCAGGGTACAGATGGCATCTTAACCCCATCCATATGTTTAAAGCATCTCTTTCATTTGGAAGTCTTACAGGCACCAAAACAATCATGGAAAGAAGTGGTCTTTAAATTTTATCAAAATAAACCGAACTCTTGTGTATAAAATCTTTGCCAAAAATGAAGTTTATTCAACAGACAGCCAAACCCATTTGTAAAGGCCAAGGAAAAAACTGGAAAGTATACATCTGATTATATGAGAGTTAGATTGAATTATATTTGTTTGGGTTATGCTATTTTTGTTTATGCATATACTTTCTTGAGTATTGTAAAATAACTTTAAAATATCTTATGTCTGTTTTCTGAGACCTTTTGGATTTTACTCTCCATTTATTTACTTATTTGTTATGCTATTAGATATTACATACTATAAACATATAATAATATATAAACATTATATATTACATATAAACATGTTTGTGAACATGTCCGATTATATACATACTAAATATAAGCATATATACATCTATGTATGCATATACATCAATGTTTAATCCAAATCTTAATTAGTAATGGTTTTAATACATAAAAGTAATGTATTTTTTAGATTTTGTTTTTATATATGAGAAGACATCTACTTTGATAAACATAATATTCTGTACATTTTCCTATTCAAGATCAAAATGGAAATTTATCATGACATGAACTATCGATGTTTTATTAAGCTCCTAAATTTAGTATATATTAACACACTCATAAGCTACAGCTATTTCCATGAGACTGAGGTTTGGTGAGGAATTATATAGTAAGTGTGGTTTTAGTTGAGTTTCTTTTGTTTTAACGGGAGCATTAAGCATTCAGAACATACAGTTTTCTAGAAAATTATTTTTATTACCTGAGCAGTGATTCTCCAACAACAATTCAAATTTCACTTCCTTTGATTTGAAAACAAGCCAAGATTTGTTGAGAGGTAGGTAGACAATTTTTTGAATGATATTATTAATTGAAATAGAAAATTTTAGGAATTGAAGCAATTTTCAGATGAGTTTTATATCTGAGAGAAATTTTACCCCAAACACCTCCTAATATGTGCCCCTAAAGAATTAATATAAACATGCCCATGTTGACAGCTGAAGTGTCTTGGAAAGAGAAGTTCTTTGAGTCCTAGTTCCAGTTTGCAGACTTAATTCACTCCTCTGCTAGTTCTGAAATGCATAAAAGTAATTGTTTATGGATTAGGAAAATGTAGAAGAAAGCTTATAGAAAAAAATATTCCTGGGAATGTCTTTACTCTTTCCATGAAACATTCCTACATGCCTGTGGTTGCTTTCAAAGCTAAACTGGTGAACCATGAGGGGATTATAGTTTTATCAACAGCCTGATTCTACACCAGCAGCAGGTGCACTGGCTTGATGACCAGCGAGGCCACTGGTGCCACAGAACCTGAGTTTCTGGCAGTAGTCACTTTATGTTAACACCATTATTGATGGTGATCCAAGCAAGATAGAATTTGCCAAGGAATGAGCTGAAGTACTAGATGTTGCTTTAAAAACATAGAGAAAAGAAAGAATGAATGAAAAAAAAAAAGACCCAGATTCAAGAGCTTGGCTTATTTCTTATACTACGACTGCCAAATACAGCCAACGCAGCCATGAGAGCTGTTGCCACTCCAGAGGCAGACACGCCATGTGGAGGGAGTTGGAAGGACTGAAAAGTCAACGCTGAAACTGAAAGCAAACTGCCAATTCAGATGCTGAATTGGGCAAGAACAGGATGTTTTCCTATTCTTTTTTCATAATGAGGCATTTCTTTTATTTCCTTCTGTTTAGATCAAAGACCAGTGTTCTCAACTCTCAGTCACCAAATTGCTACGGGTTTTGTTATTTATTTATACAACGGTTATATATGTATATGATTATTAAAATAGATTTACTTGTAAACTAATTAAACTTTAAAATGTAAAGAAAAATAAAATGGCAGTCACTCATGAACCCAGCCCCAAACATCAAATGCAAACGTTTTGCCATATTTTCTTCAGATTTTAAAAAAATGAAAGAAACTTAGTATTATCACTGCCATATGTATCTTTGAATTTTGTTACATTACTATGTTCTCATGATAATATAAACTATTTATTTCAAAATGTATGTTAATTGTTTTGTTCACTGTAGTATGTCCCTTGCATAGAATAGGAGCTTCTGCCTAGAAAGTCTCAAAAAGGGGAATCAAAAGTTTTGACTGAATGAGTGCTGATGCACTGATGTTGTCCCTTTGCAACTTTCTCTTTCATTCAGTAACATATTTTTTATGTTTATTCATGTTTTCAGATGCTAGGTAGCAATCCAGTGTGTGACTATACAACAGATTATTTAATCACCCTTATGTCCATTTACGATTTACGATGTTTCTTTTTTTTTTTTTTTTTTTTTGCGGTACGCGGGCCTCTCGCCGTTGTGGCCTCTCCCGTTGCAGAGCACAGGTTTCGGACGCGTAGGCTCAGCGGCCATGGCTCACAGGCCCAGCCGCTCCGCGGCATGTGGGATCTTCCTGGACCAGAGCGTGAACCTGTGTCCCCTGCATCGGCAGGCAGACTCTCAACCGCTGCGCCACCAGGGAAGCCCTTTTTTTTTTAAACTGTTTCAGAATATCCAATAATCTTTAATCCAAATTAAGGTAACCATCAATACCTTGATAACCATGTTTAAGATGTGCAGTGTTTTTTGCTCAGAGGATGTTACATTTCTTGGAATAATAAATATTACTCCATTTTCATCATTATCAGCAATAATGTCATCTAATTAAGGTTAAATGGATTTCTTAGGTAAGGAAATTACCACTTAAAAAAAAATAACTTCAGGGTTTCCCTGGTGGTGCAGTGGTTGAGAGTCTGCCTGCCGATGCAGGGGGTACGGGTTCGTGCCACAGTCCGGGAAGATCCCACATGCCACAGAGCGGCTGGGCCCATGAGCCATGGCCGCTGAGCCTGCGTGTCTGGAGCCTGTGCTCCGCAACGGGAGAGGCCACAACAGTGAGAGGTCCACATATTGAAAAAAACAAAAAAAAAAAGAAAGAAAAAAAATAAATAACTTCAGAGAACATATAATTTCAGTCTCCCAGGGGAATACATATTTCCTGATTTGATCCTCCATAATAGTGAGACCTTGAATTATACAGAGTTGTTTAGGAGTTCAAAACAAGAGGAAGTCATATGTTTTTGAATGCCTGCTATTTACCAGCTACTGTTCTAAGCATTGGGGATACAGCCAAGAACAAAACCATCTGTTCATCTTTTCATTCATTCATTCAATAAAAATATATTATTCCTGTCCTTTTTTTGTGAACAGGTATTGTGTTGAGTGCTAAAATGTTAAAGGCAAATACTATACAGGCATTTATAGTTCATCTAATTTAAGACTACTCAAATTTGCTAAATATCTTGCTTCTACTTACTAGACCAGCTTTACACTTTTAAAGAAGTAGCACTTCTTGATTATAAGCAGGAAATAAACAAGAAAGAATAAAAACATTTGGTAAGGAGGTGATAATAATCAGAAAAACCTGATGATAATTTCACAAAACACTTCAGATTATAGGTGAAAGAACAGGTTCAGTAAGACTAAAGGCTTTCCCATATATTTATGTCAACCTTGGTACTTGAAGCTGGGTAGTGTTCGCTAGGCACAGGTGAAGAAGTCATGGGAGCATGGAATCAAAAACATCTAGATGTGAGTCTGACTACTAGTCTTATGAACCTTCTCATGACTGTTAACTGTGAAATTAGAATAATACCTACTTTGACTCAGAAGACATGCATAATGTGTTTAGCATAATTCTAGCACGTAAAATGTTAACAATTGCTAGTTCCCTTTTTATTAATTTCCTAGGAAAATACATTTCTCTCCACATTTTACAGCCTCTTCTAAAATATACACGCACTCATCTTTTCCCTCTGTTCACTTTTTTGGGGACTAAGGGTAACAAATGCACAAACAGACAATAAAACGTGGTTACTATAGCTTGTTCCTGTTATATTACAAACCCCTGCCTAAATCCTAGAAACTTCTCCACATGTAATTAGGCCACAGTCTCTATTTTATTCTTCATTGCAAAGTTATCTGATGTGCAGAAATACCTAATTTTTGACTTAATATTTATTCCAAGAAAGTTATTGTACACGAATGGCAGTGATGTCCTTACAATTTTTAATCAGTTTCCTTGAAGTGTGAACACAGCATCATACTGTAACATTTGGTTTCTATCATCTTTCTCAATTTATAAGTTGAAACTGATGCTATAATATCACATGGGAAAATAGATGCTATTTATTAGAAAATTATTAGGCAACACAACTCTGCCAGAATGTTAGTCACCTAGCAAATGAACTTAATGGATTATTAAAAACATGAAATTCTGTTGGGGTTAATTAAGAGAAGGACAGTATCACATAAAATTCTTTCAAACAGTAGCAGATCTGACAGAGTACCTGCAGTAAAATCTGCTTATGATAATATTGACTTTCAGGACTTGAGTGAGAAGACTAAAGTGGAGATTTGATATGAAATAAAAAACCTACCTACTCACACCACCATTTTGGATCTCTGATGACTTAGAAAATGATTCCATATATTGCAAGAACAGGGAAATTTTGTGGGGAAAAAATAATTTAGTTAGAACATGAGACCAAAACTAAACTGATCAATTGATGTTAATTATAATGAGGCAAAAAAAAAAATACAAGGAAGAGAAACACTGGAGTATCTTAAAGATGTAAAATTGTGCATGCCAAAGATATTTATTCTCATGTAACATTTTTAGAATGAAGCCATGTCTTTAAAAGCTACATCTAGTTGCAATTAAACCAAAATTAGTAAATACTTTAAAGGAAGGCATGACAAATTTAAATTAACCAAGTAAAATTTTAATAAGACTGAAATAGAACTGTAGTAGGACTAATTCTTTTAATTGCTAAAAATACATGATTTATTATATTTGAAGACTTTAATAGCAGTGTATTAGCTGTTTCAAGACAAGAGGAAAACCACTAGTTTTGTTTCTCCCTAAAAGTGCCAGCAAAGTACTTTTTTAAAAAAAGAGGCTGTAATATAGATAAGCTATATTTTCTTGATATATATGTACAGGCCAGCATGACCCCTTGAACAAAACCCCAGATCTATTCAGGACCACTAGAAGTCACTAAGGGGTTCTAAGAGCAACTCTCATTTTCCTGGGAACTTAAAAAAAAGAAGCAGAATTCCAAGACTTTGTGTCAAGGTCTTTGTTTACATGTGGAGCCACAGAGGACAGAGGCAGTTGAAAATGAAGCAAGTGGCTAAAATCGTCCACATAAATTATTGCTCCCAAAGCACTGTCATGTGTGATGATTGCAGTGGTGCCATGTACCTCAGGAAGCACAGAGAAAGGGACCTCCTTGATTATTATAAACATGCTTCCCTTACCAACGGAAGCTAGATCTTAAATGATAATAGTTGTTTTGTATTCATTCAAGTCTTTAATTTGGTCCAAGAATATTTTAACAATATCCTACCCAAATTCCTTCAGCAACATTTAATTTTTTTTAATTGTTTGTTTTGCCTTTACAATAAAAGTGTTAATAATTTCACGACTGGGTATGTCTTTTGACTCTATTCACATTGCTTGGTGTGGTTTAAAAACTTAGTTGTTCAAAGCTATTAGCTGAATTTTGCATGTAAATAATGTGGAAAGCACGATGTGTTCTCCTTTTAGCATTTTTATTGTAAATATACATAACATAACATTTAACATGTTATTCATTGTAAGTGTACGATTCTGTGGCATGAAGTATGTTCACATAGAATAAGCATTCTTTCTTAAAACAATTGGACTTTATTGATAATAATCGTAGGATAGAAATCTTGGAGATGAGATACCCCTCCTCTAGGAGATGAGAAGTTCCAGAGGAGAGTTTAGCATGGATATACCCATGCTTATTTTATCAAAAGGGTGAAGTTTTCTCAGACAGTAAACATCTATAACACTCCACAGTCCTGTCCCTATATTGATATTCCTACAAACTCAATATTAGAGGGAAACTACCTCCTACAGTCTTTTGCTTGATTTTAAAAGTTTATAGAATCTTTATTCTACATTTAAACTGCACAGCGTTAGTAAGATATGTGATGAATTTATCTTCAGGATATCAAATCACGTGTTTATATGCATGTGCTCACTGGAAATAATTTTAATATGCATGCATATATATTTTTCTATAAATCAGGAAAATATATTGATGGATCCTTTAAAAAAAATCTACACATAAATATTTAGATATTATTATAGGAAGGGAGGATCGAAATATGTAAGAAGTGTACTGATACACTAATTCATGACTGAAAAATGAAAACTACCTTAGCATGTTAAGAAATAACTCACCTAAGAAATACCTATCTTCTAAATGTGGACTTTGAGATTTGTGAACTACATATGTTCAATGGTTATTCCATTGATGAGTACTGAGATGTAAGCTAAAAAGAAAAATACTTAAATATTCTGCAGAGATGTAAGATACATAGCTCAAAATTTCACATATGTGGAGACCTAATTTATGCTAAACAGGAGGGTACACCTGGCAATTTTAGGGGCTGGACAAGGATTCACTGGCCAGCATGAACAAAACAATTAGCTGGGTTTTGGTGTTCTTAATTGCAGATGGTATCATGACGATTTATTCATACTTCATATGAATGAAGTTCTTATGTTTATGGTCAATGAATAGCCACTGTTTTTAATTGCTCATGGAGTTGTTTGGCTTCGTAAATTGTTCATGTATCTGCCAACCTGTTTGTCCAGGAAAAAAATACTTTGAAATATAACTGGAAGCACATTTTAGGCTATTTTCGTTAACTATCTTTATGACGGGTTTAGAATATTTTAAGAGACTGACATTTAGAGTGCATAATCTTTCATGTAAGAAGTTTCATCTTTGTCTCCTGAGGCTTCTGTTTATATATGAAGAAAACTGCAATGTGACATTTGCTAATAGTGTCTGCTGAAGGAATGTTACATCTTCAGGGTACCTCTTAGACTTATAAATTAGGCCAATTATTAATGAAATAAATGAATCCATTTTAGAGCACAGAGCTGTTTATTTTTAGAGTAAACTCACTGCATTTGATGTATGTCAACTTTTCTACCCTAAAAAAAAATTCTAGATTTAAAACATATCCGTATCTCTTTGTGAAGCATGTCTCTATTCTCCCTAAATGGAAAAAAGTGCAGATTTTAAATTACCACATATTAGGTGTGTAAACTTGGAAAAGACAGTCTCTTCTTAGCTCTAAGACAGGGATACTCAAAATTAAATTTTTTTTGGAATTATTTTACACTTAATTCCCAACACTTTTCATCTTTATTTATTTTTTTTACTTACACGTTTTTGGTTTAGGAATCCCAACTTGTTTATAAGTAAGTACTTAGATGTCCACCAAGATGTATAGTATGGAATATGACTCGAAATGCTAGCTGGCTGTAGCAAACCATCTCTCTCCATGTCTCACTTGAGTTGTATAATAACAAGTAAGGCATCAGTACTTATTAAAAAACATTGCTTAATACTTCATTTTGTTAACTAATCAAAATTATTGCTTAATAAAATATTTCAAGTTTTAATTTTGCAAATAGCTAACAAACGCTTCAATATACATAGCAATTTTTTTTTTGCATTTAATTCCAAGGATTTTTTCAAGACAGATTCTACGTAAGATCTCATCAAAACATTTGTTGGTAATAAGAGTACAAAATAAGAAGTGATGCATTTTACTTAGACGTCTCAAAGGCAAGTGATAAATTATCAGACTTAAAAACTGAGAACCAATTTATGAGTCTATCACATTCACTTGAAGTATATTTTAAGTTATGAAAAAAAATCTCTTCTCTTTTCATCCACTCTAAAAGTAATCTGTCCATTAAATGTTTACATGGTTTTAACATGACAGCATATTTTAAATCTTATTTGAAGTAAGTCCCAGACAATCTAAAGGCAAGTGAAAAATGAATCATTTTGTGAAAATGTAAGCAACTAGAACTGTATTTTAAAATATCAACTACATAAATGGGAAATTATAAAAGAATAATCTCTGAATCATTGCTTTTCATTGAAAAAGTTGACTTGAATTTGAACAATTATTATTTTTTTTATAGATTTAATTAATTAATTAATTTTTTGGCTGTGTTGGGTCTTCGTTGCTGTGCGCATGCTTTCTCTAGTTGCGGCGAGCGGGGGCTACTCTTTGTTGAGGTGCTCAGGCTTCTTACTGTGGTGGCTTTTCTTGTTGCGGAGCATGGGCTCTGGGCGCATGGGCTTCAGTAGTTGCAGCACGCAGGCTCAGTAGTTGTGGCTCGCTGGCTCTAGAGCGCAGGCTCAGTAGTTGTGTTGCACAGGCTTAGTTGCTCCGCGGCCTGTGGGATCTTCCCAGACCAGGGCTCGAACCCATGTCACCTGCATTGGCAAGCAGATTCTTAACCACTGTGCCACCAGGGAAGCCCATGAACAATTATTTTTTATATTTAGAGCTGAGTGTATGTAACCTGATCTCCCTTTTATGGGAGCAATGTGAAAATATTTTAAACAAAACATTTCTCTCTAAAAAATACCGGAAACTTGTTAATAAGTGAAACTATCTCATAGTGAGATGCTTCTTTAAATTATTTTTGTGTTTAGTGATTGAGGAGAGAATATGAAATTTTATTTTAAAATTCTTTTTAGAAGTGTTCTAATACTTATACAGGACAAGCAGCCTACAGAATATATTACTCAGTTCGAACCTCAAACATATAAAATATCTTGTTGAGCACTGTTTCTGCTTTCAGACAAGACAGTGACCTGAAAAAGTAGTCTCTGAAAGTGGATTTTCAGCATTCATGCTAGGCTGAGACTTTTAAGTACTAACAGGCTGTAGAGATAATTAGGTATAAAATCACCTCACCTTAATGCCTCAAAATTTGGAAAATCTATTCAGTATGTTATAATCTCAACATGTTGAATTTTTGTGTTTATTTCAGTTGAAGTAGGTTACAAATTTTGGGTACTTTCAAGTGATCTATGCAGCAGCATGTGATAACCTAGTTAATTGCAATTGAAAATGACAAGGACGCTATTGAGGATGCTGTACATTGTTTTAGTGGTGTCTTTCTATTAGGAAGAACAGGTAAAATTCATCTGTCCTTAGTGTCAGGAACATAGTTGGTTTTCACAAACGACTTTATTTTACATAATGGACACTGTAACATTTTTTTTTTTATTTTTATTTTTTTGCAATACGCGGGCCTCCCACCGCTGTGGCCTCTCCCCGCTGTGGCCTCTCCTGTTGCGGAGCACAGGCTCTGGACACGCAGGCTCAGCGGCCATGGCCCACGGGCTCAGCCGCTCCGCGGCATGTGGGATCTTCCTGGACCAGGACACGAACCCGTGTCCCCTGCATCGGCAGGCGGACTCTCAACCACTGCGCCACCAGGGAAGGCCAACACTGTAACATTTTAAGTGAGTCTATGTTCCTTTTTGAATCGGCCCCTAGAAAGATTATAGCCAGATACATTTCCCATTTTTAGGAGGTTAAATGTATATATACCCTTTGTATTCAAATGGACCTGGGTTTGAATGTGTCACATTCCCTCTCTGAGCTTCAATTTCTTTGTTATGTAAAGGAGATAATAATTAATTCACAGGTAATAATCATTGATGATTAAATGGACTGACAAATTTGAAGCATATACTGTAGTGCTTGATACTTGGAAATGTTGAAAACATATTGTTGTGTGCAAACCTCCTCAGGGTGCTGCATGATTGTGCATGTTATAAATAATGCCTGCTGGAGGTGAGCAATATAGAACATGTCCGCAATATACCTAACCTGACTATTTTTCTTCTAGTATTTTTCCCTTTAGCACATTTTTCTTACTTCTTTTAAAGTATTAAAATTGCTATATTACATGCATTTTGATACCAATCTTAAAGTCTTTTGTAGTAGAGCACAATAATTAGAGAAATCAAAATTGAGATTATTTTCCCCTACAACTAGATTATATACTGTACAACTTCTTTGGGGGCGGGGGGAAACAACACTGTTTTTTAAAAATGTCTCTTCTCTTCTTCCTGTTGTCTATGGTTCAGTTGTTTGTTAGTATGTATTGTTTTTCCAGGAGAAGAGGGTGAAGGCTATGGGCAGAAACTGTGTCCTTAGAATTCACTGGTAATGATTGAGACCACAGTACACGCAATCAAAATTCACTCTAGGTAGTGGTACAAAAGTGATGCAAGAAAAAGTTTTTACACTTTAACATGTATGAAATGTATAGGGTAGAGGTAAGGAGGGAAAGCAGAACAAGTAAAGAGTGATGAGGATAAAATATGTGCAAAGGTTGTATTCTGAATGCCCTTATGTATAATTTTGAGGAGTTTGTACTTCTTTCTGTAGGCACTGTGAAGTTATCACTGTTTTTTTTTTGTTTGTTTTAATAAAACTTTTTATTTTGAGATAAAGATCCAAGTGAAATTTTAAGAAAGAATACAGAGAGATCCTATATACCCTTTATCCAATAGTAGAACACAAATAATAAACATCTTACAAAGCTGGGGTATGATATCACAACCAGGATATTGACTTGATACAGTCAAGACACAGAACAGTGCCATCACCACAGGGATCCCTAGTGTTGCCCTTTTATAGCCACACCTACCTCCCTTCCATTCCTATTCCTGATCCATGGCTGTCAATAACAAATATATTATAAATGGATTCATACTGTATGTACCTTTTAGAATGGAGTTTTTTCATTCAGCCTAATTTCTGTGGATCCATACAAGTGGCTGCAATGATTCAGTGGTTTGTTCCTTTTGATCACTGACTAGTATTCTATGGTAAGAATATATTACAATGTACTTAATCATTAAACCATTGAAGGATATCTTTCTCGGCCAGAATTATTTCACTTATCGTATAGCAGTTCTATTTTTTGTGGGCTTTTTTTTAGGAACCTCCATACTATTTTCCACAGTGGCTACAACAATTTACATTCCCTCCAGCATTGCATGAGGATTCCCTTTTCTCCACATCCTTGGTAACGCTTGTTATTTCTTGTCTTTTTGACAAGAGCCATTCTGACAGGTGTGAGGTGGTATCTCATTGTGTTTTTGAGTTACGTTTCCCTGATGCTTAGTGATGTTGAATACCTTTTCATGTGCTATTCACCATCTGTATGTCATCTTTGGAAAAATATCTAGTCAGGTCTCCTGCCCATTTGTAAATCAGGGTGTTTTTTTGATAATGAGTCATATGAGTTCTTTATATATTTTGGGCATCAACCCCTTGTTGGAGATAGCATTTGCAAGTATCTTCTCCCATTCAGTAGATTGCCTTTTCATTTGTTGGTGGTTTCCTTCACTGTGAAAAAGCTTTTTAGTTTGATTTAGTCCCAATTGTTTGTTTTTTGCTTTTTATTGCACTTGCCTTGGGAATTTTTGTAATCCCAACAGAAGCCTAAATAAACATGGGTTAATAGTTAATTCACATGAAAATGGAGTCTACCAGGGAGAATACCCAATATTACAGAGAAAATAGTTTACGAAACACAAGTAACAAGTTTATGAAACCCTAATAAAAATTAATACAAATAAGCAAAAAATGGGTAAAATAATTATTTAAAGAGCTGAACTAATAGGTTTTATCAATGCAAACTGTAGTAATATATTTAGTTTCACTTTTATAGACACAAAGCCATTAATATCCAAATTCTAATATTAAAGTTTTCCATGCTCTAACATGAATTCTTTTCTGGCATATGGTATTTTTGTGAGTACAAAATTAGGTAACTTTTTAAAAAACTGATTTTGAGACTTAAATTAGAGTATTGAAAAATACATAAACTTACACAGTGATTGGCTATGTGGTACATTATTAGAGATGGTTGTCTTATTATCTAAGGGAAAAATATAGAATTCTGGGTTCTTCCATTACAGATAGAACCTACTGCTACAAATCTGAAAATCAATAAAACTTGTTTTGGGAGAGTAAATGGTTACTTGGTAATTTGTCTTCTACACCATCTTCCAGTGAAAGTATTACGGAGATTTTGTGTGAATCTAATCAGGTGTAGAGTGCTACTGAAAAGTAAGAGTTGCAGCTCAGAAAAGGGAAACTTGAATTGAGATTTTTAAAGAACTACCAGAGATTTTTTTTATTTTACTATAAGAATAACTAAATACTAGCAGCATGATCATTGTTTTTCTCATCCTTGTTAATTATGCAAAGCTGATGGTAGGGCTTCCCTGGTGGCACAGTGGTTGAGAGTCCGCCTGCCGATGCAGCGGACATGGGTTCGTGCCCCGGTCCGAGAAGATCCCACATGCCACAGAGCGGCTGGGCCTTTGAGCCATGGCCGCTGAGCCTGCACATCCGGAACCTGTGCTCTGCGACGGGAGAGGCCACAACAGTGAGAGGCCCGTGTACTGCAAAAAAAAAAAAAAAGCTGATGGTAAAATGTGGGCACCTATATGGAGCTGCTAAGAGGCCTCTCCAGAAAACAGAGTTCCTGTCTATTGCACACAAGGTTGCTATTTGAATTTGTTACTCTGTAGTTCTGTTTATACCATTCTGAAGTAATGATTCCACACAAAGATCTTTATCTGACATAAAATTCTAATAATTTTACCATTGAATCTGCAAAGAACATTAAACTTATAAATTATCCATATGAATGTACTTTCAAGATGTTAATAATTTATGCCAGGTAGTCTCATTTTATGTAATTTCTCAAATGACTTTCTTCAGTTATAAAGCTTAGTAAAATGGAATTATGGGCTTGGATTCTTATACTTAAGAAAACTTGCAATATAATTCTCCAGTTTTCTTTCCTGCTGAAATTTTGTAGGCTACTCATTTAGGGAAATTTTAGCTTGATATGTTTGTGTGTGTGTGTGTGTGTGTGTGTGTGTGTGTGTGTGTGTTTAAACATTAAAGAAAAAAATGGAAGTTTAAAAACACAAATTGGTGGCTTAAAAATTAAATTTTCTTGTTATTAATGATGAGTATAAATATATATTTCTATGTTCTAAATTTATGGATAAATGTCTATAGTATACTGGATTCTTACATCCCATTGTGGTGACTATGGTAATATTTTTCATGCTTTAATTGAGAATTTAATATACTATTTTACCCAAGGATGTTTGGATTGTAATTCTTACCTCTAATGTTGATAGATTATATCATTTGTTAAATGAGTTTCTGGCATTGATGGGCAAGATAATGACTATTTTATGAGGGAGGTCTGTTTTCCAGATAGTGTTGAACTCACATCATACAGTCATTAGCCCTACTTGACCTATAGTCATTGAAAGACATGGCCTTGAGACAAAGAAGTCTACTCATAGCTCACAATGAGCTTTGACATTGCCTATGTCAATGATAAGGACAACTTCTCAATCTGTTAGTTGTGCAACTAATAACAAACCAGCTTACCAGAGCTCTAATTCAAAACTTGGTGTGAATTTTTATGTTACAAAGTTTATATAAAATATATGAATTCAAATAGCTTTTTTTAAACTCAATTTTTATTTTATACTGGGGTATAGTTGATTTACAATGTTGTGTTAGTTTCAGGTGTACAGCAAAGTGGTTCAGTTGTACATATATATATATATATCCATTCTTTTTCAGATTCTTTTCCCATATAGGTCATTACAGGATATTGAGTAGAATTCCCTGTGGTATACAGTATGTCCTTGTTGATTATCTATTTTATATATAGTAGTGCATATATGTTAATCCCAAACTCCTAATTTATCTCCCCCCTTTTCCCCTTTGGTAGCCATAAGTTTGTTTTCAAAGTCTGTGACTCTGTTTTGTAAATAAGTTCATTTGTATCATCTTTTAAGATTCCACATATAAGTGATATCATATGATTTTGTCTTTCTCTGTCTGACTTACTTCACTTAGTATGATAATCTCTAGGTCCATCCATGTTGCTGCAAATGGCATTATTTCATTCTTTTTTTATGGCTGAGTAATATTCCACTGTATATATGTACCACATCTTCTTTATCCATTCCTCTGTCAATGAACATTTAGGTTGCTTCCAAATCTTGGCTATTGTAAATAGTGCTGCAGTGAACATTGGGGTTCCTTTATCTTTTCCAATTCTGGTTTTCTCCAGATATATGCCTAGGAGTGGGATTGCTGGATCATATGTGAAAGCTTTTGCACAGCAAAGGAAACCATTAACAAGACGAAAAGACAAGCCTCAGAATGGGAGAAAATATTTGCAAATGAAGCAACTGACAAAGGATTAATCTCCAAAATATCTAAATAGCTTATGTAGCTCAATATCAAAAAAAAAACAATCAAAAAATGGGCAGATCTAAAGAGACATTTCTCCAAAGAAGACATACAGATGGCAAAAAGGCACATGAAAAGATGCTCAACATCACTGAGTATTAGAGAAATGCGAACTAAAACTACAATGAGGTATCACCTCACACTGGCCAGAATGGCCATTATCAGAAAGTCTACCAACAATAAATACTAGAATGGGTGTGGAGAAAAGGGAATGCTCCTACACTGTTGGTGGGAATGTAAATTGGTACAACCACTATGGAAAACAGTATGAAGGGTCCTTAAAAAACTAAAAATAGAACTACAGTATGATACAGTAAAGTAGCTTTTTAAATCTATGTGTTCAGACACACGTATACTTAAATACATGTACATGGTGCTCTAAAAGAGTATACATAAAATGCAATGACTTTAGTAAATAAAATTTTAATAAAGTATCTCATTGCCAGAAGGGGGAAAGTTATTATTGTCTTTAGACAAAAATATAGTTTAATTCAAGACCCAAATGTCAGTAACAATATAATGTAGAAAAATGTATTTTTAGTGACTGTAGTTCTTTTGCTTATAACCATTATGATATAATGAAAGACACTAGATTAGAAATCTTTTGAATTCTAATCCACTTTATGATTTTGCACAAATATGTGATCTTGGGGAGGTAATTTTTCTTGCACATCTTTTGTCCATTGAATGAAGTAGCCAGAGTAGGGTGCATACCTAAGATATCTATAAAGAAACCATGACATTCACAGTGGCTTCCTGACAACCTACAAGTTGATCTGATCTTGTTCCCTGCTTTACCCTTTTTAGAATCTTTGTCACTACTAATGTCTAATCATTTTACTGTACTAGTCTTTATGACACTTCTACTGACAGTGACCAGTCCCCACCATCCCTCACCATATCACTGATAGCAATTGAGAGTCTAGTTTCGTGATTTACATAGGAAGTAAAAACTAGTTCTAAAACTCAGCCTCTGCTGTTTCTAGCTGTCCCCATAATCTGATGGGCTATCCCAGATTATGCTCTAATATATCCATGAAATACTCACTTTATCATTCTGTGCATTACTCCACGTCACCTAGTTTCCTCACCTATGTGGGGTCAGACTTTGTTCCCTTGAAGTTCAAGCAAAGACTCTATTTCTCATCCTCAGTCTGGCAAGGGTTTTAGTCTTAGGCATTCCCTTGCTCTTTATCCATGATGACTGGAATTTGGATCCTGATGCTCACTGCTGTCAGTCAATGCCTAATCATAAACAAAGGATGCCTTGGCTTTAGCAACACAGTTTATCTCCTTATCTAATTAGTGCATCCTTGGCTAGGGTGCTGCTAATAAGGCCGCAAAAATTTGGCTTCTAGTTTTGTGCTTCTAATGAGGATTTTAGTCTGCAAGTGTGCTTTGCCTGTAGCAACTTGGTTTATTCTCTCCAATTTAGGTCCACTTATTGTCAGTCCATTGCATTGTTCCAATTCTGTAAAATGATATATAGTCCCAAGATTGTGTTCCTGTTGTCTCTAGAGCAGGATCACCTACAAAAATTATTCCCTGGCTGAATCACGCACAGACCCACAATCTGTTCAGCTTCCCACGACATTGCTAACCTTTAAGAACTTAGCTGTTTCATCTCTTTTGGCAGCACAGAAATATTCAAATGGGTCCATGTTTAGTGCAAAAGAAAATACATGCTCATCATGAAATCTTATAGTGCATGATATATTTCTTTAGCTATACATCTGGTGTGGATATTTATTTTTAATATTAGAAGCCCCATCTGTGCATTGGGAAATTTTGCTTCTCACTCTTTCCAGGTGTTTCTGATGAAATTGTTAATTATTGCACTTTGTACACTCTCTAGTGACAGGAGGGCTCAACTGGCCCTGCCCTAGCCAATCATAGAACCTCATCCTTTTCTCTAAAGGAGGACCTATTACCCAAGCTGGATAGAGTCCCTCACTGAGCTTAAATGGGTGCTAAGGGAGGGAGCATCTCTTCTTTATTAAAATCACCTTCCATAAGGATAGTTAACTCTTCGTTAGTTAATGCATTTATTTATAGGGATAATGAATTTATGTAAATCTCCTAGTATATCCCCCAGATTGTCAACTTTGTTTTAAATACGATTTTTGTATTATAAAAACTAGTTATGTAAGCAGTACATTTGAATCTTTCAATAAAACGATATTTTCTTAGAGATCATCTGTTGCGTTATCGTTTGTCTGAGAAGGTAGGCAAGACTGCCCTCTAGTGGTTGTATCTTAGAACTGCAGACATACAGTCCTCATAGTTGAGAAAGGGTTCAAAGTAGTGCCAGATTCAAACCACATGACAGCTTCACTTGAGAACAAAGAACATCTGACAATTGCTGGAAACATGAAATCTGAATTCTTGCCATATAGGCTCTCTCAAAGTCCTGAGTCTGACAGATATTTCTAAAGATGAGTTTAAAGCAGTGCTTCCCAAAAGCCACCTTCAAAATGGTGAGATCTCATTATATGCACACATACCTATATATATTTGTTTGTATAATATGTTTTTCATCACTTAGAAGTACTGTCTTTTGTAAACTGATAATAACAGTACCTTGTGGCTCTTTTTGTTTGTTTATTCATTTGGATTTTTTTTTAATATCTTTATTGGAGTATGATTGCTTTGCAATGTTGTGTTAGTTTCTGCTTTATAACAAAGTGAATCAGCTATGCGTATACATATATCCCCATATCTCCTCCCTCTTGCATCTCTCTCCCACTCTCCCTATCGCACCCCTCTAGTTGGTCACAACCACCGAGTTGATCTCCCTGTGCTATGCAGCTGCTTCCCACTAGCTATCTGTTTTACATTTGGTAGTGTATATATGTCCATGCCACTCTCTCACTTCGTCCCAGCTTATCCTTTGCCCTCCCCATGTCCTCAAGTCCATTCTCTATGTCTGTTTCTTTATTCCTGTCCTGCCCAAGGTTCTTCAGAACCATTTTCTTTTCTTTCTTTTTATATTCCATATATGTGTGTTAGCATACGGTATTTGTTTATCTCTTTCTGACTTACTTCACTCTGTATGACAGAATCTAGGTCCATCCACCTCACTACAAATGACTCAATTTCATTTCTTTTTATGGCTGAATGATATTCCATTGTATATATGTGCCACATCTTCTTTATCCATTCATCTGATGATTAACACTTAGGTTGCTTCCATCTCCTGGCTGTTGTAAATAGAGCTGCAATGAACATTGTGGTACATGACTTTTTTTTTTTTGGTGGTATGTGGGCCTCTCATTGTTGTGGCCTCTCCCGTTGTGGAGCACAGGCTCCGGACACGCAGGCTCAGCGGCCTAGCCGCTCCACGGCATGTGGGATCTTCCCGGACCAGGGCACGAACCCATATCCCCTGCGTTGGAAGGTGGACTCTCAACCACTGTGTCACCAGGGAAGCCCACATGACTCTTTTTGAATTATGGTTTTCTCAGGGTATATGCCCAGTAGTGGGATTACTGGGTCATGTGGTAGTTCTATTTGTAGTTTTTTAAGAAACCTCCATATTATTCAATTTACATTCCCGCCAACAGTGCAAGGTGGTTCCCTTTTCTCCACACCCTCTCCAGCATTTATTGTTTGTAGATTTTTTGATGATGGCCATTCTGACTGGTGTGAGGTGACACCTCGTTGTAGTTTTGATTTGCATTTCTCTAATGATTAGTGATGTTGAGCATCCCTTCATGTACTTGTTGGCAATCTGTATATCTTCTTTGGAGAAATATCTATTTAGGTCTTCTGCCCATTTTGGGATTGGATTGTTTGTTTTTTGATATTCAGCTGCATGAGCTGCTTGTAAATTTTGGAGATTAATCCTTTGTCGGTTGCTTCATTTGCAAATATTTTCTCCCATTCTGAGGGCTGTCTTTTCATCTTGTTGATGGTTTCCTTCTCTGTGCAAAAGCTTTTAAGTTTCATTAGGTCCCATTTTTTTATTATTGTTTTTATTTCCATTTCTCTAGGAGGTGGGTCAAAAAAGGATCTTGCTGTGATTTATGTCATAGAGTGTTCTGCCTATGTTTTGCTCTAAGAGTTTTATTGTGTCTGGCTTTACATTTAGGTCTTTAATCCATTTTGAGTTTATTTTTGTGTATGGTGTTAGGGAGTGTTCTAATTTCATTCTTTTACATGTAGCTGTCCAGTTTTCCCAGCACCAGTTGTTGAAGAGGCTGTCTTTGCTCCATTGTATATTCTTGCCTCCTTTATCAAAAAGATAACGTGAGCATACGTGCATGGGTTTTTCTCTGGGCTTTCTATCCTGTTCCATTGATCTGTATTTCCGTTTTTGTGCCAGTATCATACTGTCTTGATTACTGTAGCTTTGTAGTATAGTCTGAAGTCCGGGAGCCTGATTCCTCCAGCTCTGTTTTTCTTTCTCGAGACTGCTTTGGCTATTTGGGGTCTTTTGTTGTTTCCATGCAAGTTGTGAAACTTTTTCTTCTAGTGTTGTGAAAAATGCCCTTGGTAGTTGATAGGGATTGCATTGAATCTGTAAACTGCTTTGGGTTGTATAGTCATTTTCACAATATTGATTCTTCCAATCCAAGAACATGTTATATCTCTCCGTCTGTTTGTATCATGTTTAATTTCTTTCATCAGTGTCTTACAGTTTTCTGCATACAGGTTCTTTTGTCACCTTAGGTAGGTTTATTCCTAGGTATTTTATTCTTTTTGTTGCAGTGGTAAATGGGAGTGTTTCCTTAATTTCTCTTTCAGATTTTTCATCATTAGTGTATAGGAATGAAAGAGATTTATGTACCTTAACTTTGTATCCTGCTACTTTACCAAATGCATTCATTAGCTCTAGTAGTTTCCTGGTAGGATCTTTAAGATTCTCTGTGTATAGTATCACATCATCTGCAAACAGTCACAGCTTTACTTCTTCTTTTCTGATTTGGATTCCTTTTATTTATTTTTCTTCTCTGATTGTTGTGGCTAAAACTTCCAAAACTATGTTGAATAATAGTGGTGATAGTGGGCAACCTTTCCTTGTGCCTGATCTTAGAGGAATGGTTTCAGTTTTTCACCATTGAGAGTGATGTTGGCTGTGGGTTTGTCATATATGGCCTTTATTATGGTGAGGTAAGTTCCCTCTATGCCTACTTTTTGGAGGGTTTTTATCATAAGTGGGTGTTGAATTCTGTCAAAAGCTTTATCTGTATCTATTGATATGATCTATGGTTTTTCTCCTTCAATTTATTAATATGGTTAATCACATTGATTGATTTGCATATGTTGAAGAATCCTTGCATTCCTGGGATAAACCCCACTTGATCATGGTGTATGATCCTTTTAATGTGCTGTTAGATTCTGTTTGCTAGTGTTTTGTTGAGGATTTTTGCATCTATGTTCATCAGTGATATTGGCCTGTAGTTTTCTTTCTTTGTGACATGTTTGTCTGGTTTTGGTATCAGGGTGATGGTGGCCTTGTAGAATGAGCTTGGGAGTGTTCCTCCCTCTGCTACATTTTGGAAGACTTTGAGAAGTATAGATGTTAGCTCTTCTCTAAGTGTTTGATAGAATTTACCTTTGAAGCCATCTGGTCCTGAGCTTTTGTTTTTTGGAAGATTTTTAATCACAGTCTCAACTTCAGTGCTTGTGATTGGTCTGTTTATATTTTCTATTTTTTCCTGGTTCAGTCTCAGAAGGTTGTGCTTTTCCAAGAATATGTCCATTTCTTCCAGGTTGTCCATTTTATTGGCATAGAGTTGCTTGTAGTAATCTCTCATGATTCTTTGTATTTCTGAAGTGTCAGTTGTTACTTCTTTTTCATTTCTAATTCTGTTGATTTGAGTGTTCTGCCTTTTTTGTTTTTGATGAGTCTGGCTAATGGTTTATCAATTTTTTTTTATCTTCTCAAAGAACCAGCTTTTAGTTTTATTGATCTTTGCTATTGTTTACTTCATTTCTTTTTCATTTATTTCTGATTTGATCTTTATGATTTCTTTCCTTCTGCTAACTTTGGGGTTTTTTTGTTCTTCTTTCTGTACTTGCTTTAGGTGTAAGCTTAGGTTGTTTATTTGAGATCTTTCTTCTTTCTTGAGGTAGGATTGTATTGCTGTAAACTTCCCTCTTATAACTGCTTTTGCTGCATCCCATAGGTTTTGGGTCATCGTATTTTCATTGTCATTTTGTTTTTAGGTATTTTTTGATTTCCTCTTTGATATTTTCAGTGATCTCTTGGTTATTTAGTAGTGTATTGTTTAGCCTCCATGTGTTTGTATTATTCATTTGGATTTAATGTTCTAACTTTTCAAATGGACGAGCTGGCAGTCCTGTTTCATTTTTCACATTTTCTTTCCAAATTATACTTTCTCCCCAAACCAAAAATTTGAAAGTATTTGATCTCTTCATGTTAAAAATCTCCTTCATTGTATTTTATAGTGGTTCTTTGTGTTCACCAAGAGCCACTAAGAAGAGATAGTAACAATAGAATATATTTGTGAACAACATCCTATTTAGTAAACCAAAATAAAGACCATTGTAACAAAATTCTCCTAGATATCAAGTCTAGGAAAAATCATTTGTCTCTGTCAGTGTACTGATAAACTTTCTATGTAGACAGTGAAGTCTGTATAATACATCTGAATGTTTTATTAATTGTTTCTCCATTTTTGCTGACTTAACAGTGGATTTTTCAGTTTACATTGTGGAGTTATCATTTATAACCTACTTACAAATTTGAGTTCCTTTTAGCTGTATTTTACATATTTTAAATATCTTAAGTTTAGCATTGAAGCTGTGAAGTCTTTTTTATGGTCGTTTTGCTGTTTTTAAAAAATAAAGTTTCTTAAGTATCCTGCAGTATTTCTTTTATAAATAGCCCTGTGTTAAATCAGACAAATAGAAGACATTTCTTAGAAAACAATACATATTCTTTTTAGAAAATACATGTCCACTTAGTCTCCCAAATTAGGACCTCTGTTCCACTGAAGAATTCTCCTCTGCTATTATAGGATTTATATAAACCTTCCTTTTTAATCTCTCCTCATTTTTCCCATTATACCTTTCATGTGCTGACAGAAAATCAGCATTGTTAGATGTGCTGATGATTATGTAGTAGTTTCAAAACAAAACTAAAAGTGCGAAAGAGTGTATTCTAAAAGGTAAATCAAAAGACACACCAATCATCCCCAACTAGCCCTCTACCATAACATCAAATGGATTGTGTGCAGTATCATTTTGAGATTAGGCATTGAGTTTTCCTTTAAAATAGGTTTTTATACTGATATGATAGAGACTTTTTGGTATGAGAGTTAAATGAGGTAAAAGACAGGACAAAGGCCATACAATTTTTTTATAACTCCCTAAATAGATGAAGACTCGAGTTCTTTTGTTTAACAGCTCTTCTAGAAGGTAAATTTATATGCAGTTCAAGCACTTGAAGCCATAATTTATTCGTCAGCATCACTTTCTCTAGCTATTCTTCATGAAATAGCATTATGATACTTTGCAATGGAATGATTGCGCAACCTGATATTACTTGTGTGTGCTGATAAAAGAGGAACGATGATTGTATTCTTATTCTTTTGCATACTATGAATTTAAATTTCAATTAAGTCAGATTAGATATTCTGTTCAATGCCATCTTTATTTAACATTAGTGAGTGGTGATTAGTGTCTAATTTCGATTGCTATTGATGTCAGCTTTATACCCTCCCATCTGTGAATATAAAGCCAAGGCATTCACACATTTCCGTTATATTTATTTGTATTTTGAGTTTACAGGAATTAAAATCTCTTAAAATTTAAGTGTGAAATGTTTCAACTTAAGAACCACTGTTTTTGGGCTTCCCTGGTGGCACAGTGGTTGAGAGTCTGCCTGCCGATGCAGGGGACACGGGTTCGTGCCCCGGTCTGGGAAGATCCCACATGCCACGGAGCGGCTGAGCCTGCGCGTCCGGAGCCTGTGCTCTGCAACAGTGAGAGGCCCGCGTACCGCAAAAAAGAACCACTGTTTTCTAAACATTAAAGCACAAGGTCGTATGTTGAAGTTTACAGCTGGTAAAAGTTTTGAGCTAATTTCAAGTTGTGTCTTATTTTCTTCTTAAAATGAATGAATGAATGAGTGAATAAAAGATTTTCTAAGTACCTTAAATTCTATGCTAATATCTAAAATAATGATTTGCAAGATATTTATATTAAAGGTAAATTGATTTGAGCAAATAGGTTTGAATCATGAACTTAATGTATAGTGTTTAAAACCTAATCCTTTAAAAATATAAAGCCTCCCTACAAACCTTCATCTTTCCTCATTTTTTTCCCCTGTATTTTCTTTGCAGCCTACTGGATCCCAGGCATCCATTGACTCTAGGACTCTTTCCTTACTTCTCTTCCTTATCTCTCCCACATCCATTTGGTTCTACTCTCACTGCTTCAGTTTAGGGCCTGACCGTCTCTACTTTTCTGCCTGCACCATCCTCCTGGATGGCATTTCTGACTAGCAAATTCATCCTCCACAAGGCTACTAGATCAGCGTGTCTAAAACGTAAATTTAATCAGTGCACTCTATGGCTCCCCATTGCTTAATGATACAGTCATGTTTGTGAAAATAGAATGAGATAGCTATTGATTTATTCCAGGTAATTATACTTACTTTGATTTTGAGAGCATAATGGCAAAATTAAGTCTCAGAGTTACTGAAGCAATGCCATAAGCCAAAGGATGTAGGAAGTAAATATGGAAGTAGCTATTGATGTTAATTAGGTTTTGACTACTTCAAAGAAACCAGCACAGACCAAATCTCATTATAGTTAACAGCATTAGACTAGACATCTGTATATTAGAAAAATTGTTCAAAAGTCCGTGGTTGCAGAGAAATCAGGTCGGTGCTTTGTGACCACCTAGAGGGGTGGGTTACGGAGGGTGGGAGGGAGACGCAAGAGGGAGGACATATGGGGATATATGTATAGCTGATTCATTTTGTTATAAAGAAGAAACTAACACAAATTGTAAAGCAACTATACTCCCATAAAGATGTTAAAAAAAAAAATAGACAATGGGCTTCCCTGGTGGCACAGTGGTTAAGAGTCCACCTGTGAATGTAGGGGACACGGATTCGAGCCCTGGTCCTGAAGGATCCCACATGCCACGGACCAGCTAAGCCTGTGTGCCACAACTGCTGAGCCTGCACTCTAGAGCCTGTGAGCCACAACTACTGAAGCCCGCATGTCTGGAGCCCGTCCTCTGCAAAAAAGAGAAGCCACCGCAATGAGAAGCCTGTGCACCACATCAAACAGTGGCCCCTGCTCTCTGCAACTAGAGAAAGCCCGCGTGCAATAACAAAGACCCAACACAGCCAAAAATAAATAAACAAGCAAACAAACAAATTTATTAAAAAAAAAATCTGTGGTTGTCCCTCTTTCTGTGTAAGGCAACAGACTTATTGCTGGTAGTCAGGAAGCTGGGTGATAAACTGACTCTCTCTCATTTCTCCCCTTAACTAACTCTCCTTCATTTCTCCCCTTAACTAGCTGACAAGTCCCTTCCCTGTTTGCTCCCTTAGTCTCTACATCTGTCAAATGGGGATTGTAATACCTGACTTTCCTCCTAATGGAGAAAATGAGAAAGAGATGTCATATCACTACGAATCTAACAAAAACTAGAGTCCGTAATCATTTAATGCTGACTTTCAGATATTTCAGGCCATTTGATTGTCACAGTAAGCCATGTTTAAAACTCTATCAGATGCTAGACACCTTTTTTTTTTTTTTTTTTTTTTTTTGCGGTACGCGGGCCTCTCACCGTTGTGGCCTCTCCCGTTGCGGAACACAGGCTCCAGACGCGCAGGCTCAGTGGCCATGGCTCACGGGCCCAGCCGCTCCGCGGCATGTGGGATCTTCCCGGACTGGGGCACGAACCCGTGTCCCCTGCATCGGCAGGCGTACTCTCAACCACTGCGCCACCAGGGAAGCCCTAGACACCTTTTAAATAACAAATATTTTGTAATGCCCTTGGTGAAAAATGAAAGTAACAGATAAGATTTCAATCTATATGAGATTTTTATATTCAGTACATATGAGATTTTATATTAGTATATGAGATCTGTAATAAAAGGAGTATTATTCAAAATTTTTAAAGTTACTGAAATTATTAAAGAAGTAATATATGAGCCAGTTTCCTAATAAAACACATTTAAAATAATTGATGGTCTTGTGCAAAAAGAAAAGGGGGGGCTCAATATATATCTCTGATGGAAATAAATACATTTATTTATTTATGTGTGTGTGCATATCTGTATGTGTACACATACATCCTGTAGTATATGTATGTGTTTAATACACATATAAGAGGGAGTCATCAATCAGATTTCTTGGTCTACAGATACCTCAAATAGGTAAATATTTCTACTTAACTGAATTATTGTCAGTGACTTTGACATCAAAATTATCAAGACAGCAAAGAATGAGTTACATAATCTTTTTCAGTTTATACCAGTTATTTAATAATAAAACATATTATTTAAAACTGGGAAGCTTTGAAATTTAGGCTATTTATTGACTCATTTAATCATTTTAATTGTTTTCTACAATGCCATCAACCTAGAATTTAGATGCAGTTTCCCGTATTATATGTAGGAGAACATTATCTCCCCTAGAAACTGTCAAATTGTCATATGACACTTATGTTTTAATATTTTCTTTGTTCCATTTAGGAAAACGAAAAAGAAAAAAAGAACTTTTCTGATGCATCTTAGTTTGTGAGAAACTGTGGGTGGTAGTTTAAAAGGTGGTTAGAAAATTATCCCCTAAAGACATTTTAGGTTAAACAACTTTCAGAATAAGATTGGAACTAACCCAAAGGTATTGGAATGAAGGGGTGACATGGGTGGTAAAGGTGGCTTGTGGCTAGAAACTAATTAGCATTGAATAAATTACTAATCAAATTTCCTTTTTCAAATATAGATATGATTTATTCCAGGGAGGGTCTTGGTATAATTGACCTAAATATTGGCCTATTTTTGCTATCTTTCTGGTATCAAATAAAAGATTTTTGATAAATTGAAATTTGTCAAGTGACTTTTCTAATATTATTTTATTAACAAATTTATGTTTTTGTTAAAATATAATGTATAGCAAATCTAATTATAAAAATTTTGCAAAGTGCTGTCTAAATTTTTGTTTGTGATAGTCTTGAGTTAGTTTCATATTTCATTTGTGAGAATTGAGTGATTTAGTACTTGTAAAGTAGTCTAGAACAAGGTTTGTCAAATGCTAAGTGCTCAAAATGTTAGCTATTATTATTAGTTACATGTAGATTCATTCCAATATATAAAGGTGTATATTTCTATACATAAGCATTTTAAAAGAGTAGTATATTACATATCCAGCATGGCTTTTGGGGTTTTTTGCTCTTACATGTTCAGACTATTGAACATTAATTATCATTATATGGAATATTTCCATAGATTACTTTTTAAGTGATTTTTTTTCACACTACTTTTTAGAAACATGTCTATTTTTCTGCAGTAATTTTAGTCACATGAACTTACATTGTACATAAATCTGTTCTAATAGTAGTTAAATATCAAATATCTATATTTGATAGTAGTTAATTATCAAATATTTGAATGTTTTTTCAAAATATTTTCATTGCATTCTTTCATTCATCAGACCAACAAACAACAGTGGTATTATGTATTGAATATCTGTGTAGATATTATGTATCGTCTGTGAACAAATAGTTATAACATCCCTTTTAGGAAATAAGCTAACATCTAAAGAATGAAACATATGAGTAAAAATAATTGTCATCTCTTGTCATAATTACTAAGCAGAGATATATAAGAATTAGAACAAATCCTTGCTGAAGAAGTCAGAGTTTCTTCAAGGAAAAGGAAAGGTCTTGTGGGTAAGTAGGAATTTATAAAGCAAAAGAATGAAGGGAAATGTTAGGAAGAAAGCATATTTCAAGAAATCTAGTCATTTAAAGAGCTTGATTTTTTAATATATATATTTGCAACAGAATTACAAACAATCCTTTGTTAAATTACTTTTCATTTAAGAAGGTTTTGGAATTGAACTCTGTAACACTTGAGAGCTTGCCCAATAATCCCCAGAGCAGAATAAACTTGCTTACACGTGGGAAAGCTGGGCTATCATACCTTTATTTCCCAGTGATTTGATAATTACCCGGACAATTTTGAGACAAAAGTAGAGCCAAATAAAGACGCTGTTAGACATTGCAAATGCTTAGTGAGCTGTATGAGTATTTAGGCTTCAAAGAAAGGTGAAATGAAGGTTTTAAGGTAGTCTGGTTAAGGTGAATTTTAAACCATGGTATTTAATTTGCAGTAGTTATTTCAGAGTTACTCAATAATATTTTGAGGAAAAAATAGAATAAAATAAAATAAAGCATGAAAGGTAGCAATGAGCTAGAAATAATAATTAGATAAATCAAATGAATCCAAAAGTTGTTCAGGCAGGTGGTAAATGATTAACTTGTTATGCTTGGTAAACAGAATTTTTAAGATCTTTTATTACAAAGGTAGTATGTAAGCACTGTCTTAGTCAACTTGGGCTGCAATAACAAAATACCATGGACGGGTGGCTTAAACATCAGAAATTTATTTTCTCACAATTCTGGAAGCTAGAAGTCCAAAATCAGGGTGCTAGCATGGTCAGGTTCTGGAGAGCTCTCTTCCTGGCTCCTAAGTGGCTGCCTTCTCTTCTGTGTCCTCACCTGGCAGAGAGAAAGAGAGAGTGAGCGAGCAAGCTCTCCGGTGTCTCTCATTCTAATTCAGCATGACTGTTCCACTCTTCTGACCCCATGCAAACCTAATTAATTCCCAAAGGCTTCATTGCCAAATACCATCACATTATGGGTAAGGCTTCAACATATGAATCTGAGGGTGATACAATTCAGTCCACACCAAGCACTTAAAGTAGGGTTATCAGCATGAGTGAGCTAGTTATCTTGGGAAGTCTTTGGACAGAATATGGAGAGCTAGTAGCGTGAATTAGTGTGTTGGTGATCATTGGCAAGTCATTTGTCTACCTTCTCTAGGCATGTTTCCTCATTTATAAAATAAAGGTATTAATGATACCTACCAAAAAAGTGCTTAGGACTGAAAGAGATAAAGTGTTTAAGTGTTTAGACAGTGCCTGGAACATAGGGAATTCTAGATAAATGTTTGTATTTATTATTTAATTTTTTTCTATATGTTAATAAGAATAATTAAAATGAATGCCTAAACTTTATGAGAATTTTAACGAGAACAATTTCAAAGCCCTCACCGACTTAAAGTATCCCTTGGCAGTCTCTGAACCTGAACGTCTCCCACACCGCAGAAGCAACTATTATAAAAGCTCTAACGTGTCTCAGATTTGTGTGAGTTTATAGATTTGGGACTTCCTTTAATTAATGGAGTCTTCATTTAGTCAGTCAGTTTTGTATAAATAGTCTTTGAAAGGCAGAATTAGATATTTTACTAGGTTTTTATTGGAGTTAAAATATAAGCACAGTATATCAGCTAGCAAAGGCTAATTTAACCAGGTTCACAAAATTGTATTAGAATTGAAGTTTTAAGTTAAGGATTCCTTTCTGGAAATGACTTTCCCGCTAAAGCAATAGTAAGGGGCCAAGGGAGGGGGAAAGTTAAAACAATACTTGTGCATATCTCAAATGTTTAAAGTATCATCATACAAACAGTAAACTCAATATATGAAAAGCATTCAAGACACAGTAGAAAGTGAGCAAAGGATTACATCAGAATCATTCTAGAGGATTGAACCTAAATGTTAAAGATATCATTAGGATTGTAGAGAAAGATGTTTTAATAGATTGTTATTAAAGTGTAGAAGTAAATGAGGCAGAAAATAATGCTTAAAGTAACAAAATATTTTGAAATGGGTAATACATTTATGAGTGGTTTACTTTCTAATCATTTCCATATGTTAAGCATCCCTTGAAATCAGTGTGTTTAAATAAGAAATATTAGCATTAAATGATATTTTTTTTCCAAAGAGCACTATTCAGAGATCGGTAGAATGCTTATCAGGATCACAATATTATGAAGTACAGGGACTTTAAAATATAATTAAATTTGAAGATTTCAGATATGGGAAATTTTCCAATATAATGGCTACCACATCATTTTTAAATGTATGTATTTATTTAGCTTATTTAACCTGTTCATATGAAGATCTATAGTACCATGCATATACTTTCTACCATCCATTTTTAATACAATATGGCATGTTATTGAAATCATGCAAGAATATTTTTAATATGTCTTCATAATTGAGCTATTTTTGTTGAGGGTAAATTTAGCTTAATGATTATCTAGCATTTATACATATATATACACATAATGTATATGCATTTTAATCATAATATTTAATAATCTAGTTCTAAGGGCATTACATCTTAAATAAAAAATAAGAAAGATTCAGGTGTCAGGAAAGCAGTCTGTAGAATACTGATAGTGTTCCACTGGAACATTCTATGTATTTCAGTCTGTAGGAAATTAATCCCTCCACCTTAATCATGTCTACCGGGGTTCCTTTTTAAACCAAGATATAAAGTTCAAATATAAATACAAGTAGTATGCAAATAATATTATGCCATTCATTTATCTACAGGAATTCCAATACTTAACTACTTCGTTTTATGTGTTTATAAATATATGTTATGGTATTTGTCACCAAAAGGGAGTAATTGGATTTCCCAACTTTTCTGAAGATGTGACATTTAAGTTGCTTGCACCAACTAGTGATATCTGGTGATACTTGTGTGAAAAAGTAACACTCTCTTTTTGTCCCAAATGTTCACATAGCCAAAGTTTATTAAAAAAAAAAAAAAAAAAAAAAACCAAGCAAGAGAAACAGGGTAGTGTTGGAACATGCATTGTTCTTGGTGAGGGAAGCACCATATTTAAAAATTTTTTATGGAATCTGAGAGAGACTGGGTCTGCTTGTAGCATCTGAAAGTTATAACCCAGACACTTCCTATATAATTATCCCAGGAATCTGTGGTCTCATATACCATTATTCCTGAAATTCAAATCTTGTACTTCTAAGCTAACTTCTTGTGGGAACCCTGAAGATGTTATCAATTAAGTATAATCTTTGTCAGAGAATGAACTTGAATAAAGGTTTGTCAAATCAAATCTAGTGGTTTTAGAATTTATCAAAATTTGTAGTGTAGCATATCTCTATTCAGAGTGCATTGACTTTAAAGATAGTACCAGAACCAGAATAATAAAAGATTTGAAGTTTGGAGACACGGGTTTGAACCCCAACTCTTTTAATTACCATGTTGGGTAAGTCACTTAACACAGCTGAGCCTTATGATAAGAAGAAAAATATATACCTTATTTATTCCACAGGGCTATTGTAAAAATCAAATGAGATAATATGTGTGTAAAAGCTCTTTGTAAAACTTTAGCCATATAACATAAATGTTACCATTCATTTAATGGATATGATACTGCTTAATGAATAGCAGCTAAAAAAAGTGAAACCTAGCTATGCTTCTTCTAGGGATTTTGTTCTACAATCTAATGTGTGATTTTGTTTACTGGGGAGGCACTGCTAATTAAAGTGTGGTTGATATTCATGCTGTTCACATTTGTCCAGTTTTTTACCCATCATCTACTGATAGTAATTCATGAACATTTAAAATGTACAGCAACAGTCTACTACAGCATGGCCTGTCTCACATCCCCCTAGCTCATGCTGGGTTTTCACAATGGAGCCTGCTGAGACAAAACAGTTTCACAGTCTTCTTAGAGTGAATTACTTTCCACTTATCCAGGGTAAACCGAATACTAAGCAATTCATAGAAAAAGCCTAGTTTTTAAAAAAATAATAAAGCACAGAGAACTTCTATGCAAAATCAAATGTATCTTTTTCTCCTAATGAAAATGTGAATGAAACAAGGTAAGATAAAAGGGTAATTAAAAACACAATATTTCATAATAAAACTATTTCCCATTTAGATTTCATTAGAAAATTTATGAAAAATAAGTACAGTTACAAATATCTCAACTTCTTAAAAAATTTTTTATTAGAGTATAGTTGATTTACAATGTGTTAGTTTCAGGTGTACAGAAAAGTGAATCAGTTATACATCAAATTTCTCAACTTTTACAATAGCTGAGAATAAAATTCATTTTTGGAAGTATAAATATCAATTAAAATAAGACAAACATGATTACTTCAAAATCACATATATTTATAAAGCTAGAAGAAGTACAGATATATCTCCCAATTTGGCCACACAACTTCAGTAAATACCATCTTAAAAATCTAAATCTAAGATCATTTTGAAAATCCATTGCTAAGCATTATCTCTGAATAATTGTTTATTTCCTTACAAAAGAGAAAATATATCTAAGACACTGCAGCAAGTACCCAAAATAGTACTTGTACTAAGCAAGTACCCAAAAATAGTCTGTCTCCACATTCTGTGTGTAGGCCTAATGGCTTTACAGTAGGTCAGGAATTAACTTTCAGCCTATATATAATCAATGAGAATGGCCCTATGAAAGTTAGGAAGTTTGCCACGTAGGGATTCCAGTATATGGAAAGAAAAATTAAGAATGGATAGCACATGGGATTCATTGTGATTAAGTGGTTTTGGTACCATGCAAATGAAATTCTAATCTTATATCTACCAATCTTGCTAAGATTTAGTTTTCAAATCTGTAAAATAAACATAGTAGCACTTACCTCATTGGGAATCTGTAAGGACTAAAAATATATTTTACATAAAGTGGCTGAGATAGTGCCTGGCAGAAATATGTTGTCAATAGAAGCTACTAGGTGGTTAACTCTGGGAAAAGATAGGAATTTTGACATAAACCAAGACCAGATGTCAAAAATAAAGCTACCCGTGTCAGACATTGTTAATCCACCATGAAAAAACTCAGCACACAAGATAAAACATTTGCTCCAGTAAAACTAGGGTGTATTCCTAAGTAATGCATTCTTTCATGAATTTAAGCTAGGTGTCACCTCATCCATGTACCAAATTAAGTGTCCTAGGTAAAGAATTTAGACCTTACAGTCTTAGGAAAACTGCCTTGGTATTACTTGCCCTGAACATCTACTGAAGTTAGGTGACAATATTGGAATTACTGGTGAGTCACACTAACTAGTACCTTCTCTGATCCTTGAGGGTGCATGTCTTTGCTTCCCTTGCTTTAACCTGGTATCAAATGGCTGTCCCTATCCCATGAGCTTCTTTGCCTTTCAAGAAGTGCCTCTTCTGATAAATATCCACAATGACAAGAAATAGCATGCCCATAAAATTGTGTGCATTGATCTAAATTCAATGGCAAAGTCTCAAGAGTGGGTAATTTGTAAAATCCAAAGCTGACTCAATTCAGAAATAAAATGCATCACAGTAAATAATGCATCCTTCACCTATTACAATATAATTTCCACAAAATATGACTAAAAAACCTGAATTGGTAGCAGAAAGATAAAATTTGTTAAAAATCCGGCCATTCTTGATGGTGCATAGAAAAACTTTATTCTAAAACTCTGATGTTTTAATTTCAGTAGAGCTGGAAGGTGAACTCTGTGTGGTTAAGGATGCAGAGATGATGTTTAAAAAGCATGCCTGCTAGTTGACTGGAGGGAGAATGCTCACCCAACACTGACAGTTAAGTTTATAATACCAGTGTTGCAAGAGGGAGGACTGAAAGCAAGCATCAATAAGAGCCAGCAGATCTGCATTAACATTTTATACATTGAATTTAATAATGTATTCTTCATGCTAAATAACTTTCTGAAACTTATTTCATCTGATTTGAGATATGATTTGAGAACTGCCAATATGTTAGGCAATCTGCTGCAAAATTGTCTGTTTTCATCTAAGTACCTCTGCATCATCTTTAGCTCCGCTGTGTACTGATTTTTTTTATGCAGCCCTACTCAGCAAATCATAGAGCTTAAATTTATGTTTCCAGTGGCAACAGTATGCTAGAGGGATTACTTTAGCTACATTTTGAGGCCATAGGCAAAGGTACATATCAACATTAGGGCAGACACTATGGTATGTGTAAATAGTGCACCTGCACAGAGAACCAATTAGATTAGACTGTAAAAGCAGGACACTGAGTCGTGGATAACTGCCCACCTGGTGGGATTTCCAGAGTCCTGGGAATGCCTGTGCATTCCACTTACTGCTGGCTGATGCATTAAATACGTTACTGGTAAAAGTTCATCCGTTTTAGTCGTACGTTTCAGAAAATGCTATCCCTATCCCTATTAAAATATAAATGCTACAGGGAGGATTAAAAGGCTATAAATTATATTAGACACATACAATTTCATATGAATGGGCTCATCAGAGCCAGTCCTGAGAGAAGATTTTGATTAGGGAAGTGGTGAGGGAATACCATAAATAAGAGAAATGTGTTTGTGTGTCAGTGCATGTGTGTGTGTGTAGGGAGTATGTAATGAACATTTCATTTTAATTACTTCACTGTTCTACTAACTGCCCAGAAGTGAGAGTTGTAACCTCATTTGGGAGCTCCCATGTATTCCTAGTTTTGCTGCCATATTATTTGAGTTTTTGATTCTAAAAGCTGAATTATTTAGACAAAATGGTTTTGAGTTGAATCATTTCACTCTGGAAAGTAGTTGTGGTCCAGTAGAAAGCATAATAAAGTAATAACCAGTTCCACTATTGCCTAGCTGCAGGACCATTTAACTATAACCAGTCTATGATCAGGCTTCTGGCATATGACTTCCAAATCCCACAATTGCTCCTGCTTATGATACCATGTGCTTTGCCAGTATCTTATGCTGGTTTACCACTGGTCTTGATCCTTGGCCGAACTTGGTGTATAAATATGACAATAATATCTGAACATACATATTGAAAATATAAAGATGAAAACAAAAAGAATAATTTTAACATTGACATATATTTGCAGTTTCCTCTTTGCCTCTGTAAAGAAAAAAATGTTAAATTATTTTGAAACGCATTGCTGCTATTTGAAAATAAAAATAGGAACAATTATAATCGTCAAGAAAATCCCAGCCAAATTATATAAAACTTAGTAGAGTTAAGGTTGAGAATTTATGAAATGACAGTAAATATAAAGAAGGAGTAAGAACATAAAGGTGAATGTATGTTAATGTAAGAAGTGAATAAAATGTAGAAATTGAAATAAACATCAGATTTAAGGGTAAATGCCAATAGGTTAGCCTGGGCCCAAGAAGAGAATTTGGAAGTATGAGTGTTGCTCCAAGATTAGGGATAAGAAAAAAGAAATGTGGCACAAAGTATATCTTAAGAGACAGTTTCATGAAAGGTATATTTAAGAACAGACTCATGAAGTGTATGTTTTTTTTAGATGAGAATAAATTTGATATGAAGCTGTTAGCTTAGTGATCATTGAAAGTTCACATAAAAAGGAACCTTTCTGTAAAGTTCACCAGAATCCAGGTTAAAACACTTTTAGAATAGGTAGAGCCAACCAGAGGACTGGAAAATTATCTAGGGAAATATATTCTGCTAGTTACATCTATACTGAAGTAGCCTTTGACATATTCCTAAAGACCATGCTTTGGTACAGAAAGTAATTGGTCATAAATATCAAGGAGTGAAGTCTTGAGGCAACAAGTGTGGAAGCTATAAGAAGGTAAATGTTTCATTGTGCTTGACCACAGTGAACTCATTACCTAAATAATTCAAACTTCCAGATTGAAAGCAAGAAAATCACAAGGACAGGTAAATGGACTAGAAAAGTAAACACATGGTATGTTAGAGTGAATTGAAAGAATATTTGAAAGAAAGACTCACAAAGAAAACAATTTTATTTACTGGGTACTGTGACAATAAAACAGCTAATTATATGAATTCTATTTTAAGTAAGAATGAATGTTTTCAGAAATGTTGTAGACTTAAAAGGAACATATGGGGAAAGGAATTAAAGGAAAAACATTGAGGGAGAAAAATGGGTGAAAAGGGTCTGAAACATAGGTGATAAGGAGTTGTTTGCTAAGCACAAAAGGAATAAATGTTATGAAACAGAAATTGGCCTGTTGACAAAGACAGTGTCCTAAGAGGAAGCTAAAGCAATGGTCTTCAACAAAAATAAATTTAATGTTAATTGAAATATTTTCATACTATAAGCAAAAGAGAACTAGGAAGAACTTTTAGGTTACACTATACCCAATATTTTTTTAAATGAACATCAAATTAAAATATTTGGGAATTCAAATTTTCCTTTGCTTGTAATGTTTCTGGTGAATTGGTTGATTGGTATTTTGGAGCTCTTAAGCTAGGATGATTCTGATTTGTTGCACCTTTTATGAGGAAAACATGAGTTCATTGCAAAGCAGTAGCACTGTTTTCGCTTAGTAGTACTTCAGTGTAAGTCACTTTCCTGAAAATCAACAGGGACAGTGGGACACTTGTCCCTGCTTTTCTAGTTTACAGGTTTTGAGTCTGTTATTCATCTGAGCAGTCAGATATTTTGTTTTGCCTTTAATTCCAACAAAACTGAACCTTTCCTGGATGCTAAAATTCTGTACACTCTACAAATCTGTGAAAATTAAAAAGAATTGAAGATGATCCATTTTTTTAGTGTCTGTACTTTTGAAAGTCTGGACAAGTAGGAGTATATTTAAAATGCAAATATTATACTGAGATGCTGAAATAATTTACATTCTGAGACAGTAGTTTAAATATAATTGCATTACATTAAAACACAGTTGGGTTTATCGTGTGATATAAATTTGGTTTATTTCTTACAGATTTTTGGTGACTAGGATTTTGTTTTGATCTTGTAGTATATACAGAAATTTCACAACCATCTCTTATAATTGGTGAAGCTTTAGCAGCAACATTTGTAAACACAAGGGGATGTTTTCACTTTTTAGTAGGGGAAGAACAGATGGTTGGGATTAAGGGAATCACTCCTTCGTGTTTAATAATGCAGCAGGGAAGGCAGTGGCAAGCTAACTTTTCACCAAGAGAGAATAATTTTTCAGAGCATCAGCTGGATCTTTCCTAGCTAGAATAGAGCCCCTTCAGATGTGTACCATCTGCATGGGAGTGAGTCACACCAAAAGATCTAATAATATTTGTAAAGTACACTTTGTTCCCAATGAATTCTATATAGAGAAAATAATCTCTGTATTTGGTGGAAAGGAGTGGTGAGGAGAAATTTGCATGTGAGTAGAGGACTTGTGGATAGAAATTCAATAAGACAATAGAAAAGGCATAGACCAAGCAATCAAATATATAGGAAGCCAAGTCAAAAACATTTAGGTAATATTTTGAATCTATTGCAACATATAGAAAAAAATCAATAGAAAAAAATGATTATTTTAAGAGACATTAAGTATAATTTAAAAAATTTAGAGTCATCCAGAAAACTTTTAGAAAAGAGGAAATTTATAATATGATTAAAAATTGTACATTGAGTATAACAGAATAGGAAACAAAATATTAGTAAACTATATTATTATGTAATACACCAACACAAGAGAAAAATTATAGATAGAAAGTTTTTAATGACCACAGATGTTCATTGTAATTGATCCTTATTACAAAGAATTTGATATACTGAAGATCAAGTGAATCGCTCAACACCTACAGTGTCACATCCACTACTAAGAAAAATGCAACACAATTGAGCCATTTAAGGGATGTCTCAATTTAATTGTTCAATACCAGATTCTAAAAAAGCTGCTTTCAAACCATCAGTGATATGAAAGGAAGGAAAAACTGTAACCACAGAATCAGCAACCAAACAGATATTTGGCCTGAAGGAAGCACAAGTTGGAGCATGGAATTTAACTCTTTTTTGTAGTTTTGGGTCAGCAATACTTTTATAACTAGGCCTTTTATAAAAAAGAAAAAGCATGTGTTGTGGTGAGTATGATATTCTCATAACCATGGATTTAGGCATGACTGTAACTAGAGAAATTGCCTTAATAAGAATTTTATGAGTCCTGCATTTAAAAGGGACTTCATAGAGCCTGTACTCCATCTGCTTGCAAGTGCTTTACCTGTGGCCAGAATCATTTAGCACCTTGGTTTGAAAGAATATTTTTTCCTATCATTTGAAAATAGTTCTTAAATTTTTCAGGGATTTTTCTCAATATACAGCCTAAGCTTAGCTTTTTAAAAATGAGATTCTATTTGTTTGAAAGTGTAGGCAATAGAATAAAAAGAAAAATAAAATCAGCATCCTTTTTTCCCCCTTGAGTAACAATCCAGCCAATTGAAATTCCAGAGCCTTAGTTTCTTCATCTATAAAATGAACAGAGTGGATCAGATGATTATTGATATACTGCTCATTAAAAAATTTACGTAGCTGTATTCTTAGCCTTCTTTGAGGGATTTCTATAGAATCTTAGAGTATTTCGTATGAACAAAGGAATTGTTTGAGAAATCTTCATTGGGATCTTAAAAAAAAGCAAATATATGTAAAAAAATGTGTGAGAGACATTTTATATAGACAGAATAAACAAATGCACATATGCATGGGTGCATGGTGCTGCCATGCACCATGCACAAATGCATGGGTGCTGCTGTAATTAATACAATAAAAATTACTAATTTGTAAAATATCTGATATAAAAATGAACAAATTTGGATGTCTGTCAAATTTCTGATGCTCAAATAGGGATTTTTATACTTTAAAAGGCTTTGAATCTTTACATTATGGAATGCTAAGCAGGAAGGAATCAAATGAGAGAATTTACATTATCTGTTAGCTGGGTCAAGGACTCTTTCCAAATACTTGAAATAATTCTCTTTGTCACCTGTTTCCTAATATGAATAGAGGGAAGCACAACTGCAGAAACACAATAGAGATTTTTTTCTGTTTATCATTAGACAAATTAATATAGGTTAATTGAAGATTAACATTGGAGTTGTATCAGCCAGCTAGAGTGGAGGGGAAAAGAAGGTAAAGCAAATTATAGTTAAATATCCCAAGGATATATTTATATTCTGGCCATGGCTGGTTATGAATAATATAAAATTAGGAATAATAAAATATAAAAATTCTAAGGATTAACCAAAATGACTTAATGTATTTACTTAAGTGAAAATATAGAAATAGAACTCACAGGAAATTCAGTAGCCATTTTAAATATGATAATTATATTCACGCTTTGGAATGGAGGCAGTAGGGAGTCATTTTGTTGCTCAAGAGCGGCTGGCAGGGATGTGAATGGTTAAAATTAGGAATGTTTTCAAAAGTCAGGAAGAAAGCACAAGAACCAACTGTGTGTGAGTTATGTGTTTGTATGTGTGTTTGAAGTAAAAGAAATATGAAAGAGATAATATATTTTTGTTTAAGTTTTTGTTTAAAGAAGATGGGGTAGGTATAAGCAATATGTTACTAGAAATGCAAAAAAAATAGAGAACATAGAATAATACAGGTTACTCTGTGATTAGGGAGATATTTTTGTTTTTTAATAAACAAGGTATATTAAAAAATGTTTTGCTTGTAAAACACAATGACAAAGAGCCTAGCCTTTAAATTCTGTTGTATTTGAAATATTATAACCTGGGGCTGTGGGTTCATACATTAGCCATGCTTAAAGTAGGCTTGTTACTACTTGGCACCCTCAGTTTTAATGCAGCTTTTGTTGGCTTTAAACACTGAAACAAATAGAAAACAATCAGGCTCTAGTGACTTGGAACCTGGATAGCAGCCCAGCTTTCATTTATTAGGACCATGGGAAAATAAATTCAAAAGGGGAAAATTTTCAAATCTGCTTTCGGGTTACATTTAATAAGTACTTCTCCCAAGGATTTTGAATCCTTTTTTACTTCTATTCATTCTGCTGGTTGATGATATAAATTATAGTAGGAACTAATGCATTTTAGGACTGAAGTGTCTGTTCAAATCATTCTTGGGGCTGAATACAGCAGCAGTATTTATAGATGATTTATAAATCATAGGGATTTATCTGTTAGTGTAGCAGCTGCAGCTAGGTATGGAGGTATGTGCCCTAATATTCACCTTTAGATATCTTTGTGTTATTTAATAGTATATTCACTGCTCTGCTTTGTCCACTGAAGATTATTCTGAGAATTCTAATATTGTCCAATTGAAGGACATGGTAAGACTGGCAAAATATGCAAACAACTTACAGAACTATATTAAATTACTGGATTCTTCTATAGTTCTACCAATATTTGGCATATCCTTAATCTTACCATTTTGTGAGTAGTCTTTCAGTGAATGGCTTGTGAGAAATTAGTTATACTGGAAATGTAATTGTAAACAATTAGTTACCATGCATAGTATTACATAGTATTCCTGTAAGGTGGGTGAGAACTGTAAGAATGGTCCTGTTTTAAACACTTCAGATTCTGGATTATAACTGTCCAATGTAATATAAAACCAGTGATGAAAATAGAACCTTATACAGTTCTTGAATCTTCTTTGAGAGAAGGAGGGACTATATAGTCTAAATTGAACACTTCCTAGAATACATCATTTAATTTTTTCTACTGATTTCTCTGTTATAGTCTAGTAACTTCTCTAGAATTGAAATATGTTTATCTTGCTCATAATTTTAAAAAGCCATATTTAAATACAATGTATAGTAATTCCCTCTTTTAATCAAACTACTAAACTAAGGTTTATTGTCAGTGATGAGGTCTTCAAATATTACCTTTTTTTCTTTTTGCCAGGAAGCTCTATGAGAGAATTTTATAAATTATTAAAGCAAATTTAAAATATGAAACTAATTTTATCATGTGTATTTGTATTTCTAAACTAGATTATCACCATACCAAGTTATATCTTGCATTTTCTTCAACCTAAAGTAAATTTGGGGGCTATTTAAATTAATTACTGTTTGATTTCTTATGGGATTATTATTTTATATTTTTGGCATATTTATTTAATTATCTGCAAAATACATATCATTCATTCTTGACCCACATATATCTCTGTGACTCTGTCTTCCTGTTGGCTTATTTACATACTTTATTACCTATTTCATTTTTTGACCATCAAGGTCCAATAGAGTAACACACTTGAGCTCTCTTATGAAGCATAATTCCCACCTTGATCTGAGTTTGTCACTAAGGAACCAAATGACTAATTCACAAATCAAGAATGAATTATTTTCAGTTAAATTCAGATCATGGGTTCTGCATGTAAGGAGCATGGAAGTCACCACTCCATCTTAATAAGTAAAAATCTGAACAGACTGAAAAATCAACAACTCTTTCTGGATCCATAAGAAAGGGGAAAACACAAGGCAGAGTTCTCAAGTTTGGAGAGACAGGCAAATTCAGGATGTTGAGACTTAACCCAAGCAGAGACTCACAAGCAAAAATCGCCTTGAAAAATCAGTGCCAGGTTAGGAAAACCTGAACTATAACTGTTGAAATGCTGAAGCTTAGTGTGAACAAGTCTGAGAATTAAAAAACTCCAGGGGCTGCAACCATAAGGAGGACCTCACAATATTATGGGTTTTACCCCCCAGAAGCTTGACCAGATTCCCACAGTAAATATCAGAGAAAAGTCCCCCCAGGCAAACAGAGAAAAGTACTCCCTCCCCACATACTCCCTCCCATTCCCATGGGGGAGGTGAAAGAAACCATCTGAAATATACAGGGCACTTAACAAGGAAAACTAGTTAACTAGAGCCAAACCTTCTGGGGTATGATCAGAGCCTAACTGACCTGAGGAAGGGAAAAAAGCCTTCCTGTTCCATCTAAGTAAGGAGAAAAAACAAAACAACAACAGAAAACAACCCTTAGAAAGTACAGGATCCCTACTGACTGGGTGACTGAGACCTAATCATAGGAATATAGAATGCTTCCCCTCCCTATACATCTACACCACCAGATTATTAAAGGCCTCTTTGCATTATAGTTCCTTTTGCATAATCATTATGACCAGCTTTCAAGAAAAAATATCACAGAGCATGACAAAAAGCAAAAAGAAAAACAATTTAAAGAGACAGATCAAGCATCAGAACTAGACACAACAAAGATGTTGGAATTATCAGACCAGGAATTTAAAACAACAATTATTAATATGCTAAGTGTGCCAATGAATAAAGTAAATAGCATGCAGGAGCAGATGGTCAGTGGAAGCAGAGAGTGGAAATGTTAAGAAAGAGCCAAAAAGAAATACTAGGGATAAAAACACAATAGAAATGAAGAATGCCTTTGATGGACTTATTAGTAGGCTAAACACAGTGGAGGAAAGAATCTCTGAGCTTGAGGATATCTCAGTAAAAAATATTTAAAGGTGGAAAGCAAAAAGAATAAAGATTGAAAAAAAAAACAATAGAATTTCCAAGGACTGTAGGACAACTACAAAAGTATTAATGAGAACACTAGAAGGAGAAGAAAAAGAGAAAGGGAAAGAAGAATATTTGAAATAATAATGACTGAGAATTTCCTCAAATTAATGTCAGATACCAAACCGCACATCCAGGATCCTCAGAGAATGCCAAGCAGGATAAATGCTTAAGAAAATATACCTAGAAATATCATCTTTAAACTACAGAAAATAAAAGGTAAAGATAACATCCTGGGGAAGCCAGAGGGGAAAAGTACCTTACCTATAGAGGAACAAAGATAAGAATTATATCTGACTTACCTTTAGAAAACATGCAAGCAAGAAGAGCATGAAATATTTAAAGTGTTGAGAGAAAAAACCCACCAACCTAGAATTCTGTACCCTGTAAAATTATCCTTAAAAAGTGAAAGTGAAATACTTTTCCCAACAAACAAAAATTGAAGGAATTTGTTGCCAGCAATCTGCCTTGTAAGAATTTTAAAAGAAGGTCATTAGAGAGAAGGAAAATAATATAGTTCAGAAACTAAGATAAACTAAGATTTAAAGTAAAAGTGCTTAAGAAAAAGTGAAAGTAAAATAAATGTTTTTTGCTTCTTAATCTAACAGATAACCATGTGTTCAGAATAATAACAACAGTGTATTCAACTGTGTTTGCCTGTGTATATGTATGTGTACCTATGCTTATGTAGAAGCACAATGAACTGTACAAGGGATGAGAGGGCAAAAAGATCAATGGTTGTTAGGGGTGGGAGGTTAGTGAGATAAAATGGCAGAGCACAGAGGATTTTTAGGGCAGTGGAAGTATTCCATGTGATATTATAATTATGGATACATGTTATTTTACATTTGTCAAATCCATAGAATGTACAGACACCAAGAGTGAACCCTAAGGTAAGCTATGGACTTTGGGTGATTATAATGTGCCAATGTATGTTCATCCTTGGTAAGAATAATGTACCCACATCTGGTGAGTGATGTGGATAACAGGAGAGGCTATACATGTGTGAAGGCAGGAGGTATATGGGACAGCTCTGTACCTCCCTCTCAATTTTGAGGTAAACTGCTCTAAAAAATAAAGTCTTATAAAAGTTTCAGATCATAATGTAGAAATTTCATATTTTGTAGTAATGATTTGAAAGAAAAATGTTGATAAGAAAATAATAGTCCCTGAAACATAACTGACAGCACTTGCTTTTTTAAAAATTAACAGCATTATTAAGGTATAATTGATACACAAAAAACTGTACAAATTGACTTGTTTGGACATATATATACACATACACACCTATCAAACCATCACCTCAATCAAGGTAATAAACATATCACCTTAGAAAGTTTTCTCATACTCACCCTTTTTAAATTGTGGTAAGAACAGTTACTAGGAGATTTATCCTGTACAAATTTTTTTTAAGTGCCCAGTACAGTATTGTTTACAATAGGCACTATGATGTACAGCAGATTTATAGACTTTATCATCTTGAGTAACTAAAACTTTATACCAATTGAATAGTAATTCCTCCTTGAAAATGCACATGCTTTCAAGCACTGTTAACCTCAAGCAAGATGGTGGAAGGTAGAACCTCCCACCAGTGAAAATTTCATAGGAAAGGACTATATCATTCTATTTCTGAGACCCCTGTACCTAGCTTTGAATAGATGCTCAACAGACATTTGTATAATTAATAAATATATGAATAAAGGTTTCAGTAAAGTGAAGTTTCCATGTGCTTCCTGTTTTTTTTTTTATATGCAAGGCAGTAGTGGAGTTCACAAGCTTTGAGGCTCTCTTCTCAGCCTGGATTCCATCCCTGTTTCTTTGAGAATTGCTCCTTGACTGCCAGGGTTGGGTTCCACACAGTGTTGCCTTATCTACTTCCATGTCCTTAGCTAATCAGTGTAGGTTTAACTGTATTCAAATTGACCCATCCAGTTCTCATCTTGGGAATTGGTATTGGTATATAGAAATATCCTACACATGTGGCTAAAATGGTTAGATGTAAAGTCAGAAGTAGTAGGACAGTCATATTCTACTCTGTGAATTGAGAAGAGCACCCACCTACTGAAGAAAGAAACAGATGGAGTCCTGTGGCCTCCACGTCCTGACTCCAGATTCCAATCTTCTCATGTGAAGTTCAGCTGCATTCATGAGGCATTTATATCCTTACAACAAACTCCCCTGTTTTCTCTCAAGTTAGATCATTTTGGTTTGTCTTAATTGAAGCCAAGCAAGTTTTAATGTAATGATTAATGAAAAATATAATGACTAATTTTTTCCATATGCACTTAATAGCTAAGGGGACTGAAATTTAGAAAGGTGAAGTTTTGTACATGCAAGAAAAAGGGCAATGATAACACTAAAATCACATCTTTTGATCAGTGTTTTTAACATTAGACTATATGTCTTTGGACCAAAAAAAGTGACCTAAAAGTTATTAGAGACAAACAACTAAAAATATGTTGAGAAATATTTTGTCCAGTTTCATTAAAGGGCAGAATAGTGGGGAATTATTCTTTCTGTATGTGATAGCAGCAAGTAATTATGCTACTTTTTTAAAACAATGCTCCAGTGGTATATGCTTCATTTTCTGTGTTATACAGATTCAGATATAGGAGATATATTTTGTAATATGTACATTTTGTTTCCTTTAATGTAGTTTGATTTATTCATCTATTGAATATACTCTAACTATATAAACTGGAATAGCCCAGAAACCTTCCAAATTTCCTTTATATGTTAATTAATTATAGCCTTGTATTGCCTAGGATTCTAGTGGTATATTAGATACTATGGTGTTTTTGGAGAGCGGAGAAAAGAAATAATTTATATAAAATTTCTAGAAAGGTGTACAAGATTGTCAAGAGATTAAAACTTACTCTATACAAGAAGTAACTCAATACAGGAAGCTTGTAAAACTCTCAGATCCATGTGGTACTTGAAAGGTTAGGTGTCATCTTAAATTTATCTAAATCTACTTAGCACTACAGTAATGCTGTGCAATAGTGCAAGATAACTGTACCTTAAATGTGCTTGTCTAGATAGGTGCATATCTTAAACGCTGTTCTTTATTACAAGTCTGTATATAATGTACATACCTATCTCTTTGCAGCTCACATTTTTATTCTACATCCTGCTTCTGTGCTTTACCTGTGTAACACCGATATTTTAGTTTCCAATTCTCAAGAGATTGCATGATAGTGGAAAACAAATTATCAAAGCAATTACAATGTTTTCATACCTACAGGAGCTAGAAATCTCTGTTTTTAAAATTAATTATTAGTTTCAACTTCTGAAATGTAGACAATGCTACAGGTACTCAATCAAGCTGTTAGAATGTGCTATTTTGAATCATAATGAAAGACATTTTTGTCAAAAGTGTATCTTAATATGTGAGGCTATCAGAAAGATTTATCAGACTTCAATTAAAAAAATCATTAAAAGCAGCAAAGTTGATTAGAGGATTATTCCTCTTTTTGATAAAAAACAGTACAAATCTAATCACTGTCTGCTAAAAACTTAAATAATAGTACTGTTCATAATATATTTAATATTCCTTAAAACCATCTGTTATTTAGTTCGGAAAATATGTCTGAATGTTGAGAAACTTTAAACATTTACTTTTAATAACTTGTAGATAGGGGTTTTGGAATAAATTAACATTACAGATTCTTTTTTTGTAAAATTATTTTAATCATTTCCCATGTCACTTCAGATTATATCCTAGATCTAGCCAGGTTGATCTCTTAGCCTGGTTCTCTCATGTTCCTTAGGAGACACATTTTAGGAGACTTAAGACTGACACTGTGGTAGATATTTGTAAATTTGGATGTTGTGCTAATCACCAGGAAAAAAAAAAAACCCACCAGATGAACATTCTGAAGACCCTTTATTTATTTAAATTAGATCCTAGTGGACTTCAGCATTGAGGCTGGGCTTTAATCATGCTTTAGAAACTCTCACAGACCTCAAATCTTCCCATCTAACCAAAACCATATTAGAGATGTAGAAACCTGAAGCAGTCTTGAAATTTATCTAAAGATAACTGCCAGGCTCTTCCGGGATACTACTATCTCTGGAATTTCCAGACTTAATACTATTTTGAAGTCTTTAAACAACACTTATTTCTCCATTTTGTGTCAGTTGCTCTATTTGCATATTCTATTGTAAAACATTTAGTATCCCACATATGGAATAAAATTTCCTTAGTTTAAACAATAATTTAGTTTAAAAAAAAGAGCACTAAGGTATACTGAAAAGAGTACTGCTCTGGTAATTACAAAATTTGAAAGCTAGCACTAGTTATGTGTCTCTTTAATTGGTCATCTTTCAAAATATATTTATTGACTTCAATATTATTAGTATGTGCCAGACTTTCTGTTCTAGGTGCTGATGATTCAGTAGAAAAATTAATTTACAAAATTCTGGCATTTAATGAGTTTACATCATAGCAATTATCCTTGTGGAAATTGCTTAATTTCCATATTTATATGTATCTACTGTATCTGTCTTTTATGCATACATATACTTTAGATAGATAGATATTTTAATCCAAATGTATTATAAATATATATGAGAACCTCTATAATATGCAAGCGAATGTTCATTTTATTGTTGAATTTTACTAATCAAATCATTCCTAACACTTTAGAGTCATGTTGAGCTTCCTATTTCAGTGCTGAGTTGCACAACAGAGAACTATTGTCTCTAGGTTTTCTGTTGTGTATCCCATGATAGCAATGACCTTTCTTTACTGTCGTGTTGCATTTAGGAAAAATATATGATTTGTTATCCACCTTAGGATTCTTTTTGGCAATGTAACCTATTCATTTTCTTTTATCCTTTGAGTTTGTTACCTCTTAGAATTACTTGCCATAAAAGTTATATTTGTTACATAGCAAAGGTTAGCTATTACTCTGACTAGAGGCCACTATTAGGACTTGGATATCTTTTTTTTTTTGCGGTACGCGGGCCTCTCATTGTTGTGGCCTCTTCCGTTGCGGAGTACAGGCTCCGGACGCGAAGGCTCAGCGGCCATGGCTCACGGGCCCAGCCGCTCCGCGGCATAGTGGGATCCTCCCAGACCGGGGCATGAACCCGTGTCCCCTGCATCGGCAGGCGGACTCTCAACCACTGAGCCACCAGGGAAGCCCCCTTGGATATCTTTTAAGGGCTAAATTATATTATGGTTGGAATTACAGTCTTTTTACCTGAGATGGATCATAAAGATCATCTAGTACTATCCTATAATTTCACAAAGTGTTTAACCATCTAGCACAAGGTCACATAGTCACTTGGTAGCAGAGCTGGAGCTATGTTCAGGGTCCAAAGCTCTTTCTACTTTCTTCCTGACCACAAAATTCATCATATATATGTATCAACATCGTTCCTCCTTACATCTTTCTTCCTGCTCCCAATGTTAACAGTGTACTGCTTTGGTATAGCATGTGATGCATTCTAACCATGTCGACCCCATAGTTATTTTCTGTCAAAATTATATTCCTGAAAAAAATCACATGCTTTAAAAAATTAAGTTACCAACAAAATTATTATCATATATGAGAATAGAGGAATCTCCGTTGTAGATGAACAAGAGTCTGGTGAATGTAAAAACAGTGAAAATAACCACAAAATTTATGACTATTTCATGAAGCTGATGACTGACACTCTCAGTCTCATTGTTTTATTCTAATGCACAACTAGAATTAGCTGAACTTAACACAGGACAAAAAAAAATTATAAAGTGACTAGAAACTAAATGAACGGTTAATTTAAATTTCATCTTACAAAGTTTCAGGACAACTCTGGAAATTTTAAAAATATTTATTTCCACATATAGAATGAAACAAAAATAATTTCATTCAGAGGTATATCAGTAAAGTCTCAAAAGTAATAGAAATGTTTAAGATGACACAGTCCTATTGGACAGTAAAGCTTACCTGATAAAGTTTTTCTACTTTCAAATACAAATTATTCCTTGGTATGTCCTGATTTACAATATCTTTTGCCATTTTAAGCATCGTTGTATGCTTGAATGCCAGCACATAGCCTGCTTCTTCATATTAATTAAGAATTCTAGAACCAAAAGGAGCTTTGACAATCATAGATTAATTTAGACATTTTCAGATGAACCAGTTGAGGTCCTAAGGGATTAGGTGGAACTGTGTTCTGTGAACTCCATTAGGGCAGGGACCATGCCAATCTTGTTACTTGTGCCTTGCATGCTGAAATAGAGTAAGTGCTCATTAAATATTTGTAGCATGATGTAATGAGTTAGTGAATGAGTGAACTCAATGCTAAGGCCTCTAAAACTAATGAAAATAAGTATTTTATCTGCTCCCTAAGAGACTTGATAGCTAGAATGCTTACGGTTTATATCCATTTGAGGTTCTTAGAACTTTGAACTTGGAATTTGCATACAGGAGTTGATCAGGAATTAGTATGTTAAAGTAAGGCAGTTTTTAAGTTCTGTGATTCATTGAATGCTATGTAGTTTTTCTCTGAAATACCACTAATCTTTAAATACCACACATAGCCAAATACAATTGTAGTGCAAACATGTCTTTTGAACCAATATGAATTATTTTGAACATTTTTATCCATCTGCATCACTGCTGTATCTATTAACATAGATTCTTTTGTGTTGACCCTATAGAATTGTAAAGATTAATTTTGTCAATCTGATTCAATTTACTACTAAAACAGAATGGAAGGATAGTTAGATTAGGGGGAGGAATAGCAATTATGGTCATATCTCTTGACTTTGAAACAGTTCCACAGATACGATTACAAAAATTAGAGAACATGGAGGTATATAGAAACAGAGGTAAATGCCCTAGAAATCATTGAGCATATATATATATATATATATATATATATATATGTTTACATTTATTTCTCTGTATCTGTCTGTCTATCTAATCTGTCATCTGTCTGCCTAGCTCTTCATTTTGGATGGAAACTAGGAATCAGTATACTGTGCATATGTATATATATGTATATGTCATTTGCTCTCAAATGAGATACAGCAGACATAAGATTGTGTGAAAATGATGTCTTTCTATAGTGAATATTTGGAAATATTTTTGAAATATGACTATTTATTAGAAGGGTATTTATTTTTAAAATATTGAAAATAACCCGTTCTTTTGCAATCATGACCCATTTATTCATGTAAGTTGTTTTTCAAACCGTCTGAGTTTTGTAACAAAACATATGATAGGATATTTCTTAATTCCGTGGAATGTTTTTATTATTTTCATTATTTAAATAATTCCAATTTTAGATCAACTCACAGACCCAATTACAATCATCATATTTGTAGACATTAAAATGTTTCTTCAGTTTTTTCTTCTTTAGACTAATTTATACTAACTTTTTAAAGCTTTATGCCCAGGTTAATGTGTATTTGAATCTGTTTAATTTACTTTTTTATCTAGAGCATATCCCTATGTGATTTCTCTACTTCTCTTTTGGAATTCTTTCTTTGTATTCATTTATTATGCATTAAACTCAGTAATTTTCATGAGTCTATTGTTCATATTACTTCAAATTCTCTCTTTAATTGTGTCATTTTTTCCATTTCTGTTTTCTTTAGTTGTTATCCTCACATCTTCTGTTTATGTGTCTAAATTTATTTAAACATAAGTGTGACTTAAAATTGATGCAACATCAGCTGAAATCTTAGAACAGCCAGAAGAAATTCAAAGCAAGTCAAATTAAAACTGTCAGCAGGAAACAACTTCAAACACCCTTTCTTTTCAATGGCTATTATTGTAATTCAAACTTTCACTTAGAATTAAAAGCAATTATGATTAAAGGCTTTCAGTTTTGACTTTTCATTAAAATGTAGCAATGTAAGTCTGTTAATGCTATAAAGGTAAATTTGTTTAAGAATGTACAGTTGGGGATTTAAATAAAATGTGGTTATTTAAAACCCTTTTAATTTATGTTCTGTCGCTCCCTGCTGTTAGAACCTGTTTCAGAACTTAATTATCTTGATGACTGCTATAAAATTCTGTGACAAATTACCCTAGGAAATATAAGAACATAATTTAGGACAAAAACGTTTAAAATTAACTGGCTTTTGCTCAGTGGAGTTCTGTCAGGCAACCTTTATTTTGTAACTGAATATTGATTGAGAGAGAAATGGAAAAGATTACAGGAATCTTCATTCATTTTTGCAAAATAAGTTGTAGTGTCCACATGCCATATTAAATAACAAATCATATAGCACCATCTGAAATCTTGAGGCATTGCTTTTTTCCAAATTTGCTACTTTATATAGAATTTTAGCTTATTTGTTAATTAAAGGACAAATAGAGTATGAGTCTCTCAGCTTGGTTGCTGAGCATGTGATTTAAAATAGGCGTTATATTTTAAAATGCTCATATTTGATTCTCGTGAACCAAATTAATCCGAGTTCAATAATAGAACTCTGAAAAATACTGTGGTGGAAGTGTCAGCAACACTATCATCAAGATCAGCAAAAGCACTTTTAGATGTGACATTTTGCAATTAATTCTAGCAAAGGTATTCAGTCACAACGTCCCTTCAGTATAATTTGCATTTGACCCTTGATAACACTCACTCTCTTATATTTAAGTTCATTGTTTTTAAGAAACTATTTTCTTCAGAACCTCCTAGATTTCTGGTCTCACCTCTGCAGTGTTTTTTTCTTTTGCTTTTGCTTTTTTGGTGGTCTTCTCTTTGTACTGACTTACATAAGCAGAGTTAAGCAAAAGCCTCTTTATGCACTAGGTTATGTTGTCTAGTATGTCACTAATCATGTTGCTTTATTTATGTTGGTTATGTTCTTTTACCCTATGAGGTGATAAATTTCTTAATGTCAAGAACAGTATGTTTTTCATATTTATATCCTTAGCACCTAGAATAATGTCTGTCAGATGATGGATCTGAAATACATGTTTAAACCCTGAATGCATAAAGGAGTAGAAGCCTTCCAGCCCTGAGACTGAGTCATGCTTAAACTCCATTCCAGGCTGCATCTCTTCCAATAGCTGTATTGACAGTACTTCTCTTGGGAAATATGGGAGACGTGGTCTGTAGTTTATGTCTTATGGCACTTGTTCAACTACTTAACTTTGCAAACAAAGCACTTTTAAATGACTTCTTTTCATTTTTTCCAGAAGGTCTCGGCCTGTAAACCTTTGTTTTTCATCAGTTCCAAGAATAAACTCAAGTGTTGGCTCACAGCACTCTATCATCCTTCTTGGATAACTGTCTCAGGAACTCACTTGCTGTTACTGAACTGAAAAAAAAAAAAAATAGGGGAAAAAAAGAGGGGCTGTACACTGTTGTTAGTCACTAACCTCTTTTCACCGGTTGAGCACCTGTCTCCCAGGCAGGTCAGTTTTAGTTTTATTAGTACTTTCTGTGTTTCCTCTGTTCTTGGTTGTGGTCTGATTTCATTTCACCTTGAGGAGTTGAATTTCAAGCAATATACTTGAGACATCTTTTAAAAGTTCCCTGCAGATTTTGAAATGGGGAAGCAAATTAATCAGTACAACCAAAAGTAGACTAGGCTTCTTAACGACTTTCTTCTCATCAATAAAACAGTTGCCTATTAACTTTTCTGCTCTTTCTAATCCTTACTTTTAAAAGAAAATTCTGTTATTGAAAGTATTTAAAGTTATCATTTGGTTTCTTTTTTCTTTGCATTTTTAGTTAGGAGAAGGTAGAGATTTAGAAAATATTTTCTTAAACCATTTTCTCCACTTAAAGAACTAAGAATACTACTGTAAGTATTCAAAATGTATTATTTTTCTTATGCTTCTCTGGTTTCCTTTCTTTCATTCACCTAATTAGCATATGTAAGAGAGAAAGGGTAAATACCATATTCTTTGTGTACACCTGTTTTATTTAATGCTTTACACTTATACTTTAAAATATTTTATTTAATCTTCATGTTCACCCAGTGAGATAGGTAGAGAAGATGATAGTATTTGCACTGGAGGATCTGATCCTCAGAGAAGCGAATAACATGTCTGTCTTGAGGTGTGAAAGCTTGATTTCATCTCATCTCACATTTGGTGCCTTTTTCATCTACCTCATAATGTAGCCACCACCAAATCCTTTCATTTCCTTCACATATCCAGTGTCATTCCTAAAGACTGCTACTACCAAATGTACCTTGTGAACCATACATCAAGAACACTGTATTAGTTTATCCATAAGAAATCTGTGCGTGTGTGTGCACATATGTACCATCTGGCAATAGCATAAATTTTGAAGCTTGCAATTGCTACACGATAATGAACTGGGTGTCACTGAACAAAAAACTCAGATGAATAACTGATCATTTATACTTTGAGAAAGTTTAGTGGACATTTTACCAACTCTTTAGATCAATTTCATATCATGGTAAAGATCAATGCTAGCATCTTTCCATTGTGATGTTAATTAGTTTCTGCCTATATTCCACCATTCTTATATATCCTCCTAAGGTAATCCATCATCATGCTAAGGCAAAAGGAATTCAATCCATCACTGTTGGATTCTGATAGAGGGCTTAGGGGGAATGCAAGTCATCTCCCCAGCAGTAATCAAACAGCTGTGATACATGCCACTTTACGCTTATATCATCATATAATAGATGGCTTTCCTCTTCATGGAAGCGTGCCTCAAAATTTTCAGACAGATGGACTCTGATGCAAAGGTTTCATTTTGTGGAATTTGAGGCTGTGAACTAGTTATTGACAAATACTACATCATCAGTTCCAGTTGAAGACACAGCCTAATAAGTAGAACATTGGCGCTAATCCTTATTTAATCAGCCTTAAAATGGTAATTTCAAATTGATGAGGGCACAGGGAATAGATTTTGTACTCATAAAGTGCTTCTAAAAATACTGATAATGTGTATATACAACCCAAGGATGAAATTAAAGAGCCCCCAGCATCTATAATAAAAAGAATAAGCTATAAAGAGTGTGACAAAGGTACGACTGAAGGATCTTATAAAAATGCAGAGAAACAAATTTCTTCTTGTCTCTCCAGTGACACATATTCATGTTTATAATCTTGAAATTTAATCTAGGGAACAAATATTCATAGGATTAAAAGAGAAGGATTTTTAGAATGTGAGTATAGTATCATTAAGAAATTCTGTCATTTCTGAGGACAGTATAATCAGAGTGAACAAGCTCAAATGTTGAAAGGGATTTTAGAGCTCATGTGATCCGAACCAATTATTTGATAGATAAGCAGGCTAAATGGGGTTAAATGATATGTATAGCAACTTGCTAGGCAAAGACTAGAATCCAGACCTCCAGTTGCTCTGTGTTTTCTGTTTTTGTCCTGTCTCCACAAACATAGGCTCGTAAACAAAGAGCCAGGTTGGATCTGTCTTGCGAGAACTCATAACCCCATCCCCTTTATACCAGTTCTAGCACCCCTAATTCTGAGTAAAGCCGCGATGCAGGCAAATTTGACTATATGAGTTTTCAAATTTTTTTTAGCTTCTCTATGACCAGCCCTTCAGGCCATGTTGTTCCCACTCCCCTTAATTTTTTGCTAAACCTGATTTCAGCAAAGGATCTATGCACAATAACATATGATCACCTCACCTGTGTTAAGAGTTATTGGAAACTCTTTCCTGAGTAACAAACCTCGAAGATAAAGCCGCATGGCCCCAGGATAAGTCTAATTGTGAAATGTTAATAGTTAAAAGAAGAATCAGACAAGAGAGTCTGTGAGGCAGACATGCCTTCCTTCCCTTGCTTCAAGTGACGTCTTAGAGGTGGTTTCTTAGGCACACTCGGAAATTTGGCTTCAATAATCATACCAGCAGCCACAAATGTAATAGAGTCTGAATATGGTACTAAGAATATTGCAGACATCAAATTTCTCTTCTTTCCACAGGCTTTTTTATCCCTATTTTATATATGAAGAAAGTGTGGAGATGTTAAATAAGACTGAGGGTCTTAAAGCTATGGAGTATCAGAGTAGGATTTGAACTCTCATCTATTGGCGTAAAAGTCTCCTAATGCAATATTTACTACCCCACACTACCTTCCATATACTAGAATTCTCTCCATCACACTTGCTCCCTGTCTTTACATTTCCCATTCCCCAACAATTGAAAGCTAATATATACATAACAAAATCCTAGAGCCTGCATCTTAGTTTCTATAGAATCATGATTTTAATATATCTCACTTTTGAAATAATATACAATAAACATATTTGTATATATATACACACACACACACACACACATAGTGGAATGTTGAGATATTAAATTTTGTGGCCAAGAATCACACTGAAACCTGTGACTTAACAGAATTAGCCTTTTAGTTTTCGTATTATAATAAATACATAAATGATATTTATAGAATATAATATTTTAATAACTAATGTATATGTGTAGTAGAGGTTTGTATATTTTATAATATTTTGGGACACCTACTTCTGGCCATTGTCTTAAAAGATATGAGACTTATAAAAATAAAGTCTGAAGGTTTGTGGAGCTGAAGAAGGATAGGATAGGATATCTACAGTGTGAAGCAAGTTGGGACAAAGTGCCTTGAGGGTATTGCAGGGCCCTGTAGGCAGTCAGAGGATGGGAATATGCATTTCTTACTGGGGTGATCAAAGAAGATTTCATGAAAGAGTTTGTCTATGAGCCAGAGCTAAATGTATGAGTAGGATTTTGAAGAGATGAGGTGGAAGAACCGATTTCAAGCAAATACAGAGTAATAAGTACAAGTTGAAGGCTATATGAAACATCCTGGTTTTTCTGAGTGTCTTTGGGGAATAGTGTGTGAATGAACTAGAAAGAAAGATCGAATCTGCATGTTTGGAAGTGGGGAATATTGAAGAGATTTGAGCTTGGATATAGTATTTTCAAATTATTAGCAGAGAGAAAGTTTTGTGACAGAATATGAAAGAAATTGAAGATCGAGAGGCCAGTGAGAAAGCTGTGATAGCAAACAATATAATAGCTAGTGTTACTGAGCTTTTGTGCAGTAGCTACTTTAACATATAATTTCAGTTATTACTTCAACATCCCTAAAAATTGGGTATCAACTTTTTTAACAAGTAAAAACATTGAAATCCAGAGGAGTTAGATAGCTTGCCCAAAGTCATAAGATTTTAAAAAGGAGGAAGTTTTTTTGAGAGTTTTAAGATGAAGAGTGAACATTTGATGATTAAGTGGTCATTGGTAAGCAATTTCTTCACAGGGGTGAAAGCTATAAACAGAGCAAATAATGCAAAAATAAAATTCTAATTTCTTAAATGAATGAATAAATATTTGATGACAGGGTCACATAGTAAGCTAAGGGATTTTTGTGTGTTCATGAAGACATGGAAATGAATGACTTGATGGCTGGAGGTGTAGGAAGGGGAAAATAGGTTAAGCAAGTGTCACAAGGGAAGTCAAAAGGTAGTGAAAGATTAAGAGAGATCCCTAGAGAATTAAGACTTTTGAAAAACTAATAATACTCAAGCAACCATAAGTTTATTTGAAACCAATCCTCTCTCAATTCATAAATTTATAATTAAATTAATAGTTAAAATGATACATAATAGAGTTACTATCATAGCCACTACATATAAAGCTGCCTAACACTGCCTAATATTTCTGTGTTCTGTTTTCAACTGTGCGAGTGTAATGAATCTATGCATATATTAACTAATTAATTTTAGTTCACAGTTTCTCTGTCACCAGATATCTGATAAAACCTTCTTTTAAAAATAAGATTTATATTTTTAAAAATGTATGTACTCATATGTTACAAAGTAATATATTTTCAGTAAATATCTCAGACTTGAAAAGATAGTCTCTTGAGTAGCATCACCTATTAATTAAGTCGTAGGTAGTTATATTTATTATAAACAATCACTCTCCGTCAGCATTGAATTTCTGAATTTAGTCATGTTAGATTGCTTTCTGGTTAAGAATACAGAAGGCTCGATTTTGTTTGCTTTTTATTTATTTGAGCTTTGTGGAGCATGTTAAGAACAATATTGACTGGCTTTTAAAACTCCAGTGGTTATAAATAAGTCAGTGAGATTTGCTGAATTTTGTTAATTCAGGCAGGCACAAATGAATGGCATTGTAAAATACATGGGATAAAGAATCCAAACATACCAGCTATGTCAGCTTAAAAAGTCAAGGTAATTCAGTTGTAAGTTATTATTTAAGAGACTTCAAGGCTGATCAAACTAATTATACACTGTAGAATACTATCTAGGATAATTGAAGTTCTGTCTTATTGCTAAGATTTCTCTTGTCCTGTTGCTTTGTTAGTAGTTAAATTTAATTTGAAGTTACTTTAGGGTAAGTAATAATCTAGTAAACAAAAAAGCCCTAAATGAGAGGGGAAAAAATCAAGCAAGATGTGTATTTAAAAGCTTTCTTGGTTTAATTTTTCTCATCATGCCTGAGTTTGAAAAAAAAGTAAAATTCAAGTTAACTCCATATTTTCAATACTACTTACCTTAATTATAATCTAAAATGTTTATTTCCTTGTTTTTAGTTTAGTTGAATATTTTGTTTTCATTGACACTGCTTCCAAATTTCCTTTGTGCTTTTACAATAGCTCTTTCTTAGCCTCCATTTTCCATCTCCTCTCTAGCAGAATGCCCAGTTTGTCACAAGCTTATGTGAGAAGCCCTATCCCTGGCTTACCAGATAGAGAAATTACTCTAGATTCCCATCAGTGTAAAAGATGATTCCCTAACTTGTGTTTCATAATATACTAACTCTTTGAATTTCTGTAGTGTGAGAGACAGTAGGGAAATGACAGGCACCTGAGCATATAAGTGCTCAATAAACATTGTTGAATATATGTTGAATACAAAAAATATTATATTTTTTACTTCTTCAGCTGAAAGGTCATACTTCACTGTAGTCCTTAAGTGGGAAGAACAGTACATGATTGATTGAGGCAATAACTCTTGGTATTTTGGTTTAAATTTTTGTACCTAATACATCTCTGCAAAATGGGAAAGACTAAACGTCTTTTAAAAATGATGACCAATGGGTTTCCCTGGTGGCACGGTGGTTAAGAATCCACATGTCAGTGCAGGGGACACGGGCTCAAGCCCTGGTCCCGGAAGATCCCACATGCCACAGAGCAACTAAACCTGTGTGCCACAACTACTGAGCCTGCGCTCTACAGCCCACGAGCCACAACTACTAAGACTGAGAGCCACAACTACTGAAGTCTGTGCTCCTAGAGCCCATGCTCTGCAACAAAAGAAGCCACCGCAATAAGAAACTTGTGAACTGCAACAAAGGAGTAGCCCCCACTCGCCGCAATAGAGAAAGCCCGCACACAGCAAAGAAGACCCAACACAGCCAAAAATAAGTTAATTAAATAAATAAATTTTAAAGAAATGACCAAAATACTTTTGACCTATTAATAATTAAACTAATATTTTATGTAATTTTAAAATAAGTAGTAGGCTATATAATGGAAAAAAATATGTAGTTTTGAAGAAATGTGTTGCTGTCATGGCTAGAATGATAGAGTCCACCAATATTCTTATACCAAATACATGGAAAGTTAGAAGCTCCCAGTTTACTTCCTTGTTTGAAATAGTAAATAACAGGTTGTGAGAAACATGGCATAGAATCAAATAGGAGATAAAGATCCTCCAGCAAGTAGGGTCAATAATGGATAATCACTTCCAGAAATTTAGGAGTAGTGCCAAAATGTTCATTCATTCAAAAAAGAAAAAAAAAAAAAAATGTTCCTGCCGTATTCCCAGGATCTTTCTTGCTTGGGATACAGTTACCCAGCGCAAAATAACTCCCCATTCTCAGAGTTTCTGTCTTCTACCAATGTGCTAAAAACACATCCAAAGTTAAAATTATGTTAATCTCTGAACAAACCAGCTCATTTTATAGCTTTATGTCACCTGGTAGTATTATTGGTGAAGATTCTTTAATTTCTGTAGAACTTGGCACAGAGATAGGTACAAAATGAGGTCTCAAAAATAAGTGTCAACTTATTAAATCAAAAGCCTTGGGTATTTAAAGCTGGGAATTTGAGTACTAAATCTATCTAATTGTTTTTAAGCTAAAATATCTTGTTTTGAAGAAAAGAGTGGGGAGATATATAAACCTATTTTATAATCAGGTCTATTTGGCGATCATGTCTGCACCTCTTAAGTGTTGTTTTGTTTCGTTTTTAATGTTCAGTCAGCAGTGCTGGTACAAACTGAGGTTCCAAGCTGATAATTATAAGTTTTGATTTTTTTAAAAAATGATCATTGTAATGGAGTTTTATTTTTCAGAAGGGAGAATCAAAATAATAGAAGCAGCAATCGTAGAGAAAAAAAAAGGATATTTTTGAAAAGTCAGCAAAGGGTCAATGTATGTAAGAAGCAGCTCCAGAATGGAACCACATACATTACCTGAATAATTTTTGCCATTTATTTATGACATGTTTAATCCCAAACATCTGTTTTAATTATTCCACTATGATAGAAATTATATATATATATATGTATGTATAATTTATAAACTACTTATTGTTTTAGGCAGAACTCAAAGTGGAGCTTTCTAATGGGCTAAAGTGACCTATCTACTTTGTAGATATATATTTATCTCTAATATAATGCCTGAACCTTAAAAGACTAAATAAAATCTATCATAGAAATCTTTCTGTAGAAGGTCTTTGAATACAAAAGTGCTAGTGATCCCTATTATGTTATTTGAATTCAAAGTATTTAAACATATTTCAATACTTATGCTTATATATAATTATAAAATGTTTCTTTTGGCAAGTTATCTTTTAATTAATCTTTAGAACAATTAATGGTGTCAGAGAATAGTTTATGTTGCAAGGCAAAAATAGAGACACAGATGTAGAGAATAAATGTGTGGACACCAAGGGGAGAAAGCAGTGGGGTGAGGAGATGGTGGTGGTGGTGGGATGAATTGGGAGATTGGGATTGACATATATACACTAATATGTATAAAACAGATAACTAATAAGAACCTGCTGTATAAAAGATAAATAAAATTCAAAAAAAGAGTTGATATTAATAGATGTAATCGGCAATTGATTAAAATAAAAGCAAAGCAGGATAATGAGTCAACTCTTTTTAGTTCCTATCAAGCACTCTTACAGTTGCTTTATATGTATTAATTCATTTAATTCATGTGAAATGAGATGGAAGCTAAGGCACAAGAATACTTAAGAATCATCACCAAGATGGCACAGCTAGGAAGAAATAGATTTGAGAATAAACTAAAAAATATTGCTCCTTTGACTGCTCTTAACTACTTCATTATGGCAGCCAGGAATAAATGTATTAATTATATTTTTAAATTGTTTTTAAAATTCATAATTTACAATTATTAAGGTGACGTATTAAAATATCAATATAATGAAGGTTTTTAAATACTTTGAAAACAACATTTTACATTTGATTCTCAGTAGGGTAATTAAATACCGGTGGTCCCTGATTTATGATGGTTTGACTTGAAATTTTTTGACTTTACGATGATTTGATATGCATACAGTAGAAACCGTACTTTGAATTCTGAATGGTCTTTTCCCAGGCTAGCAATATGTGGTACGATACTGTCTCATGATGCTGGGCAGTGGCAATGAGCCACAGCTCCCAGTCAGCCACACAATCACAAGTGTAAACAATTTATATACTGACAATCCATTCTGTAGCCAGACAACCATTGTTTTTCACTTTCAGTATAATATTCAATAAATTACACGAGATATTCAATACTTTATTGTAAAATAGGCTTTGTGTTAGGTGAATTTGCCCAACTGTAGGCTAGTGTAAGTGTTCTGAGCACGTTTAAGGTAGGCTAGGCTAAACTCTGCTTATGCTAACACCTAAGTAGATTAGGTGCGTTAAATACATTTTCCACTTAAAATGTTTTCAACTTATGATAAGTTTTTCAGGATATTCCCATTGTGAGTCGAGGAAGATCTGTATAGACTATTCCATTTTGTTATTTGTGTCAGACATCCTCAAGAGTGTTGAAACTTGAGAGAATATCCTGTACTCCTTTCTCTGGGCATCACAGTGTAACATGAGACAAGTGTAGATCAGTGGGTTGTTAATCATTTACTCACTTTGGGATTAGCAGATATGACTGACCATGTAGATGTGAAAGTTTATTTGCTGGCCTGTGGAAACTAACAGAATAAAAGGAAAAGAGATGAGGACGTTTATAAGTAATCAAAAGAGATAATATCCAGGGGATTAAGAAACGTTCATACGTAGTGTTTTTCAACATGCATTTCATGATTTGAATATAACAAAAAATTGTCTGCTTCATTCAAATTGTTAAGACTGATCACTCCTTTGTCATAGATAATACATATTTTTTCAGTGAAAACATGTCTCATTGATGATGATATGATGCTGATGATGTTACCAAGTAAGTCTTCATTATCTGTAAAATCATTATTTTTGCAACCTTCCAAAACACTGCCAATAATTTATTAATAACAAACCTCAGCATGTCACACACACACACACACACACACACACACACACACACACCAGATTTCAGTTAATAAAGGACTGAGTGCCTAACCTATAATAGAATGTGTAAAGGAATACATAAATGGATAAGGTCATCCCTGGCTCAAGATGCACTCAAAAAAAGCTGAGTATGTTAGGTTTACAAAACAAGTTAGCAAATTTAAGAACTATAATGCCAAATTTTAAACACTTTGAAAAAAATTCTGTATCACCCATGATAATCTGAAAGCCACTTTCCAATTCAATTTAACTTTGTAACATAATAGGTTTATTATGAGGGACATTTATTGAAGGATAATATAGGAAAAATGAAAAAATAGCTGTATTGGCAACAAAGTTTTATTATTCATTAGTTAAATCTCAGTAAATATATTAATCATATATTGATGTGTATTTACAATAAAGTAACTGACTTATTAAATTGACATTGTCTTTTTAAAAAGATTCTTAATTTGCACTGTGACCAGTCATCCTGTTGATTACATGTTTAAGTACAGTCCTAATTGATCATGGAGTCTTTTGCTATAAATTACAGAGAGGGATTAACAGATTTCACAGGTTGGTTGTGGCTTAATGATAAATTTCACAGTTTGAATAGAAAAAGGATATAAACACACACAGGGATAAGGTAGTTACGTAGATTTGTGATGCGAAAAGTTCCTTTCCAGTGCATACAGATACATTGATAAATGTGAGAATACAAAGGGAGTATTAAAGGGTGAGGAAATAAAAATATATGCTATCAATTGGATCTATCCAAACATTTTGTTTTAAAAGAATAGACAGATATATACAGGATTTAATGTTGAAAATTCCACAACATATTAACCCATTAAATAAAAGCATACAGCTTAATTAAATGAAATACTACTGAGTAAAAGTTTAGAGCTACTTATTAACTTTTAGTTAGTATTCCTTATATAAATGTGGTATTATCCACCCAGTATGCCTTTGATTTTTAAAGGAATCAGTTCATTGCAAGGATGCAGCACTTTGTGAAAGTGCAGTGTCCCTCCTTTCCATAAGACACTGAGGTCCTTGTATCAGATTCATAAACAGCTGAACATTAACGGAAGTCTTTGGATTTCAGTCAAGCTTATAAGCTTTAATGATTAAGATGCCAGTGTTTAAGAAGCAAAATTCTGATTCTCTCTTTCTGGGCTTGAGTGTGATATAATATCTAGTATAATTTAAAATTTATTCTTTAGTTTTGTGGATCTTTCAAATTACTAAGAAAAAGTTAAATGATTGCTAATTCAAAACTAGATGATAGGGCTTCCCTGGTGGCGCAGTGGTTGAGAGTCCGCCTGCCGATGCAGGGGACACGGGTTCGTGCCCCAGTCCCGGAAGATCCCACATGCCGCGGAGCAGCTGGGCCTGTGAGCCATGGCCACTGAGCCTGTGCGTCCGGAGCCTGTGCTCCACAACGGGAGAGGCCACAGAAGTGAGAGGCCCGCGTACTGCAAAAAAAAAAAAAACTAGATGATATAAGAAGAAAAGTTGGATTTTCTTGTACTATTTTGTAAAATAAAATAATTTAAAATAGAATTTTGTTAATAAAATGCATTTTTATTAATATCAGAGTATTAATAACATAGTAAAGTGTTTAGTCTGAGCCAGACTTACCAGCATTCCAGTACATCCAAGCAATGAAACCTTAGGCCTGCTATGTAAATTCACTAAGACTTTGATTTTTTTTTTGTCTTTAAATAGTACAACTTTCATATTCTAAGAAAAATAATTTTAGTATTTCCATTAAGAAATACTGTAATGGATTGAAAAATAGCTTGTTTAGCACTTAAATGGTCCCAGTTGGTCTACATTATGAATAAAGCAAAAGAAGGAAAAAATGCAATTGTTTCTTATATTCTATTTCCCTTCACATTAGAATGCTTTTCTCATAAATTTGTGTACACTTTTCTTCATCAATTTCAGAGTCTATTAATGCCACCGATATTCAGGGATCATGGGCTGTACTAGTGACTTGTTCATGATCAATTGTTTTGGCCTGTGTCTACATAATGCCAGATACCTACAAACATATAAGCTTTTCATGTAAAAAAGAGTTGACTTTGTGCATATATTAGGTATCTGGATGTTGAAATTTGTGTGGATTTGTGGCTACATGGCCACTTTGTTTTTTGTTTTATTTTGCTTTTATTGTGTGTTGGCATCATTCAGACCGAGCCTGGCAGGTCCTTTTATTTCTAAGTGAACTTAGTGTCTTTCATGTAAATGTTAAAATGACTACTTTCATTCTAAAATATAGTCATAACCATTTATAGCCATTGATATAACTGTCTTTTAGCTAAATGAAGTGTGTGGCATTGCTTTAGACACTTAGGGTTGCTGTTAAAAACTACTACTGAGTGAACATTTGCATACCCAATTCACTGTTAATATATAGATAGATATCTTTATGATATGTTCCTTACTTACTTCTAATTTCATATGTGTTATTTAGTTCTTTGGCCTAGATGTCTTTGTGCCTCTGGATATTCTCTTTAATATCTTGTTTAAAGAGAGGGAGAGACAGACAGAGAAGAAAGTCTTTGGTTTCCTGGAGCCAGTATTCTCTAGAAAAATTTTCTGTTTCAGTGAACCTTTGTGACGTTGTAAACTATTTTGGTCTTTTCAGCCACTTCCACAATACTAAATTTGAATGACCCTCAAATATCCAGCAGATTTAGAATAATAATTATTTATTCCAGCCAAAACAAGACAGTCTTGATAAATGGAAATAGATCAGGTTAATTCCAAATATTATAAATGCTCATCAATTTTAATTCTTTTCCTAACTACATATATTTCTTTTTTCTTTTCTTTCTTTCCTTTTTTTAAACTTGAGGACAGGAAAAAATGTGCAGTATAAGCTAGAAATAGAAGTAATGATGACACTTTTCTAGGCTAAGGTAATTTCTTTAAACTCATGGGATTTCATTTGCAATACCAATTCTGTATCCATATGATGTTATCCCATGCATCCAAAATTCTCTCAGATTCCAAAATCCCTTAATATTTACAGATAGTCACATGCTGAAAAGATTGACTTTATGCAGTTTATACATTTACAGAATTTAAAACATTATTTGGTTGTTCTCCATCTCATTTCAGACCATGTAAAAAGAGATAGTGGGGCTTCCCTGGTGGCGCAGTGGTTGAGAGTCCGCCTGCCGATGCAGGGGATACCGGTTCGTGCCCCGGTCCGGGAGGATCCCGCATGCCACGGAGTGGCTGGGCCCGTGAACCATGGCCGCTGGGCCTGCGCGTCCGGAGCCTGTGCTCCGCAATGGGAGAGGCCACAACAGTGAGAGGCCCGCATACCGCAAAAAAAAAAAAAAAAAAAATTGTAAAAAAAAAAAGAGATAGTGTTCTCAATTACAATTTCAAGAAAATCATTGATTCAGCAGATTTGGGGAAATCCACTAAAAAATAAAATAATATAGAAGGGAGGGGGCTCTGAGCGTCCACTCTGGGAAGGGCAAGCTGGCTTTTAGTAATAGCTGATAAATCAGAGTTGATTGTTTGAAATTATGCTGAATGGGGGCATGTTCAGTTAAGCTGTAATTTGTCAGGCATTTATTACTAAACTGATCTAAATTTTTAAAAAATCAACAAAATTTGACAGTCAATAGTAATGATATGCACTAAGATCTGAGATACTAGATCACTATTGGAATAAAAGCAGTTCACAAGGAAAAAGGTCTACCGTTTAAGTTAAATTTATTAATGCAGTCATATTATTAATATCCAGATTACCTAATTTAATTCTATGTTTTCAAAGCAAAATCTTAAGCGTGGCATAAAATCAATTTACATAGATATAGATGATGCACAAAAAACACAAATATTATTTCCACGTTAAATAAAGCTATCAGAAAACAACTTCTACAAAGGCATTTCCTTCTGGTTACATTTAATGGTTATAGTTATTACACTGTGCTTTAAATTTGATGCTTTCGAATATTTTATCACTGATGATTTTTATGTATTAAATCCTTAAGTAATTGATATTATTCTCACTTTTCTATAGATGTGGTCACAAAGTCTAGCAGATATGAAATTAGAGAGCCCATGTCTGTGTAACCTAGAACTCAGTGGATCTTTCCACCATACACACTGTCTCAAAATATCATAATCTAATAAGTTAAAATCTCTAAGTAATAAAAATTATAATTAATTTGTATGTCTGCCATTATAGCAAGCTTTATTAAATAATGTCATTCAAATAGAATTTATTAACAATTCTTAATATTTATGTTAATATCTAAATGATTTCAGTGAAAAAAAGTAAGATATTTGAATACATGAAAAATGGAAATATAAATTAAAAAATTATTGTCATAAGTAACAATTTCAAAAATTGTCTAAATAATTTTTATGTATCTTCATTGAATATGGGGTATATGCAGGATAGAAAGCAAGGAAAATAAATACTTTGGGAAACAATAAATACTCATTATTAAATAAAGCTTTAGAGGCAAAGAAATCAAAATACCTAAAGTCTTTGGTTCTAGGGTTTTAAAGCTTCTGCAGCATCTGATTCCAGAATAAGAACTCATACATCCGTATTCCTAGCTATTATTAATAACAATAACAAGAATTCCCCTCAGAAAAAAAACACATTGTAAACCCCAAAGACAAAACAGCAAATGCTACCCTCTTTGTCATGTTTCTCATTGCAGGTAAGTTCTCTTGTCAAGAGAATGCTATTTGAGTTAATTTCTTTTTTCTTTCAATTTTTTTTTAACAGAGTAAGAGTTTATTGTTATAAAAGTAACTGCAACATTCAGAACTCTCTCTGTAGTTTCCATACTTCTCACTTAATTCCCCAAATAAAGATCCAGATTAGATTATACACTTCCTATCCGATCATGGTATATTGGTGTCCTCTGACTGAGCCAGTTCACTCATATTCAGATTAGCTCTTTCATTATGCATTGAAACTATCTTTTACCATTTCCTAATGTGTGATATAAATCGTAGCCACTCATTAAATTACACCTGTTAGTGCTTAACACAGTGGTTAAGAGAATGGAATCTAGTAATTATGGCTGAGTTCTAATCCACTTATTAGTTGTTAATTTTCGGTAATTTACTTAACCTCTCTCTGCCTTAACTTCCTGCCTGGTAAGATGATGATAGTAATGGTATCATATGAGTGCCTGGCCCATTTTAAGTGCTCAATAAAGATAGCAATGGTCATTTTCTCATACATATATCTGCATCTCACTCAACAAATATTAACCGAACAAAGATTAACTCAACACCAGAGGGCCAGACACCATGTTAAATTATAAATGGGAAGAAAAACAAAACATACGTTAGACCTTTAAAATCCTCAATATCTAAAAAGAAAACAAAAATGCCTCTGTAGAAGGGGGTGTAGACAAGACTATTAAAATTGCAGACATTGTCACTGTAACTGTTACTTCAGCATTGAAGAAACCATGAAGACTGACATTCAGTGGATGTAAATATCAATATAAACATCATTTCAGCCAGTATGTCTCTTGAAATTAGAAAAACATATATATCACCAGCACCTAGATTTATAGATATTTACTTGTTGGAAATTGATTTCTTTAGGAAAAAAGTTGCTATGGGAACTTTAACTGTTAACAAGGAAAGAAAGCAAAGGAAGCGAGGGAGTAGCAGAGACAGGGAAGAAGGAAGGAAATTATCCTTTTAAACCAACTACAGTGTCATCCTCATTTTACCAGTATTCTTGCCATATCACTCAAGAAATCCTCTGGACAGTACAGATCACTGTCTATCAGTTAGATAAACCACCTCATACTTGTTATCATAGGTTGGATTCAGTTTGGGTCTTTTGAGTATAAGCTCTCTGATGGAAGAAACTGGCTTATCGGAATCTGACCCATCAATGTTATTATTTCAAGAGTTGGTGTGAAAGGACTTCTGAGGACTAAGATACCCTGAAGATTACTTATTCCTTGCCTTTGCCTTTTTTTTTTTTTTAAACATCTTTATTGGGGTATAATTGCTTTACAATGGTGTGTTAGTTTCTGCTTTATAACAAAGTGAATCAGCTATACATATACATATGTTCCCATATGTCTTCCCTCTTGCGTCTCCCTCCCTCCCACTCTCCCCATCCCACCCTTCCAGGCTGTCACAGAGCACCGAGCTAATATCCCTGTGCCTTGCGGCTGCTTCCCCCCAGCTATCTACCTTACTACATTTGTTAGTGTGTATATGTCCATGACTCTCTATCGCCCTGTCAAAACTCACCCTTCCCCCTCCCCATATCCTCAAGTCCGTTCTCCAGTAGGTCTGCGTCTTTATTCCTGTCTTACCCCTAGGTTCTTCATGACATTTTTTCCCCTTAAATTCCATATATATGTGTTAGCATACGGTATTTGTCTTTTTCTTTCTGACTTACTTCACTCTGTATGACAGACTCTAGGTCTATCCATCTCATTACAAATAGCTCAATTTCATTTCTTTTTAAGGCTGAGTAATATTCCATTGTGTATATGTGCCACATCTTCTTTATCCATTCATCCGATGATGGGCGCTTAGGTTGTTTCCATCTCCGGGCTATTGTAAATAGAGCTGCAATGAACATTTTGGTACATGACTCTTTTTGAATTTTGGTTTTCTCAGGGTATATGCCCAGTAGTGGGATTGCTGGGTCATATGGTAATTCTATTTGTAGTTTTTTAAGGAACCTCCATACTGTTCTCCATAGTGGCTGAACCATTTCACATTCCCACCAGCAGTGCAAGAGTGTCCCCTTTTCTCCACACCCTCTCCAGCATTTATTGTTTCTAGATTTTTTGATGATGGCCATTCTGACTGGTGTGAGATGATATCTCATTGTAGTTTTGATTTGCATTTCTCTAATGATTAATGATGTTGAGCATTCTTTCATGTGTTTGTTGGCATTCTGTATATCTTCTTTGGAGAAATGTCTATTTAGGTCTTCTGCCCATTTTTGGATGGGGTTGTTTGTTTTTTTGTTATTGAGCTGCATGAGCTGCTTGTAAATTTTGGAGATTAATCCTTTGTCAGTTGCTTCATTTGCAAATGTTTTCTCCCATTCTGAGGGTTGTCTTTTGGTCCTGGTTATGGTTTCCTTTGCTGTGCAAAAGCTTTGAAGTTTCATTAGGTCCCATTTGTTTATTTTTGTTTTTATTTCCATTACTCTAGGAGGTGGGTCAGAAAGGATCTTGCTGTGATTTATGTCATAGAGTGTTCTTCCTATGTTTTCTTCTAAGAGTTTGATAGTTTCTGGCCTTACATTTAGGTCTTTAATCCATTTTGAGCTTATTTTTGTGTATGGTGTTAGGGAGTGATCTAATCTCATACTTTTACATGTACCTGTCCAGTTTTCCCAGCACCACTTATTGAAGAGGCTGTCCTTTCTCCACTGTACATTCCTGCCTCCTTTATCAAAGATAAGGTGTCCATATGTGCGTGGGTTTATCTCTGGGCTTTCTATCCTGTTCCATTGATCTATATTTCTGTTTATGTGCCAGTACCATACTGTCTTGATTACTGTTGCTTTGTAATATAGTCTGAAGTCAGGGAGCCTGATTCCTCCAGCTCCTTTTTTCGTTCTCAAGATTGCTTTGGCTATTCGGGGTCTTTTGTGTTTCCATACAAATTGCAAAATTTTTTGTTCTAGTTCTGTGAAAAATGCCAGTGGTAGTTTGATAGGGATTGCATTGAATCTGTAGATTGCTTTGGGTAGTAGAGTCATTTTCACAATGTTGATTCTTCCCAGCCAAGAACATGGTATATCTCTCCATCTATTTGTATCATCTTTAATTTCTTTCATCAGTGTCTTATAATTTTCTGCATACAGGTCTTTCGTCTCCTTAGGTAGGTTTATTCCTAGATATTTTATTCTTTTTGTTGCAATGGTAAATGGGAGTGTTTTCTTGATTTCACTTTCAGATTTTTCATCATTAGTGTATAGGAATGCCAGAGATTTCTGTGCATTAATTTTGTATCCTGCTACTTTACCAAATTCATTGATTAGCTCTAGTAGTTTTCTGGTAGCATCTTTAGGATTCTCTATGTATAGTATCATGTCATCTGCAAACAGTGGCAGCTTTACTTCTTCTTTTCCGATTTGGATTCCTTTTATTTCCTTTTCTTCTCTGATTGCTGTGGCTAAAACTTCCAAAACTATGTTGAATAAGAGTGGTGAGAGTGGGCAACCTTGTCTTGTTCCTGATCTTAGTGGAAATGCTTTCAGTTTTTCACCATTGAGGATGATGTTTGCTGTGGGCTTGTCATATATGGCCTTTATTATGTTGAGGAAAGTTCCCTCTATGCCTACTTTCTGGAGGGTTTTTATCATAAATGGGTGTTGAATTTTGTCGAAAGCTTTCTCTGCATCTATTGAGATGATCATATGGTTTTTCTCCTTCCATTTGTTAATATGGTTTATCACATTGATAGATTTGCGTATATTGAAGAATCCTTGCATTCCTGGAATAAACCCCACTTGATCATGGTGTATGATCCTTTTAATGTGCTGTTGGATTCTGTTTGCTAGTATTTTGTTGAGGATTTTTGCATCTATGTTCATCAGTGATATTGGCCTGTAGTTTTCTTTCTTTGTGACATCCTTGTCTGGTTTTGGTATCAAGGTGATGGTGGCCTCGTAGAAGGAATTTGGGAGTGTTCCTCCCTCTGCTATATTTTGGAAGAGTGTGAGAAGGATAGGTGTTAGCTCTTCTCTAAACGTTTGATAGAATTCACCTGTGAAGCCATCTGGTCCTGGGCTTTTGTTTGTTGGAAGGTTTTCAATCACAGTTTCAATTTCAGTGCTGGTGATTGGTCTGTTCGTATTTTCTATTTCTTCTTGATTCAGTCTTGGCAGGTTGTGCATTTCTAAGAATTTGTCCATTTCTTCCAGGTTGTCCATTTTATTGGCATAGAGTTGCTTGTAGTAATCTCTCATGATTTTTTTTATTTCTGCAGTGTCAGTTGTTACTTCTCCTTTTTCATTTCTAATTCTATTGATTTGAGTCTTCTCCCTTTTTTTCTTGATGAGTCTGGCTAGCGGTTTATCTATTTTGTTTATCTTCTCAAAGAACCAGCTTTTAGTTTTATTGATCTTTGCTATCGTCTCCTTCATTTCTTTTTCATTTATTTCTGATCTGATTTTTATGATTTCTTTCCTTCTGCTAGCTTTGGGGTTTTTTTGTTCTTCTTTCTCTAATTGCTTAAGGTGCAAGGTTAGGTTGTTTATTCGAGATGTTTCCTGCTTCTTAAGGTGGGCTTGTATTGCTATAAACTTCCCCCTTAGAACTGCTTTTGCTGCATCCCATAGGTTTTGGGTCATTGTGTCTCTATTGTCATTTGTTTCTAGGTATTTTTTAATTTCCTCTTTGATTTCTTCAGTGATCATTTCATTATTAAGTAGTGTATTGTTTAGCCTCCATGTGTTTGTATCTTTTACAGATCTTTTCCTGTAATTAATATCTAGTCTCATGGCGTTGTGGTCAGAAAAGATACTTGATACAATTTCAGTTTTCTTAAATTTACCAAGGCTTGATTTGTGACCCAAGATATGATCTATCCTGGAGAATGTTCCATGAGCACTTGAGAAAAATGTGTATTCTGTTGTTTTTGGATGGAGTGTCCTATAAATATCAATTAAGTCCATCTTGTTTAATGTATCATTTAAAGCTTGTGTTTCCTTATTTATTTTCATTTTGGATGATCTGTCCATGGGTGAAAGTGGGGTGTTAAAATCCCCTACTGTGAATGTGTTACTGTTGATCTCCCCTTTTATGGTTGTTAGTATTTGCCTTATGTATTGAGGTGCTCCTATGTTGGGTGCATAAGTATTTACAATTGTTATATCTTCTTCTTGGATCGATCCCTTGATCATTATGTAGTGTCCTTCTTTGTCCCTTTTAATAGTCCTTATTTTAAAGTCTATTTTGTCTGATATGAGAATTGCTACTCCAGCTTTCTTTTGATTTCCATTTGCATGGAATATCTTTTTCCATCCCCTTACTTTCAGTCTGTATGTGTCTCTAGGTCTGAAGTGGGTCTCTTGTAGACAGCATATATAAGGGTCTTGTTTTTGTATCCATTCAGCCAATCTGTGTCTTTTGGTGGGAGCATTTAATCCATTTACATTTAAGGTAATTATCGATATGTATGTTCCTATTCCCATTTTCTATATTGTTTTGGGTTCGCTACTATAGGTCGTTTCCTTCTCTTGTGTTTCGTGTCTAGAGAAGTTCCTTTAGCATTTGTTGTAAAGCTGGTTTGGTGGTGCTGAACTCTCTCAGCTTTTGCTTGTCTGTAAAGGTTTTAATTTCTCCATCAAATGTGAATGAGATCCTTGCTGGGTAGAGTAGTCTTGGTTGCAGGCTTTTCTCCTTCATCACTTTCAGTATGTCCTGCCACTCCCTTCTGGCTTGTAGGGTTTCTGCTGAGAGATCAGCTGTTAACCTTATGGGGATTCCCTTGTGTGTTATTTGTTGTTTTTCCCTTGCTGCTTTTAATATGCTTTCTTTGTATTTAATTTTTGACAGTTTGATTAATATGTGTCTTGGCGTGTTTCTCTTTGTATTTATCCTGTATCGGACTCTGTGCTTCCTGGACTTGATTAACTATTTCCTTTCCCATATTAGGGAAGTTTTCAACTATAATCTCTTCAAATATTTTCTCAGACCCTTTCTTTCTTTCTTCTTCTTCTGGAACCCCTATAATTCGAATGTTGGTGCGTTTCATGTTGTCCCAGAGGTCTCTGAGACTGTCCTCAGTTCTTTTCATTCTTTTTTCTTTATTCTGCTCTGCAGTAGTTATTTCCACTACTTTATCTTCCAGGTCACTTATCCGTTCTTCTGCCTCAGTTATTCTGCTATTGATCCTATCTAGAGTGGTTTTAATTTCATTTATTGCGTTGTTCATCATTGCTTGTTTCATCTTTAGTTCTTGTAGGTCCTTGTTAACTGTTTCTTGCATTTTGTCCATTCTACTTCCAAGATTTCGGATCATCCTTACTATCATTATTCTGAATTCTTTTTCAGGTAGATTGCCTATTTCCTCTTCATTTGTTAGGTCTGGTGGGTTTTTATCTTGCTCCTTCATCTGCCGTGTGTTTTTCTGTCTTCTCATTTTGCTTATCTTACTGTGTTTGGGGTCTCCTTTTTGCAGGCTGCACTTTCGTAGTTCCCGTTGTTTTTGATGTCTGTCTCCAGTGGCTAAGGTTGTTTCAGTGGGTTGTGTAGGCTTCCTGGTGGAGGGGACTAGTGCCTGTGTTGTGCTGGATGAGGCTGGATCTTGTCTCTCTAGTGGGCAGGTTCACGTCTGGTGGTGTGTTTTGGGGTGTCTGTGGCCTTATTATGATTTTAGGCAGCCTCTCTGCTAATGGGTGGGGTTGTGTTCCTGTTTTGCTAGTTGTTTGGCATAGGTTGTCCAGCACTGTGGCTTGCTGGTCGTTGAGTGAAGCTGGGTGCTGGTGTTAAGATGGAGGTCTCTGGGAGATTTCCACCGTTTAATATTATGTGGAGCTGGGAGGTCTCTTGTTGACCAGTGTCCTGAAGTTGGCTCTCCTACCTCAGAGGCAGAGCCCTGACTCCTGGTTGGAGCACCAAGAGCCTTTCATCCACACAGCTCAGAATAAAAGGGAGAAAAAGTAGAGAGAATTAGTAGAAGTATGAGTAAAGAAAGAAGGAAAGGTGGAAAGGAAGGAAGGAAGAAAGAAGCAAAGAAGGAAAGAAAGGAGGGAGGGAGGGAGGGAGGAAGGAAGGAAGGAGGGAAAGAAGGATAAAAGACAGAAAGAAAGATGATACAGTAAAAATAAAATAAAGTATAATATAGTTATTGAATTAAAAAATATTTAGAAAAAAAAAAAAAGGGACGGATAGAACCTTAGGACAAATGTTGGAAGCAAAGCTATACAGAGAAAATCTTACACAGAAGCATACACATACACCTTCACAAAAAGAGGTAAAGGGGGAAAATCATAAATCTTGCTCTCAGATACCACCTCCTCAATTTGGGGCGATTCGTTGTCTAAAGGAGGGAAGGAAGGAAGGAAAGAAAGAACGAAGGTAAAGTATAATAAAGTTATTACAATTAAACTTGATTATTAAGAAAAAGAATTAAAAAAAAAAATCATGGACGGATAGAGCCCTAGGACAAATGGTGGAAGCAAGAGTATACAGACAAGATCTCACACAGAAGCATACACGTACACATTCACAAAAAGAGGAAAAGGGAATAAAATCATAGATCTCGCTCCTAAATTCCCCCTTTTCAATTTGGGATCATTCCTTGTCTATTCAGGTATTCCACAGATGCAGGGTATATCAAGTTGATTGTGGAGCTTTAATCCGCTGCTTCTGTGGCTGCTGGGAGAGATTTCCCTTTCTCTTCTTTGTTCTCACAGCTCACAGGAGCTCAGCTTTGGATTTGGCCCTGCCTCTGCGTGTAGGTCGCTGGAGGGCGTCTGTTTTTTCGCTCAGACAGGACGGGGTTAAAGGAGCCACTGATTCGGGGCCTCCGGCTCACTCAGGCCGGGGGTTGGGGGATGGGGGTAGGAGGGGCACTGCGTGCGGGGTGGGCCTGCGGCGGCAGAGGCGGCGTGACGTTGCGGCAGAGGCCGGCGTGACGTTGCACCAGCCTGAGGCCCGCCGTGCGTTGTCCCGGGGAAGTTGTCCCTGGATCCCGGGAACCTGGCAGTGGCGGGCTGCACAGGCTCCGCGGAAGAGGGGTGTGGAGAGTGACCTGTGCTCGCACACAGGCCCCTTGGTGGCGGCAGCAGCAGCCTTAGCGTCTCCCGCCCGTCTCTGGGGTTTGCGCTTTCAGCCGCGACTCGCGCCCGTCTCTGGGGTTCGCGCTTTTAGCCGCGGCTCGCGCCCGTCTCTGGAGATCCTTTAAGCAGCGCTCTTAAACCCCTCTCCTCGCGCACCAGGAAACAAAGAGGGAAGAAAAAGTCTCTTGCCTCTTCGGCAGGTGCAGGCTTTTCCCCGAACTCCCTCCCGGCTAGTCGTGGTGCACTAACCCCTTCAGGCTATGTTCAAGCCGCCAACCCCAGTCCTCTCCCTGAGCTCCGTCCGAAACCGAAACCCGAGCCTCAGCTCGCAGCCCCGCCCGCCCCGGCGGGTGAGCAGACAAGCCTCTCGGGTTGGTGAATGCCGGTCGGCACCGATCGTCTGTGCAGGAATCTCCCCGCTTTGCCCTCCGCACCCGTCGCTGTGCACTACTCCGCGGTCCCGAAACTCCCCCCTCCGCCTCCCGCAGTCTCCGCCCGTGGAGGGGCTTCCTAGTGTGTGGAAACTTTTCCTCCTTCACAGCTCCCTCCCACTGGTGCAGGTGCCGTCCTTATTCTTTTGTCTCTGTTTTTTCTTTTTTTCTTTTGCCCTACCCAGGTACGTGGGGAGTTTCTTGCCTTTTGGGAGGTCTGAGGTCTTCTGCCAACCTTCAGTAGGAGTTCTGTAGGAGTTGTTCCACGTGTGGATGTATTTCTGGTGTATCCGTGGGGAGGAAGGCGATCTCCGCGTCTTACTCTTCCGCCATCTTCAAGCGTCTGCCTTTGCCTTTTTAGAAATTTGTTTCTTTTATGTTTAAGAATTGACTCTTAAAATACTTTTTTTTTTTTTTTTTTTTGTGGTACGCGAGCCTCTCACTCTTGTGGCCTCTCCCGTTGCAGAGCACAGGCTCCGGACGCGCAGGCTCAGCGGCTATGGCTCATGGGCCCAGCCGCTCCGCGGCATGTGGGATCCTCCCAGACCGGGGCACAAACCTGCGTCCCCCGCATCACAGGCGGACTCAACCGCTGCGCCACTAGGGAAGCCCAAAAATACTTTTTATCTCTGAGAAAGAGAGACTTAGATAGTGGGATCATGCATCTTATCTTTAAGGAAGAATTCCACCACTGTCCCCTGCCTCTATTCTCAATGCATGTCAATGAGTAACTAAAATCAACATTGCTTCCATAAGAGCAAAGAGAATTTGTAACTAAATCTCCTAAATCCCAGACTGTCAGAAGTTCTAAAAAGAACAGACCAACCCATCAACTGATAAAAATCATTTTACAATCTATTATACAAATACAAAGTGTGATTAAATGTCTTTTCATGAAAGTGATAGTTACGCTCAAATGTGTGAACAGACACTATGAATATGATGCCAAAGCTTTAAGCTATTGGCAAGAAAAATTGACTCATGTCCAGTAGCCCAATATCCTCTCTTTAGTCAAGTCCATGGGTACCAGGGCGATGAATTCACATGGAATGGAATTAAAGCTAAAGAGATGATATTAGAATGAACAATTAGAAATATTTATATCATGTACTGTTTTAAAACAAAGAACATAAAATAGTCAATGTAGTCAAATAAACAAGACAGCTTTGTTATTTGGCTTGCATTTTACCATAGAAGTAGGCATTATAAGCTTACCATAAAAAACATAGAATTTTGCATATAAAATTCTAAGAGCAAGCAATAAACAGACACAAAATATACAACTATGTATAAGGAAAATAGATAGACAGTTGTAACATTGGGACTATTATAAGGAAAAAACGTAATGAAAATTATTTTAAGAAGTATCCATAATTTCAGATATAAGATTAGGAATACTGATTCTTTATATTGCTACTAATAGTCCATTCTCTCAGTGCCAGCCGGAAGTTTTGTAGAAGTATTAAACATAACAGGATAATATTTTTTTAAAAAGACAATTTTCATTTTAGATGTTTGTGCAATCCTTAAAACATTATGTTATTAACAATGATTTGATGTAATCTGGATTATGACACAAAGTATTGGTTCTAGGGGTATTACAATTAAAAATTTAAAAGATCATAAAATTTATCTATCCCCACCTCTCCCCATTGCTGCTGTATTTTTATGTGACTGTGCTGATGAATAGTTTCTAACTTAGTCAACTAACTTAAATTTTGAAAGAATACCATTTCATATGGGAATCTTTTTTTTTTTTTTTTTTGAGTTAGTTCTAGATGTTATTTTCAGGTGATACCCACTTTCCAATGACTTCCATTTGGAAGGAAGAGGTTCTCTGTTACTTTTTTAAAAAGGAAATAAAGCTCAAAGTATGCTCTTGCAAGATAATATTCTTCAACAGTGAGAGGCATCCTCTAATAATAGTGCTATAGTCAAACACCAGTACCTAAATTGTACTCAGTTCTGACAGAAATATGCAATGGTTTTCTAGTTACATTGTAATGAAATCAGTATCTGTCAGATTATCAAAAACTATGTTTTACAATTAGATATTTTAAAAAATCAGTAAGATAATGAATTGTGCTTCAGAGATATATAAACCAGTGAACAGAAGCTGCTTTTAAGTTCTATAAGTTGATTTTTACATAAAATATAATAATGTCTGTTCATGAATGAAACATTTTAAAAGAACTAGAGAGAGAATAATTCTAAGGGGACATCATATTCCTGTGTCAATAATTTATAAACATGCTACCTGTTAAAATCGATAACTAACTTAGAAAATTTGAATTAAATTCTTATTAGATTTATTTTGCCCAGTACTTATAACAGAAAGTAATTTATACTTGAAATGTATTATGTCTTTATACATCTTCTCTTGGTTCAATGCAATTACTTTACTCTGTTGTAACAGTGAAAGCCTGTAATAAAATAGACTCAAGTTTATTTTGAGAAGATACTCATTTCCACTAAATTCTGTTGCTTCAAATCTTTTTTATTTCCTTTCCCTTGGAAATCTGAGAAAATCCTATGATTTGGATAATGAACACTGGCTTTTCAGATTTTTAAAAAATTCATCACAGTGTTTTTGACACATCAAGCAATCACAAAACCAGCACTGGCCTGAGCATGATGACAACTTGTCAGACTGAAGTGCTGTGCCTACCTAGGCATTTTCATGTTTTGTAGATAACAAGGTGAAAAGTGAGTAAACACTACACAACAAGAGCACAAAAGAATTCCCCATTTACATTCCATTGCTTACATCTGCTCCAGGGGTTACTTTAGTTTTAAAAAAATGAAAGTATGTAGGTTAAAATTGGCAAACGAAAGATATGAATACATATAAAACTGTGAACTTAGAGAAAATTAGACATTCAAACAGTTACTTACCTTACATGATAGATGGCCTATTTTCGTATGGATAGAAACCCAAGTCTCAATGCTTACAAATAGATTTTATAGATAGATGTCCTCCCCCTCCACCACCACAAATAATGATTGGGAGAACTTTTTTTTTGCGGGGAGGGGGGAGGAGGAATGGCAGAACAATTGTTACTATATAATCAAGACAATATATTCTGTTGTTAAATGTAAAGCTGCTATCTAGTATTTCTTCTTGATGTATAAAATATAAATTCTGCATATAATTCTAGTCTTGTCTTCTGCACCAAACTAATTTATTATCTCCAAAATAAAGGGATGTTGTAAATCTAACATACATTTTAAGAATAGGATATCTTTGGTAATTTGCAGTAGTTTAGTTCATTTAGACTTGCTGGTATCATGTGCATGTTTTCTCTTTGTTTTTATATTTTTCTATATAAAGTTATCATATGCAATCTTCTACAAATTCTTTTAGCTGATTTTTGTAGTTGATTCTTCTTCTGAAGATTTACTGTTCTTTAACCATCTTTTCCCCTTCAACAAATGTTAGTCTAAACTTACTGATTTTATTTTCTTCCACTATTTAAACTTACATACTTATGCTGGTGACTCTAATCATTCATACTCCCCACTTCTTTCTCCACTGGATTTTAAAAACCTCAATTTATTTGTTTGTAACCACTGTTGGTCAGTTATTACAACATTAAAGTGTCATAAACCACTCCAAGCCTCAGGGACCTGCATATTTATTTCTCACTCACGACTCTGTAGGCTTTCCATGGTTCTAATGAAGTTGTTTGGGATGGGCTGCAGGCTCTGAGTTGGGGTCGGGTCTAACTCATATGTCTCTTACTCTTGGGTCCAGTCTGAAGGGTCAGTGGGTTACTAGAGCAAATGCTTCTCATGGTGATTGGCAGGAGTGGAAGAGACCAAGGCAAATTATACAAGCACATTTGAAATTTCTGGTGTGTCATCATGGCTTATGTCTGCCCACATTGCAATGGTCATAGCAAATCACATGGCTGTGCCCAAAATCAATGGGGCAGTGAAGTGTATTCTGCACACAATGAAGTCATAGCATGGGCCAGCAAGGAAGGCAAAATTGAGAACAAAATGCCATTTACCACAACTGGTAAGAAGGCATTTTATTCCTTTTTAGTGCACATGTTAACTACACATAACTTCTACTCAACACTTAGTACCTGAGATGGCTTATTCTGATGGCATTGGGCATTAACTTTATTGATATGGGAGGCATATGCCTTTTCAGGTTTACAGGGTTAATTTAAACTTTTTTTAAAATTATCTATCTTTAATTATGTTTACTAAAGATCCTTGATTCTTTTTATTTAAATAAAAGGTGTTATTTTGACAATATAAAGATCAACATCAATACTAAGTAGTCTTCTCTTCCCAGATGTAAAAGAAGCAGACTGTAGGCACAGAAACTGAATGATTCAGGCACACAATAAAAGTGTGAAGTCCCTGGGCTAAGAGTGTACAAGAATACTACTTAGCTGAGAGAAGACACAGTGAGATGAGAGGGCAGATGGCAGGTTAGAGAGACACCACATTTCTCTTATGTTGAGTTCTTGTTTGGTAGGAACTTGTTTTATATATCCCTAAACTGGAAAATTTTGAAAATACAACACCAAATGTCAATTTAAATAACATTAATCGCCTAATAACTTTAAAGGACAACATTTCTATTCACAGTTCTCTTTTAAACTTTATAGTGTTATTTCAAGAGTGTTTTATTTTATGAGTAGTCCAATGGTATAATATTTGGAGGTTTCATAGTAGTCTCCTTTTTTCTCCTAAGAAAAGTAATTATGTAATCGTTGTGGATTATTTGGATGGACACTCTCTACTAGGAAAATAGAGTTCAATGTATTGCTTTATTTTGAGACTGTTTTTTCTTTATAAGAGTGTTATGAGAGTATTTATAAGAGTGTTTGAATAGAAGACTGTATTTAGTGGTGTCAGTAGCCAACTGTCAGAAACGTTGGCTTAAGGTCAGCTACTTTAAATCCCAAGATTCATATTTTGCATAATTCTTCAATACATAATTGGCATATTTTTTGTTTTTTTTTTTTTTTTTTTTTTTTTTTTTTTTTTTTGCGTTACGCGGGCCTCTCACTGTTGTGGCCTCTCCCGTTGCGGAGGAGAGGCTCCGGACGCGCAGGCTCAGCGGCCATGGCTCACGGGCCCAGCCGCTCCGTGGCATGTGGGATCTTCCTGGACCGGGGCACGAACCCGTGTCCCCTGCATCGGCAGGCGGACTCTCAACCACTGCGCCACCAGGGAAGCCCCCATAATTGGCATATTTGAAAACAGGCCAATTCATGTAGCTATACAGAGATTTACTTTGTAACAGATGTTCATGGTAGTTTGAGAAGCTACTGTGCTTAGTTGAAGACAATATGTGTGTGGATATACCACCTACACTTAAGTTATTTGACAACAATTTTAAACTTGAACGATTTTTGTTGAAAGTCCGGTTAGTTTTAAAAATTCCCATGTGTAATGGTATCTCTAAATCAAGCCAGATGTTTGTAGACCTGGTGCATAATGGGTTGGCTCCTCATAGAAATTGTTATAGAAACTACATTATACCCCTGCCTTGTGTGGAAGGACACATTGAGAACAAATCCTATACACTGGCCTGTAAATTTACTTTAAGGAGTTATAGAGGTTATGATCTACTACTTCGTTTGCATTATTCCTTGCCTGTGAAGATCAATTGGAAAAATGTTTCTGTCTCATGAACATTATTTATTGAGTCCATGTAATAGATTGGGGAAATGGATGAGTTTCATAACTAGAGAGATGTGGGTTGAAATATCAGATTAATATTGGACAAGTTTCTAGGTTATCTAAACTTCAGTTTCCTTATCTAGAAATATTACTCTCCTCATAGGATTTACATGAGGAAAAAATGAAAACACATTGACCTGTAAAGGTAATTAACATCATCCCTGTAACCCCTAAAATTGCTCTATGGATAGTTTTGATGCTGCTGCTGTTGCTGCTGTTCTGATGTGTCTTACATCTTTAAAAATACATAATTTGTTCCCTTGAAACTCAGATCCAAATTCTCTATCAAACTTGAGTAATTTGGGAGGACTTCAGCTGCATTTCTATATTTTATTTTCTCTAGTATTATTAGATTTCTATTTTTGTTTTGCCAGTTTTTGAATCTTACACTATATTTTTAGAGGTTGTCTTAATCACAATCTCTAGGGATGCACGAGTGTAAGTAGACAAAACTACTTGGTCAGCCTTGCAATGAATAATTTCACTCAACAAAATAATTTGGTTTTGTTGCATCCCATTGAATAAAAACACCTAAGTACCCTTTAAAATTGTAGAGATGAACAGTCTAAATGTGCACGTCAGTGAGGATGTCAACTTTCTGAAAGTGTTTTATTATTCATAATATTGACAGGCAATGTTTAAAAGAGGGTGAAAATGGAGAAAATTTAGGGTATGGAGGAAGGTGTCTATAATGATTTTTAACATTATATAAATAAACTTTTATTCTATGCTGTAATCTAGAGACACTATGACAGATAATCAGAACAAAGTATTTCCCTGTTGTACTTTAATTAAAAATAAAACACTGATTTTTAAATCTGCTTTCATGTATTGCTCTCTGTTTATATTTAAAATTTTGTAAATTGACAGTTACTTCGATCCTACTTTCATATCTATTAAACTTGACTGTCATTCAATTTGGAAAATTGTATCTAAAGCAAAATTCTTTGAAATGATACAATACTATTCTAAAAGCATAAGGCCAAATTATAATTCTAAACATATACATATTATTGTGTTTTTTTTTTTTTTTTTTGGTATGCGGGCCTCTCACTGTTGTGGCCTCTCCCGTTGCGGAGCACAGGCTCCGGACGCGCAGGTTCAGCGGCTACGGCTCACAGGCCCAGCTGCTCCGCGGCATGTGGGATCTTCCTGGACCGGAGCACAAACCCGCGTCCACTGCATCGGCAGGCGGACTCTCAACCACTGCACCACCAGGGAAGCCCTATTGTGTTTTTCATAATAGTATCAGTTTTGTAACAGATGCTTAGAGATTAAACACATATTGCTCATTGTATTGGATGAAAACCTGAATAGTATAGTACTATTTTACACAGTGTATACTTTGGAGATTTGCAATTGCCATATTCTTTTTAGTTAAATTGAAAGGTCATAAGAAAGGAAAAAGATTAAATGATATCAAAGTGACAGCTCACCTTATGACAATAATTACAAACATCCTATTTAATATGAATATAGCTGATCCATCAACTCGCTCTTAGTCATCAATGATGTTCCTTCAGTAGCAGGTAGTATTGAAAATGTTGAATTAAACAGTTTAATTTACAAAGAAATGAAATGAATCTCAGTAGAATAAATCAAATGCCTCACCCATGAAGGGTAATTATCTTTCTTTTGATAAAAAAAAGACATCCATGACTGAGTTATGTCTTCTCACACTTAGAAAGTAATGGAAGCTATTTTTAGGTAAATATTTATATCCATTATTAGATTTTTAATATTTTCTTATAATTTTACCTGATTTTCTAAAAATATCATCAATAAAACAGTGATTACTTTGTCAGTTAATGTTGACAGCAGAAATGTTTTATGCAGTTGAAAAAATATCACTTATTAACTCAAAATCTGTAAATTGCAGAAACTGTAATTATTACTACGAATATCTTTTTTTTCCCTAAGTTTTAACATTGTGAATTCTATTATTAATGATGCCACATTTTCTCCCTTTCTTTTCCTAAAAGCAGTTAGATACACGTGAAAGAGAAGTTGAAATAGCCTGCTGGCTTATCAAGTCAGTGCACATAGCTTGGCTTCAATCACTGAGGGCAGAAATGAAACCCATTACTATAGATGAAGTTTTCATTGAACAGTGTATAGGAATTTTAATTAAATTGCTTTCATTAGTATTAGTAAGAGACTCAAAGAAAAGCCTGCATAGCACTTTAAAATAGTAGCAATAAACTAAATTTTCATTAATTTTTTTTTTAGTAAATATCCCTTCATTATTTGGTGAGCATTTAGAAATCTTGTGTCTGGCACTATTCAGAAAGTCAATAAAATGACCTTCCTATTACTGAATATCACTCAGTCCCAAGAACAAAGAATCTGTCTTCTAGATGCTGGCTTTGTAATTCTTTCTGCTTCCTTTCAGAAACCATTCCACCTTCCCTGCAGAAATGCGCATTAAAGACCACTAATTTGGAATGGGTCCTGATTGTTTTTTCTATAAAGTTCCAATTGTGTGTGTGCGTGTGTGTGTGTGTGTGTGTGTAGACGTACACAAACATCCATACATATACATTAATATATATATATAACATATATCCATATGTGAGTATATATATATACTTTGTTTATATATTTACATATACACACACTAAAGACTACCTGTAGATATGTAAAACTGATACTTTCCATAGTAAGTGTTAACTAGTCATGTAATAGAAAAAAGCTATTTGAATCAAAATGATTTTGCCAATTTAGTGTTCTATATTGTGAACCTATGAAATGACCAGCTATATAACTATAGCATATGAGGTGTAATTTCTCCAGAGGTGCTCAAGTGAAGATAATTATGACTTTTTCTGCAATAAAATTCTGGCACTCTGTTACTTAAAATTTGATGGACAAAAAAGAAAAAGATAAAAACCCAACAACAAAACAAAGCAAAACAAAAATACTACCAAAAAAGAAGGAATATACAGCAAAGAAAATGTCAGCCCTTCACCAGTTCATTTCTCATTTTAAGTTGGAATCAAGTTTAAAGTTTTTATTGAAGATATAAACTAATTAGAGAATTTGGACAATTGTGTGCAATCAAGTCTGGTACAGTTACAGCAAACTGATTGCATATTGGTATGACTCTTACTGGATTCCCTGGATTTTCTCATCCTGATGTGGTTCTCTGCTCTATTTCAAAATAAAGCACTTGCAAATGCTTCCCCAAGTGCTGGAGTTGTTTGAATGTTGGGCCGAACAGTATGAATCGGTAGTAATAAAAGCATCAGCAGGATTCATTTGCAGCCTCCTGCTGGGAGACACTTTACCTTAGCAGCTCAAATTATATTGAATGGTAATGAATGAAGAAGTGGATCCCTGCCAGGGAATAGTTTGTTACTTGGAAAAGTAGATATAATTACATAATAATTCTGCCTTTGCAGAAGGTGGCTCTGCTTCAGAAGTACCTGATGTTATTTACAGCTGTTACTTGCAGCTCTGTTTAGTCATCGTGTTGGTATATCAATCAAACCCAAGAATTTTATGTTCTTTTTATTTCTACTTCACTGCTAAACAAAAAATCTAGTGGCATCTATTTCACTCTTGCAATTGATCTAGGATTTTAGCATCTTAACTCGTAATACTCCATTGCAGTTTTTATTTACTGATCATAGCTATCTGTTATAAGGAAGTATTTTTAAGGTCTCTCATCCTCTCCTCCTCTCTCTCTCCCCCCTCCTTTCTCTCTCTCTTCATATATACATTTGCTTGCTATAGGACATACCTGCATGATTTACCTATATAAATATATATATTTAACTCATGCAAATATCCTATAACAACAAATAGCAAAAGTTCAAAGGGTCATTACATGGGAATACTTTCACAAAAGCCATTGAGTTCTTTAAATGTATGGCCACATTTTTTTTTTTTTTTTTATTAAATTTATTTATTTTTATTTTTGGCTGTGTTGGGTCTTCGTTTCTGTGCGAGGGCTTTCTCTAGTTGCGGCAAGCGGGGGCCGCTCTTCATCGCGGTGCGCGGGCCTCTCACTATTGCGGCCCCTCCTGTTACGGAGCACAGGCTCCAGACGCCCAGGCCCAGTAGTTGTGGCTCACGGGCCAAGTTGCTCCACGGCATGTGGGATCTTCCCAGACCAGGGCTCGAACCCGTGTCCCCTGCATTAGCAGGCAGACTCTCAACCACTGCGCCACCAGGGAAGCCCTGTCCACATTTTTTGATCCTTTGACTTTTTTCCCAATTTTTTTTAAATTCAGATACAAGTGACTACCATCAGTGTTCTATAACATGGCATAAAGACCAAATATAGACATAAGTCAGAGACTTGGCTTGAGAAACCAAAGATTACTCTAATTGCATTTGTAAGGATAAGCAATGCTCAACAGAGGTTGTAGGAGAAGAAAACCAGGAAAGAAAGAACAAAGATTTTCCAAGACAGTCTTCAAATGAATGAATGCATTTCCATTCTGCCACATGCCTGATCATCTTTAATTGTGTAACTTGTTGCATGGAAACCAATTTGCCCACACTCTCTTCTAACTGGCACACACTGACTTCTCATTCAAGATTCATTTCAAGAATTCTCTTTTGTCTTACCTGGCATTACTGACATCTCTACATTGTAGGAACAACCACTCCTCAGAAGAGTGGTTCTTAAATGTTCACATGCATAAAATTCACCTGAGCAGTTCATTTAAAAATGTATATTCCCAGGTTCCATCCCCAGACACTAGTTCAAAAGATATGAGATGGGGCTTCCCTGGTGGCGCAGTGGTTGAGAATCTGCCTGCCAATGCAGGGGACACGGGTTCGAGCCCGGTCTGGGAAGATCCCACATGCCGCGGAGCAACTGGGCCCGTGAGCCACAGCTACTGAGCCTGCGCGTCTGGAGCCTGTGCTCCGCAACAAGAGAGGCCGCAATAGTGAGAGGCCCGCGCACCACGATGAAGAGTGGCCCCCGCTTGCCACAACTGGAGAAAGCCCTCACACAGAAACGAAGACCCAACACAGCCATAAATAAATAAATAAATATTTAAAAAAAAAAAAAAAGTAAATTATTTAAGATGAAAAATTAAAAAAAAAAAAAAAAAAAAAAAAGATATGAGATGAAGTCAAAGAATCTGCGTTTTTAACTGAGGGGAATTATTTTGTATACAGTCCAGGATTATACTTTACAAAACCCTGCATTAGGAGGAAATGTAAAGTTTATATCAAGAACTACTTTATAATAATTCACTAGGCACAGTGTATGTGGCATTAAAAGTGATTTACTAAGAAATTAATCCCCTCCCACAGGTCAGTCAGAGAGATCTTTTAAAATATAAACTGAATCTCTTTTTAATTGCTCAAAAACACCAAACTCATGCTCACCATAAGGATTTTTGTCCCCACTGTTCTCTAGGCAGGGATCACTCTTCTTTTCAGACAATTTCTCAGTCTCATCATTTTTGGTCTCAGCTCAAACATCATCTCTTCAGAGAGGCATTCCTGAACACCCTCTCTAACGTATATCCCACCACCTCCAGCCTTTTGTCATGCTACTCCACGGTATTTCCAGCACCTAGGACAGGAGCTGACACACAAGAACTCAGTAAACATCATTCAGTAATGAATGGATTACATATAATAGAAGCTCTTTTCTGTTCTCTATTATCTATCTATAACATATTCTTATTCCATGGATTACAGAATATTACAGCTAAAATATTTACATTTGTGTATTGAAGTAAGTCTTTCAACACTTATAAGAGGGCAAACTGGACCATAGGGGCTTCCACAATTTGAACGACTATTTCTTCAGTTCAGGCCAGCAATGACGTTATAAGAAAGTACAAGTAAGAGAAATCAGGAGGGAAGCAGAAAATTAATAAGACAGTCTCTTCCCCCAAATTAATCTTTCATTAAAACAGCTACTTTCCTTATAAAAAATGTATATACTTGATTGCCTAAATGTTTTAAAGCAATAAAATTCTAACAATCATTTTAAATTTTAGTGTGTTTAAGTATGTTTTTATATTTTATTATTGATAGAAATTATTTTTTAAAATCAACAAAAACAATAGGGAGATTTTGAACAATCAATATTTATCAAACTATATACCTTTGCTAAAATGTTGTCCAATTTAAATCTCAACAGATGGTAGTGCTACTTTTTCAATTCCATACAGATTTTATTAATATTTGCCAAATGTCAACAAATTGATTGGAAATTAATCCTTTAGTTCGAAGACTTAAACTTTGTGTCAAAACTTTGATTTTATGTTTTGCTTTTTCTCTGCATAGTTTAAATGCCTTCCAATGTGAATTAAGCAAAAGAGCAATAGTACCAAAATCAGAATAATATATCATTTGATGAGCTGTTTTGTGACCAGATACTTTTATGGTGGAGACTTTTGTCGGCTGAAATAAGCAAAGCTTTTTGGCTGGTTCTTTAAAATATGGCTGATTTTCTCTGTCACCATATGGTTTGTAACTTCAGCCATAAGTGCAGAAATTATAAAGAGCTAAATTTAGACTATGCCCATGACAGGGACACATTCAGAGATTCCTATGAGTAAATGTCTTACTTTTATTACTCCCATTATGGCACACTTCTGTATTTTAGAAATTTTCCAATGCCTTCAACAGCCCCTGTTGTCATACCATTCTGGATAAAAACCTAGCAGACAATAGAATAAATTGAGTATTGTCTTTCTTGAAAGGTTGTTGTTAATTCAGATGGGAATGCTTGGAAATCTAGTATAGAACCTTAGGAAATCAGTGTAGTAGACTATTGTCAGGTACATATGCTATTCATCAAATCTATTGACAACTACGGCAATTCCATAGCCAGGAACAATATCAATATATGCAGTTGACTCAGTTTCTTTTGAGAATTGAATCTTGATTAATCATAATGTTAATAGTTGAGTAATATTTGTGGCTCATTGTTACCATTAGTTTATTCTTGTTTTTGTTACTTATCTTTTTGTTGTTGATTTTAAAACTGAAAACTTTTTTAAAAACAATAAACTTCTTTTTGGTTTCCAGATTTATAACTAATTTTGATGAATATTTTCCCATATGACTATTATGTTTCTGGTTCAGCAAATCTAGCTTACTGAAGATAATTCATCTCTCATTGATATTTGCATTTTTCACATCAAGTGCCAATACTTTCTTATTAAACAACCTAGTGTGATGGTTGAGTCATTTAGTGTCTATAATCCTGTATTTCCTAATTTAGAAAACTGAGATAATATTATCTCGGACTACTATAAAATATAGTGGTTTTGAGACATAAAGATGTTAATGTATTCAGCTGAACAATATGAAGTTGCCAGTGAATATGTCATTGACGCTGGATTTGACACATTCACCAGGGGCATGTTCAAACAATATTAATGTCTAAGTCCCACCACAGACCGCTTAGATCAGAATTATTAATGGTGGAGCAAAGGCATAAGTATTTCCTTAAAATTCAAAGGTGGGGACTTCCCTGGCGGTCCACTGGTTAAGTCTTTGCCCTCCAATGCAGGGGGTGCGGGTTCGATCCCTGGTCCTGGAGTGAAGATCCTCCATGCCTCCAAGCCAAAAAACCAAAACATAAAGCAGAAGCGACATTGTAACAAATTCAATAAAGACTTTAAAAATGGTCCACATCAAAAAATTTAAAATTAAAAAAATTCAAAGGTGATTTTAATATGAAAATAGGGTTAAGAACCACTGATACATATAATCCATTTTTTTTCATAGAGTCTCATAATCTTCACTTCCATAGGGCCAGTCACTGTAGGGACAGAATGACCTTCCATGCAAAAGGATAAATAGAAGATTAAAAAAACATGAAACCCTTTTTTAAATAAGGCTGTGCAGTTGAAATGCTTTTAACTGTATTCAAATTCAATTTTGTGCCATGTAGTAGTCAAACAGAGACCTTCCCAAGTAGATGGTAAAGCAGTGAAAGTGGTTGCTAGAGTATCATTGATACTGGCTGAGTTTAATTAAGTGTGAGCCCCTCCCCCCCAAAAAAAAGGCAGTTGTGGAAGAGTATGATCAAGTTTTGGAATTTAATCAATAAATAAGGAGAGCTCTTTCAGTTCAATCCAGGGCTCTTTAGGTGAAAGGCAAATTCTCCCTTGCCTGAGACTGCTATTAGGGGTTTTTGAGGCACATAGTTAAGAATATAGATGAAGCAGAGATGTCAGGAACGTAGGAGAGAAGAGAGGCATAAGACAAAGTAACTAGGTATAAACCTAGCTATTTTCAGTAAAGTATTAAAAATTCAGTACTACCCTTCGCATAGATCAAGTTGTTTATAAAGAGAATATTTTATGTAATGTATTAAAAGAGTTGCAAACATGTGAATTCAAAGTTTTTTTCTTTCAAATAGATATGTATTTGACGAGATTAGTAGCATGAGCAAAGCACTGAATTCAAGACATCTGAGGACTTCTTTTTATTTTAAATATTGTTTTTAAGTTATTTTCATTTTTTTTTTTTTACTTTCTTATAAAAGAAGTACATATAGTTGCACCTAGTTGCTGGCTCTAACTTATGTGAATTTTAGATAGCTTCCCAAGAAAAAAAAAGGAAACTGTCTCTTTGTAGCAGCCTATGTCAAAAATGTTGCAATATTGCTGTCAAACCAAACTTGGGTTAGTGCACTGCTACATTCTTTGACCATTTTTGCACACCATTGTTTCCTGGGGATAATTACAATATGGGCCTCTAAAAAATTGATTCATCTGTGGATATTACAATTTTATCCATATGTGTTTGAGCATGTCTATCAGAGATGTATACCTAACAAGTTCTCCATGTGGTATATCAAATCATTCATCCTGGATGTAAAGTTATAATTTCAAGTTGCTAACTTTCTGATTAGACAAAGGTAGATTTCATCACAGAAACTATATAGGAAATTTAAAAATTACATAGATACTGTTTACACATTTAATTTTGAAACAAAAGATTCAAACATTTTTTGAATGTTTTGAAGATTTTGTTTAAAAAAACTTTTTTAAAGTATGTGTTGATATGTGAATACATATATTTAACAATTTATTCCAATAATTTGTGGCCCATATTTCCTGATCTCTAAAATAGGGATTATAGTAGTTTCAACATCATAGGAATGTTGTGAAGTTAAATGATTTTTTTTTTTTTGCGGTCCGCGGGCCTCTCACTGTTGTGGCCTCTCCTGTTGTGGAGCACAGGCTCCGGACGCGCAGGCTCAGTGGCCATGGCTCACGGGCCCAGCCGCTCCGCGGCGTGTGGGATCTTCCCAGACCAGGGCACGAACCCATGTCCCCTGTATCGACAGGCGGACTCTCAACCACTGTGCCGCCAGGGAAAAGCCCAAGATAAATGATTTAATCCATGAGAAATACTTAGCACAGTAACAGTAATGTAATAAGAGCTTAAATTAATGTTAGTTGATAAATTAATGGAATTAATGGATACTTCTTATGGTCTCTTCCTTTGTAGCTTGTTCTAAAACTCCATTAGACCATGGCTTCATTTTTTTAACAGTCTCATTAAAATGATAGGAATCATGTTCTGCCTGATATGTAAAATTTTCCCAAGAACACAGGCAGTAAGTGGTACATCCAGGAATAGAACCTAGATTCTCTTTTCCCAATTTTAGAAATATTCTCCTGTATCACACCACCTCCACTTTTTCACATGGTAAATGTATTTATAAATGCCTAAGAAAAATTGCTATTACAGAATTAAGTCAAATGTTCCAAGGCAAGTCACAATGGCCTCACTGAAGTAATTTTTAAAGACTGTTTTTGGTAGTATTTCTATGATTGTTGCATACTATTAAATACTTTTATGTACAGATTTTTTTCTTATATTGGGGTATAGTTGTTTTACAATATTGTGTTAGTTTCTACTGTACAGCAAAGTGAATCAGCCATATGTATACATATATCTCCTCTTTTTTGGATTTCCTTCCCATTTAGGTCACCACAGAGCAATAAGTAGAGTTCCCTGTTTATAAAGCAGGTTCTTATTAGTTATCTGTTTTATATATATTAGTGTATATATGTCAATCCCAATTTCCCAATTTATCCCATCCCCTCTTTCTCCCCTTGGTGTCCATACATTTGTTCTCTCCATCCGTGTCTCTATTTCTGCCTTGCAAAAGGTTCATCTGTACCATTTTTCTAGATTTCACATATATGCGTTAATATCCAATATTTGTTTTTCTCTTTCTGACTTAATTTACTCTGTAGGACAGTCTCTAGGTCCATCCACATCTCTACAAATGACCCACTTTCGTTCCTTTTAAAGAAATGTTTTCCTTAATCTTTCTTCAACATTTTGCATGCTCCAAATCCTACAACTAAAAGGAAAAAAAAATATTTGAATTAAGTGTTTCTTTTTCTCTATATTGGTGTTGCCTTTTTCTTGTTACATAAGTGTAATGATAAACTAATTTGCTATATCATGCAGACCTGTTTTAGGATAAAGCAAAAATTCTAAGTGCATACAGTGCTGTAAATAAAATACACACTAATCTAGTTACTATACAATAGTTATTTTGATTTGAATCTGGGAAAATATGTTAATAAAAATATATGCATTTATCGGTTCATTCAGTAGGAAATTGCTGAATGCCTACTATATTTCATTATATAATTTTTTAAACAGACAGAATAGCCAATAATTCTTTTAGAAGCTAAACATTAACCTTAAATTCTCCACTTTTTGGTACTATTTCAGTGCCAAATCACCTGGTCATGACTGCAATCATGTATATTCTCTTTTCACTGAAACATGCATACATGTGTTCAAAGGATATATATCTGAAATAAAGAAATGCAAAGAAATTCACATGTTGATATTAAATCACATTGTATAAACTATGCTTTAATATTAATCAAAAATATTACTTAGTTTAATTCAAATCATAACCTTTTTTCCATTTAATATGTTCTTAAATTCCTTTTGCATTTAATTTTCATAAAAGCCAAAGGAAGAAAGCATTGTTAAACTTATGTTTTAGAAGAACTGAATTTCCAGAAATAACTTACCCTAGAGCACCTAGTAAGTGACTGCTAGTCACTAGTCACCTAGTAAGAACTCACATGTGTGCATGTCTTCTGTTTTCAAAACCTATGATCTCCCTGTAATTGAAGACTGCACCCCTAAAAGAAAAATAACATATGGAGGAGGAGATATTTATCACAAACCTCTAAATAGAATAAGGCCAGAACAAAGCTCCTAGCGCAGTAAAATCAAATCTAATCAAAGGTACCAAAGCTTCCCACAGCCATGTGTTTTGTGCTATATTCTGTTAATCCTATATGTGAACAAGAGAATATATAATCATGTAAATAACATTTCTATAACGTAAAATTCCTGTGACAAAAAAAAATTACTGTTTGAAAAAATAAACTCCCTTAAGGAGTTTTATTAACAGTTTAGTGAATGTTGATTTACAGCTATCACTGTCACCTATTAATTGAATATGTAGATTTATAGATATCTCCTGAGCACTCAAATTAAGCCAGAGAGAATATTCTTCAGAAGATTTCAATTTAAAGGGAAAGCTATAATTTAAACATTCATATAAAATGAATAAATTTTAAAGAGCATTGAAAGAGTATTATATTATGAATAAAAAAATTTGCTCTAATTCTGGACTTATTCCAAAATTGTAATATTTTATTTCTGTATTTCAGAAATTCCTTTACCAAATAACTACCTGTACAAAATAGATGCAGTTCAAGTTATGAAAACATTCAAAATATATTTTTAAACGTTGAATGGTATTTGGCCAAAGTTATGATGTATAGGATAAGAGGCATTTTCTTTCTACATACAATTTTGACATGATTCAGTAGAACTATTTATAAGTTATATTTTAAGAAATTCACAGGATGTCAGTGTTTTAAATTTACTGCAAATCAAAGATATTTGTGCTACACTTAGCACAGAGAATATATTCCAGAAAATTTTTACTATAAACATTTTCTTACCTTATTCTTTGAAGATTTTTTTTTAATAGGTAAAATTTGACAATGCTACTGAATGTTTCTTAAATTTTGATTTAAGTGCCTTAAGTACTCCATATATATTTTCATTCCCTAGAATTTTCTTTCTTTCTAAAGAACAGTATTTTTTTTTGTTTCTTTAATCTCAAAATATCAGCTATTCACAGGCATGCATGTAAAGTACATGAAAGACAAATATTAAGATTTTTTTTTTTACTATAGTTTCCAAGGTACTTTTCCCCAATGTAAATTTAGGAAATATTTTTAAAAAGGAGAGAAGAGAGGAGTAGAACACTTTTTAAAACAACAATATTTGTGATTCTAAAGGTACAGCATAAACTCCTTTTAAAGAGTAAATAAGAACCAAAAATTATTTTAAATTTATGGTCTTGAAAACAAGTTGATAGTTTGCTTTAAAAAGTTATGACATATCAAACATGTTATAAATTAGTTTCTCTTAGGTTTTCATTTTGAACTCTGTTATAACAGTATTATGGAAAGCAATATGTGGATGTCCTCGAAGCATTCAAAATTAGAGATGTGTTTAAGTAGTTTACAATCATCAGACATTTTGGAAAAGAGATTTATACATCACCATTACCTAAACATTACACTGCACATTGGATTTATGTGTTTGTTCCAATATGTTACACTATGTGTGAAGTTCAGGACCAGCCTTTAGTAAGTATAGGGAAAGGTACTGGCCAAATGAAAACATTTTTTTCCCCACATGCCATTTACATTCTCAGGTATCAAATTCAGTTAATTTGTAAAATGCTTCACATCCTGGATTCGTCTTAGTTTCTCCATGGTGTCGTTTCACATGTTGCTCTATCTTTGTGTTTTCTAGAAACTGATAAATAGGTCTATAATTTGCCTTCAAATTTAATTTCATACTAACAAGTAAACATCTTTGATAGTGTTAGAGTGATAATTTAGATTAAACAAATTTTCTTCTGATGTACTTTGACAGTGGATTTTGATATGAAGGAAATTTAAGGGAGAGGATGCCATCCAGAGGGATGAAGGGTTCAGGCAGAGACAGAGAGACAGAGAGTATCAGACAATTCTCTTCTACCAATTTTGACTCAGGCTTATCCTAATAAATCATAAACTGTTTGAAGAAATGCAAAGTGTCCTAATAGAGCTAACCCTGAATCCTGGTCTAACAATGTATAATATGTAATGTATAGTGACCATAGTAACTCCAAACAAGATCTGAAAAGATGACATGAAAAAAATATATAAAATATTGAAAAGGGAATCTTTCTGTCTAACGTCCAAATTTCTTTATGGTCCAAAACTTGAAAAAGTAAAACATTTGACATAAAATAGAAGTGCAGCATCCAGTTTAGCTTTTGTCTATTAAGTTGTTCATTAATTAATTCAAAGAACGTCTAATGAGCACCTACTAAGTGCCAGGCAATCTGTTAGCTTCTCTGAGAGGACTTTGTTCCTCAATGCCCTCCATGCTACTCTGGGTCATCTGCCTCTGCTGTGTGGTCCCATGGTACCCTGTGCATTTCACTACTACAGAACTTATTACTAGGTATTGCAGTCATCTGTTTTCTTTCCCTGTTTTCTTCCCACTAGTCTGTACATCCCAAATCTCATTTTTGTATCTGCACTACTAAATATAATGCCTTCCAGTCACAGTTTCTCAAATGTTTATTGAATGACTGAGCAAAGCACAACCCGTGCTTTAGGAAGTGATTACAGGCTTATAAACCCTTGTATAATAAGACTCAAAACCCAAAAGGGTGCTTTTTGGAGATTATGAGAGAGTATATTATGGGAGATTTGATAATGTTTACATAGAAAAAATGACATTTAAGTGATACTTAATCATAATCAGATATTTGCCAGAGCTAAAGAGGAGGGGTCAATATGTTTGTATGGAGGCTGCAAGGTATAAGAGATCATGACATTTTTAGAAAGCAGTAAGGGAGTTGGTATGTCTAGAGCATAGAAGTGATGCGCTGGGAAAGTATATTGAGACCAGATTATGAAAGGACTCAGATATTATGCTAAAGTATGCTAAATCTACATGTATACTATGCTAAATCTACATGTTTCCCTGTCGGTGGAGGTTACCCAAGCTAGGTAAAAGACCATTCTGATAGCACCTTAGAGGATAAATGAGTGGAAAGGGACTGTTGGCAAGAGAAAAGTTTAGAATTGTTGCAGAAATCCAGGAGAAAGGTTCTTAAGGTCTAAAGCAAGATTTTTGCACTGGGTCTAATGGATATTCAGCAATTTAAGGAAATCTTTGAGCTACATTTCTACTTAGCTTCAGCAGGTAGGTCTATACGATCTTAGTCTTTGCCTAATCTACACCCTATTATGCTTAATTCTGCACCCAGCTAAACATCATTTGAACAGTCAAACCAAGGAGGTAACATTGTTAGCCTGAGCTCAGAGCCCTGACACTGACTCAGGCTACTAAACCCTAGCTTTATAACATACAGCATGTTAGAATTTAAATTAGAATTTTCATCACAAAATTAAATGTCATGAACATGTTATTGTTTTAATTTCTTGCATTAAAATAAACTAGTAGTAGAAAATGCGGTGTTTCTCCAGTTCAGTTAATCATCCACTATATAAAATTCTCTTTCTTGCCCAACACTCCCATCTCTAGCATCACAAAACACATAGAACTATAGTGGGAAAACTTCCTAATAGGTTGGTTTCCAGAATAAGTTTCCTAATTACATGGTTCTCATGTTAAAGGGGGAATAATTAGAACTGGGCATTTTCTAAAAACAACTAAAATCAGGTTGAAGCAGCCTATTGTCTTAGTCTTTGTTTTTTTTGTTTTGTATTTTTTACAAAATTCTATTGTTAGGAGAGGAGATAATATCTAGTAGAATTGCATCTAATATTTTAAATAAGATGTTTTCGTTAAACCTCTGAAGGACAGGAATATCAGTTATGATGGCTGGAGTATAGGTGTAAATGAGGTATGTGCACTTCTAGAGTTCTGGAGCTTTCCATCTCTTTGACCTTCAAAAGAGAACTTTGAAACCCACTTCACAGAACTCAGATGGAAATGGATACATTAAAAAAAAAAAGAGAGAAAAGTCATTCATGCATTTGGCAAGGATTAATGGAAGGCTGCTACTGTTTGCATTGCAGAGTTGTATGGGGATTGTCTCCTCGTACTTTGATGTAGAGGATTTTCTAATATTACTCTCTGATCTCTGGCTAAATTGGATATTCACTAGGGAAGTCATTCAAAGATAAAATAGGGAATAATGCCAAAATCGGGACACAATAAAGGTATTATTTGAGCTATAAACCTAAGTGGTACTGGTTTGCTACTAAAATTAGCAACTAAAATGTTAAAGAATTGCATAAGGAAAGCGCTAAGATAAAAAGACTGAAAATAGAAATAAATAAAAATATCAACTTCAGAGCAAGGAGGAAGAAAAGAATGGAAAGGTTAAAAATAGTGATAAAAAACTGATGTCATTTTTCATTGATCTTGACGAATATGGTAAAAGAAATAAAAGATTTAAATTATGATGGTAAAAATTTTAGGAAAAAATTCAAGTGTCTATTATTTGCATAGACAACTTTACAAGATATAATTGTCCAAAGTTTCATATAACTTTACTTCTGAAGATACTGCTTGGAAATCCTGTTAATGAGGCAGTAGTAATAATGAAATACGTCCTAGAAAGATGATTCATTATTCAGTGCAGTACAGTCAAGCGAGTTTCAAGTTGTGTAATTGTGATAGCAGCAGAAAGTGACAAAGAAGAAACTTTGTTACAGGGTACAATTTAAGTACAGTATTTGAGAAGTGATTGGGAAAGACATTTTCCCCTGAAAGTAGAACCAACTAATCTGCCTTGCTTTCTTTTTCACAATGTTTCATCATAATGTTTTCCCTTGTTGAATAATGACTGTGACATTCTTTTTCCTACCTTGACATATTTTTCAAGGAGATATTGTCTTAGGTATATTAATAATTCTTAAATGTGTTTTAAAATATTGGTTTTAATTGGAAAAATAATTATAATATTGATTGTTCATGGCTCAGTATGTTGGCACATCTTTCTTGTGCAAACGACTGTTGACCATAAAACAGAATTGTGATTTTAAATTATATTGTGCTTGTTTAATGTAGCATGTACACTTCCCTGGCTCAGAGTGGGCTGCTTCACAAAACTGTATAAAACTGGCTTACTTTTTAAAATTCTCCAGCACAGGATGGTACACTGCATGCATAATTCAATTTGTTGAAGCATCCTAGAAAATTTTTCTTTATTGTTAAAATTGTAGCAACAAGTAGAAATTAATTACTTGTTATAACACAAAGAACTTTTATGCTATATTCCCAATTTTGTTTTATACTGAAGACTTGATTTGCAAATGTGAGTGAAAGATTGACGTTACATATCTAGAGATGATTAGCTGCCAGCTCTAATCAAATTGAGAAGTAATTAGAAAATCAAAACTTGATTAGCTCTTTGCTTGATTTACTAAAATTACAGTTTATGCAGTTTAAATAATGGGGGAGGGGAGTTTTCTATACTCTAGATACAGTAGAGTCTACTATGTTAGGGCAGGAGGGGTACTCGCTACTTTAAGTACTTTCTAAACCTGACAATAATTTTCTGTTCCTTTACGATACTACAATACTATATATTAGTATTTTACTTTTACTTTTCTGAGAATAAAACTTTCTCTTGATTGTTACATATAATACAATGTTATATATGAGTTAACTTTTTAAGGATCATTTTAAATATATGTAGAATCATTGTTTAATCATGGATATATATTCAGGATTTTTTCAATTGCTGGATATAAAAGCCTTGCAAGGTGTACTGATCCATGAATAAATGATTGGATGTTTTAGATTAAGGTAAAGGAAAACAAACAGTACACCACTGTATTAGTCAGCTAGGACTGTCATAGCAGAATACCCGGCCCCCCGACCAGGGCCCAAACCTGTGTCCCCTGCATCGGCAGGCGGACTCTCAACCCCTGTGCCACCAGGGAAGCCCTCTAGGAGTGTTTTGTTTTGTTTTGCTTTTTTGTCACAGATATCAAGCTTTTGTCCAAAAATAAACATGGTGGCTCTTAGCCAAAATTAGATGTGGAACTAAGTGACTCTCATTTTATGTATTTCTATAACTTTGAAGTCTCAATGATTGCCAAACCAGCAGCACATTATTGTCTGTCAGCTATTTGGTGATTTAGTAATTCATCCCTTCTTAGGTAAAGCCACAAGGTTCACAATGTTTATACATCCAGAAAAACCTTTTTCTGGCTCCCTCAAAATACTAGCACAATTATATAAGGATATTCCTCATGAAGTATTTTTTAAGCATTCTATTTTTGAAGATGCTTAGTGATCTTAATTGTTAAAAAGTTATTTCTAGATTTTCAAAATATAGATTTTAAACAAATTCCTCTCTTTCTCTCCACTAGAAAGAGTTCTGTTGGACATATTTAGGTATCATTTTTTATAGTTATATTGAAATTCTGATTTGTGGAAAATTAAAATTATATCTGATTTTTATTTAATATTTAAGGGTTTTATTTCTTACCCCATATCATTTATTTTTAGATTCTTTCAAGTAAGGCATTTAAAACACAAATCAGCTTTAGAAATACGACAGAAGCAGTTACAGGGTGAGCTCATTTCATTGTGTTTTGCTTTATTGTGCTTCACAGGTATTGCATTTTCTACAAATTGAAGGTTTGTGGCAACCCTGCGTCTATTCTAGCAAGTCTATCAGTGCCATTTTTCTAATAACATTTGCTCACTCCATGTCTCTGGTCACATTTTGGTGATCCTCATATTTCAGACGTTTTTATTATAATTATAGTTGTTATGGTGATCTGTGATGAGTTATCTTTGATGTTACTATTGTAATTGTTTTGGGATTCCATGGACTGCACTCATGTAAGACAATGAACTTAATCGATAAATGTTGTATGTTCTGACTGCTCCAATGACTGGCCATTCACCCATCTCTCTCTCTGCTCTGGCCTCCCTGTTCCCTCAGACACAATATTGAAATGAGGCCAATTAACAACCTTACAATAACCTGTAAGTCAAAAGCTAGAAATGATTAAGTGTAGGAGGGAAGGCATGTCAAAAGCAAAGATAAGATGAAAGCTCAGCCGCTTACACCAGTTAGCCAAGTTGTGAATGCAAAGGAAAAGTTCTTGAAGGAAATTAAAAGTGCAACTCCAGTGAACACACAAATGATAAGAAAGTGAAACTCTTATAGCTGATATGGAGAAAGTTTTAATCATCTGGATAGATGATCAAACCAGCCACAACATTCCCTTAAGTCAAACCTTAATCCAGGGGCTTCCCTGGTGGCGCAGTGGTTGAGAGTCCACCTGCCAATGCAGGGGACGCGGGTTTGTGCCCCGGTCAGGGAAGATCCCACATGCCGCGGAGCGCCTGGGCCCGTGAGCCATGGCCGCTGAGCCTGCGCGTCCGGAGCCTGTGCTCCGCAACGGGAGAGGCCGCAACAGTGAGAGGCCCGCGTACCGCAAAAAAAAACAAAAAACAAAAAAACGTAATCCAGAGCAAGACCCTAAGTCTCTTCAATTCTGTGAAGTCTCACACAGGTGAGGAAGGTGCAGAAGAAAAGTTTAAAGCTAGCAGAGGTTGGTTCATGAGGTTTAAGTAAGGAAGCCAAGCTGTCTCCATAACATAATGCAAGGTGAAGCAGCAAGTATAGATGTAGAAGCTGCAGCAAGTTATCCAGAAGATCTAGCTAAGATAATTAGTGATGGCAGCTATGCTAAACAACAGATTTTCAGTATAGACTAAACAGCCTTATATTGGAAGAAGATGCCATCTAGTTTTCTCAAGAGAAGTCAGTGCCTAGCTTCAAAGCATCAAAGGGCAGGCTGACTATTAGTTTTCTTATACCAGTAGGTCCTTACTGGGCTTAATTCAGTCTACTTTTATAATTTCCCTAGTATCCCATACATATTTCCTCCTTCATTTATTCTGAATTTCTATTAATTCAGTTTACTTATTGATTTGATATACAATTGAAATGATTTATCTCCTGCTCATCAAGGAATTGTTTCACAGCACTCTTGTCTGAACTTGAATACAGATTTCTGCCCACGTGTCGATAGTGTAATTTAGGTAATTGACAGAGACAAAGCCAGTTCACAAAGTTAATTAAATTTTCCATCTCTTCACTTTCAATTAGTTTCATTGATATGACATGTTTTTCTCTATTTAATGTCTCACCATTATCACTAGGCAGTACACAGGTCATGCTAGTCTGTCAAATAAATAGCAATTATTAAAATAGTCTTTAAGTAGACACTATTTTGATGTTTTAATTGTCCTCTTTGAACAGCTGAGTGTTGTATTAGTATTTACTTCATTTATGTAGCAATTTTAATTAGTTCTTGAAGGTTTTTTGTGTTTTTTCTTTCATATCTGGCACCCAGAATGGGAACCAGGTAATGGAATGCAAAGGAAGTAAGTAATAGTAGTATAATATCTCCTACTACAGTGTGATAGATAAAATATTAGTTTAAGACTGTAGGGTCCTTAAATTAATCCTGATTCTTTATGCCCTCCTTATTGTATAAAGATCACTTATGATATGGGACAGTTAACTACGTTGGATCTGTTGAAACCTAAAGGAATTTTTATAGGAGTGCTATTAAGGAAATATTTATAGATTAATGTTATATTCACTCTGAGGAGACATCTAATAATCATTGAACATTTTGTCTAATACTGAGATTTCACCTAAGTGGCTTTACTTTTACATACATACATACATACACAATTATAAAAATATTAGTACTTTTTCTTTTGATATGTTTTTGAATTTTCCTTTTGTAAAAGCCATGTAATATTCATAGACGTGAATAGTCTGTCAATAATAGCAGTTTAGTATCTTATATTTTACTAATAAATTCATATTCATAAAAGCTCCCTTACTCCTTTTCCCTCCCACAGTGGAATTCCTGTCATGTGACAAACAAGAAATAACTTACTGTTTTGGTGATTTATGTATTTACGTATTCTACTTGCCCTGTATTCAGAAAGAGAAGTTAACCAGGCTGGCTGGAGGAATTATTTTTTACAGTATAACATTCTTCTCTATGGAAATCGAGATCATTTAAAATAATATATGTGTGTTTTAAGGCAATAGCAAAAGCAATTGAGACAATATGTATGTTACAAAAAGTGTTATTTGAATTTAGACTACTTGACTGACTCCTAAGAGAAGTGATTAGCATTATTTTTTCTATAATTGCCATCTCAACCTTAATCTCTACTTTCTGAGACCACTTCTGTTTCTTAAGAGTTTGTTCTAGTTATTTAAGAGTAAAAAATCATATGTGCTCATTGGTTAGTGTAATATTTTTGTAGAGTCCTTGAGATGTTCATTCTAAATTAACTATTTTATAGAACAGAAAAGTTAACAAGTAGCCACAAAATATGGCTGAGATATGCATTGCTTCTGAATTTTTATATTGCATTTTGTTTTTCAGGAAGTTCTACTTTTCATGTTTTGAAATATGTGAAGAAAATATATTCTAAAAATGAGCAATATTTAGTTATGCTCCACCATCATATAGCTCCAGATATCACTGTTTTAAAATGCCTTTAGCTACAATAATCATAATTACTTGTTACCTTAAGAGAAAGGGAATTTATTCTAAGGATATGTATCTCACAGAATTAAAGGAAAGGCTTAACAATGGACTTCACCAGAGCAGCTCTTAGATCACCAAGGGCACCATTGATTCTGTTGTGTTGAGTTCTGCCATTGATGTGACTCAGCTATGAGCTCATTCATATTCTGTGTCTCATGGTTCAAATTATAAACGTCGGTTGGCTTAGTCCAGTTATAGATTATCTCTTATTTGGTCAGGTACTGGTCAACTATGGTCAAAGAGGTTGTGTCACATTATATTGTACAACAGGACAACCAGGCCTGTGGGAGAGGGAGTGTACTGGAGAGGATTGCGGAGAAGTCAGGATGAAAGGAGAGCAAGGAAGAAATCAATAGCCATTATAGTCATCACTGTAAGGCCTTTTCAGGCTTGTTAAAATTGTATCTTCTCTGTGAAATGTCTTCATTTCTGGAGAGAGTCCTCACATTTCCTATTAAATCCTAGTAGCACTAATTCCATATAATTAAAATGAGCTTGTCATATTCTGTCCTGTATGTTAGTTATTTTTTGTAGTCACTTGTTTTAGTTCCTCAGACATTGTTACTACTCAGGTAACTGAATATCCTGTATATGGCAAAAGGTTATGTTCTCAGCATTCAGCTTCCCCCTGTACCAGGGGCACAAGAGGTGAAACTTCGTGAAAAATTCCTCGAGAAAAAGTTGAGATCTTCATGTGTACACATTAGACTGGTGGGGAAGTTGGGAGAAACATTTCTGTGGCAAATGTTGCAAGTAAACAAAACCTATCTTTTGAATAGCCTTTAATAATTGTGTTTGAAAAGATGAGCAAGTACATGTAATAACCCGGAGTAATGTTATAATATTCTGCTAAGTAAAACAAAAGACACACCAAAAAAATAAATGTTCAAACAACTTTCAAAAATACACAAAAGATACTGATTTGTGTGTGTTATATATGACTGTGTGAATTTGTAGGTATTTCTCTACATATATTTTAGAATAAAAAAAAAAACTTTTGGAAAAATAAATGCCAAAATATTAAATCTGATTTTTCTAGACCAGTGGTTCTCACAGTGTGGCGACCAGTTGTTCTCAAAGTGTGGACATACAGCATCAGTGTCACCTGGGAACTTGTTAAGATGCAGATTTTATCTACTGAATTAGAAATTCTCGGAATAGGGCCCAGCACTATGAATTTTAATAAGCCTAAATGCTGTCAAGCTGATTCTGTTGGGCACTAAAGTTTGAGAAACAGTACTTTAGTCTAGATGATGTGATTACAAGAGATTTATTTTCTTCCTGGTGCTTGATGAATATGTTGTTGTTTGTTTGAATTTATAAAGTACTTCAAATGTTAATTTCCTAGAGAAGGATGCCTTCTGAATAGCCCCATTGTATATTTCTTTGTAAATTCTACTCTTGCAAGGCTGGTTTGCATACACTATGTGCAATAAATGCATTGTGATAGCTTGATTGAAATTGGCTCCAAAGTGTACCTCCATCTCTGCCTCTTGTAGATTCAAAGGAATGTATTGAGTATGGTTCACCAAGATCAAGGTTCATGGTTTGAACAACTTTTGGTAATGCAGTGTGAAATAGTTTATTTTAATGCATTTCTTCAGGGCTACAACAGATGTAAAAATGTATCTTGTGTAAACCATACCACAGCACAAGTATGGAATTATTAATTTCAAAAATTTAAATAGGAACTAATTACATTCTGGAAAAGGCAAGAAACTTTCTATTGAATTGGAAGTCAACATAAACGTCTCATTATTCTTGAGTTTATTGATGCCTGCAGGTCATATTAAAGGTCACTTAACAAGAGCAATGACAAGGAAGAAAGAAAGTTGCAAATCAGTCTTATCTTTGGGGATTTGTACTCTATCCATTTAATTTTTCCAGCCCTTAAAGATTTATAACAGCTGTTTTACTTCTGTATTTTGTACTCTGGGAAATATAAAGGCACAGTTAGTTAACAGGAAGGAATTTGGATAAAAGAGAAACTAGATAGAAATGATTTTTAGGAGGGAAATAAAGACAGTTCCAACAAGACTAAAAATAAAGAGAGATGAAAAAGGACAAATAATGACTTTAGATATAATAAAATGTTGAAAAATGGATTGTATTGAATATAAATATTTTGAGTTGTCTTCTTTAGAGATTGTATAAATTTCTACATAGTCTCATCATTCTTTAAGTGAAGTTCAGATCATACTAAACTGTGATAGGTTTCCCAAACTTCCTTAGTCTATTTCTTTCTAAACTCTGACTGCACTTATCGTTTATGTTATATAAGCTTAGCACTTGTTTATATTAGTTTATTGACTAAATTTTAAAAAATGGTTTAGGATGTCATTCTTATTTATCCAATTAAGTAGTACATACATTGAGAGCCAAGAGATGTAATGACTGCTTCCCTCTTACCCTCACTTATGGTCTTTGTAATTGTTTTTAAAATATGTTAATTGTTTAGGGCATGAGCCTTCTAGAAGCAGGAGCCAGTATGTGACATCTGCATTAGTTATCTGTTGAATGTTAACAAATTACCCCAAAACTTTGTGGCTTCAAACAACACATATTGATGTGTTGGTTTATTTGAATTAGGAATCTTAGGCTCAGCTTAGCTGGATCCTTTGACTCAGAATACCTTACAAAGCTAAAGTTAAGGTTTGGGGGCAGGTACAGTCATCACAAGGCTTGGCTAGTGAAGGATCTGCTTCTAAATCCACTCGTGGGGGTTAATGGCAGGAGTCAGTTCCTCAGTGACTGTTGAACTGAAAGACGCAGTTCAGTGCAACACAGCAAATATAAATAAAGGTCCTAAAAGTAAAGGGATCATGTGGCAGCAACAAAGAAAGTGATGGGAGAAAGTGATAGAAAATGAAGCCAGAGGGAAAGAAGTGGAAGATTATTTATGCTAATTTTTTTCAAATGTCAATGTGCTTATGAATAAACTGGGGATCTTTTAAAATGTAGATTTAAATTCAGAAAGTCTAGAATGGTACCTGAGATTTTGCATGTCCTACCAAGTGATGTTGATGCTGCTGGTCTGAGGAACACACTCTGAGTAGCAAGAAATGAAGGTATTAGAGATTATTATGCAGATTATTGACTTTTACTGGGAGTGACATAAGCCATGCAAAGGATTTGAACAGAGATGTAATGTGGTCTTCTCCCAGGCTGATATGTTTAGAGTAGATTTTCACTGGCAGAAATAGAGATGGGGAAACCAATAAAAAGCCTGTTGAAATAAACAGATGATGATGATAGTGACCCTAGGGAAAGGCAGTAACAGTGGAAAGGGTAAGAAGTGGAATTTTTCTAGGTATATTTTGAAGGTGGAACTTACAGAATCATTTGATGGCTTAGTTGTTGTATGTGAGTGAATAAGAGGAATGTAAAAGAATCAAGGTTTTTGACTTAAGCAACAGGAACACGGTGATTGTTGGCTTTTGAGAAGGGGAAGACTAAAGAAGTAGCAGATTTGTCAGGAAAAATTAGGAATTTTGGCCAATTTAGCTTTGGGATTGCTTATTGGATATCCAAAAGGAGATGTTAAATATGTAATTCTGGAGTTCAGATAATAAATCTTTCTGGAGACATAAATTTGGAAAAAATCAGAATATAAATGATTTTTTTAATTTATAAGAGTATATGGTGTCACCTAAGGAGTAATTTCTATTAGATAGCTAGTCCAAATACTGGAACATTTTAACCTCAGGAGATTTATAAAACAAGGCTAAGGCAGCAAACAAGACTCAAAAAGAGCAAACAGTAACTTAGGAGGAAAATCAGAAGTCACCAGTCCCAAGAGCTGAGTGAAGAAAGTGTTTCAAGTGTTTAAGTAGGGATCAATGTTTTTAAATGTTGCTGTGGTTTAAGGAAGACTTTAGACTGAGAATTGACCATTAGATTTAGCATCTCAAAAGTTACCGATGACCTTGACAATAGCAGCTCAGTGAAATGTGGAGACAAAAGCCTTATTGGAGCCAGCTTAAGAGAATGAGAGTGGATAAGTTGAAGACTGGATGACTAGATAACTATTTGAAATAGTTTTGCAGTAAATGGGAGCAGAGAAACTAGGTGTTCCCTGGAGGGGAAGTTGGTCAAGAGAGGGATTTATTAAGAGAGGGGAAATGAGATCATGGCTGTATGCCAGTAGGGTATATCCAATAAAGAGGAAAAACCTGATGATGTAGTGGTAAAATGTGACAATTACTTGAGTCATATTTTTGAGTAGACAAGAGGGTGTGGGAACTAACGTGTAAGAGGAATACAAGCTTTAGAAAGAAGTATAAAAAATTAATTCAGTCTAACAGAAGGAAAGGAAGTATATATGGGCAAAATAGTAAGTAGATGTGTTAATGAGAATTTACTACAGTTTTTTTTTTTAATCTAACTATAGTTGATTTACAATACTATGTTAGTTTCAGGTGTACAGCGCAGTGATTCAGTTATGTGTATGTTCTTTTTCAGATACTTTTCCATTATAGGTCATTATAAGATATTGAATATAGCTTACTGTACTATACAGTAAATCCTTGTTCATTATTTATATATAGTGGTGTATATCTGTTAATCGCATACTACTAATTTATCTCTCCCCCACTTTCCCCTTTGGTAACCATAAGTTTGTTTTCTATGTCAGTCTGTTTCTGTTTTGTAAATGAGTTCATTTGTATTATTTTTTAGATTCCACATATAAGTGATATATAATATTTGTCTTTCTCTGTCTGACTTGATTCAGTATGAGAATCTCTAGGTCCATCCATGTTGCTGCAAATGGCAATATTTTATTCTTTTTATGTGTGAGTAATATTCTATTATATATGTGGAATATATATAGTAATATTTCATTTTATATAGATACACACACACACACACACACACATATATACACACTACATCTTCTTTATCCATTCATCTGTTGGTGAACACTTAGATTGCTTCCATGTCTTAGCTATTGTAAAAAGTGCTGCTATGAACATTGGGGTGCCTGTATCTTTTTGAATTCGAATTTTCATCTTTTCTGGATATATCCCCAGGAGTGGGATTGCTGGATCATATGGTAACTCTATTTTTAGTTTTTAAGGAAACTTCATAATGTTTTCCAGAGTGGCTGCACCATTCTACATTTCCACCAACAATGTAGGAGGATTCTGTTTTCTCCAAACCACCCCCCGTATTTATTATTTGTAGACTTTTTAATGATGACCATTCAGACAATTTGCATTTCTCTAATAATTAGTGATGTTGAGCATCTTTTAATATGCCTGTTGGCCAACTCTATGACTTCTTTGGGGAAATGTCTACTTAGGTCTTCTGCCCATTTTTTTATTGGGTTGTTTGTTTTTTAGATATTGAGTTGTATGAGCTGTTTATATATTTTGGAAATTAAGCCCTTGTCAGTCACAGTGTTGCAAATATTTTCTCCCAGTCTGTAGATTGTCTTTTCGTTTTGTTTATAGTTTCCTTTGCTGTGCAAAGCTTATAAGTTTGATTAGGTTCCATTTGTTTATTTTTGCTTTTATTTCTTTTGCCCTGATCTAAGAAAATATTGCTACAATTTGTGTCACAGAATGTTTTGCCTCTTTCCTCTTCTAGGAGTTTTATTTTTGTGTATGCTGTGAGGTAGTGTTCTAACTTCATTGATCTACATGAGTCTGTCCAGTTTTCCCAACACCATCTTGCTGAAGGGACTATCTTTTCTCCATTGTATATTCTTGCCTCCTTTTTCAAAGATTAATTGACCATAGTTCTCTTCTGAGTGTTCCTTTTCTCAGTGAAATTAAGAGGCATGGCTATCTGCTAGGAAAGAGTAAAGCAAGTGATAGAGGTTTGATAAATAAGTAGAAGGTCTGGAGAGTCATCTAGGCTTGCAAAATGAATATCCTAGAGAAATATAGGAACTCTGCTTAGAAATAAAAACAAGGTTAGTAGCCATGAATTTAAAGTTATATTAGACAGCCTTTGGTTGTTTTTTTCTCCAGATATATTTTTGTCACTCCCTTGAAATACTCCATGCTGTCTTTAGGGTTAGTTAATTTTTCATGTACATATTCCAAGTCTAACTGGCACAGGGGGCTTTTTATAATTCTTACATTCTCTAAATCATTGGTCACAGTGCTTTAAACCTAATTGTAAATGATCGATTAACAATTTATCACTTTAGTGATAAGCGAGGGAAAACCTGGAATGTAGAATTGAAAAAAACTTAGATATCATTGAATCCATTTACAGTAAATGATTTTGAAAAAATTAAGGACAGTATAAGTTAACAAACTGGCCTAAGGTCACACCGTTTGTTCAGATTAGGAATCATAAGTGGTGAGGAAATTCTTACACTTATTTTAAATATTGCATTTCATATTGGCTCACCTCTGTTAAAGCTATCAGTAATCTTCTAATCACCAAAAATGAGAAACAGGAATCCATTTTTAGTAATTCCTTATCTGAGCAACCTCTAATTGTTACCTGTAATAAGAGCTGTCCATTAGTTAGTGTTTATTTCATGCCAGGCACTGTACTAAACACTGTATAAGAACAACTTTATACAGTTCTAACATTAATCCTATCAATTGAGAACTCTTACAGATGGAAAATATAAAGCTTACCCAATATAAAATAACTTGTCTAAAACACACAGCTAGTAAAAGAATCATGAATTCAAACCCAGAACCATGCTCTTAACCAGATGAAGATAGTGACTCTCATACTTTGAAGTATGTCAGAATCACCATAAGTGGTTATTAAAACACAGATTGTTGGGCTCTATTCCCTGAGTTCCTTATTTAGTAGACCTGGAATGGAGCCCAAAAATGTATATTTCTAATAATTTTCCCTTTGATGCTGATGCTGCTGGTCCAGAGACCCCATTTTGAAAACCACTGCAATAGTTTATCTTCCTTTTACAGCAGATACCTCCCTCATATTGCTCCAAGGGTCCCTCTTCTTTTTATTGTCTTCATCATTATCCTAGTTGAACCGTTTCATCCCCTACTTCAGCCTTCCTTACTACAGTCTCCCACACACCTTGAAACACTGATATTCTGAAAACATCTCACATATCTAACATTGGAGTATATGAATTTTTAAAGTAAAAGTTAGATATTTATATTATTAATAGCAAGTATGATCTTAACAAATTTGGGGGTTTAAGTATTTAAATTTCTTTGATGTTATATGTCACTGTATGGACTTTTTTTTTCTTCAAAAAATTATAAAAAGAAAAAATAGAATAAATAAAAGTCCCATAGATCAATCTGTCATTATCAATAATTATAGCTTATTTGTATAGAGCTTTAATAATATATAAGCAAAAATGGACCCAGATTATTAAAATTTCTCCCGACATTAGTAGTCTGTATTCTGTCTCTTCCTCTTGTATCCAACTACACATCTTAACTAAATCAATCTCTCTTAAGTGGAATTTTCATTGGTTCATGGCTCAGCTCAAGAATTTTCAGTGAATTCCAAATGCCTAATAATTGAATACAAAAACTGAACACCTTGAATTTAGAGATTTTACAATATGATATCAATTAGTCTGTCCAGACTAGTCTCCCAATTCTATCTCCCTATGTTCAAAACATGTTTGCACTGCTTCTGAATATGTCCAAAATCTACTACTAAGCCAGTGTTCATACAATTCTCGGACTATGTTTGTCTTTTTGAAATTCTGCCACTGCCTCTGGGCTTAGATTAAAGGTAATCTCCTCTATGAAGGACATTCCTAAATTCCTGGAAAGTTGTATATTCTCTCTCCCTGTTTAAACCTTTCATAGAAAATTTTGGTACTTTTTTAATCAAACTATTTAAGGTGACACAGATATGGATAACACAAGCAGAGATGGGATTTAAACCCAGATCTGGATAATTATCTCCACTTATTTAGTCTCTCAGCCTCAATTTTCTTTTCAATAAAATTAGGATAATAATATTTATGTTGTTGCATACAGTGCATTATAGGAATAAATCAAGTAATACATTTAACAGATCATGATATACTCCTTATATAAAGGATTCTCAGTAAATGTTCTGGTAATAGGCAAGAATCTTACATTTTTGAGTTATAGAACTCTAACCCACACTACCTTGACTAGAAGTGGAATGTAATTTTTCAGTGTCTTGAAAGACTAGGAATGGATTCTAGTCTAGGTATGTCTAAACCCAAGGTTACACATTATGTCATTATAGTTATTTCTCTCAATCTCCTGGTGTCTTTAATCAGCTTCCTTCTGTATGTGGGCTTTTACTCATGGATATGTTGATGGATATTTACACTGTTACAAATAAATATTTGTAGCAACAAATATTTGCATATATTTCTCTTTCTCCATATATAAATGTGTAGGTATGTGTATGTGTTTGTGTGTGTGCATCTTTCTTGATTCCAGTTTAAAAAAAATAACATTGATTTCTGTTAGAGTCCTTATGTCATTTCAGTAGTTTCTGATGGACCCTGCTTGAATCTCTTGCCCAGTTTTGGTCGTATTGTGGAGAATACGGTACTGTGATTTCCTTATCTGGGTCTTAAGCCCACCTCTGGAAGATATATTGGACAGCCTCCTCATAACTGTATTTGGTGAAAGTGGTGGCTTCCTCAAGGAAGGTATTCTGGCATGCTAGACCATGCCTAGTGTACTCTTTTTCTCTCTCTTCCTTTATAATATTATAATGAATGCCTGGTGCCCAAGACACTAACTATATATTTGTTTCGAATTATTGGTTAGTCTTCTCCTAACATTTTATGAACTTGAGGATGTGGATTATATGTTACTCATCTTTTTATCTCTTATATAATAATATATTTCTCAAGAAAAATTTTCTATAAAGGTTCTGGGATGAATTTGATTTAACAGAAAAGGTAATGCAGAACAACACACACATTGATCTCTCTTACACACACACAGAGGCACAGAGAAATCTGGGAAAATGTAAGGGAAAATATTTCAGGAATGCACACGATTGGAAATTTTTATTTCCTCCTTTAGTTCAGAATTCTAGAGAAAGTTTTCTATAAAACTCTTTGTAGTATTTACATTTATGAATAAATTCAGAGTGTGTATTAGAAATAAAATTTGTGGCAGGTATCAAAAGCATTATTAATCCAGGCCACTGCTTCTCAAAGTGTGATGACCATTTGTGTCACCCAGGGTCTTGTTAAAATGCAGATTTTGATTCAAGTAATCTGGGGTAGGGTCTAAAATTGGATGTATCTAACAAGTTCCAAGTGAAACTGATGGAGCTTATGTGTAGACCTCACTTTGAGTAGCATGGTTTAGACTAGAGCACAAAATGACAGACACATCTGGCTGTGGACATATTTTTGTGTAGCCAGCATAGGATTTCAACTTTTGAAAATGAGTTTAAATGCCTTCTTATGGATTTAAATGCTCTCATTTATCCATTTCGTACTTTGTTACTTTAAAATCTATTACTTCTCAAATTTAAATTATCACTTTCCCACCAGGGAATATTTTAGGGTTTAGATGCCTGTTCATTGCCTCTATTCATGCCAAATGATTCCAGTGATTCATCTGACTGTTCCCAGGAGAGGCCCTGGATGAGAGGTGCCCTCTCTGGGACTACAACATAGTGAGAAATTCCTGTATTCTTGGTCAAAATATTTGAGTAAGCTTAGATCTTACTCTAATCATTTCTAATATTTTCTATCCTTCCTAAAATGGATGGAATATCCCCCTATGGGGGGCAGGGAGGCAGTGGGGAGATGAGGTGATAGTTTGCTGGATTTTAATTTTTAGAAAACAGCAGACAGTCTGCAACCTTTTAGACTTTCTCTTTAAGAACTTGGCATGTCCAGATCAAAGGAATTTATTAGGCTTTTAGCTCTCCTGTTTTTTTATAGCTCAAAATGAACAAATTTTCAAGTACAAAAGAAATGCTTTAAAAGAGTTCTTTAGTCTTTATTTGAAATCTCCTGCTCTCCTTCAGTTCACAGATACGTCCGTACACTGAATGGAGGAATCAGACTACTACACTTTGAATCATTTCACTATCTTGTTTGATTAGTGTTTTCAAACTATGGAGTTTATCAGCAGGGGGCAGGTTGATCCCTGTGGCTTATAATGGGCAAAAGTATGGGGGAAAAAATAGGTTTTTAGAAATCGTTAAGATCAATCAGTTTCCTCCTTCTTCAAGGTTTAAAAATAACATCATGGACAGATAGACTTTGACACAGAATAAGATCAGATATTTCCAAAGGGAAAACTGACCAGCATGTATGGTGTACTTTTTCCCCTCTTTCTCTCTTTAACATTTTGACTTCCAGTCCTTAGATTATTACAAAACTATAACCAAACTCCTTTTAAAAAAACGGAAGCAAGAGGTACAACTACTCAATTTTAAATTTCATTTACTGAGCAAACATCCCTTTCAAAATGAAGGTTAGGGTTGTTAAATGAAATTTTTAAGAATTCAGCTCTTTGAGAGAAGGTATTGAACCGTATTGCATGCAGCAGTTTTAACTATTACTGTGAATTTGGGTTATTCATCCTCCACTTGGGGACTGTTAATTTGCAGTTCCATAGCTGTAATTCAGGAGGAATAGCTTTGCCCCTGATAATAAGTAACATTAAAATATGGGCTTTTTTCTTTGGCTGTTTTGAGGGTATTCTTAGTGGAATACTGTGAAGATTATCAGCTGCTGACCTTTCAATATGGCTGGCAACATATTAGATGAAGGACTGACTCATGTCGATTGTAGATCTGGGAATGCTGTTCTGATTATAGATTTTTTAATTTGGGGTAAGATAAGACGAAGTGAGAGAGTTGCATTGACATATATACACTACCAAATGTAAAATAGATAGTGGGAAGCAGCCGTATAGCACAGGGAGATCAGCTCGGTGCTTTGTGACCACCTAGAAGGGTGGGATAGGGTGGGTGGGAGGGAGATGCAAGAGGGAGGGGACATGGGAACATATGTATACATATAGCTGATTCACTTTGTTATACAACAGAAACTAACACAACATTGTAAAGCAATTATACTCCAATAAAGACGTTAAAAAAAAATTGGGGGTAAAGGACATCATAGAGGACTTTGAGTTTAAATAAATTTAACTAGTTTGCTATTTGAAATGCAACTACGGGCACAGGGACCTAAAGAAAAAAGATGCTGTTTAGGCCAGATATTCAATGTACACGTTTGCCTTGAACATAGCCCTAGTTCCTGATGTTCCACTGTGAGGCATCCAGTGGGAGCTTCATGTGATGGAGCCCATCTTGGGTGACCAACTGCTAGGGTTGTTCATGATACAGGATGTCTCTATGCCTTTTTTGTTACCCTAGTTGTGTAAAGAAGAGGGCAATTCTGGATAAACTATTTCATACTAAGAAGTAAATGACTGCTAGCTCAGATGGCAAATGAAGAGAATTTTAATGAAGAAAATCTCAAGCAGCTTTACAAAATAAAATGAAGATTATACCAAAGCCTACGGAGATATTTTTGGATTTTATAGGTATCCCAAAGCCATTTATTAAGTTTTATCAAAATAATCATACCGATTTTAAGTTTCAGTTTCAGATAGAGTAAATATAAATACTTGTAATATACTATTGTCTTTAACTAAAAGCAAGAGGACATTATATGTTATTAATTCTCTCTTGTAGTTAGATATAGAGTAGGTAACTTTATTATTTATTTGTTTGTTTATATCTACCTTAGTTCCAAAAGGATTTAATATATTTGAGCTCTTTGGGAACACTCCAGAGTTTGCTAGAATCAATCTGTACCAAATTTCTATGTCAGTTAGGTTTTCAAATTGAAATTGCTAACTATATCATATGCCATAGTTTGATAGAAGAGTTTGATATCTATTCACTTGTTAATTATTGGTATACAATTACATTTTAACGATTAATTTAAAACAATTTTTTAACTTTAAAGTGCTGAAATGTAGGTTATTTTGTTTTGGGTACTAGATATACCAAGACTGGGATAATGATAGAAAAAGCAGTTTCACAGAGTCTGTAGCCTGTTAGGTGAGTGCTGAATTATTGGCAGGTGTAGCCAATAGCATTTTGTTTTTCCCCAATAAAATAACACTATTCCTAATTTAAAAAAAAAAGGCATGGTAAAAATTGAAACAATTTCAAGAGATTTCTGTTAGTCAGGGATTTACCTCTTCTTCATCCTCACAATTGCTACTTCACTCCCAGTTACTATGCAGCTGTAATAATTACTAAAATGGTCTCATCATCTCAAATATTCCCTCCCACTCCCTTTCCAATAAATCCTTCAAATTGGGTCCAGCGTTTTCTTCATAAAATGCAAAGCCTCTCATGCCACTTCTCTCCCTCTGATTTTTAAATAGCTCTCCAGCTGTTCCCAACCCATCTTTCCTGTGTAATCTCCTTACACTTGCACCATTCTTCCCAGATGGAGCATTAACAGGACCCTGAAAGTGATATTTTTCCATGCCTTTGCACATGTGGTTCTTTGCCTGAGGACTTTGTATTCATTCTTCAAGAATCTGACTAACCGTCTTACCATCTGGGAGGTGTTTGTTGACACCTTTTCTTCCCACTTCCTCCAAGGGTGGTGCGCACTCCTCCTCTCTAGTTCCACTGGACATCAATTGTAGCACTTATCCTGGTATATTGTGGTTGTTTCTCTACTAAAATGCAAATACTGTGAGAGCCAGAACCTTGTTCTATTTCAGAAAAATTCACAGACACACTCCACTACCAAAGTAGAAAATTCCAGTAACCTCCTAGTTCCTTTGTTCCCATGCTTGAAACCTCCCCTTTCTGCACTCTTTATATTGGACAATGGCACTAAGATCACTTCATTGCCCTGACCAGATACTTATTGTATTCATGGCATACACATGTAATACACGATTACATGGAAGCAGTAAGTATAGTGGTAAGTGATAGAAGCTATGTATGGATTAGAATCCAAAGACTAACCCTTACTAATTCTGTGATCTTGGGCAATTTCCTTAACCCCTCTTTGTTCCTGCATAACAGTACCTACCTAATAGGGCTATTGTGAAGATTATTCCATACTCCCCTGAAGTTCAATAAAGTTGCAAATGAGCACACACACAGTATATTGATTGGATTCTCTTTAAATTGATGCCCAGTAGATTCGATGGGTTCTAGGAATCATACTATATTCCCAGTCTGTTCCCTTTTTCATTTGGATGATCATGCTATACCTCTCTCTTCTCACCTTCAACACATCTCTCATTCTTACTTTCATCTGATGATTCTGCTTTCTATTTTACTGAGAAAAATAGAAGCAATCAGAATTGAACCTTGCACACCCTGCCACCAGTACTTCCATCCACCTGTCAAACACTGTACTTATGTATGCTGCCTTTTCTCTGACTGCCATTGCTATTACTGATGGAAACCAACACCTCCATTATGTACAGACCCCATCTTCTCTCATCTGTGCTTCTGCAGAGCCCCAGCAATATCCTTTCCCTTTTCTACATCAACGTAAAAGTTTTCTTAAGCATAAAAGGTTTTCACCTTCCCACTTGATCTTTCCTATCAACATAACAGCATGCTGTTATTTCTCTCTACCTAAAGAAGTATTGGCCCTACTTCCTTTGTAGCTACAGCTTCACTCTGTCCTCTATTTGTTTACAACAAATCTCCTCAAAGGAGTTTTCTGTACTGTCTCTTATTTCTGTGCTCCCATGCTAGCTCGAACTCACTGCAACCATGTGACCATGACTCTATCAAAACTGTTCTAGTCAATGTCATTGGTAAATTTTTGAGTTCTCACCTTAATTAAATGGAAGTATTTTCTACAGTACGTAAATCATTGACTCCTACTGGGAACATTTTATTCATTTGCCTGCCAAAAACCCACCCTTCTGATTTTCTCTCTTTCCTCATAGGATGCTCCTTTACAGTATCTTTGGTCTTTCAGCCCCTGGACCCCTTCTCTCTTCTGTCTGCTTTCATTTAATTGTTGACATTGTTCAGTCCATGCTTTTAAATACCATCCATAAGCTGGTGATTTTCAAATTCATATCTACAGTTGAGAGCCTCTCCTCTGAACTTCAGACTCATATATTCAGCCAGTGTCTGCTTCTGGTCTAAAGGTGTTTCCAAATTAGCATGTCCAAAATGGAGTTTCTTCTCCTTCCCTAACATGTCTTTCTTTCATATTCTTCTATGTTTCACATAGTGGCAACTCCATCCTTTTAGTTTCTCAGGAAAAAGGACATGGAGGCATCTTTACACCTCTTTCAATCACACCCTACTTCACATGCATCAACAAAATTCCTAGTGGTTCTACCTTCATTATTTACCCAAATCAATCCAGTGCATACGACCATTCCACACAAGTACCCTGGTGCAAGCCATCACCATTTCTTGTCTTTGTAACAGCCTCCCTTGCTTACTGCCAAATCTCTAGAATCTTTAAGAGTACCTGGTATATAGTAGAGTCTCATTCAGTGTTTGTGAATAATAAGTGAAGTATGAGCTGTTATTATTTTCAACTGTCTTTTCCATGGTCTATTTTATTAAACATAAATATTTTCTACTTGAAGGCTGCTTAGCAGCATCTGACATGTTGTATAGCTCAGTAGTTATAAAAATCTTCACTTTGTCATATGTTAAATGGCCATTTCTAAAATCTTAAAATGCACTTAACTGTCCAATTTTGCTAAGTATAATTTAATTTTGATAATTTGAAAAACACTTAAATGTTGTAGTATCTTGGGATCATTATCAATACTATCCTACAGAAGATGGGTATGAGTTTGCTCTTAATATGTATCAGTTCTTTATTATACACTGGAAGTTAGTTGCTATTTAAAATAGATTTCTAATAACAGATAATTTCATTTTTTTATTTGCTTCTTTCAAATGAAAGTGAATGGCAGAAATTTAACTTTGATATCTAGGCTGTGCTACCCCATTACTTTACTGCCAACAGTTGTTAATGAAAATAGAAGGATGCTTTTGCCAAGTGATTTTGTTCTGTTCACTAAAGTCTTTTGCATCTTTAAAAGTTTCCTTTGTTTTTCTGGTAATCAGCAATTTTCTCATTGTTTCCATAGCTGTGTTAATATATTTCACTTCAAATTTTGATTACATTGAACTTCCTTTCTCTATTTTTTATTACATTTTTATAGTTCTCATTCTTACCAGGTGTTATGATTCTCTGCTACTTCCCATACTAATCCTAATCTTCTTAAAATTAGGTGTCAGTTATGGAGTCCTGATTCCCAGCTAGTAATATGGAAGCTTTTGCTTTTGTATCCTCTTTGAGAAAACAAATGAGCCCATCTCAGTGTTGAATTGTTGTAACTTTGGTTTTGCCATCTATGATGATGTCCTAAAACCACAGTATTCAGCCCCATGATCTCTTACCAAATTTAGATATGCTACCTAGGTTCTCTTGTCTATCCTGCAGCAACCCGAAGGATTAATCTGGTTTCCTTTTCACTATATATATATGCCTGGCTAAGGGGATGGCATAGTTTTCCATGCTGCCCTCCATTATTGTCAATTTTATTTTTGTCATAAGGGATTAGTGCTGATTATAGTTGGTAAATAAATAAACAGCAGATTGTAAGATAAGCAAGGGGAAGGAACAAAACCCCTCACATTCTTACAGCAGAAGAAGCTAGTTTAGATCTCTTGCTCCCTCATAAAATCATTACCATAGGAGTGAACAGGGAGTATAGCTCACTAAATCTCTCCAAAAAGCAAGACTTGGAAGAAAGCACTTTAGATCAGCACTGTAGTATAAAATATAATGTGAGCCACATATATTTAAATTTTTCCAGTAGCAAACTTTAAAAAGTATTTTTAAAAGGCAACATTAATTATAATAAAATACTGAGCTTAATATATCCAGAATATTATGATTTCAACATATAATCAATATGAAAATTACTACTGAGATGTTTTTTATTCTTTTTCTAGTACTAAGTCTTTGAAGTCCAATATGTATTTTCTACTTACCGTAACTTCACTTCAGACTAGCCACATTTCAAGTGCTCAGTTGCCACTGGAGGATGGTGGTTGTCATATTGGACAGTGTAGCTCAAGGTAAAATATATATAAGTAAAGAGCACTCTTTTTTGACTGAAGAAAACATTTTACATATCTAGACACATCATCCAAGAGAGTCCAGCCAAATCTAGATCAGTCTTCCTCCTTGAATTTTCTCTCAGTTGGGGGTACAATCACTGCTCAGGGAATATTCTGATTTTAGGAACTGCTACTCTTCTAATAATTCTTGCCCCAGAGGCCTTAAATCTACTCAGAGCAGGCAGAATCGATGTATGGGAAAGGGGTTTGTCATCTGTGAGAACTACTTACTCTCTAAGTAATGTTAATTTTGACTTTCTAAATCTCTGTTTCCTCACCCACAAAATGGGATTCACAATATTACTTTCCTCATAAAATTGTTGTGGAAATTAAACGACATCATGAGAGTAAGAGATCAGCATAGCACCTTTGTCAATAATTATTGCTCAATAAATGTTAACTGGCATTATCCATTCTTCCATATTTCAAAGCTAATTTAACGTAACTGTATATTAACAATGCTGGCTCATAGTGGACCTTCACAAAACATTTGCTTATGGAAAGTGCCTATCAATTAAATGTCCAGTAGTTTTTACTGCCAGTTTTGGTTATTTTGATATTTTATGAACCTTAGAAAATCACCACTTATGTGATAGTGCTGGACAGTGGTGGAGGTGATCTTTTCCTTTTCTTGGCTTCCTGCTCTTCTTCCTTCTGATAGCAGAAAATGACAGGATATCAAGCACTGAGCTTTACCATCATCTTCCCTGAGAATGGGAAACCCCGATTATGTTTTCCTACTGTCCAAGCAAAAAGTTCTAATAAACCTAGTGTTGAAACATAAATAAATTAGATTATTGCTTTTTAAATGAACAGTGTGGTTATATCTCAGTCTACTTGAGTGTAAATGCACATGCCATGTAGCTTATATACTTTTGATTCTGTATAATGCCTCTGGTTATTCTCACAGTCGTAATAGTCAAATACATTTATTTGTCCAGGAAGAAATGGATGTGGATTTCACAGATGATAGACTTGTCTCAACTTTTCTCCTGATAGTAAAAATTCAATTTCCCTTTTTATTATTTTAAAAACAGAAATAATTTCACCTGATAAAATGTAAATGTGGTTAACACATCCTCCATCTCATCCATTAAAGAGCTTGTTAAGTTCAAACTTGTTTACTGTACCCATTCCTACCCTCAACTTCATTTCGTATCATTTTATCTTGACATTTTTAGTATTCTCCTTGTGCTAAAGAAAGTTTCTTTCTTCAATAATTGATAAGGTAAAGAAACCTAAGACTTCACAACTGGTTCATTTTTTACTCAGATGGTTCTGCAGCCATCATCTACAGCAGAAAGCACATTCTTTCCCTGAGGCCAAAACAATTACCTCTGACATCATAAAGAAGTTGAACTGGCACATGTGAAAAATGCTTGATGCATTTCATTCAATGAAAAGAGCAGCAAAAGGCTAAAGGTTTTTTTGTAAGTGGTATTAAGAGATATTGAACATAAAGAATATGTAGCTATGATGCATAGGTATAACTTTTTAAAAAATAATCACAATTTTACTTGCATTCTTGAAATCCAAGCAATGGTCAGTCAAAAAGCAATTAGTCTTGTCACAGAATGAGGAATTATATGTGCTTTCTGCCCTGAAGAATGCCTAAGTCTTTTAGAGCAGTTTTGGAGAACAAAGTGGCATGTAATCAACAGTATATGTAAAAGACAGATATGACAGTATAAAAGGATAGGATCTCTTTCGTTCATGCATCCCAAGCCTCTGGATAATGTAAATACAATTAATATACAGACAACAGAGTGTTAAATAAACAGCATCAACTGAACACAGCAGCACTTAACATAGGGCCAGAAGCACAGACTTCTTTTTCTGTTATATAGATCACTTTGTCGTTGTTGTTGTTAAGTCTGTACCATTATGATGGAGGAGGATGGTATATTAGAAATACTGCTCTGGGACAGAAGATTCCTGGGTTCTCTTCTTAGCTGCACTACTAAGTGTGATATCACTAAACTCAGATTCTCTTGAGTTTCAGTTTCCTCATCTGTAAAATGAGAGAATTGTATTAGATGCTCTCTAAGGTCTTTTTCAGCACAAACATCCCCTAATTCTAATGCTGTTATAAACCTACTTCTGGTCCCTGTGGAGAGGACATAGAACCTACAAATGTAGCCTCAGTGAACAGTGAAGGATAAATGAGCAATACTCTTCATGTGATTTCTCAGGTTCCTGTTCACATGTGAATTACTTTTTCTAATTAAAATGAAATCTATATTGTTTTGTTGTTCAGGAGAGAATAACTAAGTAGAAATAAATCATACAGTAACTTATATATTCCTTTTATTCTATCAGCAAGTAGGATGTATGCCTTAAATTGTTTTGCTTTTTCCAATGTCAAATGTCCCAAATACAACCCTTAGTCTAAGATTCTGTCTTATTTGGTATTCCTTAAGCATGATTTTCAAATTTCTGCTTCTTCTGCTGATAGCATTTTATTATTCTATTCTTCCCATTCCTCAGGCTCTATCCATCTGCAGCCTTCCTTCATAGGCCAGCTCAGGTACAATGAATCAAATTCATTTCTCAGCAAGTTTCACCAAAAAAGCACCAGGAATGTAAATCAATAGTAGTGAAAGCCCAACATGAAATGTTAACATGAAAAAATGAGTTCAGGGCTTCCCTGGTGGCGCAGTGGTTGAGAGTCCGCCTGCCGATGCAGGGGACACGGATTCGTGCCCCGGTCCGGGAAGATCCCACATGCCGCGGAGCAGCTGGGCCCGTGAGCCACGGCTGCTGAGCCTGCGCGTCCGGAGCCTGTGCTCCGCAATGGGAGAGGCCACAGCAGTGAGAGGCCCATGTACCACAAAAAATAAAAAATAAAAAAAAAGAGTTCAGTGTGATGGCATGTATGATTTGAAGTTGTGTGGGAATGTTAACTCTGAGGCAGAGACATATATGATAAAGAAGAGAAATAAGCTGCTGTTAAGAGAGCAGAAACATGAAGAGAACCGCTGTCCATAGCAGAACATTGGGATGACTACAGTGGTCACTTCTCTTTTGGGCCTGTTCTTTCTGCATTATTACTCTTGCTCTTGCCCTTCCCAAGCTGAGTTACTTGGGCTCTTCTCATCCATGTACTGATATCCTCTCCCCCTCAGTTTATCAGCCCAACAAAGAAATGTCCAAGTGTGATGTGTGTGTGTGTGTATGTGTGTGTGTCAGTGATTCAGTGATCTTTTTGCCCAGACAATCCCATTTAGACTAAGTATGTTTGCAAGATTTGGCCTTTAGCCATACTGGGCATTAAAGTGCTTTGTTGAAAAAAAGAGCTGCCAGTTTCTGGAGCTGAATAATGATTCTCCCATAGATGGAAGAATCTGCCACCATCAATGTTTCTATTAAATTGCATTTTTTTTCTTCTCTACACTTACAATAAATCTCTCATGTGGAGCAACATGAGTGAATCTCTGTAGTTTGCAACCACAAATATCAACTAAAATGATAAATATTTGTTGCTTGATTTCAAAGTTTGTGTATCTTGGGATGAGGGTAGGAGAGAAATGGACTGTATATTATTTATTTCTTCTTCTGATAATTGTCATTGAGTGATTGTTATAGGTAAGCAGAGGATCTATTTTCTAACATGCGTTAATTTAAACATTAATTTCTTATGGTTTTCTGATGCTCTTCTATTTGCAAGACAGTTACTATTTCAAATTTACATATGGTGAATAGTTGGCAAGTGACTGAAGTGAGAAATGAAACCTGGATGGATCTAATAGCTCCCTTTCCATGGCATCCCACAGCCTGTAAATCATTTTAATGTAGCCTTTAAGCTACATTATCTGACACCATGTTCTACCTTTCCCTTCCCCTCCCCTAAATCTACACCAGCCACACTGGCCCTTTTCCTATTTCTTGAATACCTCAAGTGATTCACTTCCTCAGGACCTTTGCACTTGCTGTCCCCTATGCATGGAAAATCTTTCCTCAGATATACACTCAATTTATTCAGATCTCTGATTAAAATTTATCTCCTGATATATGCATTCTTTGATCATTCATTCCAAATGACTACCACTCATTACCCTCTGTCCCCTAATATTTCCTTCTGTTTTTCATAGTCCTTAGCACTATCTGACATTATTTTATGTTGATTTTCTCTCACTATTTTAAAAATATAACATCTTCAAAGTAAGCATTCATCACTGCAGAAGTTTTCTCTCCTGGTCACTGTAGAATCAATAAAAACTACTATAGTATCTGTCACAGAGTAATTGTTCAATAAACATTTATTGAATGAATAAAGCAAAAAATTAGTATAGGAAAATAAGTTGAAATTCTCATAGAGTTCATCAAAAATAAGTCAAGAGAAAAATGAACAGGCAAGTAAACTCTTCATGACTCTAAAATTTATTTCAAGGTTTTTTTTAAATGAATCTGAGTACACTGATACCCTTTAGCTGGGTGAAAATAAGCCTTCGCTCTCTGGTTATTTAAATAGCAATATCTCTTAAAGTGACATATCACTTAGATCAATACTCCTTTGGAGGAGAAAAGATAAACTGCTCTCTTGAGTTTCTGATAAATTTTATGAATCAAAATTATTACAGTTGAAAACATTCATTTAGCCGCTAGTTCAGTTGATTTTTAAATCCTCTGAAATTATGCCATAAACATAACAAAAGTTAAAAAATACCTTTTCTTTTTTGATATGTTAGCACAAATGGCTATGTATATAAAGCAGTGTTTAAGCAATCTAAGTGATGGGTTATTTAGAAAATACACAGATTTTTCTTCTTAATTTAATCTAAATTGAATCAGATTTTACAAGTAAGCCCTAATGGCAGTTTAAAAGCCTGGTAAAAGCAGAATGAGTGCGGAATGTTATAATACCTTATGCTTCTGTAGTTTTTCCCTTGAATGAATGTAAGAACTGTGTTAATGCAGTATTTCTTGCCTGCCTGTTTATCAAACCACGGTAGGGTCAGACTTTCTGGGACTAAACTGGTAGCCTTTGAGTATAAAGAATGTCAGGTAAATGGATGTAAATTGTCTGTGTCTTGACCTCAGGGCTCAGACACAGCATCAAGGGACAAGTGTTCCACAAACCCAGCCCATTAACCAAGAAAGCCCTCTGCCTGTGTATAGGGACAGAAGGTTACCAACAGCATGCAAGTAAAAACCTCACTGTCACTTAGTCACGATTTTTCTTCCACGTGTAAAAGAATGCATTCTGTGTGCCAACATTGTTCAGCTTGCAAATTCTGTCTGCCCAGTTCTAAGACACTGACTATCCACCTAAAGGTCTGATTAAGAAGGAAAAATAGAGTAGTCTCCAGGGGTATACTAATTTCAAGCTTATGTGAGTGTTCCCGTAGATAAATTTACCAAGGTTACAATGTGCTTGCCTGGCAATTTATCTAGATTACTGAGAAGAGAGTGCTGTAGGAAAAAACCTTCCCTCAAAGCTAAAATAATCGTTTCTATCCATTAGTTATGAAGAAGTACCTAAAGAAACTCCAATCCAAACAGAACTGTTGAGTGATAAAGATATCAGTACTGCTCTCTCTGAAGGACCTATACTCAGTATGTTAATAGGAAAGAAGGAAGGGAGGGAGAGAGGATGGATGGGAGACAGACAAATAGATGCAAGTAAGACAGTATACTTCCTACTCTAGTTAACCAGCTCTTTTAAAACCAAATTAATTTTGCTAAACCTTGTACTTTCTTTGAGATGTATGGAATATAGGGAAGAGGTTGCTAAATCAGAAATGCTCAGTATTTATTTGAATTAAGACCTTTGTGCTAGGATTGTCATTGAAAGATTTTACCCAGAAAACCTATAAATAAAAAGATTCTGGAATGCTTTCTACCTGATTCATTCAAGTTGTTTATATATGGGCAGACTTCACTCTTTGCTTCTTGGGATCATTTGTGAACTCCTGATAAGAGCTGGGCACTGTGTTAAGTTGGGAGTATAACTGTCAATGAAAACATAAAGGATTCCTGTGCTCTGGAAGATTAGGTATTAGTAGGGGAGACAGATATTAATAAAAATATAACACCCACACAAAAAGGCACCAAGTTATTATAAACACACACATACAAATGTAAATAAAGGTAAATGTAAAAAATAACCACACTATTAGTGTGATGAAGGAAAACTCTGTGCCACAGCAAGCATGTACTTAGTCTAAAGGAACAAGGAAGGAGTTTTAAAAGATGTGGTGTTTGATTGTAATTATGTGATGGGATGGAGTTAGTTGTTAACTAAAAGTATTGTGGTAATCATTTTGCAGTATATATGTGTACCAAATGTCATGTTGTACACCTTAAACATACACAATATTAAAAGTCAATTATATCTTTAAAAAAGATATTTGAAGAGAGAGTAGAAGAGTTTAGAGGAGATAAACTGGAAGGCAGCAGGAGCATTCAATACGGAGGTACAGCAGTGGGGGAAAGGGAGCCAAGATATCAGAAGGAGGACTGCAGCCCAAAGGAAAACACATCCTAGGGCTGGTTGAGGGTGGAATGGTAGACAGGCTTGTATCATTCAGAGCCTTTTCTTTCCCATTACCTACAAAGAATGTAAAGCATAATAAAAGATTCCAGATGGTTTCCCACGGTGATTTTAAAGTCCATGACATCCTAGGGTTATTATAGTCTCAAATACCTAAAACAAATGATAATTAAACAAACAAAAAAAAGCCCACTGGTTTGCAAATAATAATTTGGAAAAAGATAATCTGAATTTTTAGAATTTTTACCTTACTGAGATTAGAAATGCATGTGCTCAAGTGATTAATGTAAATTATAATTAATGGGTAAACACTTTAAAAGATATAGCTAAATATTTTAATGACTACACACAAATTAGTATTTTATATTTGGAGAGTTCTATATTGTGTTTTTGGTTCAAATAGTCTTGTAGAAATTATTTTTATTTTGTGTTTTGACTGTCTAAAGAATGAATTATTAGGTTTTACATTTGAGCTGTGATATAATTGGCTAAATAGAAATCTTTTAAAATCTCTAAGGTATCTTGCAAAGAGGTCACCAGGAATATAAATAAAGCAGAGAAGAAAAATTGCTTTTAGAAATGTTTGGGCTCTAGAGAGCTGTTTTCTTTTATATTTAATTTAGCTTCCTTGCTGTGACTTCTTGGTTTTTGAAATAATAAAATGAGATCATTTAAATAGATGAAGACAAAATCATTAATTTGTTTGTGATGAACACAGTTGTCAAGGTCTGCCAGAAATAAATATGTCCAAGTATAACACCGCCAGGATTTTTAGTAGTAGTTTTTAAATGATTTGTACTGCTATGCCTGCATATCGCCATAAAATTTTTCTAACTATATTAATGTTCTTCCTGATGAAAACAGTTCTACTTCTGTGTCATTTATGTGAATAGAATTATGAGAATCATAAAGGACATTTCATATTTAAGTACTGAATTTCTGTTTATGAAAAGATATTTTCCCTTTATGCCTATAGGCAATTGTGTTTGGGGTCCTATTTTGAGTTAGCTAGGCCATTCTTAAGTTTTGCTGTGAGTATAGCAAGTGTACAAATATCTACACAGCTGATTTTATTTGCACCTTACTAAATATTTGCTAATATTTGACTAATGTTTGGTTATTTGTCTCACTCTTAACTCCACCTATTACTAGAATAACTTAAATTATTCACATATTATTATTTTTTTAACATCTTTATTGGAATATAATTGCTTTACAATGGTGTGTTAGTTTCTGCTTTATAACAAAGTGAATCAGCTATACATTTACATATATCCCCATATCTCCTCCCTCTTGCATCTCCCTCCCACCCTCCCTATCCTACTGCTGTAGGTGGTCACAAACCACCACCGAGCTGATCTCCCTGTGCTATGCAGCTGCTTCCCACTAGCTATCTATTTTACATTTGGTAGTGTATATATGTCCATGCCACTCTCTCACTTCGTCCCAGCTTACCCTTCCCCCTCACCATGTCCTCAAGTCCATTCTCTACATCTGTGTCTTTATTCCTGTTCTGACCCTAGGTTCTTCATAACCATTCTTTTTTTTCTTTTAGATTCCATATATATGTGTTAGCATACCGAATTTGTTTTTCTCTTTCTGACTTACTTCATTCTGTATGACAGACTCTAGGGCCATCCACCTCACTACAAATAACTCAATTTCATTTATTTTTATGGCTGAGTAATATTCCATTGTATATATGTGCCACATCTTCTTTATCCATTCATCTGTTGATGGACACTTAGGTTGCTTCCATGTCCTGGCTATTGTAAATAGAGCTGCCATGAACATTGTGGTACATGACTCTTTTTGAATTATGGTTTTCTCAGGGTATATGCCGAGTAGTGGGATTGCTGGGTCATATGGTAGTTCTATTTTTAGTTTTTTAAGGAACGTCCATACTGTTCTCCATAGTGGCTGTATCAATTTACATTCCCACCAACAGTGCAAGAGTGTTCCCTTTTCTTCACACCCTCTCCAGCGTTTATTGTTTGTAGATTTTTTGATGATGGCCCATTCTGACTGGTGTGAGGTGATACCTCATTGTAGTTTTGATTTGCATTTCTCTAATGATTAGTGATGTTGAGCATCCTTTCATGTGTTTCTTGGAAATCTGTATACCTTCTTTGGAGAAATGTCTATTTAGGTCTTCTGCCCATTTTGGGATTAGGTTGTTTGCTTTTTTGATATTGAGCTGCATGAGCTGCTTGTGAATTTTGGAGATTAATCCTTTGTCAGTTGCTTCATTTGCAAATATTTTCTCCCATTCTGAGGGTTGTCTTTTCATCTTGTTGATGGTTTCCTTTGCTGTGCAAAAGCTTTTAAGTTTCATTAGGTCCCATTTGTTTATTTTTATTTTTATTTCCATTTCCCTAGGAGGTGGACCAAAAAGGATCTTGCTGTGATATTAGTTTTTCCTTTATACTGTTAGGACATGTAAAATTTTAAGAAATTTGATACTGATCATAATTTAAAGATTTATCCAGATATGAGTGTTCCAGGTTTCCATTTTTTTAATAATAATTGGGCAGGTTTCCATTTTAAGGTTATGTTTAGCTCTTCTACTTCATAACATTTAAACTTTAATTGATATTTTACAGAATTTCAGGGATTTATTTAGTTTTTCAAATCTCAAACGTCCATTAGCCATAAAATCCATGCTTACTTTTAACAATAGCTATTTTAATTCCTTTGGAAAATGCTTTTATTTTTCAATATACCTTTTTTAATGAGAAATTTAAATGTAAAAATAAAAAAAGTAAGGAATATAAGTACAGTTGTGTGTTTGTACCATGGATTAGAGAATTGATTTTTAGAAGCCAAGTGATGCACGTATGTACTGTTCTATCTATTCTTTTTTCATGCCCACACATATATAACATGCAATTCTCTGTCTTATACATCTCTCCTGGTATTTTTTTCTAGTGCTTTGTATAGAGTAGTTATTTAATAATAATATTTGTTGGTAGAGATGAAGAAGGAATGGACAAATCAGAGTGTCCTCTGTGGGACAAGTTAGCAAAAGATTTCATAGAAAGTGTTGGGGAAAACCATCCATACTACAGATGTTTATTAATCACGGATGGTGTAACTTTTTGACCAAAATGTTATCTAAATTTTTTCACAGAATTGTAGAGGTAAAAGTGACCTTATAAAGCAAAAAAGTAAATTTTTTTCTTGTATGTGTGCATGTTTTTTTTTGGAGGGTGGGGAATGAAAGGGAGGAGAAATAATTTGCATAGCTTGAATTTGAAAAAAAAAAGAAATCCCTGCGTATTTTAACTACTATCAGATTTTCAGCATTTATAGGCTAATTAGAGAGCCCGTCCTTTTTTAAAAAGATGCAGTATCATTTGACTTTTGGCATCCATTTGCACCGAAGTAGCCCACACTCACCAGGCTGCTCGTGGCTATTGACACCACAGCAGAGACCTCACTTTGATGTCTTCCTGATTCCCACTGATAGATCTGTTGCATTAGGCCTCCATGCCTAAGTGTTGAAACACAGCCCATTGATTCCATGGAGCTTCTGTCGTTTATAATAAACAGGCTTACATTCCCCTTAAAATCATAGAAATCTAGACTCTGAGGGTGCAAGGTTCATCTTGTCTATTTTCCTTGCGAACCCCCATAGGAAGCTTGATTTCTATTTGGTATAAAATCCCTGTTTCCTGCTATCTATATTATTTATGACACCCTTGATAATACGATCTCCCTAGGAACCCATGTCTATTATTTAAAAATGTAATCCTATTTTGAGATTAAAGGTTTGAATGCTCTTCATTTTCCTTTAAATTATCTGTTTATTAAAAATATAATTTTGATTGTTGCAGCATAGGACAGAGTAGTGAGATTTAGAAGTCAGTTGTTAATATCATCTGAAATGATAGGACCTTCCATATTGAGTGCCGTACTGACTATTGCAAACAACTCCCTTATATCAAGTTGATACTTGGTTTCTTCCCGTAGAATCCATTTACACCTGTTATAGTCTATTCATAAAGAATGTATATCATTCCTCTCCCCATGACAATCCTTCTGCTATTTGAGAACTTCCTTTTCTTTAAAACATCTTTCCAAGTTAGACATTCCCAGTTGCTTCAACATTTCCTTGTCATCCTGTTTGTCATTGCACACCACCCTCCCTCGCCCTTTTTAAATTACTTTAAAAGTGTGGAATCCTAGATTATGTCATATCTTTCAGATGTTGTCTGCACAATGAACAGTGGCATGGGACTATAACTGCCCTGCCCAGGCCCACATAGGACACTCCCAATAATGTAGCCTAAAATTGAGTGAAGTTGTTTCAGTTTTATCACATTTTTCATATGCATTGACTTTATTGCTCATTAAAATACCTATGTTAAACTTCCTTCTATCTACAGTATATATTTATTTAGTTGAGTGTATGTACATTTTTTTTTTTAACTAAAGGAATGATTTTACAGGTTTGGGTACTGTCATCTAGTTAGAGTCAACAAAATACTTGATAAGCAAGGAATGTAAATATATTTTTGGCTTCCTTTTTTTTTTTTTCTAACTTTAAGTCATTCTTAATATTCACCCGGGTCCTACCTCTATAATGTCATTTATTTCTCCAGATGCAACGAGAATGGGTTAGTACTAAGAGATAAGCATAAGAGGGTAGAGAAGCTCTTTTACATGAACATGAATGAGGGAACAGCCTCAAATTATAGAATAAATATTTATTGAAGATTTATTGTATAATACTATAGTAAGGTAAGCTAAGAGTGGAATAAAAAATAATTAAAAGAAACACAGTGAATCCCCAGTCTTAGGAAATGTTTTATACATATTATAGGAAAATATATACATAAAATAAAGGACTCTTTCTGAGCAAATATATTTGAACAAATATAAAGCAAATTCAAAAGGGCAAAATGTATAATTGAATGGCAAAGGATGGAAACTAAGGAGATATTCTGAACAGGATATGAATAGCTACACAAAGCATCTTTGAAGAGTTTATGTTTGCATATCTTGGAAGAAATGTTCAAGGACAAGACTTCCAAAAAACTGTGGTATGTTGAAATAGTGTTCTTCCTATTACTAGAAATAGACTGATCTGATTAATCATATTTCTGATGATTATGGTGGGAATTCATGAATTTTCTGACAGGTCTGCTACCTGACCTCTGCATTCTTTCTACCTTTGATATCCTATGACAAAGAAAGTAAAGAATAAAGTTTCTTAAAAATCGTTTCTCTCTTTACCTACAGCTGTGCTTAGATATCTCAAAGAAATCAGAAACATAAAGTCTGACCTCACAGGAAATTACCAAAAATGAAAGAATAGTGCAGTAGTATGTTAAACAATGATTTGCCACACCACCTGGAATTGGCAAGTAAGAAGTCATGTTTTTCAGAGATCCATGTAGGCCAGTAACGTCAGATTAGTTTTCTTTAAGAGGTATAAATTGAGTGGTGCTTTGAAAGCAGAGAATGAAAGTAAGATTGATATTCCAGGGGAGACTTTCAGTAGACAGTGAGCCATGGAAACATAAAGCAACAGGAGAGAGAAGAGGATGATGAGAAAGCCATCTTCATGTCATCTCACCCTAGGTCAGGACCTTATTCACTCTAAAGGGCTTGGCCATCCCAGAAGTTGTGAAGGGCCCAGGCTATTTCTAGAGTGGTGCCTTTCAACTAATGCTGGCTCATAGTTCCAATTTCATGCTGATTGCCAACTAGTCTTCATACCTTTAGTCTCCTTGATACTCATCTTTGGGGTCCTTAGCCTTTAATCATCCAACACACCATGTCAGATCAATCTTCTGAAAATACTACTGTGTTTAAGAATCTGTAATTATGGTCAGTAGTCCATGTCTATTCCATATAGACTGATGGTAAATTTCATCCATAGTAATATTTCTAATAGTTATTTATCGAAGATTTAACATGTATAAGGAACTGACCAAACATCTTCCATGCATTACTTAATTCTCATAAAAAACCCTATGAAATTGGCAACTTAACTTTAGGACACACAGTCTAGTATTTGATAGTATGATGCCTGTATCAGTTCATTCATTCGATTACTCATTCAACAAATATTTATTAAATGTATATTATACATTGGGCACTAATGTAGGATGGTAGATCTCAGCTGGGGACAGTTTTGCCCCCTAGGAGATGTTTGGCAATGTTTGGAGATATTTTTGTTTGTTACACCTGAGGGGAGTGGCTACTGACAGCTGTGGGGTAGAGGTCAGGGATGCCACTAAACCTACTATGCACAGAGCAGCCCCCCACAGCAAAGGATTATCTGGACCCACATGTCCATCGTGCTGAGGCTGAGGAATCATGATGTAAGGTTAACACATATCAGGCCTAACAAATCACACACATCTCTGCCCTTGTAGAGCTTGTTATTAGTTTGGAAAGCAGATATAAAATCAGTAACCACAAAATTAAATACATAGGTATTAAATGTGATAAATCAATGGAAAATAATATATAGGGTGCTATAAAAGAATAAAACTGGAGGGTTAATTTAGATTCTGTTTCAGGGAAGTGCCAGGGAAACCTTTTAGAAAGAAATATTTAAACTGAAATCTAATGGAAAAATAAGAGTTCACAAGGCTAAGCATGTGCAGAGGATCTGAAGAGCAAAGGAACATTATACTTTTGAAGAGCAGGAGAAAAGCCAGTGGGAATGGACCAGAGTGAACTGGGTGTGTGTAGATGAGACAGGAGCTGGTCTTTGATTGTCTTATGTATATGTCTTTCTAATAAGTTTGCAGATTCCCATGAGGAGAACATAACAAATACAGTATTCATTTTCTATCCTATGGAGCACTTTGAACAATATCGGGACATAATAGGTACACAATAACTTCTTGCTAACTTGACTCGTGCATTTTTCCAAGAAATCCAATTTCTAGATTGTATTATGCCTGTTTCCACTTTTGGGGAATTGTATTGCCTTTGACAATCTTTCTGATTAATTCAGGGATTGCTTCCCATTGAGGACTCAGCCCTGAGCACTGCCATTGTCAGGCACTCACCGTGTCTGCAGACTGCCCGGGGCTGCGCTAAGCTTTTTATATAACCACTATTAGTAAATCACTTCTTGTCAGCTGGCCTTATTTGGAATTTGAATAAAACTACAGATTATGTTATTCTTCCTGAAGAATTCTTACTAAGTACCATTTTCCTCTACTAAGTATTTGTAAATTGTTTAAATGTTTAGGACAAATAGTCACTTTACTATATGAAGAATATCAGATGGTTTATAAAGATCCTGAATTATCACAATCCACATTAATACTTGGAATAAGCTAATATAAATACTCATAAAATATATATAAAGAAAAACCCTTTGGAATCTGAGATTTTCGTATGAAACAATTTTCAGATATTAACATTGGAGGATGAATTTTTCAAAGGTCCTGTTAGACAAAGGGAAATGTCCTAAAAAGAATACTTTGTGTTCATTCCAAATACTCCCTGAATTTATATTATATTTTGTAAAGTAAGTGAAGGTGTCAATTTAGATCAGTGAATTCAAAAATTCTTCACATTTTTAAAAAATGATTAATACATACTTTTTTTATAATCTTAAATAAAATTTAAAATCATCTTGGGCCGAACTGGAATTTTGATTAAGCTTCTTCTAGAGAAATAAATGACTGATCTTTAAAAATTCATAAAAGAATGACCTGTTTTTATTGTAATAGGTAAATAAAATACCTCTATGAACAGCTATATATCACATACATAGTTGATCTCCTGCAACTTAAGTATGCTGAATTTTAATATTTTGTTAGATTACTTTCTAAAGTGTTTCTTGGTATATTTAGCATATAATCAGTGTTCTGTGTGCTCCATAAATATTATTGTGACAGGATGAATAAATAATCATTAAAGGGCTAATTGTGTCATATACCCTGAAATATAAATTGACAAATTGTGTGTGTGTGTGTGTGTATATATATATATATATATATATATATATATATATATGTATATATATACACATACCTACAAATACACACAGCCTTTTTCATATCATTTTAATAAAACTTTTGCTTTGGGCAATATTTAAATTTAGGGAAATTTTAAAAATCTCTATCACTTTGCTCTTTTCTTCATTCTCTTGATTCATGAATTGCTTGCTTTCTGGAGTTAGCCTGATATTCTTCCAAGGCAGCAAAAATGGTGCAAACTTATCAAAAGGTTAGTTCAAGCTCATGTTCCTTTGGCCTCTTGCCACCCAGGGGTAAGGTTCCTGGCAGAGGACTATATAGTCACTTCAGAGAATACTTTTGTTTGAAGGAGTAAAAAGGAACAAAATATATGAAAAATTCATGGTCCTTCATTGGCATGCATACTGTTATTCGATTTTCATCAGACAGTAAATGAGAAGAACCTGAAGTCTTGTCTGTGTTAACAGAGCTCTTTTAGATGCTGGACGGCCCCTGTAAATAAACACTCAGCATGTCATGAAAAATTCTACCACTGCATACAAGAATAGATTTTGTCACATTGGGGCCTAAATATAGGCAGTGATTTTCATGACTGGCCACTATTAATAAAACATTTACATTAATAACAAAATGCATGGAAGAGGAGATGCATCATGAGATAAAGTTACCATATAGGGTCCAGAGGCAGGTGTGAGATTTACAGTTCATTAGGCATGCTGATTACATTCAGAATTAAATTAATATAGAGAAATAAGAAGAATATCAGTTTTTGCAAGTATATTTTGGAAAGCACTTTCTGCCTAATCTTTGAGCTAAGTGCTGCAGGTGAGGTTGAGGAATTTTCTATCTATAACAAAATTTAAAACATATTGAATTGAATTGCAGTGACATACCTTAAATATTCAGCTTTCTCTAAATGATAATCATCTTTAAGTCATATATATGTGAATGAGAGGCAGTGTGTGATTTATGTTATTAGAATAGCATAGCACGTTAGAGCTGAAAGTTAGAAATCATCTAAAATTGTCTGCTTCATTTTGCAGGTGATGAAACTGACACCAGTAGAGTCAAATGATTTCTCACATTTTCATGATAAACTTCTAAACTTTTTTTTCATTATTTCCTCCCTCTACCAATCTATTTAGCTTTTATTATCACAGAAAAAAAAATTAAATATCACACTTTCACTTTTAGAATTCTAAAATTAAGCTTTGGTCCATTGCTTCTTATTTATTATTTAGTAATTTCCAGGTTAATATCATTGCAAAAACATAACAATGGGCTTATGTAAATACATGATCTATTTCATATAGATGACTTGTTTTGGGAGTAGGGAAAAATGTGCTAAAGGGCTCAACATGCATTTTGCAATATGTAAGAGACAGGCATTTTTATTTAGCTGTTGATCTGTTGCTTTTAGCCAATGAAGCAAGGAATGTGCTTTGGTTTGCTTTTCTCACAGCTACATTCCTCATATGTCTGAGTGACACAAATAGACAGGCTGACAACAGATTTATTACCTAAAGCTCAGCTGAAAAATTAAATGATACAGCTAAAAGTCATAGTCTGCCTGAGCACCCTCTTGCCATTACAGGAGTGAGTGAGCACTAAAAAACCCAGAATAATAAAGTGGTGAACTATTTGGGAGAAAAAGAAATTGGGAATAAATCACTAATTTGATCAGTCTTGAGTGACTGACTAAAACAGGGAAATAATTCTTTAAAAATCTGTCCATCTTTAAATTCTTTGCCTTTCTAGTCCTTTCCAGTAATCTATTAGGTTATCTCCCCACATTTTTAAAATGTGATAGACTTTTTTAATAGGAATTTTCCATCTTTCCTCAGATTATCTGTTGAGCATTACTGGAAGCTCGTTTCAGCAGAATGGTATGTGAAGGTAGTCACCAGACTGAAGTTAGAGGCCAGAAGAATGTTTAATTTACATATTTTCAGATGACACTGCATATATTAAATACATAATTTAAGGTAGCTAAAAATAATCATTTGTACAATAAAATTGGCAAGACCATTAAATTTTTTTTATTTTTTTTATTGAATGTCATAATAATTTCTGAAATGAGATTGACTCAAAAGCTTCCTTTTAAAATATGAGCCAAATTAGCATTCTGTATTTGGTACAACGATGGTCTTGAATTCCACTTTATTGGAGGTAGTTTTGCATGTCTTTCTTTTATATTGTTTCAAGAGGAACATTTAATGACTCTTGTGTTATTTTTTTAAATTTCCACAATCATGATAGAATTATAAGAAAATGAAAATATGTTCAAGTCTGGGAAATTTTGGTTGGTTTGAACAACATGCCCAAAGGTAAAACTAATCTCATGTCTTATTATGTGCCAATACTTTCTTCTTTTTTATGATTAAGTTAAAAAATTATTTACAAGGGTTGCAGGATGCATTATCCCAGTGTACTTATACAGTGAGGGTGAAATAACATGAACAGAATAAAAATATCTTTACTTTGAGTGCCACTTAGGTAAGAAGTATGTATGATCACAGAAGTATATCTTCTCGGATATACTTCTCGGATATATCGGAAGGAGCTACATCCGAAATCACTGAATTTTTTTTTTTTTTCCAGAGGTAGAATACAGGTGAAAGAGTTGGGAGTGGGGAGAGGTGGGCAAAATAGTTTTGACAGTTTGCTCTTCCATCTAAAAGCCTCAAAGTTCTCTAATGTATTTATTCAGAATTATCCTCACATGATATTGCTCTTTATGGTTGTCTGATTTGCTTATGTGATACTTTCTCTAGCTTAGGTTAAAAATAGAATGAATGCAATAGAGCTGTGGAGTCTTTTTTGATGAATAGAAACATTAGTGGAAATCTAATAAATTCAGACATAAAATATTGATTGATCTTTCTCTACTTATTCTCGTGAATTCTTTTAAAATTACAACATCTTATATTTTCAATATTACATGAAAAGCAAAATATAAGGCTAAAGTTTGCTCTCCAAATTATGACTGATTTATCCTTTGTGACGCTGAAGGTCAAATTCTTTTATTGAGTAATTATAGTAATGTTTAACATGACAAAATGCTCAGATAGCCTAGGATAATAATGAACCAACCTGGTGCCAAGAGGAAAACTGTCTTTTTATACTTTCAACTATGTTCTTTATTCCCTCAGGTATTTAAAATACAGTGGAAATGTTAGTAGAATCCAGATATACTAATTTTTTGTCTTTCTCTTTACTTCTACAACATGTGACTCTTAAGAGAATAAACCCTTTAGATAAGTAATCACTACAATTATTCAATATGTCATAATATTAGTAGGTCTAGATCTGCATGCCTCTAATGTGTTTGTGTGTGGAGAGCTACCCTCCTCAGAAACCCCTAGCAATCATTTCTCCTGAATATAACTGGAACAGTATTATACAATGTGTTCACACCTATTCACAGGCCAGCACTACCATTTGCAAGGCATGGAACAAGAGAACAAATGGAAGCCCACATACAATAGGTCTTAATATTTAAAATTTTCAAATCATGCTAAGAAACTGTAAATTAAAATATGTTTGAATTGACTACCTTGACAAATTTGACAAATATATCGCCCTGATGATCTGGAAGAATTGGTTTGAATTTAGGGTACTCGGATTCCTTTGAATTCCTCACTTAGCATCGTGATGCAGATAGAGCTGGCCCCTTGTCCCTATCCATTCACTCTTCTACCCCAGACTACATCTTTTGTAAGAAGAGTCTTTGCTTGAAAGTGTGAATGTCCCAGATCATATGTCAGTTCTGCATGCATACCCGTAAAGACAATTACCTGTTAGTTTAGCAGTGGGCAAACCAGAGGAGAGACCCAGGTGAATTCTGAAATGACTTGTTGACCTTTGGATAGCTAGTTTCCAGGGTCTTGTGTACCTGGAACATAGTTGGAGCCTTGCTATTCAAAATGGCCCCCTACAAGCAGAATCAGTAAAACCGGGGATCTTGCTAGAAATGTGGAATCTCTGGCTGCACCTCAGAATTACTTAGTCAGAATCTTTGTTTTAAAGGATCCCCAGTGATTCCTGTGTGCATCAGTGTTTGAGACCCATTGGTATAAAAGATGGCAGTGTGGTTGGCAGGGACTCCAGCTGGGCACATCTCCTTTGCCTCTCAGATTTTTCTCTCTCTGATATCACTAACTTCCAAATATAGGCTATAAGGTACATAAAGATGTATCTTAGTCACCACTGTAGCAACTGGCTATATTGTTTGTTTGGTTTTTTTTTGCAGTACGCAAGCCTCTCACTGTTGTCGCCTCTCCCGTTGCGGAGCACAGGCTCCAGACACCCAGGCTCAGCGGCCATGGCTCACAGGCCCAGCCGCTCCGCGGCATGTGGGATCTTCCGGGACCGGGGCACGAACCCGTGTCCCCTGCATCAGCAGGCGGACTCTCAACCACTGCGCCACCAGGAAGCCCTGTTTTGTTTTTTGAATAAAATTTCAGACCAAAGACATGTTCTAATAGAATAATTTAAATATATAATTCAAACATCCTGTCTCATACTGATAGGAAATAATGATTGTAATAGGAGGCCTCAATTTAAACAATCAAATGATTTATTTGGCTGTAAAGATTTAACTTATTATTATTTGTTTTCTCCTTAACGGCATAAGGTCAAGGTCTGTTCTATACATGTAAATACATACATTTTGCTACATGAAGTATATAAGCAGCTGTTGATTATAGCCCAAATGCTAGCTGCATAAATGCACAGACTACAACCCAGTTCCTTATGTTTAGCATCTAATGTATTTCTAACATTGAAGACTACAGTTAATCATTGATGCTTTTTTTTTTAATTTTAGTTTTACTTCAAGTCTTTCTTTACTTTCTGCCAACATTAATCATGTACATATTGAAAAAAATCAATATGATGGCCATGTTTGTGGTCTCAGTTGCCTTACATGTATTTTTAAAATAACAACACTGGTTGAAATCCTTAAAATGTTAATGAATTTTTATATTAAATATTTAGAAATATAAGGACTTCCCTGGTGGTGCAGTGGTTAAGAATCCTCCTGCCAATGCAGGGGACATGGGTTTGAACCCTGGTCTGGGAGGTTCCCACATGCCACGGAGCAACTAAGCCCATGTGCCACAACTACTGAGGCTGCATTCTTGAGCCCACGAGCCACAACTACTGAGCCTGCGTGCCACAACTACTGAAGTCCACGTGCCTAGAGCCAGTGCTCCGCAACAAGAGAAGCCACCACAATAAGAATCCCGTGCACTGCAATGAAGAGTAGCCTCCACTCGCCGCAACTAGAGAAAGCCCACGTGCAGTAACAAACACCCAACATGGACAAAAATTAATTAATTAATTAATTTTTAAAAAAATTAGAAGTATACATTTATCTTTAAGGTTTATGTGATTGATGACACTATTTTTGATGTTGAATATTGACTTCTATACCAAGAAGAATTACTATTAGAGGGCTAGCAGTATTTGGCCTTAAAAATTATTAATGACTATGTAATTAATTACTTAAAATATTAAAATGTTTAAATCATTTATGTTCATTTTATATAATCAAGTTCCAAAAATTTGGTTTAGAATATTCTAATTTGCTGTCACATATCTAGTTAAAATGTAGTATATGTTAAAAATAGCCCTCAACTGAATTAAAATAGTATTATATATCATACAAGTAACATATGTATATATATTTGATAATTACATTTACTAGATCAACTGAATTTTAACCTCATTAATTATGATTAGTGACCTATAGACTAGAACATTCAAAATGATTTATAGTTAGGAAACTTAAAAGAATGCAGTTATAATAAGTAAAACATAATTAGTCCAGCCAACATTTATTTTATTCATAATTGCTAATAATCTTCTTTAACTTTATGTAAGTTAGGAGATACACAAGCAAAGAAAATAAAAGATTGTGGAGATAAAAATGATAAAGGTGAAAAAAGAGTAATTAAAAATGTGGTAAGGGAAAAATATGATAGAATGGACTTCTGCTTCATGTAAGAATGAAAGATTTGGTAGAAATAATATAATTCAAGAGGAAATAAAGGACATTTGAAATTTTTACATTCTTAGAAGGAAATATGTGTATAAATGCTGTGATTGATTAATAAGTAATATTTGGTGCATTTTATTTTATTCTACTCCTTGGAAGAGGAAGACATTCCAAAGTAGAATAAATCAATGTGCCAATGTGAGAATATGAAATTGAAATGTGTGGATCAGCTAGATATGCATAGTTCTCCCGCTGCTTCAGCTTCAACAGTCTAGAATTCCTCAGCTTGATTTTACAGAAAGCTAGCCATTCTAAAACACAGGGAGTTGTGGGCCATAGGTCTAAAATAGGCACCAGGTATATACATATTCACTCAAAACTCAATAATAAGATAAATACACATTTAAAATTATGTAGAAGACTTGGGCAATCACTTCATCAAAAAAAGATATTTTATGGCAAAGAGGCAAATGAATAGATGCTTCACATTATTTGTCATTAGGAAATACAAATTAAAACCTATTATACCTATTATAATAAGTGAAGAAGTCTGAGCATACCAGTTGTTGGTGAGGATATCAAGGGACTATAACTCAAACTATTGCTGGAAATGAAAAATTCTACAACCACTTTGGTAAACCATTTGGAAGGTTTTAAAAATTAAACACACTCTTATCATATGACCCAGGCTTTCCACTCCTAGGAATTTACCCTAGAAAAATGAAAACATATGTTCATGCCAAGACTTGGATGTAAATGTTCATAGTAACTATACTTTTAATAGCCCAAAACTGTAAACAACCCAAATGTCCATCAGCAAGTGAATGGATAAACAAATTGTGGTATACCCATACAAAGAAATACTACTCAGAAATGCAAAGGAAAGATCTGTCAATGCATACAACAGGATGAATCTCAGTGTTACTGAGTGAAAGAATCCTGACCAAAAAAGAAGCATGTATTGTATGATTCAATTTATAAAATTCTAGAAAAAGAAAGCTAAACTATAATGACAGATCAGTGGTGCCTGGGGATGAAGGTAGGGGTAGGGAAAGGCAGGAGGATGGCATCAAATTGAAGGCTTTTTAAGTATGTGCAATTTATTGTATGTAATTTTTATACCTCAAGCTATTTTAGAAAATACTGCAAAGATAAAATAATGAAAAGTTGGGCACCAATGCAAAACAATAAAACATAATATAGGTCAACATTCTATATCTATATGTAATATATGTGTATGTGTGTGTAAGTGTGTGTGTGTGTGTGTGTAGAGAGAGAGAGAGAGGAGGAGAGAGAGACGGAGAGTGAAATATAAAGTGAGGATAGAAAAAAAAAAAGTGAGGTTAGGGTGGAGGCATCATAGAAGACAGTTAAGATGATGTAGTTCAGGATGGTTGACTGGAGCATAGGTTATCAAGAATTACTGAGGACAGAATAAATAAGTACAGAAAGACGGGTTGAGGCTGTATTGCATCATGATATGGATTTTTCATTGAAAATAAGGAACTGCTGGGTCATGACACGTTTAGAGCTATTCTTTAGGAATTTCTAAGGTTGAGGTATAGATTTGATTTTAAAAAAAAGAAAAGATACTGAAAATGAGCAGATCGTTTATGAGGCAATTATTAAGGTGTAGGAATAGCCAATAAAATCCAACTGTGCTTAAAGGCAGGGTCTTTGGAGAACATGATGAATAAGGCATGATTCTTCTTCCCAAAGACACACATATGAAATACAAGTATAAAGTTATTTATGAAGTAATGAAAAGCTTGGTAGGATCAGGACAACAGGAATGGAAAAACAGAGCAGGTTCTACAAAAATATTGGAAAGTGCAGCATTTGGATATGATTGGTTCTGGACAAGAAGAGAAGCCAGGGATGACTGAGGTTCTATGCTGACAGTCTCTAAGGAGTGATACAAGGGGAATGTGATAGGCAGTTGATTAGGAAGGTGTTGCTTCATGACTTTTCTACTATGGGAGAGGAGATAGTAGAGCTTTCTCAGGATTGGGGCTGATGAATTAATGATGTTGAATTAGCAACAACTATCCCATTGGGCAAATTAGAAAAAAGGTCCCTCCTCCCTGGCAGGCAGGTGCATGCTGTTGGGTGTAGGGCTTGGCAAGAGGATAGTCGTTTTGGGAGAAGCAAAGAAAAGCTTTCCTTAGACTCCACACAGCCAGCTCCAGGGCCATGTCTTGGCCAATTAGGTGCAGGTTGAAATTCAGCCAAATGTGTTTATGCAGTGCACACTGCGAACTACCTAGCAATTCTGTATAAAGGTGATTTGAGCTGCAAGTTTTGTGAAATCTTGAGTTTATGATACTGAAAGAAAATGTTGAAGTCATTAAAGAAAAAAACCAAAAGGAAGTCAAATATCCAGGTATAGAAATATGGAGAAAAGGTATGAGCATGTTAAAATTTTTAGAATATATTCAAATATTTTAACCCCTAGTCCTTCTTTTTAATTAGTTCAACCTGGAGTTTTCATCTTTCTTTTGTGTTACTTTTTTTTTTTTTAATTTTGAAATTTGGTCTGGTGAAATGATCAATCTAACTATCAATTGATCTAACACATTCAGTTTATATACAATTGGTATTCAATAACTTACCCTTATTTTCTATTCTAAGGACCAGAGGCCATTAGGGTTTCTTTAGCTATCAGATAAGAAACATTCAGTATATAGCCCTATTTCAGTACTTATTCCAATTCTAGTTCATTCTTCCTGAGGTAAGCGCATTAGTTTATTTCGGTGGTGCAGATTGAAAGGATACCTTCACTTTCTCCTAATTCCCACCCTACCAGTCCTAAACTACAGAAAAATTACAAAAAAAGGAAGATATTTTCTTGAGAAATAGATATAAGTAGATGGATGACTGGCTCTTGGTTGTTTCTTTGAAATTCCAGGGATAGACATTTCTAATATCCTTTTAAACAAACATATAGTGTTTTTTGTAAAAGATATCAGATCTGTCTTGAGACTAAGGAGTAGTTTGTCTTTCTTATCATCTGTTACGACGACAACAACAGTGATTTAAATAAAATATAAAACAAAACATATGAGTTGTTTTACAGACTGAACTGTGTTGCTCCCACCCCCAAATTCACAGTTAGAGCCCTTACCCTTAACATGACTCTATTTGGAGATGGGGCCTTTAAAGAGGCAGTTAAGATTAAATGAGGTCATAAGGGTGGGGCTTTAATCCAATATGACCAGTGTCCTTAAAAGAAGAGGGAAAGACACCAGGGAGGCATGCTCACAGAGAAAAGGCTATGTGAGGACACAGTAAGAAGCAGCTATCTATAAGCCAAGGAGAGTGGGCTTAGGAAAAACCAACCCTGCCAGCACCATGTTCTTGAACTTATAGTCTCCAGAACTGTGAGAAAATAAATTTTTGTTGTTTGGCCCACCCTCTCCTCAAAAATGTCAGAATAATTGCTTAACTATTTATTGTTAATGGTGATGATTTTTTTATTTCCAAAAGAAGTGAAAATTTTATATATTATAATACATATACACACATATATATAACACAGTTATATCCTTTGTCTATTAACATTAGATGCATTAACAAATTTCTGTCAATTTTATGTTAACATTTCACTTCAGTTGATAGAGAAATTTTAGAAATTATGCATGTATATATTATTTGCCTTGCCATTTTGAAGTTAGGAAGACATTATCAAAGGTACAATAAATAGGAAGTTATAGGAAGTTGAAGAGTCTTCTTAGGTCAAGGACTCTAATCCTGTTTTTAATTCTGGGCTTTTTCATTCTTCTTTTGTTGGACTTCCTTTGTTTTGAAGTTTGTAGTACATAATATTTTCCAAAAACTATATACTAAAAATTGAATGAGCCAAAAAAAGTATTGTTTTGCCCTTCAGTATAAATAAACATTTTGCCTCCTTATTTATATTTTTCTTGGCATAGTTTATTTCAGGCCTCTATCATACCCTGTTTGAACTATTACAAGAACCTCCTAAGTGGTCTAATTTTCTTCATTCTTTATACTGATGACAGAGTCCCTCTCTCAGAACATAACATTCATTGTGCTAATATTTTACTCAAGAAAAAACATAAACAAAAATTCATAGTAAGTAAGGTGTTTCTAGAATCTGCAAAGTACAGTTCAATTAATTGACATAATATTACGGTCCTTCATTTTATCTTTTGGCTCTGAACTTCCTTACAATGTCCTCATGTACTTTAGAGCCCAGAGTGGAAGAGTGTAACACTCCATGTTCAAATACTTCTCTCTATTTGCTTACGTTGTTACTGAGGCTTGAAGTACGCTTCTACCCCACTTCTGCTTATTAAAATACTGCTTATTTTTCAAATTTGAGCTCTCGTAACACTCCTTCTTATAGGATTCTCCCACCATCATAGTGAAAATAAATTGCTTCTCACATTTGATCTAATCCATCCTGGTTTATAACTCTGTTATAAGCATCACATACCATATTGCATTATTAATTGTGGTCTCTTTGGTGAACTTAAATTTCTCAAAGAACTTTCTTGTTTCTGTGAAATAAGAGTAGGGAATGGATTGTATATGTTCAGTAAATTGACCTCAAGTTTTAAAGTTATCTGTATTTTAAAGAATATTGCACATAAAATAATTGAAGTATAGTGTCATGTGGAAACATAAGCTGAATTTTATGTATGTTTTATAACAACATGTTAGAAGCATATAGTTTTCCCATTTAGTGATTGGAATTCCTAGTAATTAATATTTTTGTGTGAAATACTTTTGTTAATTGGTCAGTACATTCTTTTGCTCCTTGATATTTATGAAATGTTAAAAAATGTATTTATTCTTTAAGTTGTCTTTAGGTTTATTATAAGTGTGATATCTACTGAAAGTATTGGTAATCAATAAGGATTATAACATCTTGTGCATGTCTATATTGGACTATAGTGTCACATAGGTACCAGGTGATGACCTGAGTGGTCTATAAAATCTAGACTATATGCTCAAAAATGTTTCACCTCATCTTAAAAAATAAAGAAATAGATTATATGCTACAGTGTTATATCTGAAATATTTGCACAAACAGAACAGTATTATTAAGGTCGTTGTGACTACATTACAAGTTGGAGATTCAAAACTCTAGCTAAACTTGATAGAGCCCTATTTATTGCCACAAGCACTACATTACTGTCTAAGTTTCTGTTTGCAGTTATGAGGCAGCTCCATTTAGCTACTCCACATAATATGAACAATATCGCAGCTAGATTATACCTGTCATAGATGAAAGCAATATATTTTTCTCCTAGTAATTCATTCATGGTTTTATACATCCATAATCCCCTAGGGCGTATCATGAATGCACATAATGTTCCCAAATGCTAGATACTGCATTTGTATATGTGATTTAACTGACAGATGTATAAAATCACACACAGCTAGATAACCTAACAACGACTGTACAGCTCTGAATCCTGAAAAATGTCAGTTATTCCAGCTGAGGTAGATTACAATATAATCAAAATAATCTAATTCCAATTTATTCTTCTGTTTAATTGCATGTATGCTAAAGATCTTAGAAACAGTAAAACAAATGACCTGTCTTTGAATATTTGTAAAATAACACACAGAAACAATGAATAAAGATAAAGAAAAATAATTATGTTTTTGTTGTGATTCCTTAGTGGGGATTATAAGCTGTATAATTCTTGGTGTAGTGCAGCAGTTGTTTATGTGACAGTTAGGTATTGATAGATATCATCATGGCCTTCCCCTTTCCCTAATGGTGTAAAAGGCAGGGAGACTGAGGTATAGAATAGGTGAGAAGCATATGTGTAGATGCAAATCATTGGTAATGTTCTATTTTTGGGATTGCTGGTATGTTCCTCTTGTTTATTATGTAATACTTTATAACTGATATGTGTATGTGCATACTTTTGTATAGTTCAAATATTATATTTAAAACTCATATAAGAGGGAAAAGGAGCGAGACTGACTTCTTTGCTCCTTTATCCTACATTAGTCATTGAAGTTAGTGTGCGTGTTCTACAAAGGAACCAGGGAGGAATTGGAAGGCTACAACTACCCAATTACTTGTATCTTTGTGTTGCTTGATTCAGTAATAACTTAAAGATCAACTGTAGATGGATTTGACTCATCATCCTCACTGATCAGATCTCGTGACCTTCCCTAGCCTAGTTATCTACCAAAACAGTTAGTGGCTTAAAGAATAGCAATTTTACTATCTCATGATTTTGAGGAACAAGTATTTAGGCAGGTCACTATTGGGGAATTCTACTTTTTATGGCATCAACGAAAGTCACCCACTGATATTCAGCTGGCAAAAAGCCTGGTCTGTAGAGTTCAAGAAAGTGTCACTCACAACTGACATGTCTGGTACCTTTTGGCTTCTGTTGCATGAGTCTCTTAAGATAGACTCTTAAGTGAAGCCTCAGGCCTCCAAGAGAAGTTTTTTTTTAGAAAGTAAGAGGGAAGCGGCAGGGCCTTCCTAGCTTCCGAAGTCATGTGACATTTCCTTTGCTGCACTCTACTGGCAAAGAGATCACATGATTGCCTAAATTCAAAGGGTCAGGGTAAGACCCATGTCTCAATGAGAGAGGTGTCAAAGAATTTGCAGCCATGTGTTTAATCCACCACACTCATACATACATAGCATTCTGTTTTGTGCCATCATTTTATGAATTCTGTATATCCATCGACTTTTTCAGTCATTTTTCCTAGATGTCTCTCTGCATATCAGATTCTGAACTGGTAAATTCTACCAGGACCCATAATGAAGCTTTGTAAAAAAGTGCCCTCTACTTTATTTATTTTCTTTATGTCTTATTGCCACCATTCAAGGCTCTTTCATCTGTATAAATTGGTCAATTGGTCTGTGGTAAACACAGATACATATCTTTCACTACATAGAGAGGTAGAGAGAGAAAGAGAGAGATGGAAGGAAGGGAGGGAGGAAGGAAGGAAGGAAGCAAGGAAAGAAGGATCATTTCTATCCCTCAGTTGGTGTAGATGCTGCTGGAAACAAAGTCCATGACCTAAGCTTGTGCTTTGGATAGCACAGGGTTGTGCCTCCTGCCACTTTAGCAAATGTGCCTTTAGTCTTCTTGAAATTCCTCTCCAGTGTCACAGGTACTCTCTATTTGTTTGGTCTTTACTTTTCTCCTGTTTCCATTGACCCCCACCCAAAAGCTGCTAGCAACTCTGAGTTGCAGTCAGGAATGCAGCTAATTCTCTCTGCATCATTCTTTTTTCCTTTTCCCCTTTCTTTTCTCATATTCGTACTGCTCCTTAGGCTATTCTGGTTCAACTTCTTGCTATCATTATCACCTTCTTTTTATGTCGTCCACATAAAATTAATTTAAAAAATTAATACATTTTCAAACAGAGAACCCCATATTCTCATGATCTGACTACAACAAATTATCAACTCACAATCTATCCGGTTTCATCTTTTCAACATCTAGATTTTTGTGTTTGTTTCTTTGTTTTTGTTTTTGAAGCAAGCAGTGATATTTCTATCATTTTTTTCTTTATCCATGAGCTTAAATATTTCTATAAAGAGAAAGTTAATTTCATCAATGATTTATATACCTGAATTGCTGTTAATGGGGGAAAGATGGGATAAATGTTTGATACCTTTTTTGTTTGTTTGTATGTTCTTGACAGTTTTAAAAATAACTAGCTGGTTTTCTGGCATCTTCCAGAGAAGTTTGTTTTTGTGTTTGCTTCTTTGTTTTGAGGATCAGTATGTGTTCATAAACTTAAGTATATCTGATGTGTTTTAATCCATTGAGGTAATTACTCAGTCTCATATTTGACCAGTTAGTGCCTCTTCAATTCTTTTGACATAAAATCAGTAGGCTTGTATGGCTTTCCAGCTTTCCAGGCTGTACATTTCTGGTCCCTAAAAGCTATTTATTCAAGAAGTCCCATTTCCTTTTAATGGAAATATATTTAGAGACCTCAAGTTTTGTACTAGAGTTGCTCATTGCTACTAGAATTGCCATTGTTCCTGGACCTTTTCAGTGACAGTACACACATAAAAACATACACAAGTACACACATGCATACACCTATATATTTTAAGACAAATACATTATGTCTGTGTTTTGATACTTCCAAATCAAATTTTGGACTATTGAGATTCTACTTATTGGTACTAATCTTACCTCCGTTTCCTTGATGCCATAAATGTGATGCAGTTTTCATTCAAGTCAATGAATGAAAACTCAGAATGGAGACGACCAGAAACTTTTTTCATACCCTTCCCTCAAAACCCAAAGAGCTAAATGCCATTCAGACCATTTAAGGATTAGCATTAGGAAAAATGAAAATTTAGGACTCCTTCATTTATCCTACCTTTTTCTCCAATCTTGATGACTAATATTCCTTTAATGGAATTCAGTCAGAATTCTACTGAATGGAGATTAAATACCTATATGCACATACCTAGTATATATGTACTATGTCTAAAATACAGTCACACTAAGAGAATAATCAGTTTATCAATACAAGGGCAAATGGCTTATTAAAGCCTTTCCAGTTTTCAAATGGGGTGATAGACAACCTGCAGTTGGGACAGATTCCTGCTGAACCATGAGGAAGAGAAAAGAGAGTCTGATGATTCTGAACACATTGTAATTCCTGATCCTCAGTTCCTATGGTGGCTTACTGCCCAGTTACACATACAACCCAGCTACAAGAGGCCTAGACAATGAAGAGAAAGAACTGACTGAAGTAAGAGATAAGGATCTACGTGGTTGAAAAGGAACATTGAGTAATGAGACATAAGCCTTGCAAGACTTAAAGTTTTTTCTAAATCTGTCCCCATTCACATTCAGCAGAGCCTGGGTGACCCAGAACCCCATTTTTCACCCTAATGCAGTGTAACAAGAACACTGTCATTCAAAATTCAATAAAGTATTTCCTGAACACCTTCTATATCTACTTCGTAAGAACCAGAACTGTTCTAACTGACCAGTCCTGCCCTGAATAATTTATGCAATATTTTTAATTTTTTTTTGTAATGAGTCAACTTGCTTTTAATAGAATGTAAGTCCTAGAAGATGCACTCATCAGAACTGTATTTTAGGTTGAGTCAATACTACGCTATTTAGAGTCTGTAACCACCTCATGTATGGTGGGTGTTTTTTTCTTTTGTGTTTTAAGTGTGTATTATGGCACATATTTCTTAGTCCTGGGTCTTTCTATCTATACACATAAAGGAGTTTTTTAAGGACAATTTTTATTTTTTTCAAGAAGTGGATTTACTGATTGGGAATACAAGGAATCCAGGAAGCAGTACAAAGGATAGAACTAAGGCACATCTAAGGAACCTTATCATCTACATATTTCCCCATTCTAGTGTGTTTTTCATTCCTTTCTAGTTTGGCTTCAACTATGTACCATGTAAAATGTTTTGGTTTCAGCTCTTTCACTGGTCACAGTCTCTTAGTTGTCCAAGCATACATTTCTAAGAGAATCTGGCTGATCCTTTTCAAAGCAGTGCACTCGTATGGTGGAGGAGAAAAGGATTGATTGGACTGTGAGTTTTATGACAACATATATCCATTTGGCCACTCAGCAAGCATTTCATTGGGGGAGGAGTATCTTACTCTTTTCTCCAGATGAGAGTTGGAGTAAGAGTGGGGAGTCAAGCAACTCTAAGTATGTCTAATACAAGATCTATGTACACAGCAATTATGCGATATATTTACACTAGTCTTTTTTCTTTTGTATTTTAAAGTGAAGTAAAAATATACCTCAGTGGTAAAATATACCTTCTTACCTACTTTACAGTGGGGGGGATATTTTTCCTTACAAACCAAAATAACTTGGTATTATATAAATTGGAAAAGTGCCTTAACCACTTTATATATATATATATATATATATATATATATATATATATATATATATATATATATTTATAGAGCACTTAGGTGTGGTAAAATTATTTTGACTGTTCTCAAAGCAGATACAAGAAGGGGGACATACAAAATAACAACATCATTGTGCAGTAAAAAATGGACAAAGATCTCGTTGTTTTCATCTTTTGCTTCTTCAGAGTTAAGGGCCATGCTTGATACATAGCAGGTATTCTATGTTTATTTATTCAAAAACCATCATGAGTGCCTACTACACACTGAGTTCTATATGAGAAAATGGGTTCCTAATAGTGAATAGAGAAAGCCAAGCTGTCAGTAAAGGGACAGCAAAGACACAGATAATTTCTTTATGAGGACAAAAATGGCACAATAAAAATAGCACAGTTTCTGTGCCATTAGGTTTTGCCAGTCTCTGTTCTGAGTGTTTTATGGATAGATTCATTTATATTTTTATTATAGTTCTACAAGTCATGTACTGTTACTCTCATCCCATTAAATTAGAGTTGAAGAATTTGTGGCACAGAGAGATCAATATCATGCTCAAGTTCACGAGTCAGTGATGAGGCCAGTGCTCTAGACCAGGTGTTAAATGCTTCTAGTGAGTAGATATGTTACATGAACATGACAAGAGACACTGTGTAGGCAATTTTAATAGAAAATTGATCACCTGGTAAACACCTATTCCTGAATTTCCATTCTTTCTATGATGATTCCTCGATTTATCTGTGTATAGAAGGAGTCAGCTCCTGGTCATAAGCTCTTTGAGGCCTTCATTATGTGTTCTCTTTAACCCCACAAGGTGAGACATTTAACAAGACCTGTTTCACAGAACTTCATGCCCTTTGTGAGATTGGCTTATTAAATATTTGTTAACAGTCTGAGAAGTCTGGGATTTGACCCCCAATCCTCACATTCAAAAGGCCTAAAAAAAAAATAATAATAATAATCTAATTGGAATCTAATTTAACTCCGAAAAATGTATCCTACAGTTTCATATTCCCCTCACATTTTATACTTGATTTATAACGAACCCCTTCTCATTCATATAATTCACTCACTGTGGCATACAGTATAGAAAAAGTATTCATAAAATATGTATACTAACTGTTAGCATGACCTCAGATTAATCTCTTTAAAAATGTTGCTTAAAACTATATTCACACAAATAAGTTCCTTTTATAGATTCTTTGTCTTTTTATTTTCCTTAGTAAATCTAATAATATGATTAGAGTTGCTCAGATAATCTTCCATCTCAAGGTTTTATTCATTTCTGATTCATTGTGTCTATTATTAAACCCAGCTGTTGATGTTTTAGAACAAACTGATTTCTGAATTAACTCTACATTGTGTTCTATAATAACCCCACTTCAGTATTATCATGGGTTGCTCCCAATTTACTTTTAGATAATTAAAGCCTCTCTTTATTCCTATCCAAGTTGCCTGTTTTATTTCCCAGAACACAAGGATGTGATTTCATTCATGTTGCTCTAGGGGTCTAAAGTTGATAATCATTTTTCTACATCTGCCCTCATCAGTGTCTGCTTGCAAAATATGCTGCTGTGTCCCCATCCCTTGGCTTCCTCTCATTAGCATTCACATTCCCACTGATATAGTGTGTTTTTCTGCCACAAGCCATTCCTTGTTGTTTTCCTGTAAAGTCAGTTCTTTAGCATCAGAATTGTCCTAATTTCCCTAGCATATTATATATTTTCCCTATATTGACTTGTTTATGTGGATTGTTTACATATGACTGCATCTGCTTCAGAATTGATGACATCTATTATTGAAATATGAAAAAAATATATATGTTTCTCTATATCTGAATAAGCAATTCACAAGTTGGTATAGGAAGAGATGAAAATCTAGGTCATCATAAAAAACTTTACTTATATCCCTTTAATTTTCATGATGAAAACCTGAAACATTAAAATTTGTGTATTATTTGTTAGAACAAAGAAAAAGTGGTTTCAATAACTGTCATCACTAATATATTCTAGTGGCTATTTATATATAATATTTGAATGTATACTTATACAAGTGCAGGTATATTTTATATTCTATCTACTTTATAGGTTTCCTTGATATTTTATATACTTTATATTAATATTTAATTACTCTGATTCTTTACCACATATCAACCCCTAAAGTGACAACATGAAATAATAAAAGTTTCAAAGAATTTGTGGAATTGCTGATATTCTGTAGTTATGATTTGGAACTGATGTTTTAAATGAAGCTTCCTAGATTTTATACATTAGTCTCATTTTCTTTGATCACCAAAATGCAAATTTCCTAGGAAGACTATGTTATTGTATAGTTTTATTGTAAAATAGGCATTGAAAAATACAGTTGATATCGTTAGGGAATTTCCATAAAGGTAAAAGTCATTATCCTTATTATATGTATGTATTATTTTGTTATTTAATATCTTTCTTATTTGCCTTTTCTTGACCTGAAGAATAACATCTGTACCAAAAAGTTCATATATCCAAAAAACAGGAAGGCACATTTTGAGATTGTACAGATTAATTTAATGTTATGTAGTCATATAAAAACACTTCAGTTTTATCTCTTGGAGATATCTAAACCTCTATACTTCCCAACCCCGTGATTTTTATCAAGCCAAAATACAGATTCTCTTAGTTGAGTATTTCTAAAACAATTTATCAGTATAATTTGCCTTTTAAAGAATAAGATTTCCTTCACATTTATTTTAATCTCTCTAACAGCATGCACTTGAAAAGAATTAGAGTTAAAATATTAGTAATCCGGATACTCTTACTTTTCTATACTCTCCACCCGTGTTCGATATATCATAAGTACTACCATAACCAGATGTGAAGGGTTTTTTGAAAGCTTTTCTATTTTACAAAAAAAGCGTTTAGGAAAATGGTTGCTTAGGCCTCCTATCACTTGCTGGTAGGGGTATAAGATAGTTATAGTTATTTTTCTGCCTTTAGAATTTCAGAAATTTGATTCTAAGTCGTTGAACAGAATTTGGGTGCCATTATCTGATGTCTAGAGATTTTTCTGTACAGTTCTTGAAGTGTCATATGTTTCCTATACTATAAGCATCTCAAATCTCTTTAGTACACAGGAAGGATGTAGATATAAAAATAGCCTTTTACAGTCATCATGAAGACAGTTAAATATGAAAATACAATCTTACAATATTTTTCTTGATGTTATTGAGGGCACAGAAATGACAGGAGAAGATTGAATAGATAGACCTGCCCAAAATATACACAGGTTGCTAGTGAGGGAATTAAAAAATAATAATGTCAACTGTGTGGGACAGTTTACGGGATTTCTATATTTTGTTTGGCTTTTTTTGTTGTTGTTTTACAACAGCTCTCTCTAGCCTTGGATTCTAACCTTTTGCCTAATGCAATTATCAATTTTCATGTAAAAATCTCTCAGTACGTTTAATTCAGTGATATTTTCTATTAGTCAATGAGAACTAGAAAATTAGTTATAACATCTGTTCATAATCTTTAGTAAAAATTTAGCTCACCAAGGCCTTTAAAAAAGCATTACAATGTTTCCAAACATTTGATATTTTTCAACTCAATTTTGGCTTTTTAGTTTATAATTCTACCAGTGTTTCCAGTTCTTACTAAGAATTAAGTTGATGAGTTAAAGCCACTTGTTCTAAACTAAATGGCAATCAGTATACTCACCTGTTCCTAAACATAATTTTTATTTAAATTTTAAACAAAAAAGTTATTTTTGACAATCTCTTGGCATTCAATAAGGTTACAGTGTTTTCTATCCTCTTCTGTAAATTCCAGTGAAAAATGTCAACTTTGAACCAGTGACACTATATTACACTGTTTGTGTGTTTTGTTGCTTTACATACAAGGTTTTCCTTACAGTTTATTTCTCGCTAAGAGGCGGCACTTTGTTAATATGGCTGTGTACAATTTTCTGACAAGTGCTGAACCTACACTAACAAAAAAATGGTTCTTATTTATGATATGTCAAATTACTGTTCTGAGAGTAGACCTTTTAGGTTGCATTGAGCCTTTAATTTGACTGAATTTAAATGACATAAAATGCCTTCTAGTTGGGCCTTGGCTGGCATATTATATATCTCATTTCACTGAAAAACATTCACATGCAAATATGGTTTGTTTGGAGTGAGGACAATTGTAACTATCATGACTGATGAAGGCTTTTGATCACAATTCTACAAACTGAAACCTTGAAAAAGAAGAGGCTATTTGGACTGGCATCTGCAATCCCATGAATTATTTAGTTCACATTATTCATAAATCTATTTGAAGAGGAGGTTTTATGAGGTTTTGGAGGAGTTGTGTTGCCAGTGTCAATGTATGCTGTAACTGCCTGCATGCATATGAACACTTTCTCTAAATGTTAAGTGTTCTAGAACCTGTAAAGTGTGTTACCTGAGTACTCTAGCTAAATTAATCTCTTAGAAATGGAATCTGATGCTCAACTCTTCCTTACTCCTTCAACCATTGGGTCTATTGGAAGGAAAGGAGCAGTGCACATAGATGATATGTAGAAGTGGGTAGGGCACATTAACAGAACACACAGTTTCCATTCCTGCTTTGTAGCAGAGCAAGCAAAAAACCCTCCTTCCACCAACACCGTGATTGTCCTTTCCTATATACTTTTGCACTGATGCAGCTGCCTGGAAAATCCTCTCTCCTCTCCTTTTTCAGGTTTCCAACCAGCTTTCCAACCAGCTGGTGAGTTGATTTTTCTATAACTTAATCCCACTACTAGTGGCATAGCCTAGTTTTATATTTACATTCCTCTCAACTACTTGTTTACATATTTGTTTCTTTATCTACATGATAAGATCTCTGAGGACAGGGATCTTGTGTTAATCAAATTCTTTGTTTCAGAGCATTAGCATCCTTGTAATTTATAGGGCATGCTCAGTAAGTGGATGTTAGATTATCTTGAATTACCCTCACACTGTATCTCCTAAATGGAACAATGCATATATCTTACTTATATTGCTCCAGGTTTTTATAAAGGACTATAACTTCAAAAGTATTTTTAAATTTGAAATATTGAGGGAAGTTTAATATTGGTTACATTTTAAGCAAAACATTATTTAGGGATTTTCTATTGGCTTTCTGCTGGCACAGGGAAGTGACTCATGTTCAGACCTAGTTTTCAGAGAGTGAGTCCAAAGGCTCAGTTTTAAAATTAATGAACAGTTGCAGTTTATGTTGCTGAATAGATGTCCCCTCTACTTAGAGTTCACAGTATTTGATAATCAATGCTGCAAAGAAGGTTAGACCACATAATCTTTAAAGGTAGCATTTAACTCTGATATTCTCTGAGTCTCTGAAATCATCCCAGGTGGGAGTTTAGGCTTAACAGTAGATTCAAATGCAAGCAACCTGAATAAATTTACTTACAGTTCGACTATTTTAAAATCCTGAGAACTGATTTTATTTTGCCTTCTTCCGAAAATATATTTTCCTATAAACTGTTGGGACTTCTCAATATGTTTATTAATGTGTACATATAAAATTATTTGTGGAATTTTGAAAAGTAGCATCATGACAGGAATATTTCTTTCCTGGGTAGATGTATTATTGTTCCATAGATAAGAAGAATCAGTACATGGGTACTAAAAGTCAGGTTGTACAATGTAAGGGAGAAGTCCCTGTGCTGGGAATTGGAAGATTCAGAACCTTCTCGATTCCCCTCCTAAGTAGCTAGTTAGTACTGAGAAAATCTTGTACTGTCCCTCAGGCCTTAATTTCCACATCTACAATTTGGAATTAACAGTGTCTGACCTCAGAGTTTCTTTGTGAATCCTATGCAGTGATAGATATGGAAACTTTAAAAAAGCATTGTTATTTTAACTGTGAGATTTGCTAATATCAACCTTACAAAATTTAGGATAAAGTATTGTCTGTAAAGAAAGCTTTCTTATTTTAAGAATTCATTTTCAATTTGATTTAATGAAGTTGTTGTTGTAGGTTTCCTATCTTTTCAAATTTACATTCTAGACCCAGTTGGTGTGTTTGAATATATCTTTCATTCAAGGAGATCACATAAGATATTAGTGCTAAAATTATTATCACTTTTTCATTGTGAATGTGGCTATTATAGACTTCAAAGTAAAATGTACCAGCTTAAAAAAAAATAATAGCTATGATCTTCTTTAACAGTTAGGTATTTATTGAAATATAAACTATTTCATATCATTATGATTATTTTACAGATACATATTTAAACTAGCAGTATTTGATATGTAAAATGAACGTATTATTCACCAACTGAGCATTATCTTACAATCCCAAACTAGCAGCTAACTTACCTGTAGCACAGTATGACATAATCTACCCACTTGCTCTCAGTAGCAATCTGAGGTAGGTACCGGGAAAATCAGGATACAGAACATATTCCTGTGTACTTGTCTTCATCAAAATGTATTTTGTCTCTCTCTTCAGGGACAAGGCTCACTTCAAAGGGCAGTGTTTGGGCTATTATTTTAAATTGCCTGAATCTAACATAAATATAAAATGATAATAGTTTTCTTAAGTGGATCTTGAAATCTACATCTTTATTTTGTATTTTTCATCTAGGCTTTTACATCTAGCCTTTCTCCTAACATTTTGCACTAATCTAGAGATGACCATTCATGACATTCTAAGATATCTGTAACCTGATTTGCTTTTATATGTGAAATACAAAGAGGCTTGTTTAGTACATTGTAATTATGTATTTCATAATTACAAGGATTTTCATCTCTATGCAGTCCCCTCTGCCATTTTGCCATCATATTTTAATAACACACTGTTAGAAATAACTTTGTCCCAAGATACTCCTTTGGTCAGAGTTAATTATAAACTAAATAAAGTTTACCCAAACTGATGTGCAGAAGATGGTACAAGGTACACCAACTAGATTTTCTGAAATTGAACACCTAAGACCATTTTTCCATTTTATCTCCATATGACCCAATTAATATTACCTATTGGCATTTACCAATTGAGGTAAACTATGTTTGGAAGATTCCTCCCTCCAAATATTGAAATAATGATAGTTGTAATACTGCATTCAGAGAATATTTGACACAGATGAAAATATGTATAGTCTAGATCATATCAGTCTTTTTTGCAATTACTATTCATGTTCATTAAGACTGTATTTGACACACAAATTTGGGGCATGTTGGTTTTTTTACTTCATTTATGTAATAATTTCAAAATAACTTTTAAAATACATTTAAAAAAGTATCTAACATTCCTGAAGTGGTCCAGATTATGGTACATTTCCTTTTCTTTTTTTGTGTGTGTCTTAAAATAGAGTTGTGAGACCCTCATCATATCTCTGAGAAATGTCATCTATGTTGGTCTTATTCTGGTGAATTTCAAATTAAGATGTGGTCAAAGTAGATCTTCAGTTGCTCAACAGTTGTTGTTATACCTTAAATAAAGCATTAATCATATCTTTCAAACCGTACTCTAAAATTCATGTTATGATTAGTATTACTATATCAATCAAGGTAGAATAATAGTATATATTGATCCATCTATTGATCAAGAGAGTAACATAGCACCTAATGAAATTTTCCTGCAAAATAAATTATACAGGGCCTCCCTGGTGGGGCAGTGGTTAAGAATCTGCCTGCCAATGCAGGGGACGTCAGTTCGATCCCTGGTCCGGGAAGATCCCACATGCCGCGGAGCAACTAAGCCCGTGTGCCACAACTACTGAGCCTGTGTTCTAGAGCCTGCGAGCCACAACTACTGAAGCCCACGCGCCTACAGCCTGTGCTCTGCAACAAGAGAAGCCACCACAATGAGAAGCCCGGGCACCGCAACGAAGAGTAGCCCCTGCTCGCCGCAACTAGAGAAAGCCTGCGCGCGGCAGCAAAGACCCAACACACCCCAAAATAAATCCATATATAAATAACTATATATATATAGAGATCTATATATATATATATATACAGAAGGTACTGACTATATCAATATAAAATAAAAGTGTTAAAAGGCAAAAGCAGAGAAACATAGGAAGAGAAGATGCCATTGAGGTTCTCCATAGTACACACAGGAACCAAATATCAACATCCCAGTCTTACCTACCTATTTACTGTTGAATCAGTAATGAAAGTTCTCCTCTCACTCATTATGACTGTAAGTAAATTAACATCTATGTGTCAGAAAGTCTTAATTGCATAATATTACAGTAAAAACTACCAGAGATCATATCTGAAGAATTTGAAACTGACATTTCTAAATGATCACATTCCCTGCACTTGGTTTATAAAAGTGATGTACTAGAAATAGGCATCTAAGTGCTCCTTAAAATTAGCATGCCTTAAATATGAATGTATGTTAAGTGTGTGTATTCTGGGTCTGAACTCTTTTAGTGTGGATGACTTAATCTTAGGTAATCATGACGCTTCCTGATGTATGAGTAAGGATGAGATCAGAGAAGCAGCAATGTCTGATGCACAACATTCTGGGGGTCACCTTTCACCTTGCTTGAGCTCCTCACTGGGATGATTCACTAGAGGGTAAAACCAAGTATTTCTTGATCATACTCTTATGCATGGAGAAGCTTGACTTTGCCGGCCCACTGAAATGATTGCCTTTGGATCCCTTGAAAATTGAACAAGTTACCTGCTCTACACTGAAGCAGATTAGATATATTTCCTTAAGTTATTCCTAACCACGTTCTCTATTTGCACAGCTTTTCCAGAATTAACCCATTATCTGGTAATTAGGAGTTAGGGTACATTGAGTTCATGTTTACTTCATAAGTATTTACTTGAATGCTGTAGGCCAAATCAGCACATGGTGCTGAGTTTCACATCTCTATTTATACATCTCAAAAAAATCTCATGAAAATATTTGATTATTTCTGTCAAATATTTTTTTCTGTTTCTGCCCCTTGACCCATTTCCTGTCACTACCCTCCTTAAGCCCAAGCTGTAAACTCTTGGGGTCCATGTAAATTCCAGGTGGTATGAATTTTCTTCCTTTACATCAGTGAGTCCCAGTCATCTATTATAATGATTGCAAAAGTGTTATCAGTCAATAAATGTGTTTACTAGGTGCTACTATGGTCCTCTGATTGAAACCATTCTCAACACTAGTACAGAGTCCAGTTATTCTTTCTAAATAAAAATAAAGAGTAATAATTACCAATGGTATAATATGAACTGAGTAAACTGTTATATATGCGTATGATTATACAAAGTGATTACATAATATTGTATTCTGTGTACATATACATACATACATACACACACACACACACACACACACATATATATATATACACATACACACGGAGAGAATGTTTGTGTCCTACTAATTTTCTCAGCTCACCATCTGCCTTAGAATGTGAACTCTTATTGGTAGATTCCATACCATTATTGGTTCTACATGACAATTGGAAAACTTTGATGGCTCAGAAAGTTTTCAACATGCATATACAGTTGCTTTACTGTTTTACCATTACTATTTATAGACATAGAAGTATCATTTACTTAGCATATGTTTAAACTAGTAAAATGGAATATATTTTTTTTTTTTTTTTTTTTTTTTTTTTTTTTAGATGTTGGGGGTAGGAGTTTATTAATTAATTTATTTTTGCTGGGTTGGGTCTTCGTTTCTGTGCGAGGGCTTTCTTTAGTCGTGGCAAGCGGGGGGCCACTCTTCATCACGGTGCGCAGGCCTCTCACTATCGCGGCCTTTCTTGCTGCGGAGCACAGGCTCCAGACGCGCAGGCTCAGTAGGTGTGGCTCACGGGCCCAGCCGCTCCGCGGCACGTGGGATCCTCCCGGACCGGGGCACGAACCCGCGTCCCCTGCATCGGCAGGCGGACTCTCAACCACTGCGCCACCAGGGAAGCCCTGGAATATATTTTTAAATAAATTATTGCGTATAAAATTTCTAATTGGGGCTTCCCAGGTGATGCAGTGGTTGAGAGTCCGCCTGCCGATGCAAGGGACACGGGTTCGTGCCCTGGTCCGGGAAGATCCCACATGCCGTGGAGCGGCTGGGCCCGTGAGCCATGGCTACTGAGCCTGTGCGTCCGGAGCCTGTGCTCCGCAACGGGAGAGGCCACAACAGTGAGAGGCTCGCGTACCACAAAAAAAAAAAAATTAAAAAAAAAATTTCTAACTAATATCATAACTTAATAGAAAAAACTGAAAATATAGCAACAGCATCTAGAAAATAGGAAATATGACCAATCTCACTGACATTAGAATTTAGTTTTCTTAGTTTCTGTTTATAAAACATTTCTCAAATCTAATAGTTTTACATAATTAACAACAATCTAAGGTATATATATTAAATTTATCCATCAAAATTAGCAAATGAGAATCTGGGGAATAATAGAAGACTAATATCCATTGCTATATTTTATTCCAATTATAGATTTATGGTATTTCTAAGATAGCTTCCTGGTTTAGTAACACAAACATAAATATAACTTCAAATGATGCCCATGTACTTTATTTACTGAGAACCTCTTATTCTGGTACTGTCTCAAAGCTTTCATAATAATATATGATGGATACATCTAAGGGTTTGCATTTATTTTATAGTCTCTTCTAGAGGCATGACTTTGAGTCCAATTTTTTTTTACAAAGTCTTGAAAACTCCCTATATTTATCAGTGTAAAAGTCATAAGCCTTACAGGGCAGTATGGAATACAACAGAAGAAAAAGAAATTTATAAATTGGTAGTGACTCATGAAGTTTGAAAAGATTCTTGACAGCAAAAGAAATATAGAATAAAGTAGTGTAAATATTTTACATGTAAGCTATCAGTGCTAGAAACATAAAAACAGTGGAGAGAAAAATTCTTAATACAAAATAACAGTTATTTTGATACATATAATTCTGTCTGTATAGAGTGAGGAAACATGGGAAAGAAATAATTATATAGATTACTTAATTCTCAAAATACAGTTGAATGAAGTAGTTAGAAGCTAAAAATAAACTTCTGTTTCATTTCTGCAGAAGCAAAATGTTTATTTCATAGAGGAAATTACTATGTTCCACATTTTAAAGACTAAATTTCATAAACTGAAATTTTTTCAATGGTGCTTGTTTGCCTTGCACATACAAGTAAAAATTTACTCACATAATATGATCTCATTCAATACAGACACCAATATATAACTGTGCTGTTTTATACACTGTTACATGTAATCATATTATAGGAACATTGATGTCAAGAAATAAACCTAGATACTTGAATAATTTTAAATATATTTTTTATTATCAGAAATTTCAACCATCTATAAAAATAGAAAATATTATAAACAACATGCATTTCAAGATTATTTTAAAAGGAATTACAGGCAACTGGTCATTTTTCATATTTAGTTTTGTGAAAAGATAATGACTTAAAAATACATTTGTATATATATATATATATATATATATATATATATTTACATTACTATTATTCCACCTAAGTACTAACAATAATTCTTTTTTTTTTTTTTTGCGGTATGCGGGCTTGTCACTGTTGTGGCCTCTCCCGTTGCAGAGCACAGGCTCCAGACGCGCAGGCTCAGTGGCCATGGCTCACGGGCCCAGCCGCTCCGCGGCATGTGGAATCCTCCTGGACCCGGGCACGAACCCTTGTCCCCTGCGTCGGCAGGCGGACTCTCAACCACTGTGCCACCAGGGAAGCCCCAACAATTATTTAATATTGTGAAATGTCCAGAGCTCAAATCAGGATCCAAAGTAGTCTGCACATACCATTTGTTTGATAAGTCTCTTAGGTTCCCCCTTCAATTGGTATTTTTTATCCCTGATATCTATTTGCTAAAGGAACCAAATACCAAAATTCCTTGTGTGTGGTTTCCCATATTCAAGGTTAGACTAATTGCATTGACAATGCATTTTTTTTGTTGTTGTTCCCTGTGTATACTGGACATTGGAAGTTCAACAGAGAGGCACAATTCTATCCAGATTTGATTATATTGCATAAATACTTAAATGGTATTGTGTCCTTCCAGGAGAAGGTATGTAATTCCTGGAATTCTCCCTTTTAATGATGTTAGCATTATGTATATACGTAGGCAGCTACGTATAAGAACTTATTAAAGATTGTGGAACAGTGGTTTTTGAGTTCTATTATTTCCTTTTTATTTATTGGCTGGGGTATTTGTATTGGGAGAAATTTCCACTCATCAAATATTTGGTTACTCTTGGATATATCTCTTTTAGCAAACACTTCTTTCTCAAGCATCATTTTTACACATTTTTCCTAGTGTGAAATTTGTGTGGTTATTAAGAAAGAAGAACTTGTGAAAGAAATTAAAGTCACACTTTTTCAAGTTTTCAATTCTAACGAGGTTTAGAAGAAACTTCTCATGTTTAGATGATGTTAGTTGATAGCCAAGAAAGATGTTATTTTAAATAAATCTCAAGTGATTAGTGAAAGAATGTTATTAACTTTGTACTGGATAGTTGGAGAAAAAAGGAGGAAATGTAGGTGGTTATCTAGCTCTGAAATGCAATTATTTTAATTTCCATATCTTGAAAAGACTGTAATACCATGGTAAGTATCTGATAAATTAGATGTAGTAGTACTTCTTGTTAAAATCAGTGTGATTTCCTCCTTTGTAAAAAGGAATAAAACTCTCCTGATTTTAATTAGCACTACATTGTTATACTGTATCTAATGATTGCATTTTGATATAGTGGATTTTAAAATATACATGTTCAACATGGTGTTTTGGTTGTAATTTTGCTACCAAATAGCTTTGTGACCTAGAAAAAGTCACTTATCATTTCTGGTTCCCAGTTTTGCAATATTTTGGATTTCTTAGTTTCCATTGTATTTCTTCAAGGTAGTGGCAATATATTCTTATTATTATAATTTACACATATGTGTATAAGAGTAACTTTCATATTTAAAAAAATTTTATTGTGCAGTGTCAATGGCAATGGGTTTGTTTTGTTTTGTTTCATTATAGATTAAATTTGTGGCAGGAGGAACACAAAATATATCTGAGTATGAAGTTGCAGATGTCAGGAACCTCTGTCTCCTTGGAATGTCAGTACTTGCTAAATTTATTGCTTCTCTATTAAGAAATGACAGTCCCTTATCTATAAATTTGTTTACGGAAGGAAGAGTAAACAACAGTAGGCTAAAATACCAAAGTATTTCCAAAAAAGGCTACATAATATTAAAATAAAAAGATCCACAATGCTTTAGTATTAGCTCTCTGTGAATAAATTCCAGTAATGTCTTTGCTATTCCCGAAATGTTTTATTGCTAAGTAACTTTTCAGCAAACACTTCTAAAGGCAACTACAAATCCAGTATGTTCTACATTATCCATACATTGCAAATACTAATAAAACATATCACCATTTTGTCATGACATAAATCTTAAAATTAGGAGTAGAAATTAAAAGAACAGGGAAAATGTGGCTAGGTCATACAAATTATGAAGTAGGTAAAATTTATCTAATCTCCTCTGAGAATGCCCTCATGCCCTACTTATAGTCCCTGTTCTTCATTTTGAGAAACACTGTTTTAGATTCACCAATTCTTTGCAGAATTATTAATGGTACCTTTCAAATAGACACACACTTTAATAATTCAATGAACTAATTAACTAATTGGTGACATAATCAATTAATTATATTTTTACTTTTTAATCATCTGTATTGGAGTTTTCAGAGATAAACCTCATGAATATAATGCTTAATATTCACTAACTATTCAGCATTCATATGTAAATAGCTCTGGTATGTCTGTTATTATTCACGATTTTTCTTCAAAAATTACATACATAAATTTTCACATTACTATTATCAGAATTATTAGCAGTTACAAATTTAATATTATAAGTGATCATCTCTGGAAAAAAGTGTGAACAACTATAATGTTATAGTTACAACTTGCTGCCTTTATTATAAAGGTGAAGAAATGTTAATGTCATATCTAAAACTTTTCTCAGGTCAAAGTACCTTTACTTCCTTTTTTTTCATTTTAACTATGAAGCGCTAAAATTGTATTTTTAAGATAATTTTCTGTCACTTTTGGGTGGTATGCAGTGTGCACTTTACCATTGACTTATAATTGGACTGTGCTGACAATGGAAAATCTTACAAGTATTGAACATGACATTTATGACAGTATTGCTGTCATCTTGGCTTCTTTTATGGAATATGCAGAGAATTATAATTGGGCTAACAAGCCTGGTAGCCTGGCTGCTTTCCAATTATATTAACCAGCCTAGTCTAGTATTAGCTGCCTGAACACACACAGAAACAGACATAGAGCTTTTGTTTTCCCTTCTAGTTTATTTTGGTATCTACCCAATAATCTAAGAGTAAAATCATCTACCATCATGTAATGTTTGAGAACTTTCAATAATTCATCTCCATCCCACTGAGAAATGTAAAGATTGCCTTCTTTGTTTTTATTTCACTAATTTTTAATAAAAAAGATGAATTTTTGTAAAAGATTAGTTGTATCTGTTAACACATTTGATACTATTGTCTCAAAATTTTCTAAAGCTTTTGGCAATTTTTCTTTGAATTTGTGCTAAAAATGTTAAGTGATAAGTTTGAATTTTAAGTAAAATTTCTTTTCATGTGAACAATTTAATATGATACATTGAAATATTTTCCTTGAAATTGAGTGAAATAATATTTTTGCATAATCTAAAAATAAGTCAGCTTTGTGTAGTCTTAAAAACAACACAAAAGATGAAAATAATTCCTAATAATTAGAATTCTGAAATCTACTAAAATTCTACCAAGGAATTAAAAACTGAATTTTTTTTTTTTTACATCTTTATTGGGGTATAAGTGCTTTACAATGGTGTGTTAGTTTCTGCTTTATAACAAAATGAATCAGTTATACATATACATATGGCCCCATATCTCTTCCCTCTTGCGTCTCCCCCGCTCCCACCCTCCCTATCCCACCCATCCAGGCGGCCACAAAGCACCGAGCTGATCTCCCTGTGCTATGCGGCTGCTTCCCACTAGCTATCTACCTTACGTAAAAACTGAATTTTTAACTGAAAAACAAATATTAAGAAAAGTTAAATGAAACAGCTTGTGGTTTAAAAGATCCAAGGAGGTTGCAGTATAGCAGTCATCTGGATCACTAGATTCTGTACTTCTGTTTCTCTCCTTTTTTTCTTTTTGCTGGTTTTCTCTTATTTTAGAGCATTTAATATACTTGCATATTTTTATCTAAGCTTTCTCAACACTTCCGTTAGCAATATCTAAGGTCTTCATCTTTGTCAGTGGTTTTCTGGATAGAAATATGAAAAAATCCCTGGGAATATGCCCATCAGAAACAAAACACCAGTTCGGTATAAAAGGGATATGACACAGGATGTGTATTGCAGCATTGTTATTAGCAGTAAAACAAACAAACAAACAACAACAACAAGAAAACAAACCTAAAAGCAGCCTGATTTTCTATCAATAGAGAAATAGTCCCATACTTCATACACACTATAGAAAAATATACAACTATTAAAATTAGTGAGTTAGAACTCGATGTATTAACCTGGAAAATGAGGGAAAAGCAGACTGCAAAGAACTGTGTATAGTATGATCCTGTTTATGGAAACAAAATACACAAAGTATATATGTTATTTTTTATAAAAATAGCAAAATATATTTTTATAACATTAGCAAACTCTTAATATTATTTCAGTAGCAGCCTTTGGAAAAGGTTGAGCTATAGTTTTTTTTTTTTTTTTAATCTATGTCACATCTTATTTTTTGGCATTTGTCAATTTGTAATAAAAATAAGCAAAAAAATAGAAGTATTCATTAAGTAGGAGCAAAATTTCTTGGTAAAATTACTTTTAAAGTTTAAGTTTTAATATTAAATATTTTAGGGACTCTAATGGCTGACAAATTTTGCCATGAAATGTTATATCACATTAACAATATCACAAAAACATCTGGTAGTTTAATTTTGGGTCTTTGCTTTTTAAAAGAAAGTTAGTTTACATTATATTCATAACAGTATTGTGAACATTCTCCCTCTCCAATCACTTACCTTCATTTTAAAGCTGTGGAATAAACAGAGTTTGAATGGGTTTTTGTAAGGACTTAAGCAAGCTTTCCTGAAATAATTTTGCTTTTACTTAGTATGTTTTTATTTGAAAAAATGTATTATTTAAAAAATATGTACATTTTTTATGAGCTAGCAGAAGATAAATAAAAGATAGTGTTTGTGATTGTGGATAAAACTGAAATTCTGTATGAGTAGTCTGGCATGTATCTAGACTTGCTAGAAATTTTTCTTTAGCTCTAAATAACTTGAATCAGAAGAAAGTGTAAATTAAAAGTTTCCATTTTCAGTTCATAAGCACTCAGTCTAAAATCTAAATTAAACTTCACTGGTGTCAGTATGCAGGCTAGAGACTGCGTATTTCCCAGCTAGGGGATGGACCACTTCATCTTTAACATCATTTAGAGAATGAAAAAGCACACCTTCCTCTGTCAATCTTCCTTTTTAAGTATTTAAATCAAAATAGAACATATTACTTCAAAATGTTTGGGGCATCTAATTATGCATTTTATCTAGAAGTTTTCCTTTGAGTAAAGAATTCTCCTGTCAGGACTGTTCTAATTTCCTCATTCAGTTTACTTCTGCCCCAAAGTGTTTACCAATAGATATAATAAACTTAAATTTCTACTTCTTAATGAAAATAATGCCATTTAAAGTAATGGAGTTTTCTGGTTTCATAGCTATGTGATCAACCAAGTACCAAATAGCTGAAGTTTAATGAATCATGCAATTTTGATTTGGCTTTATAGACCTGATATTTGAAATCCAGTTGGTGACGCGGTGCCATAAATCCCAATAGTGTAAGTTAGTATCTTAGAGCACAGATTTTAGGTTCAGGCACACCTAGGATCAAATCCCAAATTTGCTTATTTCCAGCTGTCCCATAGTCAGCAAGTAATGTAACTTTTCTAAGTTCCAGTTTTCACATCTGTAAGGCAGTGATAATAAAACTTACTTCTTGAGGTGGTTAAGTGGAAGATGTATGGAAAGTACTCTCAACTCTCTCTGGCATTTAAGTAAGCACTCAGTAAATACAAGTGAATGACCCTTGTGATTTATCCAAATGTATGGATTACATTTTAATTGTTAAATAAAATGAAATATATTTAAACTATATATTAGTATTTTTAATTGAACTATTAACTAAACTTTAGAGTTAAAAAAGACAAAGAGAAAGAAAGATACACAGTTCTTAAAAAGAATTTTGTGCCTTGTGGTGTTTGGTATTTGCACTCTGGCTCCTATCTGTTTTACTCTTTCTTTTTCAAGAACTTTAATCATATACTAACAAAATATAACCAATTGTCATTTTCTTTGTTACAAGTCCTATTCATCTAAAGTGCATTGATGGTGTAATCATAAACATATCATTTTAGACTTTAACTAATAGTGATAACATATCTCTTTTAGAGACTCTGCCTAATAATCTAATATGTTTGTTCTCTTCTTCTTGTGCAATCTTGGTACCAGCGGCTGCTTCAAAGAATAAAGTTAAAGGTGAGCTATTGTGCATTCTGCATGATTTACCATGATTGTTTTCTGCTTAGTCTTGTGCATCCTCTTAAATGATAGAGCTAGTTCTGTTCGTGATAATACCAGTTCATTGTGTAGATATTAGTTGTAAATTTCTACAAATACAAATTATATCATTTTAATTATTCAGTTTCTGATATATGTCTGTGTTTCCATGATTATTTGTGAGTTTATTTTCTTGTTTTATTTCCCACTTTATTCCAAGTGGAATAAGGTGCTTTTATGCCTAACATTTTGCCTGTTGACCTCAGTTTCCTTGATAAAATTGTGAACTAGAAAAAACATACAGCATAAAATAAAGCTGATGGAAAAATTGAACATGCCTTCATAGAATTATGTGAAAAGAAAATTTTATCCTTTATTAAACTCCAGTTTTCTATTTATGGCTTTTTTTTATCCATTTCCTAGTTGTATTAAGTTTCATTTGCTAGAATCCTGAAAATACATTTTCATGAGAAAGGATGTGATTGTCTAATGCCAGAATGTCTCCCTGAAAGAAAAAGACTTTTGGCTTGATGTGTCAAAGTCTTTACGGTTTTTAAAAGAATTCAAACGTGTGTGTGTGTGTGTGTGTGTGTGTGTGTGTGTGTGTGTATGATATCTATGATAGTGTCATAGGTTTATAGTTTATGTGTTTCAATTTCATGTTCTCTAGAACAATCTATATATATATTTTTAAATGTTTTCTCCTTATATAGCAAATATATATATATACATATTTTTCTCTTTCATTTATTTTTATACAGCAACACTCTAATAACCTTATTGGTCATATATCTGTTACCTTCAGTTTCCTCATCTACAGAGTGTGAAAAACAATAAATAATTCAAAAGGTTGTTGTGAGGGTTAAGTAAAATATGTAAAACAACAAGTAATCTTCCTCCTGCTACTAGCATTTTAAACAATGCTAGCTTCATTTTGCTTCTCACAAACGGGCCTCTTCTTTGTGGAGAATTTCTGACTCTTCATCTTCATTATTCACTATTGCCCTGCCTAATTTCTTTATCTGTGTGCTCAGGAGAAATAACCAGGTGGTTTTGTCTTTCTCCATTTCTCATATTCAGTTCTACCACAAGGCCACCCTTCTCTATTATTCCTTCCCCTCCAGCCCTGCCCTCCCCCAGGTTGTAGTTTTACAGCTAGTTTTAACACTATACATAGATTTATGTTTGGAGTGTTAACTGATCCCTATTTATAAGGCTAAGCATTTAGTGTGCAACTACTATTTTCCTAGGAATGTATTTTTTTTTATAAAACACTAAAAATATAAAAGATGAGATGGAAAATTTCTTGTTACCCTTTGTTTAATCCTCCACACTTAGCCTAGTCTCTTTTTCAATAAATGTGCTAGAATTAGCCAATTCTTGCCACAGTAATTTTCTGTCCGTGGATAAAAGTAATACACTCATGAAACAATTAAGAAATTACTTGACAATGAGTATATATTTATGAAATATATTTATATAATAAAAGATTAAGATGTACAGTTTTAAGAATGAAGAATTAAGAACAATGTACAAATAATGTGTTAATTGTGGGATATAGAACTTGAGTGTAAAGGGAGTTAGCAAGATTTACATATTGAGGTTGGAGTCCTTGTTCTCAGAGAATGCTTTATGTGGCAGGTGGGGCTTGAACTGATTGTTGAAGGATGGGTAGTATATATAGAAAAAAGTAGTACATAGAAAAAGCAATTTGAAAGCATAAGTAAAGGTATAGAAGCAGGAATGGATATAGTTTATTGCATATAGTGAGGTCACCTTTTAAAAGAAGAAGACCTGTGTTTTATGAGAGTGGAGGAAGTTAAATTTGATGATGGAGTGACCATGAGTCATTACTGCATTTGATTACATAAAACCTCTCATAATAATCACATCTGTGTTCACTTTATAATTCTTGATGGACAAGAATAAAAATGATATAAAAATTGATATTAAAATGATGGACATTTTTTATTGATATAAAAAATGATATAAAAATGATGGACAATAATTCAAATTACAATATACAGGTTACAAAGTATTAGTACAGGAAACCAATTCACCACTGAAGGACTACAGCCATACATTATATTATAGGTGTCTGCAAAGTGACATCAGGACTCAAGCTGACTAGGATTTTGCAATACAAACATGTTTATGTGTCCGATTTAGGATGCCCACGTTGCCATCCCTGTTGTTCCACACCTATTCATTTTATTTGAATCTCTTTTTTTTTTTCACTTGTGTACAAGCCTGCAGGGGGCTTTAGGACACAGTTCACCCTATGCCTGTATTTTTGCATCTACAAGGTGTTATAGAGACAAGAAATGACACTTTCTAAAATCAGCTATGCCTCAAGTAGAAATTGAAATTCTATTTCTAATGACTGCGACAGATGTATATTATGTAGATAATAGAGAGAAGTACCCAATGCTTTTATTGTCCAATTTCTATGTCAAGGCAAATGGTCTTCAAACAGGAAAAAAAAAATGAAAAAGAAAATGTGGGTAAGAGGAAAATAAAACCCAAGATAATATAAGAGCAGATTGCTTAAAAATACTAATTCTCCTGGCCCAAATAAAGTACATCCCAGGGAACCCAGGGAAGTTTTGTAGAGGATAACAGCTCATTCATTTATTCTTGTGGAATCATGCAAATGTGGGGAGCTTCTGCGATATTGGAGAGAGGTATGTGCTGTGATATTTGTTAAGGAGAAAGGATTACATTCGAGAAACCATAAACTGGTAAATTTGACATTACCTTCCCAGTAAAATTATTAAACTCTTAAACAATTTGTGAGTGCTTAGATTAAAAGGATTCTCTAGGAGTTAGTTAGCAGTTACTAGTAATGGCATAGAAAATTACCCTAATTTTCTCCCTGTCTTTTTAAAAATATATTATTACACCAGTGTCCAAGGGCAATATATAAACATGTGCTATTTGAAGTTCATCAAATCATGTAGCAACTCATTCCTTATTTTGTAGAAACTGTCATTCTGAAGTTTGCCAGTTATTCTTCAGTGGTCAAATCAAATGGTGGTTCCCCAATCCTCAAATTACTCATTTTTCTGCTGAATATAATGTTTCTTTTGATTTTTCCACTTCCCTTGTTTCAGTGTCTCTGTTACAGGTTTCATTTTCTTTTAACTCCTCTTTGCCTCTTTCTTTCCCTCTCTTCTTCTATCTTGTTCTGGAATATAGGTTTCATTCAGGTTAATCTTTGATCCCTAAAGAGATCACTTCTCACAGTGTTGCAGCTCTCCACTTCCTTTTTTGAGAGATGACCTTCACTTCCTACAAAATTTTAAAAGCAGCCATTTTGTGCACTATTGAGTACCCATAACGAACCTCCCTCACCGTTATTGAATGTTAAGAGAAAGACAAATGATTCGATCAAATTCCTCCCCTAGAAACTTAAAACTGAGAAGAGAGAAAGGAGCAACAGGAAGGAGGAGAGATGGGAAATAAATTTCGTTACACTTTGTGGCTGTGAATTTCGTATGTAGACTGAGTAGGATGATGAATTAAGACTGAGAAATAAGAGAAGAGTGAGCAGGAATGTAAAAGAGTAAGAGGTTAAGAGAGTGCCCTCATGGTGCTTAAGTCCCTTGTTCTAATAGAAGGTTCTGTTATATGCTTGCCCTTTGGGTCTCTGACAAAGCTGTCTTTTCATTAAGCTTTCTAGATAGGTTTCTCTTGCTTGTAATCAAAAAGAGAACTGATTAATATAATTGTTTTCTTTCTCTAAACTTTTCTGAGTTCATTTCAGTTATGACTTTTCTAGACTTGCTCTTACTACTAAGCTCATATCTGATATTCCTGACACCCTGCTGAACTGAATTTCTAACTGAATATTAAAAACTGAAACTCTTATTTTTCTTTGTAAATCTGAGCTCTCAGGGTTTGTTATGTCTTCTCTTGAACAAATATTTACCTAATTTCTTAGTTTAAAAGATTGAAAATATCTTTAACTCCTCCATCTTAATGGCACCCATAACCAGTCAGTTATCAAATTGTCCTAATTTTATGGGAATAAAATTATTGTCCTAATTATGTCCTAATTTTACTATGGGAATAGAAGCATTTCCATATATTCCTCTTCTTCAAAATCACTCATTCCTCAGAGCTTGCCTGGAGTAGTTCTAACTTGTCTTCTGATTGAATTCTCAACACTCTACAATCTATCCTACCTTCATATAACACAGTGAATTCATATATCTACACTCTATAATCTATCCTACATTCAGATATCAATAAGATCATCAATGCTTTGCCACTTAGAGATAGAGAAAAAGGTAACAGAGTATTCCTAAAATTTCTTTGTATAAAGTGATTTTATTTCACTCTATTACAGATGTATAGACTAAATGTATCTTACTGATTAATATTGTTCCAGAATCATACACAATTTCTAAATAGTTTTAATGCAGTAAATATATTTTTATTGTTCAATCTGATTTGTAGGCTTTATTTTTTATTCAAAATTTGACAACTATAATAGGGATAACATTTTATGCCATTTCTAGAATACCAGCCTTTAGCTATTCCTTTCAATCAGATAATCATAATTTAGTGCTCAATTAAAAATTAACACAATTATTCTGACATTATATAAGAATTTAAAGATAATGCAGGACACTCAGCAGTCTAAACTGAGATATTTGTGGTATGAGAAGAATCAATATTTCAGTTTACTGTATTTAAGTAATAGTCATACATAATATTATTAAATAAATTATTTATTTAAGTATAAATATTAAAAGTCTGCTGTTCAACCAAAATGTGAATTTAGTATACCAGGTTTCCCATCACATCTTTTAAGGGTGAATTGAAAGGCACATAAGAGATTGAAATTGAGGCATTGCTTCAAACTATTCTGAGATTTTATCTTAAGTGGGACACCTATGTTTCAGTTTATACTATATAATATACACTGTATATTAAGAAGCTCCATTCTGTAGTCAGAACTGCATGGGTCATATCCTGGTTTTTCAACTTACTTGATTTGAACACCTGGATAATTTGATTATGTTCACTCAACATTCAGCTGTAGTGACATTTATATGTAATAATGTATAAAAGGATATTAACCTAAGGGATGGCACAAAGTAAACACTCAGTAAATTTTATATATTATTATTGTTATTATCATCATTACTATTATTTAAATAATGTCTGTAGAAAATAAAATGAAAAATCATGTAGTTAAAGACAAGTCCCAGAACTAAAACTTTTTTATGAGTATGAACTGTATTTCATCTTCATGGTAGCATTCATATGTTTATATTTATTCTAACATTAAAATAAACACATATAATTTAATGTGAAGGATCCACTAGATATATGTATTTTTTCTTTCTTCACACTTAAATATTAAAATCCAAAGTGTATAAATGGTATCATTAAAGAATTTCAACTCAATATCAAAAGAAAGAGAAAAATTACAAAAACTGTGTCAGATAGAGGTTTATATAGTACTTAAAATGTAAAAATTACTTGCTTTTATTATCAGTGAAGAAATTGAGGAATAAGGCTATATATAACTTTTGTGGAACACATCCCTTAACTCCTTTTCTTGAAGCTATGTTTGGATTTTAATTTTAAAAATGTAAGGAATTATTCAGACTCTTGCATAATAGCTATAAAATCTTCATCAAAAATAACTTGAGACAATTATTGGAGCTTATGTTTGTTTATCCCACATTAGGCTCATCTGAGGAAATATGTTGGGAATGTTAGAAATATGTAAGGAAATTTAAAAGCATGGTGTGTTTCTATAACATGTTCACTAAGGGTTCTAGGTGAAAGGCCCTGAGGTGGTACATTTTAGAAGATTGAGATTGTTTTCTTTTTTTTTTTAATTTATTTTATTGAAGTATAGTTGATTCACAATGTTGTGTTAATTCCCACTGTATAGCAAAGTGATTCAGTTATACATATATATACATTCTTTTTTGTTTTTGTTTGTTTTTTGTTTTGTTTTGTTTTGTTTTGTTTTGTGGTATGCTGGCCTCTCACTGTTGTGGCCTCTCCCGTTGCGGAGCACAGGCTCCGGATGCGCAGGCTCAGCGGTCATGTCTCATGGGCCCAGCCCCTCCACGGCATGTGGGATTTTCCCAGACTGTGGCACGAACCCGTGTCCCCTGCATCGGCAGGCGGACTCTCAACCACTGCACCACCAGGGAAGCCCTATATACATTCTTTTTCATATTCTTTTACATTATGGTTTATCACAGGATATTGAATATAGTTACCTGTGCTATACAGTAGGACCTTGTTGTTTATTCAATCTATATATAATAGTTTGCATCTGCTAATCCCAAACTCCCAGTCAATTTCTCCCCCACCCCCCTTCCCCCTTGGCAACCACAAGTCTGTTCTCTATGTCTGAGAGTCTGTTTCTGTCTTGTAGATAAGTGCATTTGTGCCATATTTTAGATTCCACATATAGTGATATCATATGGTATTTGTCTTTCTCTTTCTTGCTTACTTCACTTATTATGATAATGTCTAGGTTCATCCATGCTGCTGCAAATGGCATTATTTCATTCTTTTTTATGGCTGAGTAGTATTCCATTGTGTGTGTGTGTGTGTGTGTGTGTGTGTGTGTGTGTGTGTGCGCACCACATCTTCTTTATCCATTCACCTGTCAGTGGACATTTAGGTTGTTTCCATGTCTTGGCTATTGTAAATAGTGCTGAAGTGAACACTGGAGTGCATGTATCTTTTTGAATTAGCGCTTTCTTCAGATATACGCACAGGAGTGGGATTGCAGGATCATATGGCAACTGTAGTTTTTTGAGGAACCTCGATACTATTCTTCATAGTGGCTGCACCAGTTTACATTCCCATCAACAGTATATGAGGGTTTCCTTTTCTCCACACCCTCTACAACATTTGCTATTTGTGAACTTTCTTTTTTAACATCTTTATTGGAGAATAATTGCTTTACAGTGGTGTGTTAATTTCTGCTTTATAACAAAGTGAATCAGTTATACATATACATATGCTCCCATATCACTTCCCTCTTGCGTCTCCCTCCCTCCCACCCTCCCTATCCCACCCCTCTAGGTGGTCACAAAGCACCGAGCTGATCTCTGTGTGCTATGCAGCTGCTTCCCACTAGCTATCTATTTTACGTGTGGTAGCGTATATATGTCCATGCCACTCTCTCACTTTGTCACAGCTTGCCCTTCCCCCTCCCCATATCCTCAAGTCCATTGTCTAGTAGATCTGTGTCTTTATTCCTGTCTTACCCCTAGGTTCTTCATGACATTTTTTTTTCTTAGATTCCATACATATGTGTTACCATACGGTATCTGTCTTTCTCTTTCGGACTTACTTCACTCTGTATGACAGACTATAGGTCCATCCACCTCATTACAAATAACTCAATTTTGTTTCTTTTTATGGCTGAGTAATATTCCATTGTATATATGTGCCACATCTTCTTTATCCATTAATACGATGATGGACACTTACGTTGCGTCCATCTCCTGGCTATTGTAAACAGAGCTGCAATGAACATTTTGCTACATGACTCTTTTTGAATTATGGTTTTCTCAGGGTATCTGCCCGGTAGTGGGATTGCTGGGTCATATGGTAGTTCTATTTGTAGTTTTTTAAGGAACCTCCATACTGTTCTCCATAGTGGCTGTACAAATTCACTTTCCCACCAGCAGTGCAAGAGTGTTCCCTTTTCTCCACACCCTCTCCAACATTGATTGTTTCTAGATTTTTTGATGATGGCCATTCTGACAGGTGTGAGATAACATCTCATTGTAGTTTTGATTTGCATTTCTCTAATGATTAATGATGTTGAGCATTCTTTCATGTGTTTGTTGGCAATCTGTATATCTTCTTTGGAGAAATGTCTATTTACATCTGCCCATTTTTGGATTGGGTTGTTTGTTTTTTTGTTATTGAGCAGCATGAGCTGCTTGTAAATTTTTGAGATTAATCCTTTGTCAGCTGCTTCATTTGCAAATATTTTCTCCCATTCTGAGGGTTGTCTTTTGGTCTTATTTGTGGTTTCCTTTGCTGTGCAAAAGCTTTTAAGTTTCATTAGGTCCCATTTGTTTATTTTTGTTTTTATATCCATTTCTCTACTAGGTGGGTCAAAAAGGATCTTGCTGTGATTTATGTCATAGAGTGTTCTGCCTATGTTTTCCTCTAATTTGATAGTTTCTGGCCTTACATTTAGGTCTTTAATCCATTTTGAGCTTATTTTTGTGTATGGTGTTAGGGAGTGTCCTAATCTCATACTTTTACATGTACCTGTCCAGTTTTCCCAGCACCAGTTATTGAAGTGGCTGTCCTTTCTCCACTGTACATTCCTGCCTTCCTTATAAAAGTAAGGTGACCATATGTGTGTGGGTTTATCACTGGGTTTTCTATCCTGTTCCATTGATCTATATTTCTGTTTTTGTTCCAGTACCATATTGTTTTGATTGCTGTAGCTTTGTAGTATCATCCGAAGTCAGGGAGCATGATTCCTCCAACTCCATTTTTCATTCTCAAGATTCTTTTGGCTATTCGAGGTCTTTTGTGTTTCCATACAAATTGTGAATTTTTTTGTTCTAGTTCTGTGAAAAATGCCAGTGGTAGTTTGATAGGGATTGCATTGAATCTGTAGATTGCTTTGGGTAGTAGAGTCATTTTCACAATGTTGATTCTTCCAATCCAAGAACATGGTATATCTCTCCATCTATTTGTATCATCTTTAGTCTCTTTCATCAGTGTCTTATAATCTACTGCATACAGGTGTTTTGTCTCCTTAGGCAGGTTTATTCCTAGATATTTTATTCTTTTTGTTGCGATGGTAAATGGGAGTGTTTTATTGATTTCACTTTCACATTTTTCATCATTAGTATATAGGAATGCCAGACATTTCTGTGCATTCATTTTATATCCTGCTACTTTACGAAATTCATTGATTAGCTCTAATAGATTTCTGGTAGCATCTTTAGGATTCTCTATGTATAGTATCATGTCGTCTGCAAACAGTGACAGCTTTACTTCTTCTTTTCTGATTTGGATTCCTTTTATTTCCTTTTCTTCTCTGATTTGCTGTGGCAAAAACTTCCAAAATGATGTTGAATAAGAGTGGTGAGAGTGGGCAACCTTGTCTTGTTTCTGACCTTAGTGGAAATGCTTTCAGTTTTTCACCATTGAGGATGATGTTGGCTGTGGGTTTGTCATATATTGCCTTTATTATGTTTACAAACGTTCCCTCTGTGTCTGCTTTCTGGAGGGTTTTTATGATAAATGGGTGTTGAATTTTGTCGAAAGCTTTCTCTGCATGTATTGAGATGATCATATAGTTTTTCCCTTCAATTTGTTAATATGGTGTATCACGTTGATTGATTTGCGTATATGGCAGAATCCTTGCATTCCTGGAATAAACCCCACTTGATCATGGTGTATGATCCTTTTAATGTGCTGTTGGATTCTGTTTGCTAGATTTTGTTGAGGATTTTTGCATCTATGTTCATCAGTGATCTTGGCCTGTAGTTTTCTTTGTTTGTGACACGTTTGTCTGCTTTTGGTATAAGGGTGATGGTGGCCTCGTAGAATGAGTTTGGGAGTGTTCCTCCCTCTGCTATATTTTGGAAAAGTTTGAGAAGGATAGGTGTTAGCTCCTCTGTAAATGTTTGATAGAATTTGCCTGTGAAGCCATCTGGTCCTGGGCTTTTGTTTATTGGAAGATTTTTAATCACAGTTCCAATTTCAGTGCTTGTGATTGGTCTGTCCATATTTTCTATTTCTTCCTGATTCAGTCTTGGCAGGTTGTGCATTTCTAAGAATTTGTCCATTTCTTCCAGGTTGTCCATTTTATTGGCATAGGGTTGCTTGTAGTAATCTCTCATGATCTTTTGTATTTCTGCAGTGTCAGTAGTTACTTCTCCTTTTCCATTTCTAATTCTAGTGATTTGAGTCTTCTCCCTTTTTTTCTTGATGAGTCTGGCTAATGGTTTATCAATTTTGTTTATCTTCTCAAAGTACCAGCTTTTAGTTTTATTGATCTTTGCTATCATTTCCTTCACTTCTTTTTCATTTATTTCTGATCTGATTTTTATAATTTCTTTCCTTCTGCTAACTTTGGGGTTTTTTGTTCTTCTTTCTCTATTTGCGTTAGGTGCAAGGTTAGGTTGTTTATTCGAGATGTTTCCTGTTTCTTAAGGTAGGATTGTATTGCTATAAACTTCCCTCTTAGAACTGTTTTAACTGCATCCCATAGGTTTTGGGTCGCCATGTCTCTATTGTCATTAATTTCTAGGTATGTTTTGATTTCCTCCTTATTTCTTCAGTGATCTCTTGGTTATTAAGTAGTGTATTGTTTAGCCTCCATGTGTTTGTATTTTTTACAGATCTTTTCCTGTAATTGGTATCTAGTCTCAAAGTGTTGTGGTCAGAAAAGATACTTGATACAATTTCAGTTTTCTTAAATTTACCGAGGCTTGATTTGTGACCCAAGATATGATCTATCTTGGAGAATGTTCCAGGAGCACTTGAGAAAAATGTGTATTCTGTTGTTTTTGGATGGAATGTCCTATAAATATCAATTAAGTCCATCTTGTTTAATGTATCATTTAAAGCTTGTGCTTTCTTATTTATTTTCATTTTGGATGATCTGTCCATTGGTGAAAGTGGGGTGTTAAAGTCCCCTACTGTGAATGTGTTACTGTCGATTTCCCCTTTTATAGTTGTTAGTATTTTCCTTATGTATTGAGGTGCTCCTATGTTGGGTGCATAAATATTTACAATTGTTATATCTTCTTCTTGGATCGATCCCTTGATCATTATGTAGTGTCCTTCTTTGTCTCTTGTAATAGTCTTTATTTTAAAGTCCATTTTCTCTGATATGAGAATTGCTACTCCAGCTTTCTTTTGATTTCCATTTGCATGAAATATCTTTTTCCATTCCCTCACTTTCAGTCTGTATGTGTCCCTAGGTCTGAAATGGGTCTCTTGTAGACAGCATATTGGGTGTTGTTTTTTTATCCATTCAGCCAGGCTTTGTCTTTTGGTGGGAGCATTTAATCCATCCAGGGTGTTGTTTTTTTATCCATTCAGCCCTTCTGTGTCTTTTGGTGGGAACATTTAATCCATTTAATCCATTTAATCCATTTAATCCATTTAGTTCTTCTAGGTCCTTGTTAAATGTTTCTTGTATTTCCTCTATTCTATTTCCAAGATTTTGGATCATCTTTACTATCATTATTCTGAATTCTTTTTCAGGTAGACTGCCTATTTCCTCTTCATTTGTTAGGTCTGGTGGGTTTTTATCTTGCTCCTTCATCTGCTGTGTGTTTTTCTGTCTTCCCATTTTGCTTATCTTACTGTGTTTGGGGTCTCCTTTATGCAGGCTGCAGGTTCATAGTTCCCATTGTTTTTGGTGTCTGTCTCCAGTGGCTAAAGTTGGTTCATTGGGCTGTGTAAGCTTCCTGGTGGAGGGGACTAGTGCCTGTGTTCTGGTGGATGAGGCTGGATCTTGTCTTTCTGGTGGGCTGGTCCACATCTGGTGGTGTGTTTTGGGGTGTCTGTGGCCTTATTATGATTTTAGGCAGCCTCTCTGCTAACACAACACAATGGGTTGTGTTCCTGTCTTGCTAGTTGTTTGGCATAGGGTGTCCAGCACCGTATCTTTTTGGTTGTTGAGTGGAGCTGGGTCATAGCGTTGAGATGGAGATCTCTGGGAGAGCTTTCACCATATGATATTACATGGAGCTGGGGGGTCTTTTGTGGACCAGAGTCCTGAAGTTGGCTCTTCCATGTCAGAGGGACAGCACTGACTCCTGGCTGCAGCACCAAGAGCCTTTCATCCACAGGGCTCAGAAAAAAAAGGGAGAAAAAGAGGGAAGGAAGGAAGGAAGGAAGGAAGAAAGAAAGAAAGAAAGAAAGAAAGAAAGAAAGAAAGAAAGAAAGAAAGAAAGAAAGAAAAAGAAAGAAGGAAAGGAGAGGATACAATTAAAAAAATAAAGTAAGATAAAATATAGTTACTAAAATAAAAAATAATTATTAAGAGAAAAAAAAAATTTTTAAGTAAAAAGAATACAAAAAACAAAAAACCGTACAGACAGAACCCTAGGACAAATGGTGAAAGCAAAGCTATACAAAATCTCACACAGAAGCATACACATACACACTCATAAAAAGAGCAAAAGGGGAAAAAATATATCTTGCTCTCAAAGTTCACCTCCTCAATTCGGGATGTTTCGTTGTCTATTCAGGTATTCCCCTGATGCAGGGTACATCAAGTTGATTGTGGAGATTTAATCTGCTTCTCCTGAGGCAGCTGGAGAGATTTCCCTTTCTCTTCTTTGTTTGCATAGCTCCCGGGGTTCAGCTTTGGATTTGGCCCCGCCTCTGCATGTAGGTCGCCAGAGGGCATCTGTTCTTTGCTCAGACAGGATGGGGTTAAAGGAGCAGCTGATTAGCAGGCTCTGGCTCACTCAAGTGGGGTGCAGGGCGAGCCTGCGGCGGCAGAGGCCAGCATGACGTTGCACCAGCCTGAGGCGCACGGTGTGTTCTCCTGGGGAAGTTGTCCCTGGATCACGGGACCCTGGCAGGGGCGGGCTGCACAGGCTCTTGGGAGGGGAGGTGTGGATAGTGACCTGTGCTCACACACGGGCTTCTTGGTGACGGCAGCATGCCTTAGCGTCTCATGGCCCTCTCTGGGGTCCGCGCTGATAGCCGTGGCTCGCGCCCATCTCTGGAGCTCCTTTAAGCAGTGCTCTTACTCCCTTCTCCTCGTGCACCAGGAAACAAAAAGAGAAGAAATAGTCTCTTGCCTCTTCGTCAGGTCCAGACTTTTTCCCGGACTCCCTCCTTGCTAGCTGTGGTGCACTAACCCCTTCAGGCTGTGTTCATGCAGCCAGTCCTGTCCCTACGATCCGACTGATCCACCGAAGCCAGAGCCTCAGCTCCCAGCCCCGCCCATTCCGGTGGGTGAGCAGACAAGCCTCTCTGGCTGGTGAGTGCCGGTCAGCACCGATCCTCTGTGCGGGAATCTCTCCACTTTGCCCTCCGCACCCCTGTGGCTGTGCTCTCCTCCGTGGCTCCGAAGCTTTCCCCCTCCGCACCCCACCCCCGCCCACCGCAGTCTCCGCGAAGGGGTTTCCTAGTGTGTGGAAACCTTTCCTCCTTCATAGCTCCCTCCCACTGGTGCAGGTCCCATCCCTATTCTTTTGGCTCTGTTTATTCTTTTTTCTTTTGCCCTACCCAGGTACGTGGGGAGTTTGCCTTTTGGGAGGTCTGAGGTCTTCTGCCAGTGTTCAGTGGGTGTTCTGTAGGAGTTGCTCCACGTGTAGATGTATTTCTGATGTATCTGTGGGGAGGAAGGTGATCTCCGCATCTTACTCTTCCGCCATATTCCCCCTCTCTCTGTGAACTTTTTAATGATGGCCATTCTGACTGGTGTGAGGTGATACTTCTTTGTAGTTTTGATTTGCATTTCTCTAATAATTAGTGATGTTGAGCATTAAGATTGCTTTCTTTTTTTTTTTTTTTTTTTTTTTCGGTATGTGGGCCTCTCACTGTTGTGGCCTTTCCCATTACGGAGCACAGGCTCGGGACACGCAGGCTCAGTGGCCATGACTCACAGGCCCAGCCGCTCCGCGGCACACAGGATCCTCCCAGACCGGGGAATGAACCCACGTCCCCCACATCGGCATGCGGACCCCCAACCACTGTGCCACCAGGGAAGCCCTAAGATTGCTTTTTTAATCCACCTTCTAGTTTATCTCACTTCTCTAGGAAAATTGCTGAAGACGTTGCTATATATGATAGTACAATAATGTTTTAAACATATTACTGCAACCTTTTTCTAACTTTTAAAAAAGTAGATAACAATAATTATAACAGCTAATATTTCTTGAATGTTTACTATATGCCAGACATTACACTAAACATTTTATGTATGTTTTCTAATTTAGTCCTCATAAAGCTATTTGAGATAGGGACTATTATTTTCCTTTGTACAGTGAGAAAAATGACACAGAGTGTTAAGAAATTTGTTTAAGTTAACAAAATGAGTAAGAGGCAGGGCAACAATTCCAAATCTGAGATAGTGACTACTGAGTTCAAACTTTTAATCTATTAAAGCCTCTAAAGATACCAGGTTGATCAATGTTACAATTAATTTAATCTTAATCATTTGTTTAAATGCATTTACCTAGGTCCCATCCACCCAGGTAGGACTGGGGCTAGGTATGGAAATAAAGTAAAATTGTAATGAGTTGTTATCAGGAACAAATAAATTGGACCTACATTGTTGAGTATATTGGTGAAGAAAATATTCTCCCAGTACACTTTTGTTGTTTCTCATTCTTTTTTTTTTAATTTTTTCTTCTGGGTTTCTCATTCATTCACCATATGTTAACTTTACTTATTCCTTCCTGGGAAAGTGAGGCGGTAATTAGTTTTTCAATCAGATGAGTAATATTCTAGAAAAGATTTAGGCATAACTAATGTAAAATGTTTCACTCAGGAGAGGGTAACAGGGTTAAAAAGTATTTTCATGAAAATTCTACGTAAGATGAGTCAGTGGGTCAAAATGTAGATAATTTTACTAGTTTTTAAACTGCATCTTCATTTGACCTGGTTTCTGATTTTTACTTCTCAGTGTACAGGGATTTTGACTGTGTTTGCTCTGTGGAGTATCTCAGTATTTGCTGCTGTGTAACTGTCCCTCTTCATGTGACACATTACAAACTAGTGTGGGTCAGGGTGGAAAGGCAACTCTAGATACTCTATTTGCAAATCTGAAAGAATATTATTTTTTACCTGATTTAATGAAGCTTCATTTTCCCCTCTCTCCTTTCTTCTTGAAATACAAATACAGTCTTGAGCTTTCCTGTGGACATGTGGATAAACATAACTCATTTGCCACCAAAACAGAGTACAGCTTTGTACAGCAATTAAAAATTATTTTAAACATTGCTACTTTAAGTTTATATCCTCATTTCCATCATAAATTATTATAATACTTTTTATTTTATCTAAAGCACATCTTATCCAAAAGGTAGGATCTTCTGGGATTCCATTCATTCAGTTGTTTCATGTCATTCTATTATGTTAATAAAATTGGTATTTACTTATTCTACAGCTCCTGTGTGGGGGTTTAGAGGGGTGTAATTAAAATCCCAAGGTTTGTGGCTTCTTACAGGTTTCTAAACAGAAAAAGTCTATAATAAGGAGAAATACAGTGATCAGTGTGTAACAGTTAGACATTTAGGGGCATTTGCAAACAAGTGCTATAAGGCTAACAGCTAAATTACACTAAAAATAATTTCAACTTTATATTTCAAGTTAGATAGAGTGATGGTTATATATTTTCAATGGAAAAAAATCCTTTGACCTGACAGCATAATACAACATATTTATCAGTAGCAAAGTATAATGTTAAAGGCTTTGGAGGTTATCAGAGTACCTGGGTTTTGGTATCTATTCTACTTATTTTCTCTTCATAGCAGTAAAGTAGGGGTAAACCTATCAGTACTACCTACATCATAGAGTTATAGTGATCAAAAGAATATATGAAAATACTTTTAAAACCACCAACTAATATCTAGATGTAAATCTTTATTAAATAAATAAGGTACAGTCACAGAGCCAGGAACGTGATATTTAGTAATGAATAAAATGTGCCCTTGTTCTGAGCCCATGCCAATGATCTATGTGCATGGAAAAAAATTCGGTAATGGTATTTCTTTTATGCTTTATCTTACCAAACATCCTTGGAAAGAGAGTAAACCAAGTATGTTTCTTAATTTGATAAATTTTTATTGAATGTGTTTACTGTGCTAAGATATAATGGGGAGAAAAAAAGGTAAATATAGTCCTTAGTTTTTCTTCATGGGACTTTTACTCATTCACTCATTCATTCATTCATTTATTCATTCCTTCCTTCAACATTGTCAGGGATGGCTGCAAATATATCAGTGGAAAAAAATACTAAGTTATACACTTTTACTCATTCACTCATTCATTCATTCATTTATTCATTCTTTCATTCAACATTGTCAGGGATGGCTGCAAATATATCAGTGAAAAAAGAAGTAAGTTATACACTGTAGTGTGTTACAATGTGGTAGGTGTTTTGAAGAAACAATAAAGCAGAAGAATGAGACAGGAATGCTTGGAAAAGTAGAGAGGTTGTTCTAATTTTGAACAGGGAGATCAGAAAAATGGGACATTTGAGGAGAGAATTGATGTTGAGGGACCAAGCCGTGTGGATATCTGGGAGAAGCATTCCAGGAAGAATCAGCAAGAGCAAAGGACTTAAGCCAGTAAGATACTTAGCTTATTCAAGGAACGTTCAACAGCCCTGTGTGGCTAGACAAACCTGAGCTTAGAATAGTAAATAAGGGAGAAGGTCATAGAGAGAATGAGGACCCAAGTCATAAGGATTTTTGTTTTGCTCCAAGTGAGATGAAAAGCCACTGGAAGTTTGAGCAGAGGAGAGACATGTGCTGATGTAATTGTAACAAGATCAGTGTGGATGCTCTGGTGAAAATAGACTGCAATGATTGACCTTGGAAAGATTTTTCAAGAAGTCAGGGGACAGATCATAGTGACAGGTCTAGAGTCATAGCAATGGAGGTGATTAGAGTGGTCTTTGCAAATTACATCTAGTAGAATTTGCTGACTGAAGTAGGACATGATCTAAAGGATGAAGTGCATGATGATTTTCATGTTTTATTTGCTTATTTTTGTTTTTGCCTGAAAAACTGGAAAGACAGATACATTTACAAGATGGAGATGACTGTGGGAGGAACATGGTAAAATAATGGGAACTCAGTTTCAAATATGTGAAGTTGGAGATGCCTCTTAAGCATCCAAGTAAAGAAGACAAGTAGAAATTGGCTATATGAATATGAAATTCAGGAGAAAGTGCTACACCATAGGTAAAAGATCTGGAAATTGTTATCTGTGGATAGTACTTAAAGCTATAAGATTGGATGAGCTCATCTAAGACATGGATGTAGTTAGAGTAGAAAACAAAAACCTCAGGACTGAGTTCTCAGGTATTCAACCCTTAAAGAGATCACACACATAATGAGATAAATGCAAGTGATTCAGAGAAGAAGAAAAGAAAATAAATGAAGAAAATATTTTCAAAAAGACAGTGATGTTCAACTGAGTTAAGTGTTCTTGATCTATGAGAACTGGGGATTTACCATTGGATTTAGCAATGTGGAATCAATGGGAATCTTGGGAATTGCCATTTAGTATAAAATATAGAGATTAATCAAATATTCACCCAAAGGAATGCAAATTCACTACTGTGAAACAATGGTACAATGGTGTAATGTTATCTGATTGCAGCAACATTTACCCTAGTAAAAGAAGGTTGTGGGGAAGACTTCTTGGAGGAAGTGATGATCAGGAGAGAGCTGAAAAGCTAGTTAGAACTAAGTATACAAAGAAAAAAGGGAAGAACATTCAAAGTCAAGGGAATGGCAGCAGGAGACTAAGAGAAAGCCAATTGTAGTTACTGTGGAGGAATCAATGGGATTCAGGGTCAAAGTGAGAAAGAATATCAAATCAAAAATATCTTTATTACGACCAGTGTCCAGGAGCTTACCTCCTATGTTTTCTTCCAGGAGTTTTATGGTTTCAGGTCTTACATTCAAGTATTTAATCCATTTTGAGTTGATTTTTGTTTATGGTATAAGATAGGGGTCCAGTTTCATTCTTTTGCATGTGACTGTCCAGTTTTCCCAACACCATTTATTAAAGAGACTGCTCTTTCCTATTGTATATTCTTGGCTCCTTTGTCAGAAATTAATTGATTGCATATGCATGAGTTTATTTCTGGGGTCTCCATTCTGTTCCATTCTATGAATCTTTTTTCTTTTTTTTTAATGACAATACCATACTGTTTTGGTTATTAGAGCTTTGTAATATACTTTGAAACCAGGACACATGATACCTCCAGCTTTGTTCTTCATTCTCAAGATTGATTTGGCTATTCAAGGTTGTTTGTGGTTCTATACAAAGTTTAGGATGGCTTGTTCTATTTCTGAGAGAAATGCCATTGGAATTTTGAGATGGATTGCATTGAATCTATAGATTGCCTCAGGTAATATGGACATTTAAACAGTATTAATTCTTCCAATCCATGAACACAAAATATCTTTCCTTTTATTTGTGTCCTTTTCAATTTCTTTCATCAGTGTCTTACAGTTTGCAATGTACAGACTTTTCACCTACTTGGTTAAATTTATTCCTAAGTATTTTATTTTTTTTGATGCAATTGTACATTGAATTGTTTTCTTAATTTCTCTTTCTGATAGTTTGTTGGTATATAGAAACTCAACTGATTTTTGTATATTGATTTTGTACACTGCAACTTTACTGAAATTTTTCATTAGTTCTAACAGATTTTTGGTGGAGTCTACTATATGTAATACCCCACACAATACCTTGAAGTTTCCCTTACAGAGTTTTGAGGTTTTCGTTTGTTTTTAGTTTGTTTGTTTCTATTCTAAGAACAATGGAGAGCCATTTAGGGGTTTTAAAAGTAAATAGGAATGTGGATGGTAGGATATTCTCATGCTTATAATTTAAAAGAGATTACTGGATGCTCATGAAGAACAAATTAGAAGAGATCGCTGTGGATGACAAGAGACAGGTTGAATTGTCTGGGAAATTGCAGTAGTCCAGGGAGAAATATTGGCCTAGAGTGTTTAGTGGTAGCATCAGACACATGTGAGAGAATAGAAAATCCTTTCAAGAATATAGTTGAGGGACTTCCCTGTTGCCACAGTGGTTAAGAATCTGCCTGCCAATGCAGGGGAAACAGGTTTGAGCCCTCATCCCAGAAGACCCCACATGCTGGGAGCAAGTAAGCCCGTGTGCCACAACTACTGAGCCCGCACTCTAGAGCCCACGAACTACAACCACTGAAGCCACATGCCTAGAGCCCATTCTCTGCAACAAGAGAAGCCATCACAATGAGAAGCCCACACATCACAATGAAGAGTAGACCCCATTTGCTGCAACTAGAGAAAGCCTGCACACAGTAACGAAGACCCACCATAGACAAAAATAAATAAATTCATTAATTTTAAAAAATCACACTTAAAAAAAATAAAGAATATAGTTGAAACATTCAGCAGAAAAAACCTCAAACTGAATCATGAATAAAATAAGTACCTGTAAATATTTATAAAGTGTTTAAAATGCTTTACTATTCTTCATTTCTCTTCATTGTCATTAACACTGCATACCTAAAGGCAGAAACCTAGAATGGCAGTTCTTATCTTGTTGTCAGCCCATAGAAAAGCACCTTTATGTTGTATTGTGGAACAGAAGTGGAAGTGAAGGAAAATTGTAAATTGTGTTACTGGAAAAATATTAAATAACATCTTTAATTTTTTTTTTTAATTTTTTAAAATTTTTATTGAACTATAGTTGATTTACAATATTGTGTTAGTTTCTGCTGTACAGCAAAATTAATCAGTTATACATATACATATATCCACTATTTTTAGATTCTTTTCCCATATAGGTCATTGCAGAGTATTGAGTAGAGTCCCATGTGCTGTACAGTAGGTCCTTATTAGTTATCTATTTTATATATAGTAGTGTGTATATGTCAATCCCAATCTGTCTCCCCCCTCTTTCCCATCCTGGTAACCATAAGATTGTTTTCTACATCTGTGACTCTATTTCTGTTTAGTAAATTAGTTCATTTGTACCATTTTTTTAGATTCCACATGTAAGCGATATCGTATGATATTTGTCTTTCTCTGTCTGACTTACTTCACTCATTACGGCAACCTCTGGGTCCATCCATATTTCTGCAAATGGCATTATTTTGTTTTTATAGCTGAGTAATATTCCATTGTATTATGTACCACAACTTTTTTATCTGTTCCTCTGCCAGTGGACATTTAGATTGCTTCCATGTCCTGGCTGTTGTAAGTAGTGCTGCAGTGAACACTGGGGTGCATGTATCTTTTTGAATTATGGTTTTCTCTGGATATAGGCCCAGGAGTGGGATTGCACATCTTAATTAAGTATATTCTAGTTGTTGTTGTTGTTGTTTTTTAACACGACAGAATAAAGTTACTTTTGCATTTGATTATTGAGTATAATTCAATATGAGGTTATTTTAGTGACATCAACGCAGTAATAATTTGTGTGGCATAAGCTAATTTAACTCACTACTTACGTGTTTTTCATTTCTGGCCAACCAAAACTACCTACTGTCAGAGTAGGATTCCAAATTTTCTCCATGTAATGTGTTTTCTTCAAGATGGGATAATCATCTGATGGGCATTGGGTTCACTTAAGAAACATGCTATTTAGATAAAAGGCATGAATACTGTTTGGCTTGAGCAATTACCAAATAGTTCATAAGCAACTATCTTCCATCTCAGCCAAAAGTCATCTTGGAAAAGATGGTCAAATCTCTTGGCTACCTAACCAGAGTATGAGAATTCCAGTAATATATTCACAATGGCATGTGAACTAGTTTGTGATAGCATATTCAAATGGAAACTGGGTGATAGGGAGCTAATACCTGTGTATAACAGGATAAGGCTTCCCTAAAAATAGAGATATTTTATGTAATCTGATGTTTGACTCATTGAAAAGTGGAAATTTGTTTATCTGCAAATAAAGTTACTCTTCATGCAAGAAATAGTTTCTTCCTTATAAAACTGGGGGATAAATTTAGATTTAGGTGAAATATAGCTATATAGTTAAAGATAGGTAAATTTTAAAACTCCTTATAAACCTTTTGGAAAGTGTTAACAAAAGTTTTGGAATTTTTCACATGCAAATCTTAATACATCTGGCATAACCAATAGATGATTTCAGCATGATAATTTGACTCCATATTTGTTAGAGCAAAATACGTTTACTGAATATTTCTTCTATAGCTATTTCAATCATCATAAATCACCTCATCTCCTTTTATTTATTTATTTTTTTTGGTAAAACAGACAAGTTGGGAGAAGCCAAGTTTTAAAAAGTCCTACTCATTTATTTAAGGAGATTCCTTAAAAGAAAAGAAAAGAAAACACATATAATCACAGCCTAGTAAGAGATACACTGAAAGAAAGCATTCCTTATAAACTGCAGTTGTTCTCTTTCAAAATGTAGCAACTATAAATTAATTCATTCACATTTAATTATCCTTCTATTCATTTCCAAAATATTTGTTGAATTTATGTGTAAATTACTAGTCAAAAATAGTGATAGTATATTTTATATTTTAAATTAAAATCTAAAATCTTAAAAGACATATCAGTCTCAGTGATTCAAAATAAACTGTATGTAGCTGCAAAAATGAATATGTGTTTAGGATCTAATTTTAAAAGACTACATAATGATTTTTGCAAAAACTTTTCCCCAAAAAGTAAACATCACAGTTTTGTCCTAGATTATCCAATTTATCATTGACTTCCCCTTAGCATAATGGAATGAAGATTGCATTATCAGTTTATATATTCTATTATTAAACTTATTAAACTTTGACTAGTATTGATTTACATACAAAACATATTTTGAAGGAATAGAGTCATGCTGCTTTTGTTGTTGAAAAGTTCTCTGTAGTCTTAAAAGAAACTGCCATCTTGAAATAGATTGGAATATGGGCAGTAAGTTTTAAGATGTCAATCATATTATCACTTCTAAAACTGGTAGGAGATGACTACACTAAGATATATTTTATGTTACTGAGGTTTAAACAAATTAGACAGGATTTGTTTACTTTTAAAATTATATAACTGCCTCAGCTTCATCAATAATTTGTATAAATATACATGACAGATCCAAAATTAACTTGGACATATAATTGAGAAAGAAAAAGGTAATTTAAGGGGAAATAATAAAGTGGCTGGAAAATGAATAAGCTGACAATAAAATTATTGAAAGTACATATAAAATGTACATTGCATTCATTGTGGGGAACACAATGTCAGAGAGGGCTCTTATTTTGAAGATAATAGAACTATTTTAATTTTAAATATCAAAGCACTTTTATTTACAGGTGAGGAAGCACTGGGAATAGATAAAATTAAACAATTGCCTAAATATGAATAAAAAACCCAGCTACCTCATGAGACAGTCTATTACGGGTAATAGAAAAAAAGAAAAACAAAGACCTGTCAGAAAATCAAAATTTTAAAAATGTGAATTCTTATCAAATCCTGTGACGTGACGCCCAAGCCTGCATTCAAAGCAATTATCTATTTATTTCAGTTATTGAGAGTCATGTGCAAAGGGCAGATGTGATCTCTGTTATGAGATGGAAACATTTAATTCTTACTCTTACAAATAGATTTAGCTTAATCAGCTAGGTTTATCTTGGAAACAGCTCTGCTATCTGTAAAGTGTGCTATTGCTACTCACTATAACTTATAGAATGTTTTACTCTTCCAATAGATAAACAGTATGTTCTGGTTGTATGCCTTGTCCCAATGAGAGCTGTAATAGCATTTGGTCCAAAAGCTTAAGTCGTAGATCAGGTGTAATGAACTTTTCCTGACAGTGTGGAGATCACATAGCTCACACTTTTCCACACTAATTCCAGAGGTTTGCTTCAGTGACTACTTTTTCAATCTACAGTAGCTATTCTTCAGGTTTGTTGAGAGACTTTAATTTTTGCTTCACTTTGGTACTTACCATTACCAATTGCACTTTTTATTTTCTGTCTTCATTTTTGCTTTTCTCCCCGTATTTTTTCTTCTTGGGATAATAAGGAATATGAGGTCCTAATTATCTTCTTCTTGTATCGATGTAGCCGTTTACCACCAGATTCCCTAGTTTTTCCAAATTACTCTAACAATTCACATCCATATTTAAGAATTTAAAGTCGCTACTGTGTGCAATATGTTATAATAACCTGTAATGGAAAATAATCTGAAAAAGGAGATATATATATGTATATAATATATATATATATATAATATATATATAACTGAATCACTTTGCTGTACACGAGAAAGTAACACAACATTGTAAACCAAATATACTTCAATTAAAAAAATTGAAAAAAAAAAGAGAATTTCAAGTCTGTAAGTCAACTGGTTCCCTTCCATTAATTTGTTCTTTCCTGTACAAGGCATTTGCCCAACAACCCTACCACAAAATACTTGGAGCCAACTTCCTTCTAGCTTTCTTAAGCAGCTCTGTAGTTTCCCAGCTCGGATTAATTCCTCATATCTGATACTGATATGTATGTTTACTTTTAAATCATATTCTCTACATTCAGAGCTCAACTCTATACTCACCTGATCTAGCAGCTTTTTCCAGAATAGCCCAAATAGGCATCAGTAATTCTTTTCCAGGGCAATAGTTCTCCTTCCCCTTTCTACAAATTGACAGGACTTTTTGTTCTGTTCTCATATGCCTCTCGAATAGCTACTTACTGAGATACCTAGTGTCACTTAGTAAGATTTAATTGAATCTTGCTATGAGCTTTGTTCAGTACTGTTATATAAATTAATACAGCTGTAAGCAAAGAAGAGTTGAAATTCTTCAAGCATGTGACCTGAGCATCTAAGAGGTTTAGATATTATCTTCTATTTCAGTTTAAGGAGATCATTTCAGCCAACAGCTGCCCTGTTTATATTTTCAAAATTTCTCCATATGATTGATAAATGTATTAGTGCAGTGTCACTTGTTCTTGCCTTAGAAAATTTATTTTCCCCAGGAGGCAAAAATAGAGTGAGCATTTTATTTTATTGCCAAATAACAAATTATCTCGCATATGGAAAATTCCCTGTCTATGCCAGGACCACCTTATATTATTCAAGGTGAGATTTTAAAATGTACTTGTTACTTCCCTCATCTGAGTTGTATATTTTACTCTTTCACTCACTTAGAAAATAAAATTGGATCTAAAGTATATATAATTTACATTCCTTGAAAAGTTATCCTGTAGCTCATAGAAACAACTGAAAACTACTCTTTCATAAATCTTTTGAATTATAAGGAATCATGTAGTGAATTTCCAAATTCAGAGCACTTCTTTTTATAAATTATTACTTCCTTGAAAGTTCTTGAGGGATATAAAATATGTATTTTTCTAGTAAGTCGACTACCTATTACATGTTAGGCACAGGTCTAGCAGCTAGGAATATAAAAGGCTTTGTCTAGGAGTATTTAACACTCTCTCATTTCCTGTTACCAGATTATAGAATACAAGAGCACACATTGACATTTCAAGAATTTTAAAATAAGCATATTGTTACTTTATATTCCTTGTTAGAGGCTTGGATTATTGATCCACTGTCATTATGATAGTGCCATCTAGTTGTTCCTATGCCAGATGGTAGGCACTTGCTTGCATAGATATTCTTTTACTTCCAACAGGTGAATTTCACCTGATAAAGCAAGCTGTAGATGTTATGCATACATATCTTTCTACACACATTAACCTTCTCTGGGACCTGGTGTTAAAAGCCACTATAAAGAAATATTCTCAGTAGGTCACTGAATATAATGATCTGCTTGTATCTGTCCCTCCATGCCAAAAAGCCCATGATAAGCCCTTAAGAAATAGATGATAAAATAAGTTGAACTGGTATTTTTAAATGAAGTATCAGTAACTTAAATTATAATTATTTTTGCAGTTTTTATTGATAGTATTCAAGAGAGTAAGTACTTCGGAGCAGGATTAAAACACAATCTGGGACATCATGAAAATTATTTTTCAAAACATATCTGAAATTTATCTTTTCCACATTAAAAAGTACTTAAGTACTAATATAATTCTACAGTTTTAATTGACAAACCTGTGACACCCTCCAATCTGAGGATAAAGGTCATCTATCTATAGAATATAAATAAAACTTGGTGATGGGGCTTGTTGAAGCAGTTCTCAAGTTCCTATGCAGCACCATCCTTCTACAGTCTGCTTTCTTTAACAGATAATATATTTCTGTGTAAGATTTTTCTCCTCCGACTGCTTATTATTTATGGACTTCATTGATTTAGTTCTACTATGTGATTGCATATTTCTTTCTCTGAGTCTACCAGTTTCTGCAAAGTTATGGCCTGAGCAGCTCACATTACTCTCTGGGTGGTTTATGTAAATAATAATAATAAAAACACCTGAAGCTTTATCCCTGTTTCCAGTAGTATTCCACTGACCTCTTTTCAGCTTGAAGGGGTTCTATCTATGGCTGATTTTTTTTATTTCTTCCCACTGGCAATTTTCAGCCTACTGTGCTTCTTCATCTGATTTCTTGACTCTTTCTTGACTTAAGAATTAATTATTGAAATGTATCAGATGCACTCTGAAAATGTCAGTGTATTTGGTTGGATTTACTAAGAAGCACAGCTTTTCAGCCAACGTGATATTGGAACTGAATTTCAAGTAGTGCCTTTCTCCACACATCGTTTTCACAGGCAACACAAAAACATACTGCAGATGATCTATACCATCGCTGAAAAGGTTTGTGTGGTACAAGGCCATTTGTCTCTATCACTTTAAAGCAGAATGTTTACCTTTGCATTTTAGTGCCTTTTTTCTCATTGAAACTTTAATAAACACTTTATATAGAATTACAAGAGACTCACAGAAGCTGTCCATCTATCCTCCTGCCTCCACCAGCCTGTGGCTAATTTAATCTGTCCAATTCAGATGGTTATTGATCCTGGTATAAAAGGAATTCATGACCTCTTTGTATTTGGTGGAATATTCTACAAGCCTTAGTCTCACAAACTGAGACACAGGAATTCATACACTGAATAGCACAACAAGGCAGCTTGAGAGTGAAAGCAATTTAAACACAAAGTTTAAATCTCCTGAAAAGAGATTCAAAAGCATGTATTAAAACATTTCAGGTGTGGGTTTAAGAAGGGAAGGGCTGCTTTAATTCACAAGACATAATTTTAAAAGAATATTAATAAAATAATATTTTAAAGAGCTTAGACTTCATACTTATTTATTAACTTCTAAAATAATTATTAGGCACCTACTCTTGGCCAAACTCTGTTTTGGGTGCTTCAGTTTCATGGGTTTATATAATGAAGGAAAGAGAGAAAATCCCTATTCTTATAGAACATATGTTCTAGTGGGGGAAGACAAGTGACAACATAGAAGAATAAGGAAACAACATAATTATGTTTGAAGGTGATTAGTACTATGAAGAAAACACAGGGAATGGGGTTAGGACATGCCTGGAGGTGGGAGGATTGCTATTTTTAAGTGAAGTAGTGAGGGGAAGGCCTTATTGAGATGACATCTGGACAAACTGAAGGCAACAAGGGAGCAGGCCATGAGGATATATGAGGACAGAGGATCATGTGTCAAGAATAAGGGCAATGCAGGACACTTCAGGGAGGAGCGTGCTTGCATACTTAAGAAAGAGCAAGTGATCTGGTGTGGGTAGAGCAGACAGAGGCAGGGAAAGAAAGGAAGTGAGATGTGGAAGTAGATGAAATCAGTTAGGTCACTGGACCTGGTTGCATAGGGCCCGGTAGGCTAGCTTGTGAACTCAGCTTTTAAACTGAATGCAGTGGGAAAACATTGGAAGATATCCAGCAAAGAGTGACATGATCTGTCTTATGTGTTTAAAACATAAGTCTGGTTGTTGGGGGTGGAGACATTAATGTAATATTATAGGAAAGAGATGATGGTGGCTTTTATCATGTGCTAGCATGAAGTTGGTGAAGAAGAAATTGCAGTTGATTTAAAAGGATAGCCAGTAAAATTTTCTCAGTTTGGAGGCAGAATACAAGAGAAAGTAAAGAGTCAAGGATGTCTACAAGGTTTTGGTCTATGCCACCGGAGGGATGTCCTTCCCATTAGCTGAGGTGGGAAGAGTGTAAGAAATAATGTAAAAATATATATGGAAAGTTTATAGTTTATATCTTATCTTCACAGCTAAGATAAATAGCTGATGTATGTGATAGACATTATTCATAGGTATATATGTATATGTACATAGGTATAATATTCATAATAATACACAATTGCATAATATTTCATAATATGAATAATCCAAAATATTTCCCAACTCATAGGAAAATTTAGGTTGTTTCCTCTCCCCTCCCCCATTATACAAAGTGCTTCAATAAACAAGCTTTAAATATATTCTTGTATTTTAATCCTTTTATTTCTGTAACATTAGTACCAAGAAGTTAGGCTGCTGGGTTAAATTATACAGCTATTTGTAAAATTTACTTTTACATTATTCCAGATTACTTTCATATGAGATTGTGAAAATTCACTCTTTTACCAACACAAGTCCACAAATACAAGTTTCCACTTCCCTGAACCTTAGCCAACATCAGATATAATCACTTTTTAAAAAGTATTTTGTCTAACTTGATAGCTAAATATTATTACATTCTTGCTTCCATAGTATCCTTGTCTACCTGTTGTAATTATTTAACTGGAATTCTCTTAAGCATTTTTGAACCATCCTTCTGAAAGTAAAGAATGGTTAGTCAACATGTTCTCTCAAATTAATTTTTAAAATATCCTCTTTTTTCTCAAAAGTATTTCAGAAAGACAACATCTTTAGAGTGGTAGGAACTTATGTACATTTTTTTTCAGATTTAATATAATCTTTAAAACTGATGTCAGAAGGTTTTATATTCAGAGATTAAGTAATTAAAAGAATTATAAATTATGCATTCTGCTCAATTATATATTTATTGTTACATTATAATTGATTTTTTTAACATGGGATTATTTGTAATTATAATGATGGAAAATGTATATAAATAATTTTATGTGAAATTCTGAGTGTGAAATAAATTTAGAGAACCTTCCCTATTTTCTTTCTCATATTTCTCCCTTGTTAATCTTTCTCTCTCTCATCTATTTTTCTTTCTCCATTTCTCCATGATCTATTTGTTTTTCTGTTGGTCCAAGCCCATCCCCAAGTTTACCCTTCCTCACTCCAACACAATGAAAAGATCAATGACATTCATAGTCAGTTAGGAAATACAGAGGATATGTGTGTCAGGAAAATACAGTGATCAAATGAAATGAATTTTCTTCATTATTAGCACTTCTTTTCAAACACAAAGACATTTTTATTTAACCACTTTGATGGAAAACCTTTCAAAATAGCAACTAGGATGGCATCATCATGAACACAAATCATTTCATGGCAATCTGTGGGCTCTAGGGCCCACGAGCCACAACTACTGAGCTTGCGTGCCACAACTACTGAAGCCCGCATGCCTAGAGTCCATGCTGTGCAACAAGAGAAGCCACCACAACGAGAAGCCCACGCACTGCCATGAAGAGTAGCCCCCGCTTGCCGCACCTAGAGAAAGCCCGCATGCAGCGACGGAGACCCAAGGCAGCCATAAATAAATAATAAATAAATAAATTTATATTAAAAAAAGAAATTGCTTGGGCTTTTAGATAGATTGCAGCTATTTAGGATTCCCTTTTGCTTATTTCCAGTTTCTAGGAATATGCCAGTTGATAATTAGGATTATTTTATTATAAAAATAAAACTGATGTATATATATATTTGAGGAAACCCTGTGTATTCTACCTTTTCATTTAAAACAAAGATTTTAGAAGTGAAAATAAGGATAATTCATATTGTAACATTAAGATTCTAATTCTATAAAAATAAGTGCAGATAATGTAACTGCATTTTTCTAAATTCAACAAAATATTATTTTGCGCCATCTTTTTGCCATAAATCTTCTCTTATCTCTCTCTCTGCCCCCTTCCCTCCTCCTCTTCCCCATCCCTCTGTCTTCCTCTTTCCTTCTGGTGTCATCATGCAGCCCTTGAGTCAGGCTGGGGACCACAGACTTGAAGGGCTGCTGAAAACTCTCTCTTCCTAGACTGAATATGCTGCCCTGCTTGTCCCAGCTCTAGGAGCTATTCAGGCAGAATTGCTTAAGGATTCCTCACATCCTTCTGGGGCTTCTCTATCTACTTGTGACTCAAGGGCTGACTGGTCCCCTACTTCTAATCTCTCTCCTACTTATGGATTTTTTTCTTGTGGATGTGTCTAGCCTCCCCACCTCTCCCCCATCATGTTTCTTTCCAAATCTTTTGTTTAAGTCCAAATTTTACTTCGTAGGGTCTAGGCTTTTAAAATCTGAAGGCCAGGAATACTTCATTTCCTCTAATTTTTGAACATATATATTTCCCCTGTGTTATGATACTGAACAGCCTAACTACTGCGTAGTTTAGGAGGTGGGGGGGCAGGGTGAAGAGGAGACCTAAATGGATTAGGAGATACATGAAAGAAATGTAATAATAATATTTCAAAACTATGCCACCATATTACAGTAAATACCAGAAGTATTCAGAGCAACATCCTGTACTTATCTGACCCTTAAATGTTTATCAAGCACTTTTATATTTTAAAAATTATCCTTTATTCAACCTTGTGAGATAGTAGTTTTATAGATGAGGGATACATGACTAAAAGGTATTAAGTAATTTATTTTAGGGTTATCTATGAGTAGATAGTGAACACATTACAGAAACCCAGATCTTTATATTGCATGACAATTTTCTACTTTACGCTTTCTTAAATGTTTGTATATTAATAGAAATAAATTGTCCTCCCTCTGTTTAAAAGGAAAAGGTGAAAAAGACACTTAAAGTAAATAATGAGAGATTGATAGAGTGCTGGAGAAAGTGAAGGAACCATCAATGGGAAGAAGAGGCTGAGGGGCATAGGTTCAACCCCAAAACACCCTTCTGTGATGTTCCAGTGCCTTATAACTGAGCAAAGGATGTTAAATACATAATGATAGCAGCAGTGCAATAAAAAATATAAATCAATAGTCCCTGATGTAATGTGAAGACTTTCATCATTTGAAATAGAATAACTTCAAATTTATGAAAACTTTGGACCTTGTTAGATTCAGAAACATTTAATCTGTCTTAATGAGATCATCAAAATGCATAGTAAGTTTCACATTTATTTTGTTTTTATATATTACATAGTATGTGGGAAAGTTTTCTAATAGATGATGTGCTATAAGATGACATTCTATGGAAAGGACAATTAGTGTGGGCCCAATATAAGGAGGTATAGCAATTGATATATTAAAAAACTTTGATATAAATGAGTTTCCTCTGTAAGCTGTGATGGAATTTGAATCAAAGAAATAGGTTTTTTTTAACATTTTGCTGTGATATCAAATATCTTTTCAATGTGTCTTTAAAAATTCATGTGTATGAAATTGTTTTATAAGTTGAGAACTTTTTTTTTCTTTTTCTGTTGAAGCATAACTCCATTAGTGGAAAAAGAAGACTCTTTGTGAGACTATTAGAGTTTTTTTTCTCTATGAAACTCTTCAGGAATATTCCTCTTCTATACTTCAAAGCCTCTCTCTTGTCATACTTCTCTTAATAGGTCTCAATATTGTTTGGTTTTAAAATAAAAGCACTGCAAAGTTCATTGTATTCTTCTTTTAATCAACTTTATCTCATTTATGTCTAGACAGCCACTAAAAAAATTAGCACACAGCATTGCCAAAAGAAAAGGAAGCAGGCAAAACAGCTTAAATTGTCCTTGTCTCTCCTTTTTTAGTCAATTTATTTCTCTACCCAGGTTTCTGATGGGTATCTGTGTTTGTGCAGGAACTCTGACTGTATCTACTCCAGCTAAATGCACACTTATCTGAGTCAAGAATATCAGGGCTGTAGATGCAAATGGGATGGGTAAGACCAGGAGAGGGAGAGATTGTGTGAGTCATACTGTATATGGCTCAGTTTTACTTGATCCAAAGATCTGAAGTTTTACTTGAGCCTTCTCTGCCCGGTTTACTCACCCTTTCCACAGCTGCCCTCATCCCCTTCACATCTGGGTGGCTTTCTTTTATGAGCTCCCATGGTCCCCTGTCCTTCCTCTCTCATAGTGCTTACCACACTTGATTGTCTTTATTTAAATATTCCTTTATCTTTATAAACTGCAAGAAACTCTACTGATCTCTAACACAGTGCCTAGTAATCCATAGGTATTCGCTGTATGTCTTCTGAATAGATGAATAATGAACATATTCAAGGAGTACACATAGATGCAGCCAGCCCAAGATGTGCTATAAATATAAGATTAAAAATATCAATAATGAAAACAGTAACAGCTAACACTTAGCCCTTACTAAGTGCAGATGCTTTTCTAAGCACTTTCAGCCATTAACTCATTTTATCTTTATTGCAACCCTAGAAGAAAGAGAATTGTTATGGGCTTCATTGTTATGAAAATAATTTGCATAATAATTATTCTTCTGATATCTCCACTTTCCTAGTATGACCTATTTTATTTCTACTTATCTTCCCATTATTAAATGCTTTAATGAAGTGAGATCAATTTTGTTATAAATTGCCAATCTAAAAAGAGTATTACCTGCTCCAAAATAGATACAATTCAAGATATATCTGTATCTTAGAACATTTTGTGGAAAACAACATAGAAAAATAAATACTGGCAGGGAAGTCCATGCAGTAATTAAAAGAATAGACACATTTTGTGTATTTCTGTACTATGCACAGGAGAGAAGGCATGCAGCAGCAAAGCCACTGTCACTAAATCCAGAATATTTTTATATGCAGATGTTCAGGAATCCAGTTAGGATTGAAATAAAGTAAATGTATCATGATTTTTAAAATATCAAAAGTTCAACCTTGATCATACAATTTTATTTTGCTGAAAATGTCTCATGAACTTCTTGCTAACTCCACATCTTTTGCGATGTGTTTTCATCTTGAATGAATTTATTTTGTCATCAAGGTTAGCATTTTCTGAAGTGTGAGTGGTGTCTTCTCTGCTACTTAATTTTCTGAGGTCATCCCCCAACCTTTCTAAAATTTCCTACTTGTCCTTGTGTCTTTAATCCTGCACTTGGAAATGCGGGAACAAAGCTGAATTGTTAGAGCTCACAAACTGAACACACCAACACTCTTCCTCTTGATTTCTTGCCACATTTGAAACATTCTGTGATTCACTGAAGGTTACTTTGAGTTACAGCATCAAGCATTATGGCAAATATATTCAATATCCAATTTTTATGTTCTTAAAATATACTTGTGATACATATGAAAAATAGGATGAGAAGCATTTTTATTATTTCTTTTTCCAGTGGTAAGAAGAACTAAGAAGAACTCAGATCTTTTAGTTGAACAGTTTTATAGTTTAATAAATCTATTTTACTGAGCCTATTTTAAGGTTTTATTAACCTATTTTAATGTAGAAAAAATGTCAAATGCTGTGGTGCAAGATAATTAGAGTTTCAGACATCACTCTGATGTTGCTGTGACACTGAGAGAAAAAAAAAAACAACTTTGAACTATATTTTATCACCTAATTTACTAAGCTAGCTCCTCCGTGCTGTCAGTGTGCTTATCCACAGGGGAACAAACATAACTTCAAATGTGACACTACTTACCACATCTCACAATTTAATAAGCTGAGTAAAAACTTGATTCATGAAAGTAAACACAACTCTCTCAGAAGACTCTTTACAAAATTAAATATAAGTATTGAATTTGGATTTCAGAGAAGAGAGCAATTCAATATTAACTAAAATATGTGCAATAGATCTTTTAAAAAAAGTAATTAACCAGAAGTCTTGAGAACAGGAACGAAAGAATGTAGATTAAAGTTGGAGATGGTAAAACATGGGAAGTCAGTGGGAGCTGAGAAACTCCAGAGCTGAGGCAAGAAGGTGGTAGCAGCAGTGGTCGTGAAAAGACATCTAAATTTCACCCTCACTTTAACCCTAGTCCTAACATCTAACCCTAACCTGTCCCTAGTCAATGAACATAAAACTCATTGCGGAAGTATGTTTGGGGAGAAAAAGGACTACATATGCCTGATCATAAAGGGAACCAGTTGTAAACTGAGCTTCTTTTTTCCAAAAGAAAATACTTTTCAAATGTTTTCAGTATTTCTATGTAAAACTCTTAAAGATATTCTTGGCATGGTTAGATGTCATCTTGCAATATTTATTTATCAATTTAATAATATATTTAAATTAATATATTTTATAAAATTCAGTAAGAAACAGTGCTTTATTCTCATAGCTTAGGGAAGTTATATTCAAAGTTCTCATGTATATATTTGACATCAGAGTCTTGCTGTCACCAAAGCCACTTGAGTCATCTCACATGATTTTCCTAGAGCACAGCTTCACATCCATTTAAGTTGTTTAAGATATTACAGCACTTTTTGATTTGATGCTGGCATTGGAAATTTTAGTGCATGTCGAAATTATCTATCTGCTATTCATAATTTATACAAGGTAATCACTTAATATATTCCTTAAAGAATCTTTTAAAGATGTGACAACCATCCCTTGCAATTATCAAGTCATATACTTATGACTAAGTCCATGTTAAATGCTGTCTACTTTTATTGTTCTATTCGTAAAGTTTGTGTCAGGTGATTTCTGAAATTGTTCAGAGCTAGTGCTAAAAGAGATCATTTGGTAAACATGTAGAGCCTTTATAAGGACTGATATCCGCAGTAACTATTTTTTTTTCAATTTTTTAAATTGAGGTATAGTTGATGTATATAATGTTATATGTGTCAGATGTACAACGTAATGATTCACAGTTTTTACAGTTTATACTCTATAGTTATTATAAAATATTGACTATATTGCCTGTGCTGTACGATATATCCTGTTTGCTTATTTATTTTACACATAGTAGCTTGTACCTCTTAATCCTCTGCCCCTATCTTGCCCCTCCCCTACCCCTCTCCCCATTGGTAACCACTAGTTTCTTCTCTGTATCTGTGAGTCTGTTAACAAAGAAGTGGGCAGAGTGTTGGAAAATCATAAGGCACAGTGTACTACCCCATGGTTGGTAACAGGAAAGTGGTTATCAATCTTCAGACCGAAAAATGAAAGAGGAGATAATGATTTCCAAGATAAGAAAGGAACAGTATGAATGTGAAACCTAGCCAGCTTGATGTGACCCTATAGGAAGCAGATTCTCACCTCTCTCTCCTTTCTTTGCTGTGAACTCCTGAAAGGGTCATGTATTTGTCTAACTTAAGTAGAAGCCAGAGCAAGAAAGCCCACCCTGTAAGTCAGCCTCCCAAGGCAGAAACAGGTAAGGGTAGATTGTGGGATGCAGATCTTTCACAGGGAAAACTTTATTCCCTCTCTGCTCCTTGAGTGTGTGTGTGTATGTGCATGTGTGATAACAAAGTAACTCAGGCTGTTCCCAAAACCAGTGACATTTGGGATTTGGATTCTGGCTATATTATATTTGAATCCAGAAAGAGTGAAGACAAAGAACTACCTGGGGAGAGAACATCTATTCTTATGCCTCCTGTCTCCTAAGCCACACTAAAATATTACTGCCCAACTTCAAACACTAATAACCAGATTACCCCACCTGTGGAAAGGAAAGAGCCCTGGATGTTTTATTCTTCAGGTAAATAAAGAAGTTTCATTGTGTAAATATAGAGTTGAAGTAACAAAAATAATTTTCAGAAATAATTTAATCATTCAGCTATCAAATGTGAAAAATAATCTGGAGAACATTGGTCAATTAAAATAGATAAAGGAAAAGGATATCAAAGCAGAGTCGGAATTACAAATCAACTTGAGAAAATGAAAAGTAGACTTTCCAGGATTGACTGTGGTAAATTCTTTTTTTTTTTTTTTTTTTTAAACATCTTTATTGGGGTATAATTGCTTTACAATGGTGTGTTAGTTTCTGCTTTATAACAAAGTGAATCAGCTATACATATACATATGTTCCCATATGTCTTCCCTCTTGCGTCTCCCTCCCTCCCACTCTCCCCATCCCACCCTTCCAGGCTGTCACAAAGCACCGAGCTAATATCCCTGTGCCTTGCGGCTGCTTCCCCCCAGCTATCTACCTTACTACGTTTGTTAGTGTGTATATGTCCATGACTCTCTCTCGCCCTATCAAAACTCACCCCTCCCCCTCCCCATACCCTCAAGTCCGTTCTCCAGTAGGTCTGCGTCTTTATTCCTATCTTACCCCTAGGTTCTTCATGACATTTTTTTTCCCTTAAATTCCATATATATGTGTTAGCATACGGTATTTGTCTTTTTCTTTCTGACTTACTTCACTCTGTATGACAGACTCTAGGTCTATCCATCTCATTACAAATAGCTCAATTTCATTTCTTTTTAAGGCTGAGTAATATTCCATTGTGTATATGTGCCACATCTTCTTTATCCATTCATCCGATGATGGGCGCTTAGGTTGTTTCCATGTCCTGGCTATTGTAAATAGAGCTGCAATGAACATTTTGGTACATGACTCTTTTTGAATTTTGGTTTTCTCAGGGTATATGCCAAATAGTGGGATTGCTGGGTCATATGGTAATTCTATCTGTAGTTTTTTAAGGAACCTCCATACTGTTCTCCACAGTGGCTGAACCAATTCACATTCCCACCAGCAGTGCAAGAGTGTCCCCTTTTCTCCACACCCTCTCCAGCATTTATTGTTTCTAGATTTTTTGATGATGGCCATTCTGACTGGTGTGAGATGATATCTCATTGTAGTTTTGATTTGCATTTCTCTAATGATTAATGATGTTGAGCATTCTTTCATGAGTTTGTTGGCATTCTGTATATCTTCTTTGGAGAAATGTCTATTTAGGTCTTCTGCGCATTTTTGGATGGGGTTGTTTGTTTTTTTGTTATTGAGCTGCATGAGCTGCTTGTAAATTTTGGAGATTAATCCTTTGTCAGTTGCTTCATTTGCAAATGTTTTCTCCCATTCTGAGGGTTGTCTTTTGGTCTTGGTTATGGTTTCCTTTGCTGTGCAAAAGCTTTGAAGTTTCATTAGGTCCCATTTGTTTATTTTTGTTTTTATTTCCATTACTCTAGGAGGTGGGTCAGAAAGGATCTTGCTGTGATTTATGTCATAGAGTGTTCTTCCTATGTTTTCTTCTAAGAGTTTGATAGTTTCTGGCCTTACATTTAGGTCTTTAATCCATTTTGAGCTTATTTTTGTGTATGGTGTTAGGGAGTGATCTAATCTCATACTTTTACATGTACCTGTCCAGTTTTCCCAGCACCATTTATTGAAGAGGCTGTCCTTTCTCCACTGTACATTCCTGCCTCCTTTATCAAAGATAAGGTGTCCATATGTGCGTGGGTTTATCTCTGGCCTTTCTATCCTGTTCCACTGATCTATCTTTCTGTTTTTGTGCCAGTACCATACTGTCTTGAATACTGTTGCTTTGTAATATAGTCTGAAGTCAGGGAGCCTTATTCCTCCAGCTCCTTTTTTCGTTCTCAAGATTGCTTTGGCTATTCGGGGTCTTTTGTGTTTCCATACAAATTGCGAAATTTTTTGTTCTAGTTCTGTGAAAAATGCCAGTGGTAGTTTGATAGGGATTGCATTGAATCTGTAGATTGCTTTGGGTAGTGTAAATTCTTTTCTTACTGGGTAGGTACACATAAAAGATGTGCACAGAGAGATTCTTGTCATGCAGCTGCAAAAGTAGGCAGGTCAGCTTCCTGCTTACATCTGATTGATGATATTGTTTTTCCTTTTAATATAACAGAATTTGTAAAAAAAAAAAAAAAAAAAAGCCACAACTGCACTCCCAGGGACATTGGGAGTTGTATACAGAAGATGTATGGTTTGTATACAATATTCAAAGAAATCAAATACTTTTCAAATGCTGTGCTTTATTAGAAAAGTACTAAGACAATCCTGGCTTTGATGAGGCAAAAGAGAGAGCACACTATAAAGGGATGTTGAAGGGGACACCAGGAGGAAGAGCTTCTATGCCCTCTCCTGACATTCCACCCTTCCAGCATTGATGTAGTTACCAATCTGAAAGCTCCCCCATTGCTGTTGTTCAAAAGTTTTTATTGAGACTTCATTACTTAGGCACAATTAGTTAAATGATAGCCATGTGATTGAACCCTGTTAGATGTTTCCCTGTCCCCTGGAGGTTGCAGGGTGGGGCTGAAAGTTCCAACGCTTTAATCACTTGGCCAGCCCCTCCCTTTAAACTATGGAAGGGCCTACCATTTAGTCATCTTGTTAGCGTAAACTGAAATAGAATTGAAAGGAGTTTATTATGAATAACAAAGGAAATGTATGTCATTCATGGATTTTGAAATTCCAAGGGTTTTTGAAGTTCTTGTACCAAGTTCCTGGCACAAAGACCAAATATACATATTATTATTATACCACAGCATAAGAAGGGATTTATTGGTTTAGATGTATGAAAAGTCCAGGGTGAATCTGGCTTTAGACATAATTGAATGCAAGGGTTCAAATAATACCACTATCATTATATCTCTTTCTTGCCAAAGTTTAGCTCTACCTTTTTCTTACTTGGCTTTATTCCTAGTTGATCTTTGACCATAGTAGGCAATGATGGATTCTAATAGTTCCAGGTTTTCTTTATCTACATGATTGTCTCTTCCAAAGTCAAAACAGTCAGAATGAGAAAAAGTGAGACGCATATTTGTGTGCTTTCTCTTTCTCCCCCCCTTCCCTCTTTCCTTCTTTCTCTTTGTGTGTTTATATCAATCCCTGAAGGCAGATTTTGGCCAGTGTGGGTCTTATGTCTGTTCTAGACTAATTACCATTTCAGAAGAATTGGGATTGGCTGTTTTGGAAGGAATCAGAAACAAATGATTGGCTTGTGTCACCCTCATGCCTCACCCCTTTGAATGAAAATCAGTTTCTGAAAGTAAAGGATGCTAGGCAGAACAGAAAATAATAAATGTCCACTTCAAGTCTTTTGGAGATATTTACCTGAAGTATCATTTTTAATGAAGAAAAGAGTACAATAATAAGACAGTGAGCAGTGTGTAGACCTTCAGGCAATTAAAGAAACAGTAAAGCCTGGAATGTTAGAGTTAGTCATTAAATATTAGTGAGAATAAATATTTCAGCAAATCTCCCTCATTGTTATTTTTATTAAAAACCACAAAAGTATGTTTTCTTGCTTCTAACAGTCTTCCTCTGTCCAGAAAATTTTAAATGTCTTTGCAGAAATAAACTTATGTTACTAAGTATCCACTTCAACTTCAAAATGAAGTTGATGTTGTGATCTTAAAGTTTGCTTTAAAATTAGAAAATTAATTTCCCTAAGCCTTTAAAAGGAACTGTTAATTTGTCATGATAATTGAACAAACTGAGAATTCTCTTTCAACTCAGCATGTGGTGTTTCTTGTTTATAAATTTGTTTTTAAGGATTTTTGAAGGAGCTGATTAATTTTGATAAAATCTTCTAAGTCTCTAACGGTAGAAAGATGAATCTTTCTTTCTTTGGGTCCTTCAATTTCTTATTTTGAAATGACACATTTAATGGCTTGTAGCAATTGGGGTATTTTTTTTCTTTTAAAAATAAGACTTCAATGAAATTTGTTTAATGAGTGAACAACAGAAAGGTATGTGATTATATTCATTATGGTTTGCCAATAAGAAATCATAAGTAATTTCTAAATGACAAGATTGTTATAGCAGATGATATATAATATTTGAAAGCATTACATGTACAATAGACATATAAGTAATTTATTTAACTACATTGGTCACAATAGTTCTACTTGATATTGTATTTATCCAAGTATGATATTTGTAAAAGAAAATCATATGATAACTGTTTGACATTTTGATCTTGACATTATATGTGTTACATTTATTTCTCAGATATATAGACACCATATTAAATATGAAAACTATCAGACTGATGTCAAATAATTGGTCTTTCAAATTATCTTAGCATAGATAGTAATATCATATTACTAATTTTTTTAGTCTTCTCTTATTTTGACTCAATTGAACATTATTGAATAGTGCTCTGTGACGGAAAATGGATTGCTGTTTTATCATCAACTTCTTTATATCTATGACTTTATGAACTTTTGGTAAGGTTATTCCCAAAAGTTGAAAGTGTAAGATGCAGGAAATTTTTTTTTTTAATTTTTTATTTTATTTTATTTTTTTACATCTTTAGTGGAGTATAATTGCTTTACCATGGTGTGTTAGTTTCTGGTTTATAGCAAAGTGAAGTTATACATATACATATGTTACCATATCGCTTCCCTCTTGCGTCTCCCTCCCTCCCACCCTTCCTATCCCACCCCTCTAGGTGGTCATAAAGCACCGAGCTGATCTCCATGTGCTAAGCAGCTGCTTCCCACTAGCTTTCTATTTTACGTTTGGTAGTGTATATATGTCCATGCCACTCTCTCACTTTGTCTCAGCTTACCCTTCCCCTTCCCCATATCTTCAAGTCCATTATCTAGTAGGTCTGTGTCTTTATTCCTGTCTTACACCTAGATTCTTTACATTTTTTTTCTTAAATTCCATATATATGTGTTAGCATATAGTATTTGTCCTTCTCTTTCTGACTTACTTCACTCTGTATGACAGACTCTATGTCCATCCACCTCATTACAAATAACTCAATTTCATTTCTTTTTATGGCTGAGTAATATTCCATTGTATATATGTGCCACATCTTCTTTATCCATTCATCCGATGATGGACACTTAGGTTGTTTCCATGTCCTGGCTATTGTAAATAGAGCTGCAATGAACATTTTGCTACATGACTCTTTTTGAATTATGGTTTTCTCAGGGTATCTGCCCAGTAGTGGGATTGCTGGGTCATATGGTAGTTCTATTTGTAGTTTTTTAAGGAACCTCCATACTGTTCTCCATAGTGGCTGTACAAATTCACTTTCCCACCAGCAGTGCAAGAGTGTTCCCTTTTCTCCACACCCTCTCCAACATTGATTGTTTCTAGATTTTTTGATGATGGCCATTCTGACCGGTGTGAGATAACATCTCATTGTAGTTTTGATTTGCATTTCTCTAATGATTAATGATGTTGAGCATTCTTTCATGTGTTTGTTGGCAATCTGTATATCTTCTTTGGAGAAATGTCTCTTTAGGTCTTCTGCCCATTTTTGGATTTGGTTGTTTGTTTTTTTGTTATTGAGCTGCATGAGCTGCTTGTAAATTTTGGAGATTAATTCTTTGTCAGCTGCTTTGTTTGCAAATATTTTCTCCCATTCTGAGGGTTGTCTTTTCGTCTTGTTTATGGTTTCCTTTGCTGTGCAAAAGCTTTTAAGTTTCATTAGGTCCCATTTGTTTATTTATTTTTTTATATCCATTTCTCTACTAGGTGGGTCAAAAAGGATCTTGCTGTGATTTATGTCATAGAGTGTCCTGCCTATGTTTTCCTCTAAGAGTTTGATAGTTTCTGGCCTTACATTTAGGTCTTTAATCCATTTTGAGCTTATTTTTGTGTATGGTGTTAGGGAGTGATCTAATCTCGTGCTTTTACATGTACCTGTCCAGTTTTCCCAGCACCACTTGTTGAAGAGGCTGTCCTTTCTCCACTGTACATTCCTGCCTCCTTTATCAAAGATAAGGCAGCCATATGTACCTGGGTTTATCTCTGGGCTTTCTATCCTGTTCCATTGATCTATCTTTCTGTTTTTGTGCCAGTACCATACTGTCTTGATTACTGTAGATTTGTAGTATAGTCTGAAGTCAGGGAGCCTGATTCCTTCAGCTCCGTTTTTCATTCTCAGGATTGCTTTGGCTATTCGGGGTCTTTTGTGTTTCCATACAAATTGTGAAATATTTTGTTCTAGTTCTGTGAAAAATGCCAGTAGTAGTTTGATAGGGATTGCATTGAATCTGTAGACTGGGTAGTAGAGTCATTTTCACAGTGTTGATTCTTCCAATCCAAGTACACGGTATATCTCTCCATCTATTTGTATCTTTAGTTTCTTTCATCAGTGTCTTATAATTTTCTGCATACAGGTCTTTTGTCTCCTTAGGTAGGTTTATTCCTAGATATTTTATTCTTTTTGTTGCAATGGTAAATGGGAGTGTTTTCTTGATTTCACTTTCAGATTTTTCATCATTAGTATATAGGAATGCCAGAGATTTCTGTGCATTAATTTTGTATCCTGCTACTTTACCAAATTCATTGATTAGCTCTAGTAGATTTCTGGTAGCATCTTTAGGATTCTCTATGTATAGTATCATGTCATCTGCAAACAGTGACAGCTTTACTTCTTCTTTTCTGATTTGGATTCCTTATATTTCCTTTTCTTCTCTGACTGCTGTGGCTAAAACTTCCAAAACGATGTCGAATAAGAGTGGTGAGTGTGGGCAACCTTGTCTTGTTCCTGATCTTAGTGGAAATGCTTTCAGTTTTTCACCATTGAGGACAATGTTGGCTGTGGGTTTGTCATATATGGCCTTTATTATGTTGAAGAAAGTTCCCTTTATGCCTACTTTCTGTAGGGTTTTTATCATAAATGGGTGTTGAATCTTGTCGAAATCTTTCTCTGCATCTATTGAGATGATCATATGATTTTTCTCCTCAATTTGCTAATATGGTGTATCATGTTGATTGATTTGCTTATATGGAAGAACCCTTGCATTCCTGGAATAAACCCCACTTGATCATGGTGTATGATCCTTTTAATGTGCTGTTGGATTCTGTTTGCTAGTATTTTGTTGAGGATTTTTGCATCTATGTTCATCAGTGATATTGGCCTGTAGTTTTCTTTCTTTGTGACATCTTTGTCTGGTTTAGGTATCAGGGTGATAATGGCCTTATAGAATGAGTTTGGGAGTGTTCCTCCCTCTGCTATATTTTGGAAGAGTTTGAGAAGGATAGGTGTTAGCTCCTCTCTAAATGTTTGATAGAATTCGCCTGTGAAGCCATCTGGTCCTGGGCTTTTGTTTGTTGGAAGATTTTTAATCACAGTTTCAATTTCAGTTCTTGTGATTGGTCTGTTCATATTTTCTCTTTCTTCCTGATTCAGTTTTGGCAGGTTGTGCATTTCTGAGAATTTGTCCATTTGTTCCAGGTTGTCCAGTTTATTGGCATAGAGTTGCTTGTAGTAATCTCTCATGATCTTTTGTATTTCTGCAGTGTCAGTTGTTACTTCTCCTTTTCATTTCTAAACCTATTGAGTCTTCTCCCTTTTTTTCTTGATGAGTCTGTCTAATGGTTTATCAATTTCGTTTATCTTCTCAAAGAACCATCTTTTAGTTTTATTGATCTTTGCTATCGTTTCCCTCATTTCTTTTTCATTTATTTCTGATCTGATCTTTATGATTTCTTTCCTTCTGCTAACTTTGGGGTTATTTTGTTCTTCTTTCTCTAATTACTTTAGGTGCAACGTTAGGTTGTTTATTCAAAATGTTTCCTGTTTCTTAAGGTAGGATTGTATTGCTATAAACTTCTCTCTTAGAACTGTTTTTGCTGCATCCCATCGGTTTTGGGTTGTTGCGTCTCCATTGTCATTTGTTTCTAGGTATTTTTAAATTTCCTCTTTGATTTCTTCAGTGGTCAATTCGTTATTAAGTAGTGTATTGTTTAGCCTCCATGTGTTTGTATTTTTTACAGATCTTTTCCTGTCATTGATATCTAGTCTCATAGCATTGTGGTCGGAAAAGATACTTGATACAATTTCAGTTTTCTTAAATTTACCAAGGCTTGATTTGTGACCCAAGATATGATCGATCCTGGGGAATGTTCCATGAGCACTTGAGAAAAATGTGTATTCTGTTGTTTTTGGATGGAATGTCCTATAAATATCAATTAAGTCCATCTTGTTTAATGTATCAGTTAAAGCTTGTGTTTCCTTATTTGTTTTCATTTTGGATGATCTGTCCATTGGTGAAAGTGGGGTGTTAAAGTCCCCTACTGTGAATGTGTTACTGTTGATTTCCCCTTTTATGGCTGTTAGTATTTTCCTTGTGTATTGAGGTGCTCCTATGTTGGGTGCATAAATATTTACAATTGTTATGTCTTCTTCTTGGATTGATCCCTTGATCATTATGTAGTGTCCTTCTTTGTCTCTTGTAATAGTCTTTATTTTAAAATCCTTTTTTGTCTGATATGAGAATTGCTACTCCAGCTTTCTTTTGATTTCCATTTGCATGGAATATCTTTTTCCATCCCCTCACTTTCAGTCTGTATGTGTCTCTAGGTCTGAAGTGGGTCTCTTGTAGACAGCATATATATAGATCTTGTTTTTATATCCATTCAGCCAGTCTGTGTCTTTTGGTGGGAGCATTTAATCCATTTACATTTACGGTAATTATCATTATGTATGTTCCTATTCCCATTTTCTTAATTGTTTTGGGTTTGTTATTGTAGGTATTTTCCTAATTCAGGAAAATTTTATAGAATTGAATCTCCTGCACAGTAGTGAAAGTAGGATACCATGGTTTTAATAAAAATGTCATTTCAGATAATTCATTGATTTCTATTTGGGTTAACTGAGCTCAAGAGAGTAAGATTATCTTAAGTGGAAATTTCTGAATATTAGCTGTTTATGGCCTCTTAAAATATTAATGTTAAGTAAAGGGTAGCCTCCACAAATTAACTTTGCCATGTACTTGGACTTAAATGCCACAACAACAGTAAGGAGATTAACATTTATAATGTACTTGGAATATTATAAGAAAGGAACTAAAGATAAAAGTTTGACTTATGGATGTGTATTTGCTCATCCTTTTCTGTATTCGTACATTCAGAAATTTTTATTGAGCACCTACTACATGAAAGGCAAATTGTGCTAAGTTCTTGGGTTATAAAAGTAAAGAAACATGGTTCATATATTTTAGGAGCTTACAATTGAAGGGGCACAAACACCTTGATCCTGGCTTTATGAAGCAAATACTCTGGTCAATGAGATAGATAAATGAATAATTCAAAGAACGTGTGATACATTTCAGGGATTTATAGTCACTGGATGTTATAGAGACAAAAGTAGAGGCATATTTCATGGACTGTAATAAGAGCTTGAATAAGAAGGGTGACAAAGACTAAGTTTTGAAGGCTTAATAGAAGTTGAGTCAAATGATGAAGGGAAGGGCTAAAGCAGACAAATGCAATGGGAAGGGACATAGTGTTGTTGATTCTGGCGACTTCAAGTTTTTTGTGGTTTAAGTATATAGTATAGAGAGTAGAGTTATGGGAAATGAGGCTAGGGAGTGAAAGATGATTCAGATACTAAAGGAGGATTTTTGATTTAATCTTTATGATCCATTGAAGACTCTTTAATTAGTAAGTGACCTATTCAAATTTATGCTTTAAAAGAGTTTCTAGGTAATAGAGGATTGCTTTATCCTAGGCCAACCCAATTTAGTAAGTAAGTTGAAGTTTTACAGATGTCACCAGGGTGTGGAAAGGACATAAACTACCACAGACCGACAGATGGAAAAGTGCAAAGTTGAGTTGCTTTATTTGTTTTTTAATTACTCTTGATATATTATTGGCTTGGCAGTGCTCACTTAGAGGCGAAGGGAGGTAGAGAAACAATAATGGGCAGGGATATATATAAAATGAAAAGTGTTTTCTTGGTAGCACAGAGTTCAGTAAATTAGTGCCAGGTTGGTACCGTCACATAATTTGCTGGTAGGCGCACAACAGAGCAGCTTGTAAGAACAGATGAGCCAGGGCACAAATAAAGCAATGAACATAAATCAGAGAAACTTAATTTACCATTAGACATCTAGATGGCGGTCAGTGAGCTGATCATTATTACCATACTGCCATGCACAGAGAAGACTCAAAAAATACTTGTTGATGGTAATAATAAACTCACAAAGAAACATGACTAACATTTCCCACCCCCATTTAGGCCATCTTTGTCCAGAAAGTACTTAGAGGTTTATTGTGATTAGTCAAAGGTGCTTTGCAGAGAACTATTTTGATGATTATCTGAACCTTAAAATACTTTAAAATATCATGTGTTTCTTTCTAAAACAGAGGCAAATTTATTAATGCAATTTATTTTATTTTCAGTCTAATGTCTCATCTGTTTATGTTGATTCAATATTTAGTTTGGTTTTATTTGAAAACGAGGTTTAAGTATATAATCCATTAAATTTAAAGACAAGTATTACTAAATATGAGTGAGACTTTCAGTGTAGCAGTAATCTCACCCAGGATTAATCTTTGACTATTATGTTGCCAATTTGATTTGAACTTATCAGTCTCACATAAATTCCTCATTTTTTTGTGCACTGTAAGTCTCAGTGTTCTTGCTTGGCTGTTGAAAAACTTGCCCATGTGTTTCTTTATTTTGCCAAAAAAAGAGAAGAAATATAAATATCATTTTTAATCCATGGTCCTGAGCATGAAAAGAGGTAAACTAGGGGTGGGACACAAAACCTAAAATAAATTATTTATATATGGTATACTCAAATCTAATAAAATTCATGTCACTAATAGGAAATAAATAACACTATTGAATATGTAGCTCAGCTTATTATTTGGAACAGATTCTCATTCACTGTTTGAATTGGGCCTTAAACAGAGGCTGATTTCATTTTTTTTAAAGTTTAGAAAAAAAACAATTACATCAATTACAATAAATGCTATGACTTTAATCTTTTTTATTATTGTTAGAAATTTTTATCTGAATATAAAGACACTGTTTGAATTGCTCTGTTACAGTTGTTCATTCCTGCCTAGCTCTCTTCTTCATTGTCCCAATTTTCCTCAAGTACATCCATTTAAAGCATTTAAAATTCAAACAAGGAGAAAAAAAAGCAACACAAAATTTAAACTCTTTTACTTATGGTGAAATACACTATACCACAATACCACACAATACAATAAAAGAACTTATGCCCTTTTATAAGCAATCATGATCGTGCCTACATGTACATTTAGAAATACTGATCTCTAGGACTTTTCTGGTCTCTATTCCGTCATTGTAGACGATAGTTAAGTGTGGCATGGAGGAAGGGATAAATAGGAAAGAGGAGGGATTTATATCCTGTTTATTCATAAATTGACACATAACATTTCTGCTTATATTCCATTAGCCATAATATATCAATATTTACATGGCTACACCTAGCTGCAAGAGAATCCAAAAATAGAGTGTTTATGCTAGAAGTCACATGCTGAGATAAAACTGAAGAAAGGAGATCAGATATTGAGAAATGATTAACAGTCTCTACCACATTTAGTACCTTGGGAATATTGTGTCCTCTCTCTACTTTGATATTTGTTTATTAGTTTTTAAACAGCAGAATTTCAAGCTATTTTTCCCATGGACTTTCTCCAAACTCTATTATAAACATTTCCTATGAGAATAAAAGATTTGTGGTAAATAAATGCACATGGTAAATACATAAACTTAAAAAATAACAAATACATTTATGAGAAAGAGACCCCAATACTTATTTTCTTAGTGTATTACTGTTCCATAAAATATGAGAAAGACCTTTTGTGATTTCTATTGGAATGTTTTTTATCATTTCATTTTTATAAAAGAAACATCCATATATAATGTCAGATTTGTAAGAAATACAAAGTTTTCGGAACTCTCACTGCTCTGAAAGAAATGCTTTTCTAATAATAAAATGTACCTGTTGGGAAAATGTTGAAATCAATGTGCTAGTTGTTACGTTCAAAATTCCATTACTGTTAATGAGATTTGCAGGCATAACTTGCATAGCAAGTTTCTCTGAAATTTTTCCCAGCTGTGTCCTTGAGAGGTACCTACTTCTTCTTCTTCTTCTTTTTTTAATCATTTTATCAGAGCATTTGCTTTTCAGTTTATCCATTTGTGTGTTAATGGCATCTATTCTACATGAAATGTTGGACTTAATTGTACAGGAAAAATAAGGTGTTTGTCTACTGCATCTATGAGTCACAAACAACTCATTGACATGAACCTTAGCACCTTAGCATAGTTCTGGTATTGAACTTCTGCATAATTCGTTATAAAAGAACATGAAGCATTCAGAAGTCAATGTTCTTTCAGGGATGTGCTGAAGTATTAGCAGCACTAGGAAATATGCCTTTTCTATACATAATTTACATGAAGCAGCGGATACATTTTATGGTTCCTAATAGAGTTATTTTGATCCCATTTCAGTGGTTTAGAATTATTTTAAAAGTAATATATTAAGAGAAAGTATATTAAAACCAATTTTCTCAACATATCTTATTATTTTCTGTTTTGTATGCATTTCCTTGGAAGACAATTAATAGTGATTAAATCCATATTTCTTAAAAATATTTTTAAAATGTGTGATATATTCACATGATCTAAAAAACAAAACGCTAAAAGGTATATACCCTTTAAGATTTGTTAACATGATTTTTATCTCATCATCTCTTACTTATACCACACAGACTTGCTACTTCCTAAGAAATAGAAAATTGGTTTATATCATACACAATTCCTGCTGACAATAGTTTATATTATCAGAGCTAGTGCCTTTGGCCATTACCTTTAACTTGATTCTCTGCAAAGCGGGAGCGAAAGTAGGTATCAGGATCACCTACAGAAACATTTGCAAAACACACCTCACTACCACCACCTTCCCAAACTGTGCCTTACTGAACCACAAAGTATTTATCATAATTGGACATTTTGTGTTCTTTTGGTTTGGTACATAAATAGAGATGGGAACCTCTTTTCTAGAAACTCTAATACACATTTATATTTTCCATTAAAAAAATAATTACCAGGTCCTTAAAAGGAAAAAATATATAATTATTGTCCATGTGTTCATAGGGACACAACCTGAGTAAAAGCAATTAATTCTATGAATAAAAACTGTCAACCCTATAAAATAAAAACAAGAAGGACATTATATTAGTAACAGCATAATGATTTCAGCAACATAATTGTGCTGTCTTCCATACACATCAGGCTTCTAGTACTTATGAACTCTGCCCTCAAGGAGCTTATAATCTTTAATGGCTTTATGATGAACACCCAAATATAAGTCAAACAATGAACATGCACAGTAATCTATTTTTATATGGTCAGAGAAGAATCTCGGAATGTTTATTTGGTAAATAAATTAAATGTTAGATAAAAGCAATGCAATAAGAATTATAAAGTCATGTATCCAAGTAGAAAGAAACAATAAAATGTGCCCATTGTGTTAGGTGAGATGCTCCAGGAAAGGACTCTGAGATAGAGATTTGCATGCAAAGGAAGCAGGATTGGCCAGAAGTCAAAGTTGCAATGCAGTCATGCAAAACTCTCAACTGATCCCTCCAGGGGCATGGAGCTAGGACTACTGTTAAAAGTTGTCCCTCTCATAGTACCATGTCCTGGGGGTTGGGGGGTGTGACATTGGTGAGTTAGCTTTTCTTGACTGAAGACAATTCCAAGAGAATGACTCAGCTGAGAGTCTCCCAGTTGCTGGGGAATGAGCGCCTCAGGCCTGATGTGGGATCTGGGGAATGCCCACCAGTATCCGTTCTCCCTAATTTACTTTAAGATAGGGAGTTATGAGTAGATAACCTGGGTTTTGAAGAATTACTAAATGAAAGGAAGAAGGTACCTTGATTTGGGTTGGAAAGATTGTTCAAATAAGTAGGGCATAATTTAAAATTTTAACACTGGAAATCCTTTACACAGGTAAGTGAACCCAGGGACAAGTCGTAGGTGGTGGAAGAAGATAAGTTGTAGTGCAGTAGGAAACCCCACATCATAAAGCAGACAGGAAAGTCTGTGACGAATGAACAAAGAAACTTGTTAATAGTGATGTTACAGTTCCCCTGGAGGCCCTTCACCATTTGGCACCAATTTATCTTCTCCAATGTTATTTCTTTTGGCACAATTCCCAGTTTGTTTCTTAAGCACTCACTGTTTACTGGAATGAACACTAATTTCACAAACTTAAGATGTTTCTCATGCTGCTCTTCTACCTCCCTTTCTCCATTTCAAGTCCTCTCATCCTTAAAGTCCTATCTCAGTCCCCATTTTCCCACAAAGCTTCTCTAGTTCCCTCCCTCCTTGAAAGTCCTACCTTTTCCTGGTAATTCATTGCATGTTCCTCTTTCCTCCCCTCCCCTCTCTTTTCCTCATCCTTTCCTCTCATTTTCTTGACTGTGAAAGTTTTTTCTATAGCTTTTTTCTCATTTTTCTATAGCTTCATAATCTTTTCTCATTTTTTCTATAGCTTTTCTCATTTTTTCTATAGCTTCATAATCTAGACATCAGGCTGGAGAATAGCGGCTTCTGTCCAAAGCTTCTCATTGAAGGGCTTTACATTTGTTTTCTCTGTCCGCACCTATATCCTCTTCACTGCTATTTCCTGGCGATCTTACTCACTACATTCCCTTTTACAATTATTCTACTTTGCCTTCCTTCCTCTTCTGTGCGTTTTCTGACTTGTCTTGCAAGAACTCTGTCCTCCCTTATTATATTTTTAATAGGCATAGTCTATGATTATGTAATTTTGACACAAATTGAGGGAAATAAGAAAAAAGAAGAAAAGAATCTTACCATCTAGTGATATTATGTTAGCATGTTTCTTTTCCTCTTTCTACATTATGTTAAAAAATTCAGTCCCCATTATATGCCTAATTTGTATCATTTCTTTGGCTAAATTCTTTAAGTACTTTCCACGTACTAAAAATTCTTTGTGAATTTTTCCAGAAGAAAATAAAAGTATATGGAGATATACTATAAAATACTCCATTCCATTCTAAAATATATTTTAAAATGAAATAAGTAAGTAACAGGAATGAAAAATTCAGGTAATCAGTTAAAAAGAATTATTGATTATTAGTAATAGATGGAGTCACTGAGAGATAAGAAGTTTAAAACTACAAATGGAAAGACATCATGAGTAAGTATGCATTTATAAGGAAAAAGTGGATAAAGAATTTGATAAGAAGCTAGATTGTAGCTTAATAGGGACAAAAAGGAATAATTTTTTATAATGACAATATAGAATTGAACAAGACACTTCATGTTCAAAGTCAAGTCTTTAGTATAAAGAAGTACTTGTTATACAACCAAACCTAAAATTAGCATTTGAAAGACTTAACGAGGATTGTTTTCCTATGTGACATGCTTATTCAGTTCCATATTCCTTATTCGTTGAGAGAAGTATCAAAGCACCACAGGTAGGGTTGTTTCCAGAAAGGAATGTGAAAGTGACTGTTGTTCCTCCTAAACAATTTACAATACCAGAAGTGATTAATAATAATTCCTTACATTTGTATAACAAGTGTTATAAGATCATTTTCATATTATCTCCTTTTATGTTCACAACAAAACTGTGAAGTAGGTATTATAATTATTCTATTTATAAATAGATAAACCAAGGTCAGAGAAGTTAAATGATTTACTGAAGATGGTATTGTTAGCAAAGGGTATCCAAACCTAACCTGATTCATTCTGGATTTTTTGGTTATGTTTCTCTACTAATGTTAAGGAGGTGGGCTTTGTTGAGGATGACCAAAGTTGTCATCCTTTTATAACACAGAAATTTCAATCTTAAGTTCTTAATATTTATCCTCTTCTTGGTTGTTTGGTATATGTCCCAGTATATAGGAATAATACGTTTTCTAAGTTTTCACAAAAGAACTACATTAGTGGATATGAAATTCTTCTCTGACTTATAGCTGTTACACTTTTGTCTTCTGGCAGTTGCTACTGAAAATAAGTCATAATCCTCCTGCTTTTTTTGAGAAATACCTACTTGGGTGATGCTAAAATTTTAAAATGTATTCTTAAAATATTAAACATTTGTAACATCTGACTAATTGAGTGTTCATTAATGTTGTCTATGAGGTGGTAAGGACTTTCAGCCTTCAGATACATGTATTTCTATTTCAAGATTTATTTTTAATCTTCACAGCCCCAATTATGCTTAATCCTCCTTCAGATTTTCCCAAAGTTGAGTCCCAAACCCTATCCGCCCTATCTATCATCTTCTTTCCCACTGTTTTAATTCATTTGTCACATTATTTTTATGTTCTTGAAAACTTTCAATTTTTCCTCTAATTCCTTTATTTTGGTTTCTAGTATCAAGATGCTGTTGATTACCTCCAAGTCAGATTTTAGTTCTTCAGTTGCTTTTTAAAATTTCCTTGCACTTCGTTCTTATTTTATATATTTTTCTTTCATCCTGTGGTTTTGATTTTTCATATTACTCTATTTATCATTCTTCTCCTGTTTCATTGAGACCATCTTCCTTGTATCCTATTGAGTGTGTTGCTAAGAAATTGCCATCTTAAAAGAGTTATTACTCATGGTAAGATCCTACCTATGCTTTTGTTTTGTTCACGCATCCATGAATGAGGAAATTTTATCCAATATTTGTGCTTTCCAACAGAGTACTCAGATTGCCTTTCATTCCACTTTCTTTCAGCATGAATATTAGATGAATATCCCTTTTATCCAAACAAGAGGGGAAAAGATGTGCATAGTTCCTGAACCAATTTATGGTGTCTAGTCGGCATAGAAGTACTATAGACCTGTTAGGTTAAGATGTAGTCTTCAACTCTTATTACCTTTGGCTTGATATTCTGAACAGAGGAAGTACATAAACAATGATAATAGTAAATAATCACAAGGGCAATTTCTGAATTAATTGTGTCTATTATATTTTAAGATGTTGGCATTTCCTTCCTGATTCTGTAAGCAGCTGCCAGTTCCCCTAGAGCATATATATGTTGTCGGTATGGTAAACATACAAGTTATTGTCCAAAAAAGGAAGATCTGAGAGTGAAAGCCGCCTCTATTAATATCCATGCCAGAGAACCAGCATGTACTAGGATTATCCCAGGCAAACTGGGAAGAATGTTCACCCTAATTCTAGGGTGTTCACATGGATATGGAAGAAGAGGTACTATTCCAAGAATGAGGTAGCTAGGTTCTGTTAGTGTTCTGCTACTTGAAATGGGAGCTTCCATGTAGTAGAAGAATGGACACTAAGTGTTCAGTGTCACAAACCTTATACTTTTGGAGCAAAGAACAAACTCTTGTGAAAGTTTCAATTCTGTGATTCTGGAAGTTTGCTTCTGTAATTGCATAAGATAGGAAACCAACAATTCATTATCTCAGTTCAGTTCTCCTGACCTTGTCGTTCATAGATATTTTCCTGAAATGCTTGTGATATATTGATGAGTCCCACTGTCCAGTTTTATCATTAGTTTTCATTTTTTTGTGTGTGACTCTGTAATTATTTTGTTGAGTGCTGGGAGACAGTGAGTTCAGCTGTGCTACCAAGATTTTATATAAATTTCTATTTCTGTTTCATTCAGTCTGGTAATATCTTTAATCATGTGTTAAAATCTGCTCCACATTCTCTATGTATTACATTTACTAAACACATACTAAATATGTGTTTTCCTATCATCTTTGCCATAGATTAGCAACTCCTAGAGAATATAGAACAACCAATGGATTCAATAAATATTTATATTGAATATCTACTAGGGTATCATATTTTTTAACTTGCTTGGAAATTCAGCACTCTACTCCAATAAGTAGACGTCAGATGTTTTACTGCTAGTAACAAAATATGTACCATGAAGTGAAATTTCTCTAATTATCATATTTAGTTCTGTTAGCGACCACCTTAAAGCTTAATCTAATGGTTTAAATATATTATCTGATTCACCTTGATGTACTCTTAATTTCTTAATGGCTGACTGGGTTAATGCTTAGCATGAGCCAGTAGGGCATTGCTCTCAATATATAACCTGGATGACTGCTTCAAAAGCACTTAGTGAAAAGATAAAGTCTGCTTAAACAAGAGAGGTTTCAGAATGTAAAATTGTGTCTTTATGTTTATGATCTAGCTCTAAGTCATATGCTTAATCGTATACTAAGATGCAACCATGCCTATTTTTATTGATAAGAAGGAATGAAAGTTGCAGAGTAGCCACAATATTAGTCTTCTGTCAATAAATTTCTTGCACCTGGCAGGACTATTGTGATTTCTTATTTTACCAGCTGATGTCTAGTTTTCTCTGCAGCAGATGTCATTTCACCCAGCATAGTGGGGCTACTTCTAACCACAACCTTGTAGCACTTCCACTTTCCCCCAAAACTGCAGGTGGCATTACAGAAACAATTTGAATATTTCAAAATTTTGCATGCACAAAGAAGCCTCTGGCCACTTTTCAAAACAAGTTGGAAGACAGTCCCACGTGCCTTTCCCTCTTCATCTCTGTTGCTTCCAGAAGTCTCACCAAAAATAAAACATGTAAGATGTTGGTAGTAGATCTATGTTGTTTGAAAAGTGATCAAAACGGATGGTATTTTTAGAATCCTAAACTGATATATGTTTTCCAGTCTTTCACATTTGGTTTTTTTAATAATTTTATGTAATGTAAGATGTAAAGTCTTGTATTTGTTGATTTTGTTGCTTATATTATAATTTATTATAGCCCAGAGGATCATTTATCTTCTTATTTTCAGTACTTCTTTCTTATAGCTTCTATGATAATTCATCAATTAAAATTTATACTTATTCATTTACCATAAGCTACCTCATCAATAAGTGGTTTTCAGGTAAGATGGATATTTATTTAAAATATGTATTATCACTGAAGTAAATAAATCCATTTAATATATCATCTAAACCCTTAAAACATCATTATTGAGAATTGGAACACAGGATGAGAGCTGTTTAGTATTTTACTAATATACCACACTAACTGGTTTCATTCAAGGTCACAAGAGATAAATTGTATTTGTGGCTTGCTTTTTAAAATTTTCTTTTCTAACTGGGAGCAACTGGTATTTAGCCAAACTTCTTGTCTAAGTTGATAAACATACACAATAACAATCACTATTATAATTTAACACACATATTATAAAATTATATCTTAATTCATAGATTGAAAATTATTTCTAGATATCTACATGCTACTTATAGAAACTAGGAGATTATTTATAAATATATATAATATATACAAGTAAATAATCTACCAGTTTCCATGTATATGTGTATGAGTATATATGTGTATATGTGTGTATATACATATAAACTATTTTTCTTGTCCAGATAACTCTAGGTCATACCACTGATTATCTTTAAAAGTTATATAAAAATACTTTATTAGGAAAATGCTGTGCCTTCTGTGCTTAGTTTTTTCTTCTGGATATTTTATATACTAATTTGATATTTCACATGTTAATAAGAACTGTTTCTTTATTTCATTTTAGTAGACAACAACTGGTTGTCTACTTGGTTTTGTCTGATTTTCTCCTTTAAGTCAAAAATGCAATATTTTGTGACATCTACATTGTAGTGCCCAGACTACAATGAAAAGAGGAAAGAGTAGCAGTTAACTTTGTTTGGTATTTTGCTGCTAGAACATAAAATATTGGTAGCTCAATTAAAAATATGAGTTCAAATGAAATGTACTTGGTCGCTGCAAATTTATATGTGATTCATAAAAAAAAAACAAACAAAAAAAAGGGTTTTCTACAGCCTCTTTCGATGGGTTGTTGTAGAAAGAGTCTACTGGACTGATAAGCAGGAAACTCGGGGCCTCTGCTAACTCCCCCAGTCACTAGCTGTGCTATGGTGGCAATCACTTCACCTCTGTAGGCCTCAGTGTTCTCCTTGGGAACATGACAAAGTAAAATTGCATAATCTCTAATGTCACTTATAGATGAAAACCCAATGGTATGTGCTTATTTGAGAAGGAGGCTAAAATTTCAAGTTATCTTCACACTGTTGTACAAACCACTAAAACTGAAGCACCAAATATAATTTTATACAATAGTAAGATGAGATGTGAAGATTGCTTTACAATTGTTCTAGAAATATGTGAAAGTCTTATCCAGATAAAAGTGGCCAGAAGATGGCAAATAATGGGAAACATAAAGCCACTGAACTGTAATATCTGGAGTATCTTTTCTAATTCTTTATTTTCCACTCAATGGTATCATTTCCTTCTTGTTTATACCCTCATTTAAAGCCAGCAAATGGTTTTCCACTGCTCTAAATCTAGACATGTTTTGCCATACACTTTTATAATTTGCTTCATAACAAGTGTAGGGATACAGCGTTCTTAACTTTTGTATTTAGCAATGCAGTAATGTAGTACTTGGACTTCATGGTCTGTGATGGATATATGCCATGATAGATGTCATTTACAATATGTTTCTCTATGGCTCTGCTCACTCCTTTCTCATACAGAGTAAGACAATCCTCTTATTTTTTATGAAATGGAAGATAATAATTCTTCTAGCAAAGGTATGTGAGCCCTGGAAGTGAGCACTTTATCAATCTAAATTAAACCCTAAGCATTTTGTTCAGTGAAGCATAGACTACAGTTCATTGGTTCAGTAACATTAAATAATTATCATGTTAATAATAGAACTTCCTGAACTTCTTAAACCCATTGGTCAATCCACGAATTAATCCATATCTCTCTTTAGAGAAGTGGGATAAAAATTAATGTTTCTATGGATGCATTAACAGAATGTGTTTTTATTACCTTAAGTTTGAATGAACTGAAAAGTTTCTCAAGGAATATTCTAGAATGTAGTATTTTTATGTTGTCTGGATAGGGGAAACATAGTTTGTTTATAAAGCACCATATGTTATTTGAGTAAAATATATATCTGCCTGATATTATTCGTACTTAATATTTTTAATCTGGCCTCAGCTTTTGAGTCTACAGGTACATGTTACATGATTTTAAATATTGTGGATATTTTTGAAGGAAATGTTTAGGAAATATGAAGAAAAGAAGTAGTTGAGGGTGAACAAAGGAATCCAAAAAGGGCTTCTCCTTTGCAGGTAAATATTCAAAAAGAACTGGAGAATGGGACAGAAATTTATGGCATGCTGATAGAATTATTTCTGAAAAGCGTAGTTTTCCAAAATGAAGTATCTGTCTTTCTTCATGTTCCATCTATCTAGATAGCTGATCTATAATGAGCTTAAGAAGGCATTTTGATCTTTCCTCAGAGTGTTTTGTCAGGGATCAGAAAGAACTAGTTCAGTTTCTTTCCAAGTTGAAACAGAATGTCACAAATCAAGAAAGGTGAAGTTTTTCAGCAAAGGGGGTAGCAAATGCACTGAACCTTTACAAGCTGGTATAGTATTGTATTATTATTATTTTTGGTTTGTGTGTAAAATGTATTGATAAAAGAATCTGTGCACATCTGACACTATTGGAGACAAGTGGAAATATCATGGAGAGAGAACTAAGTTGAGGTTTAGCAGGATTGTTCCTAACCAAAACATTTATGAAACATAAAACAAGTTGGACCAGTTCTAAACCTGTGCAAGTAAAGCACATACATTCATATGGAAAAAGAGAACTTTCATAGTGTTAACTGATGTTTTTTCTTTATTAAAGCTCTTTCCAGTCATTTTTGGGTTTGATATTTTTGCCTTTGAATGTTAAAATCCTCTTTAATTTACTTAAGTCCATATTTAAATGATGTATGTGGAAAGTATGTGTGCATTGTCTTTGTCTCATATGTGTATGTGTTTGTCTAAAGAGAATTTATTGAACACCTGAGTTCTTGAATATAAGCCATGAATGAAGATACAGACTTCTTTTCGATCTTTGTATATTTCTAACTCAATTTCACGTCTTTTGGCACTGGTGACAAATAACAAACATATAGTTCATTACAGAATTCCAAAGTGCCAATTAATATTTAATCATTACTAGGGAATATTTACCTACTTTCTTTTTGTTTCTTTCTTTTTTTTTTTTAGTATCCAGGGGACTGGCATATCCAGGGGTTAAATAAGTATGAAATTTGGTTTAAGAGAGGAGGATACTTATGCAGACCCCAAAATACAAAGTGCTATTGAATGTCAACAAGTATCTACCTACATTTCACTTCTCTCTTGGTCTAGTCTAGAGTCCAAACTTTTGTTTTTCTCTCACCTTTTATGAGTGCAGTCTTTAGTGTTCAGCAATTGAGGTCTCCTTTTCGTCTGTTTTCATTTCCAGTTTTCTTCATTCTTCACCCCAAATCCTCATCTTCATTTTTGTTTCCAGCTAAAAATGTGCTCTTTTTGTTGGATGAGTTCCTTGATAAATATATTAATTAGGCAGTGCTAAGTGCTGTAACAAACAGACCTCAGGTTGTAGGATGGTTTAAATACATATTCAAGGTACTGTTTTTCTTGTTCACTTATTGATCTGAGCTGAGTATTCCTGACCTGAGGTATGGTCCTCCTCAAAAAAACGTTCAGAGAAACAGGAGAAACAGGCTACCAAGGGCTTTGTCATCTTCTAAAAAAATTAAGTAAAACAAAAATTAAAACGAAGAAACCTCTTAGACTGCCATCCCAGTCAGCTAGAAAAAGAGGAGAGGAGAACATAGCAAAGTGCTGTGGGACTTTTTAATGGGTCATACCTAAAAATAATCCCTTTGCTCACAATCCTTTGTCATTTAAACATATGGTCACACTTAATTGAAAAGTAGGATGGGGAGTGCAGTCCTCTGTAAGGAGAGGAAGGGAGGAAGAACATTTTCATGAATGTCTTGACACAAGAAATGACAGTAAGTGCTACTTTTAGCCCACTTAATCCTGCCACAAAAGCACCTATATCCCCAAATCTATATTTTCAGAAGAGAGAAATGATCACTTAAAAAAGTCTTTTATTTGTTTCTATATTCAACATATCAATATATATTTTTAACTTAAGTGGTCATATATGCCTATGTATCAATATTAATCACTTAGTATTTACTTAGTAATTCAATTTTCTATCCAACGGTAATCTTTTCAGGCACATTTGTGTGTGAGATTTGTTCAGTCATGTAGGATATCTTTCAGAGAAAGATATCCTACATGACTGCTGTGTATTGGTTTAATGTCCTTGATTTTTCTCACACATTAACTTGAGTGAGAGCTAGCATCCATTTCAGTCTGGATCATTCCTGACACCTAACATTAAGAATGTTGCATTATTCCTGGTAAGCACTAAAATAATATGTATAATTTATATGTATAATATATGTATAATTTAATATATATGTATAATTTAATATGTATAATGTATAATTTCTTTTAAGTAATAACTATATTATTAACGTCAATAGACTGGATATTTCCCTTTTAAGGGGAAGATGTTATACCTAGCCAAAAAAGCATAACATTAGTTTTTGAGGTGATCCTGCTTGTTTTGAAAGTTACCTTGTCTTTGTGGAGCCTGTCTTTGATTACCCTTGGTGCATAGCTTTTGCAGTCTTATTACATTCTTTCTCATTTCTGTGTTTATCAGCCTTACACTACTATTTCCTGTAATCCTTTTACTTTCTCCAAAAAAAAAAAAAAAAAAAAAGAAATTTTATGTCTCTATCTGAAAATTTACCAGAGAATCTAAGAACAAACCTGATAGGCACTGTCCATCAACAAACAAATGTAAAGTCTCCTAGTTTAGATGGACAAGAGAAAATATTATTCAAATATACACATAGATGTTTTAAATTTAGTGTGAGTAACCTGAAGACACTTTATACAGTCCTATTCATGGTGGAATTTCTTGTCATAAGAAAGAAGCAATTAATAACAGAAAAGCAATTATTTTCACCAGTTTAAAGAGGAAGGTTCTGTGAAACATTTATATATGTTAGTACAGTTACCATGTGCAAAACAGCACACACAAAGATGCATTTTAATGTAAAGATATTGAGGAGGTGATTTTCATTTTTAAAAACAATTCCGAGGTCTATTTTATTTAATGCCCATTCTTTATTATCTTCAGTTGCAAAAGTAGCATCCTCATGAAACATTTTTATCCGTCTTTTGCAAAGATTACTACTTTTTTCATACTACTAAAAGCTCTAGAATTAGAAAAATTAAAGTTTTCTTTAAAGCTTCAGTTTTAATCATTACTTTCCTGAAAGATAATGAAGACTGCCATTCTAATAGATCATCTGATTAAAGTCAGACATAAAATCATGTGGTACAGTAACTTGGATAACATGGTAACTGTTGTTAGGACTAAGAAGGCTATGAAAAAACTGGGAAAGTAGCAGAGTTGTGTAGTTTATATTTAATAGCCAATAGGCATACTAGCCTTAGTATTATAAATCTTCATGGTGCTCAAAAATGATTTAAGAAGTTTCCATTCAATTTTTCTGCATATGTAGCTAAATTATTACCACTCAGTTGAATCTAGAAAATATGCACACGCATATAATTTTTTATACACACGTGCACACGCACACACACATCCATGATGATGAAGGTAAGTCCTTCACTATAGAAATTCCATCATGTGATTTTAATAAACCTACATCAAAATGAAGGTGTAAACAAACTCAAATTTAGAAATAAATAGCATGTTTAGCAGGCATGTACTTAAGGAGGCATCTGTGTGGAGCAGTAAGGAACTTTAGTGTCAAATATTAAGACACAAAACTTTAAATGTTCATTCATCAGAATTGCTTTGTAAACTTTACAGTCATTTCAAATCTTAAAAAAGGAATACATTTACATTTCTACAAAACAATTTAATATATCCTGTCTTAAAAGCTTTTTGCCCTATTATAGTATAATGGCATTACTAAAGTTATTATTGGTTCTATTAATGCAGGGACCATTAATATATTAGTACCTGGCTCAGGTCTTTAAGGCATAGTTCAAGAAATTTGCATAGCATTCAACAGATTGTGATGATTATATTGTAGCTTTATAAACCTGAGAAATAAAATCCATTCAGAATGCCTTATTAAGAAAATCATTTTCATCCAGAATTTTATAAACTGCTTTTTCTGTTTGTCTATACTGACTTCTGTTCTTTAGCTCTTAGATATTTTTGCTTCCTCCAAATTCAGCTCTATAACATGGATTCAGTGCTATACTAGGTGAATTTGTGTATTACAAGATTACTAGAAGTTGATCTCCCCTTACTTCGGTTATATACAATCTGATACAATAAACTTACTCACTGGCATGCAAAACGAATGATGCTCTCATTTATGAGAAAACCATGCTCCAACACACAGTTGCTATTCAGATAAATCCATTCATGTCTACATGTTATTAGGTACTAAATTACCTTTAAAATAATTCAGTTATTTAAAAAGTAGAAGATTTTTATTAAAGGATTTTTAGAGCAAAAGAAGAAATGTGATTTTAGTACAGGCAACCATTTCTAACATGAATTCGCTGATCTAGAAAATTACTTTAATGCACATATCAATATACAAGCCAGTTGCTTAAATTTCAGCAATTTCTTTAAAACTCTATGAATTCCATTTTGGCATGTAATGAAAATACATGAGAACTTTTCATAGTAAAATAATTATGCATTCATTATTTTATCCCAGTAAAATAAAATTACAAGTTTTTATTTAATTAATTAAAAATTAGTAAACATTTTTAACTGGAAAAAGAATCACTCTAGGTTTACTGTAGTCTTCCTATATTGAAAAAAATTAAATGCGTTGATAGAAAAATACATCTTCAACTTTTTTTATGATAAAAAGACTTGGTAGCCATTTAATATAAGAATTGAAAATAGGGACATTGCAAACTTTAGAATACAATAGAGAGAGAAAGAGAGCCACAGAAAAAGTGAGAACAAATGCTCTTTTATTAAATACCTCTACTTAGATGTTTCAAACTCATGTACACTATTAAACTCAAATGATTTTCATTTTTAATATTTTAAAACTTCATGCCTGTCATAATGTTTGGCATACAGTGAACACTGAATAAATTGGTTTTGAGTGGAGAGTTGAACAGAAAATTATTTAATAAAAAAACGTAGTTTGAAATTTACATCTTGTCATTCCCTAGCTGTTTACTTGTAGGCATATTACTTATCTTTATTTATATTGCTGATGACAATAATATACACCTGTATATTATTTCTGCTCTTTAATTATAAGGAACTGTATTTTTGTACATTAGATAAATACTATTTCAACAAAAATGGTAAATTATTTTTAACAAAATATTTGATTTCTAATATCTTACTTAAATAAAGACTCATTGGTAATTGTTTTTACTTTCCATTCATACTGATTTTATCTATTTAACCAAAGATTTCCATATTGAAAGGGAAATATGAATCACATATAACTTTAGTTGTATGGTAAGTATTTGAAAAACAGGCTATATCTCTGCTATGCCTAAAAGTTCTGCTAAATAATATGACTTGATTTGATATGGTCTTTGAATCACAATTTAATTCATTCCTGTTTATTTGTTCCTCTGGTATAAATCAGGTTATACATTATTTATTCATGTTTCCTTTTAAACCATCTCAAATTCATTGCTTATTATATTTCCAAAATGTACATAAATATGCATATATTTCATTCTCTTTCATCTACTTATGCAAATTTTTCATTTTGTATTTCAGCATTATCATTTTCATAAATAAATTTTTATGACATTCTTCTCATGACATTTCAACATATCCAGTTGTGTGGAGCGTATTTGCTATATTTTAAACTCATGTTTTCATGGTTGGCTCTTCTCTCACCTTTGCCCATTTTCCTGTGCCATTCCTTGTATCATCTTAGCATTTCTCATTTCAATATGACTGATTTAAGGTGAAATTCAATTTATGAAGTGTCTTCCTACAATTTATGTTATTTAGTATGTGTCTAAACTCAGTGTTCACTAAGAATTTTATCTCAAATTATCTAACTTATAGGCAATCCAATTTGTAGAATAGCTTTTTAAATGTCCCAATTCAGAGCAGCAATAGAAGCCAGTCTGGATCATGCAGAAATGATGAACAATCTTTGTGAAGCAAACTTTGAAATCAAAGTGGATAAACTCACCAGTGTTATATCCTATCTCATTTTACTATGCATACTTTGTACTTGCATACATAGGATTGCATGTTCCTATCATATGTGTAAAGAAAATCAGAAGTTTTACATGTGTTAGAATTATTAATCAATGAGAAACTGCATTTCCTTATGTTTTCTGTTAATTTCCTTAACTATTTATTTATCTTAAGAATGAAAGGAATTAGTACAAGGCCAGGTTAACAATGATTAGACTGGTAAAGATGTAAAAGACAAAGTAACATCAAATGGACCAATAGCTTTTTACCAATATACTATAAAGAAGAAAGGAAATATTTCATGGACTTTCACAGCACTTAAGAATGAATAATACTTTCAAAATAAACATGAAGATTATTTAAGAGAGATTTGCAATGTTAGGTGAGGTGTAAATGTTCTTATTTACTCTCATAATACTTCGTATTTTTATTTTAATTTAAGTTCTGTTAATGCTCTCATGAGAAAAAATAACAGTGTGACCGACAATCCAACATGTTCTTTGGAAGAGGACTGTGCTGACTGGACACATAACAATCATGCTACTGACATAAAATATAGCACCTATTTTGTGGTACCTTTCCTAAAGTGGGAGAACACAGGTGCTGATTAGTCTCACTCTTCTCAACCTGCCTGGTGTATCCAAGCAAACATTTGGGAAATAATTGTCTATAGAACAGACAGAAGTCAACTGAGTCACACTGAAGTTTATACAGCATTAATGCTACTAAGTTGTATGAAAAAGTAAACAAAATAACAAAAATCTCTCTCAAGCTCTATACCCTCTTTCAGCTTTTGTGAAATCTCTTTATTGTCAAGTTTTTTAAAAAGTGTTGGTTACACTTAATATCTTCATTTGATCACCTCTCATTCACTTCCTAAAATACTGCATTCTGCTTTCTCTTTGTATTTTTTAGATTAGTCTCTCCATAGCAAAGCCCCTAAGACATATTGGTGGTCAGTCCCCATGGACAAGTATCTGATCTTTCATAAACTTATTTTCCTGCAAACATTTGAGGTATAAAAATCTCTGTAATTCTTAAATTTTTTTCTTGCTTTGGGATGTTATCACTCTCTCTTCTATAATCAACTGCTTTACACTTGATCTTAGCCAAAAGGCCAAGAAGCGATATATAATCAACTACTTTAGTCTCCTCTTCCAATAGATGCTATTTTATTCAAGTTACCCTGTATCTGTGCACTTGGGCAGTCTCTGTACATTGACCCTTGGCTTGACCCTGTGACTTATTTAGGCCAATGGGACAGTAGCAAACTTAAAGTAAGAGGAGACGAAAAGTGCTTGCTCTACTCTTGGGACCCAAGAGGCATGAAATCAAGCCCAGTCATCACCTGTCACCCCTGCTGACAGCCAGTCTTCCCCCAGAATTAGAGCCCCCAAAAGCAGATGACTGGCAACTGTAGATGCATTAGGGAGCACAGCTTAAATCAGAAGTGCCCAGTGGAGCCCTGTACAAATTGTCACTTCATATGTGAACTACAAAAATGATTGTTGATATAAGTTACTATGTTTTGGGGTGATTTGCTAAACAGAAAAATTTAACAGATATACTAACTTTCCCTTTTGTATCTAAATCTTAATTAGTGGCACCACCATCTATTCTATCATCTATCTGGAGATCCACGGTCTTTCTCAATTTTTTTTTTTCCATTTTGTCCTTCATCTAATAGGTCTTTAAGTTGTGCTGATAGTTTTAAACCTCAAATTATTTTAATACTGAAATGATTGAATATTTTATGAAGTTACATATTTGTGATTATAAATATATGTTAGAATTATTAAACCCCAATAATTAGAAGTAGAATGATTTGTTCATTCTGGAATATGGATTTAAATGCCTCTCTCCCTCTTTACATTCTGTATTCCACTGTCTCTTTCATAACAAACAGTATTTCTGACTGCCTTATATGATGCAGGTATGAGCCTATTGCTAATTCTTTTATTTTATTTATCTAATAAATTCTGAGCCTCTGAAAGTTTTTTGTAGTCTTCCTTCTAAAAGATAATATAGAGAATGAAAAGACAGTCTATTTGTTGAGGGTTTTGGGTTTTTTTCATAATAAAAACCAGAACTTGTGTCTGTGGTTGTTTCACTGAGATGTAAAATCTCCATCATCTTGATTCCTTGTTTAACCAAAGACTGTTTGCACAGCTTGCAAAGAATACTTCGATAGGAAATTAAATCTCTATAGTGTCTCTGTCTCATGGCCGTGTTTGTCAGCTTTCTGTACCAGAATTTTTATTCCCATTCACAAAGCTAAGTAATACCCACAAAATCCTTAAAGGAATTTAAAATTAAGTTTCTGACCATTAGAATACAAGAGGGAAAAACTGTTAGATATTTGGCATTGGAAACTTATATATGAGTGTCTTTTTTAATCACAACTATCATAAGTGCTATGCACAGGAAGCATTTAAAAGTACTGCCAACATTTTTTTAGCTACTTACACTTTGCTACTTTGCTCAAAACGACATGCCCTTTCTAAAGTCATCATGGAAACAGTTGAAAACAAGGCTTCTGCTGAGCAGCCTCTCAATATAGCTTTAGGAGTTGATTGAATGTATGAATATTATAGGATGTTGTTAATGCTAACCTTATTGAAACAACAACCATCAATTAACTAAGTTGTGTGCTTATGCACTTAGCTATTTTTTTTACTTGCATTTAATGTACCTTACTTGTAGTAGGTATTCAGTAAACAATGTTAGAATAAATGAAAATTAACCAACATTAAGTTATTTGTCTATTCAAATTTCTTTCCTAACTTTTTATCCCTTTGTCAGCAGGAAATATATCCTGATGTGTTAAAATAAATTGAGGAAATATATAGTTTTAGAGTCTAAGAAATACACTCCACCTCTTTTATCAAATGTTCTCTCTCTTTAAATTAGTGTGCTGGTTAGAGGAGAAAACTTGTGTAGAGGCAATGTATGATTCTAAAATACAGAATTTGAATACGTGTGATAAAAATCTAAATCATACGAAATTGATGGGCACTCCACGGGATCAGTGTAATTGAGTGTGGGGAGACGGAGGGAGAGAGGAGGAATATATGAATTTAATCAAATTGTGTTCTTCAGAAAGTACATTTAAAATTCAACTGAATAAGAATGATGCCCAATAAAGAGTGTTAAACTTAACCCTTTAATTAGTTTTTCTTGAGAATTTTTATTGAAACTGGGCCTGTTATTGCTATTCTTAATATGACATCAACAAAGTGTAAATTAAGTCTAGTAAACTTCAGCTACAATTAGGTGTTTTTTTCCATTTATATAAGAAAATATTATTAGAAATCAACAATTTTCCTACTTTATATATTCAGATTCTTTTTTTTTTTTGGTTTGTATCTTGAAACAACGAGCATATTCAAAAATTAGATTTATATGTTTAGGGTAAATGCTGTTATGTAAGATTAGAGGGGTTTATAGGGGTTTTGTTAAATGAAATAGCAAATGCACAAAAATAAGCCATTAAAATGGCTTAATCATCAATCCAAAGCACTGATGGACCGCTATTTATGGATAAGAGTGTACCCTACTTTCTCACCAACCTTCTGCTTCCTATTTGGCATGCGTCCAAATTTCTGCTGTGTTAACATTTGCTCCTGGGAGGAGATGAAGGAAAAAAGGTCCATAAGGTTTCCATTGGCCCAGATAGTAGAAACATCTGCTGAATTCACTAGCAGCTTGCTGGCCCAAGTCAGCAGGGAGGGTTGATGCTTATCAACCCTGCCATATATGAGTCGATATTTCCTGCGCCCTGGAGCTACACAAGCTTAATCAAGAAAGAATAAGGAAGTGTATTACATGTCAGAATTCCCTTATTAAACAAGCATTCTGTTTTTTAAAGTAACTATCATGGCGTTATAAATTATGAATTTAGTAGTAATGAAATTCAAATTCTAACAAATAGCAGTCTATTGGATCAGTTTATCATTAATTAGATCATTTTGAATAATGATGGATTCCATGCATTTAAACTTTGCTTAGAGAGATTTGACCGTTAAACTGGAGGAGTTGGCTATTGCTGTTCTCAGTGAGAAAAAGTTTGTTGGAAAAAGCATGTATCACTTTTTCTTTCATAAGATCATCTGTATAGGTAACTTTAAGATTAGCTGGTCAGTGATTCCAATAATGAGAATTGGGATTATAGTTCCAAAAGTGAATTTAGTGAGTTGTTATTAAATGTAATGATTAATTTTAACACACATACACATACACTTGCCATTTTGAAAGTAGTTGCATTTAAAAGTCTACACTTATTCCCATGTTGCTGCCAATACCCCAACCCCTTGGAACTTTTTACAATTGCCCTTTGCGTCTGTGTCCTCATGTTTCAAATGCAGTGTCCTACGTTTGAAAATTTTTGATAAATTATTGTAAATCCAATGATTTATTAAAATTTTTGAAAACATAACACTCAATAGATATTTAAACTTGAGCAATGAGATGAATCAGCTATTATGAATAATATATATCAGTGTAATATGTCATTTATAGATATAGCATGTTTTATATATATATAAATATATATATACATATATATATATAAAGAGAAAGCTGCATCTCTAAATCTATCCATCTGTCTATTATAGCACACATCTTTGGTTTCATATCTATCAAACCATGTAAGATTAGGATTTTGAAATAAAAATCTGTTGTATAAATCATATATAGAACTCATGAAATATGTCATAATCTATTTAGCTCCAATCTGATATGGAAAGGACATAAGACAACTAGGAATAGTTTTGAGCATGAATAGTGTGACTGCTCTTATTGGAAGAGCCTTTATTTCTGCAGATAGGCTATGCATAAATGTTGTTTTTTTGTTAATCTGATGTTATGGTTGCAATGCCCACTTTGGTAGAACAGCAGCATAATTCTTATTTCATATATTATGATAATGCCCATGAGACTCAAGAAGCTTTATCCAACATCAAGTTTACCCGAAGGTCACAAGATAGGTGATACAGGGATGCCAAGAACTAGCAGAAGCTTTGTGACTCCCTGAAATGCTTCTGAATGTACACAGTCACTCCTTACCCAAGACTAGACTGGGTTGGTATCCACTCCCTCATCTCAGAGAAGCCTCCAGCTCCGGAATCCATTCAGCTTTTATGCCTTGTTAGTCACACAGCCTTCTCAGGATTATGTCGTCAGTTCCCATTCTCTGTTACAAGGTCATCCAATCAATACAGATAATACATTATTCAATAAATAACCTTGACAGTGAAATGCAGGTGCTTAGTCCAGTACATAGCAACTCATTTATTTTAGATCCAGTTTACACCCATGAATTCCTTGAACAGAAAAGATGATTCAACCGAGAGTCAACTCTTTAGGATTTCCTGAGACTAGAGAAGAGACCAAGAACCATGTGTAAACCCTTTCTTTCCAACCCTTTCTTTCCAAGAGACCATTGGTTTTGCTATGGATATATATTTTTCCAGTTATCGTTTTGCAACCATCTCTCCAGAACATTGTTCAAACTTAAAGGAGTTAGATGAAATATTTTAAAATTCTGTCTCAATTTATTTTATCAAAGTTTAATTTTAATAATTTCCACTAAACACAGTTCAATTTATTATAGTTTTCAAATTAACAGATTAAAAGTGTAGTACACCAACCCAAAAGGATATGAGAAGATGGTATTAATTCCTTCTCTGCCTAATCAAAAATATAATGCTTTGAGCTGAGTTGTCTGTACAAATCTATACAAAGTATCAAGTTTCATTTTAATGTTTTCCCATAGCAGTTTCCACTTGCTCTCATAGGGCAATGTTCCCCTAGATATAATGTGGCACTTACAAAGGACTTGAACATCAAAGCATGTAAACATGGACAAGATGGGTGAAATCAACATTAATGAAATCTTTGTGCATTCAGAAATGATCAAACAGTGAAAAACACACCCTATTAACCACTGTTATTACATTTTACTTTCAAAAGGGAGCTTGTTCCTTAGGGAATATTCCAAGTTGATTCATAAGTTACTGCATATTGATCAACACTTAAATAATTAAGGTGACATCATTTTGAACACAGTGTTCATGTGTTCAAAAACACTATGTCCCAGGGAATATCTTATGCTCGTTAGAGAATGAAAAGTGATATGTTTCTACCTCTGCTATCAGGGACTTTCAACATGTCTCAGGTTTATATAGCAATGGTTACCTTGGGCATAAAATTTCAGTTATTGGAAAAGAAAACACTTACTTCTATATTAGTCAGATGAATTATTTTATAAAGTTTATAAAATGCAGTCCTATACAGGAGAAAAACTCAAATGTTTTGTTACCTCACTTTTGTTGCCTTTCAGGAATTCATTATTTATTTGATAGCATAGTATTGCTATCCACTCAGGGAAATATATCTTTGAAACAAAGAAAACTGTTTTAAACATAATATTTACATCCATAGATAGTTTACCAGCAATACTTTCCTTTCTCCCAGATAGCTATTGCAGTTTTAAAAACAAATGGAAGTCCTCCATTATTAATTAAAGAAACTTCTCAAGGCAATGACATTTTAGTGTGGAAGTAAGGAATAAACTCTATCAAAGAGTAGGGGTTATATGGAAATATGGGTAACAGTCTTGTTTTAGTATAAGCTCAAGTCAGTAAAATATGAGTTTTCATTTACTAGAAGGTTATTTACAGTGTAGAATAAAAAATACCAAGAGGTTGGTTACCTTTACAATAAATCCCCATGATTTCATGGATTCTTTGATATTTTCTCAGTAAGGTTCTTGATTGTACACACAACTTTTACAGGGATTCATCTCTGAGATTAAAAATCCTTGAATTAAATATAATGATTAAGTAGCAGAAAAATTGTATCTTCTGAGAATGTATATTGAGTCATGGAACTTCCTTCAACGGCTTCCTTCAATGCGATTGCATGTAGAATAGATGTCAGCTCCTTATTATGATATAAAAAACCCTGCATGATTTGCCTTAACCTTCTTTTCTACCTCATCTTGGGTTAACTCATCTGTTTCTCCTCATGCTCCAAACTCACTGATTTTTGTTTGTTTGTTTGTTTGTTTCATTTCCCAGCTCCTTCAATAGCCAACCTTTTTCCTGCCTCTGGCTCAGGACCTTTACATCAGTTAATTTACTTTTTGAAATACTGGTTCCCTCTCAAACATTCTTATCCTCTATCACTTTTTAAATGCCTGATTTTTTCTCCCTATTTGGTTTTCAGCTGAAATAGCAACACCTTTTTCCCTTTATGTGTTTGTGTTTTCTTGTTCTCCTGCCTATCTTTAGGCTGTAAGCTCTAAAGGTAGAACTTTACCTCATTTCTACCTTGTTCACAGTTGTATTCCCAGCAGCTACCATGTGAAGCACATTCTAGGCACAAAACATATATTTGTTGAATAAGTTAATGTCATGGAAGTATCTTTCATAGGCAAAATCCATTACAAATGGAAAGATAGTTTTCAGAAAGCATTAATATTGTATATGTTTATAATGTTAGTAAACAATGTTTGAGTAAATTTGAAGATCTCACTGGCTTTATTAGGCAATTCATGAATGGGGCAGCATCTCATCTATCAATAAGAATGACACTCTAGGGGGGGTAGTACAAAATAGAAAGTTTTTATAGGAAGAAGGGTGGGGCAAGAAAGCTATTAGCAAAACTAATGAAAGGATTATTCTTAGGCTAGGCCATCTTCTTTTGGGGACAAAGGCAACTGCATGATTTTTAACCTGCAGATCACCTCTTCTTCTTTTGGGGAGTGGCAGGATGGAGAGGCCAACATGACAGATTACCTCATTTGTGCTGACTGGAAAATTTCAAACTGGTTGATTAAGGCTACGTTTCTGAAGATCAAAACTGCAATTAGGTTAGGTATTAAATCTAGGTTTGGTATCCTGGGCTTCAGCACAAGTGATGACATTTTGGGCCTGTGTTTTTTTCTGTTTAACAATATTTATAGTTCATATGCCTAACGTGAACTTATTATACATGATTAAATGACATGTGTTTGATATCACATTTTTTCTTACCTGTATCTTACATCAATGTCACCTCAAAATTCCTTATTACATCCCATAATCCAAAGAGTTATAATCCAAACAGACATCTGTGTCACTCTTTTATATGAATGTCTCTATTCAGTACACCAATGCAATTATTTAAATTTTCTGCAGAGAATAATACATGAAAAGAATATTAATATATAGGCAACTTGAAATGGTCAATATAATTTTATGCATGCATTGTATGCATAGATGTGTTACAATCCAAAAGAAAGATGTTACCAAAATATATATACTGCATATGTCAAATCATTAACTAGCAACAATATATTAAGCAACAATTAAGAGTTGATATATTTTTTTTTTCATTTGAATTAAGGAAAGCTAGCATGAAAACCAGATTGAAGTCTTAATGTTTTCTCAATTTATAACTTTTCTCACTATCTTTACCTGATTTTGCTAGTTATATTTGTATATTTGAAACAGTTGTATATTTGAAATTAAGATTTAATGATACTTTATTTTCTAACTTTTTATTCCATTTAACTTGTTCCTAGAAATGTTACTAGGAATTTTAATTTTCCTTGAGATTATAAAATATTTTAAGTTGTACTATAATTCAATATTTTTGCTTTTTTAAAATATATCAACCTTCTAAGACCTACTGAATAAAACAAGAATATATGCATTAATTTCCCCCTTTTTAGTATCAGATTGAAATTTTTCCCAGGGATTTCAATTTTAAACAGTTATGTCACACTCAGTCCATTTTTTTTTTTTTTTGTCTCCAGAAGATTGATTATTGTATGCTCAGCACTATATTCCTCACCCTGTCTTCAGAAGAGTCCTGCCATCTGTGTGTTCCTTTCCAGAATATTTCCTCCAGGTTGACATCTCAGTTTAGAATTTAGTTACGTGATTGATCTTCACTGTGAACCAGACTGTGACTGTGGTCATAAATTTCTTTTCACTGGAAGGCTGCCTCTCAAATGTTTATCAATTAGCAAGTAAAGCTAGTCAGTTCTAGGTCTTGCTCATTCACCCGGAAAACAGTATTCTGGAAAGATAAAATGACTGAATGCACACATCATAATTACCATGTAAGCCTATTTCGATGTTACAGAAATAATTTAAAACACTATTATTTGTTTATATTGCCTTGCAGGACATAGAGTTTCCTTTTAATTTTAAAATTATTTCCTTTGCTTTTTATTCTTCCACATCACAAACTTGAAGATCTTATTTATATAGGAAGAAAAGAATCCTTGTGAATATAAACATGAACAATTCATCGAATTCACTTTTTCCTTGAAAAATTGTATGTGCTCATTCAAGAAATTATCGTTTGAATTTTTGAGAAAAAAAAAAACATGTTAGGGAATGAATTAAATATAGATAAATTAATGAAAACAAAACTTATTTTAATTTTTTAAAATAAAAATCTATTTTGGCCGTAAAGCTAGGTGGGTTTATATTTAATCTAGTTCACTAGGTCCATGGTATGTAAACAACTTTCGTTTATTATGCATTTTGGCAGGGTAATAAGCAGAAAAACAAGCTAAGAATATAAAGAACTGAATTTGTACAGATACAGGTTAAAAAAATGTTGGGAATATTTTCTTAATCAGATAATGTTTTAAAACATGATAAAGCTATATAATCACTAAGAAAGAACATAAAGCAGCCATAAAACAATGTTTCCCAGGATTTTATAAATATTCTCTGCAGCTTAAAATTTTGTAATGTAGAGAAAACACATTTTGTGATATGGCTTAGCAATATAAAATTAATGGAAGAAATTAGAGAAACCTACTTTCTGTAGAAAGAATGTGCTGGGAATATTTATAATACAAAAGGCTGAGGTATACAATCACGCAAAAACATTTTTGAAATGCAAAGGAAGGCACATATAAAATGTTACATTTCACCTGTATTGCAAATTTCTGTAGGGCCAGCCCTGATCCTGATAATCAAGAAATAAATCTAATTATAAATACTATCATAGACACAGCAAACGGTGACTAGTTTTGATATAATATTATGTAGTTAACTGGATCACCTACATACAGTTACTGTGTAGGTCAGTTGGGAATAATCCAGTGGTTATCTCATAAATTCCCTAGTCTACTATGTGTGTCCAGGAAAATGTTATCATATTCTGGAAAAGAGAAAGAGAGGTGAAATTTCTACAGGAGAATTATGATTCTTTGGTCAGGAGCTGTAGGAGCCACTGTAAATCTGAAAGAGCCTTTTGTCATGTACCAGAAGCCAACAAAGGACTAGGACTGGCCTTTGGGTACCAAGAGTTTCTGCTTCAGGAGTTGGGAGCAGAATGGTTCACTCACAATGGCCATAGTGAACACAGGATCTAGTCTACAGGATTGTAACTGCTGAAGCTTCCAATTTGGCATTGTTACACTTTGGTATCGGGATGAAAAAGTCCTTCCAACCTTTCCTGGCCTTGCAAGACCCACAGCCCGCCAGCTTTGTTTCTTCCCTGCATTGGTCTGGCAGTTGCAGTGGAACACAGGTCTCCAAAGTACTTCCTGTCTCTATGGAAACTGGCAAGCAGCACCAAACTGATGGCCATGTTCTATAGTGGCTGGGCAGAGGGGTGGCACAGAAGGTGGATAGCAGGTGTTATACTCTATAAGGCGAGCTGAATCTGAGAAGATGGAGTAGAATCAAAGAAAAATAAATTGTATATGGTAGCCTAGGAAAACAGAATACTTAAAGTTTTTCAGACAAACCTAAAAGTTGAAATAAAAGGAAAAAATGACTGGAGAATTTTAAGTGTTTGAAAGAACAGAGGGACATTCCAAAAGTGGAAATATTTTGCACTTAGTTATCAGTCTTAATTTTTCCTCTAATTTCCCTTCTCACATGATAGAGCATGCATTGTAGTTCTCTTGAGAATTATAAGCCTCCATTATTGACATCTGTGCTTTTCAAACCAATAGGCTTTAGTATGCAATGTGTGTTTCAGTCCATACAACTACTGAGCCACAACTTTCACATTAGAAGGTTATTTGTTTAGAATGCCTTCAGTAATTTAGTGGAAGTAATAGCATGCTGTGTGAGCATTTAGATATATTTTTAGACTTTAAGCAACAAGAATGATCTTGAACTTTCGAAAATGCAGGTTCTTTGTGTAAATGCCCCGAACTAAATGATAGAACAGATGAGAGAGAGAGAGAGAGAGAGAGAGAGAGAGAAAGAGAGAGAGAGAAGCACAAAGCTGAGAATAGTAGAAGGGAAAACCCTAAATAATAATAGACTATCTTTGTATTTCATTTAAAAATGAGTTACCTATTTCTCTCATTTCTTGTTGAGGTTTATACTTAAGAACCTTTAACCTATTTTGTGTCTACTAATCTATCTGGCATTTGGGTTTTTTATAACCAAAATAAAAGAACCTTAACATGAGACCAGTATTTTACATTTATAATAGGGTTCTTGAGCAAACACAAAAAAATTTAAAACAGAGCAAAACATTATGTATGCCATTTGATACAGGTGCCAATACCTCTGTTGACTTAAATAATTTTGTAGACTGAGTTGACAGTTTCTGCTATGTATAAATATATTCCAAAAGGAAGTCTCAAAATATGTGGCATTTTTTATGTCATGAGGAGTTTACACTTTTTTATTGAAAAACTGCATCTTAAATTCTCTTCACATCTTGTTCTTACTTGTTTCCATTCATTGTTTTTAAATCTGGTTCTTCCTTTGAGAAAGTTTTGCTCATTTTCAGGAAGGAAAAATAATGAGGTCCTCAGTTCCTGTCAAATAACCCACAAAATTTGATCATTTACCCTGAAAAAATCACTGTTAACTCCCTCTCAGATGTGCAGAGCCTCAACCTCTGCCTGTCTGTCTAGATATATCTCAGGTGATTATTGCTCTTAGTAAGTAAGCACTCATGCACAGTGTGCACTGATCCACTGTTGTGGCCCACATTTAATCTTTAGCACAGGAAAAGAGATGGAGAAAGCCGTTGTTTTCACTCATCATCTGTTCAGGAGATAGCAAGGCTTGAATAAAACCATTTATGGCAGCAGGGCCATGCTTTGGGATCAGTGTTCAAGCATGCATCTTCACCTGCCTGCTCTCTTTCAACAATACTGCTGGCTTCAAATATCTCTCTTCACTGTTATGCTTATTGCTTCTCTATGCTAATGGCACATCATGGCCTGCCACCAAGGTTGAGGTGGTCATAATCTTAGAATTTGTCTCTTTGTGTTCTGTGTGACAGTGTGCTAGGTTCTTGGTGGTCAGACAGGAAGGCATGTAAGAAACATGTGAGGGAAAGACAACTCTTAACTAACTGAGGTCAACAGGAGTCAAATTTCAGTTCACTTGATTTTGAACTTGGTAATTGCTAATCTAGACAAGGCAAAGTTTGAACCAATCTTTTCCTAAGTGTATGACAGGTGGAAACATTGAAGAAATAATGGCAACTATTTAAAGGCAGGGTCAGGAGAGCTATCTTTTCAAAATATTGACCAATCATTCTTCATTAAAGTGTCTTTCACAGCAGTAAATTAGCAAATTATTTACATATAATTACTGAAAGTGACCTAAATGGTTTTCAACCAATGATGCTAGTTAGAGAGGAGTAAACTCAGCAGCCTAAGAAAAACTAGCAGTTCAGTGGGGGGAGGGATAAATTAGGAGGTTGGGATTAACATATACACACTACTATATATAAAATAGATAATCAACAGAGACTTAACAACATAGTGCAGGGAACTCTACTCAGTTCTCTGTAATAACCTGTATGGGAAAAGAATCTGAAAAAGAATAGATGTATGTATATGTATAACTAAATCACTTCGCTGTACGCCTGAAATTAACACAACATTGTAAATCAACTATACTCCAATATAAGATAAAAATTTTTTAAAAAATTTTAAAAAACCTAGCAGTTCAAGATTACTGTCCAGGAGCAGAGAAAAAGGGAGCTTATTTTATTGGGAGAATGGTGGGGGGGGGAGGGGAAAAAGACTGTTGGAAAGTGATATGAGGAAAAAGGAAAGAAAACAATTAAAGAAGAGACAATAAGAAGAAAAAGAACTTCAAAAGCAGAAGTATACTGCATTGGAGAGAGTTTATTGTTTTTTCAGAAAAAACAATAACAACAACAACAAAACAACTTTATACTAAACATGTATGTAACAGCCCCCTCAAAAAGCATTGAGAGTGGCTTTTTCATTGGTGTTCTGTAAACGTTTAACCACTGGGTCTGTAGGAAAACATTGACTTGCGTTGTAAGCCAGTTACCATGGTGAAAATACTCCAAGTGTGATCAGTTTCAAGCTACCAAGTTATGTCATCACTGAGCATAAAGGGAGAAGACCTGCAGTCAGTTGACTCTCTCACCAGTTGAGCTGGTGTCAGTTGGCTCTAGCATATCACTGTTTTTACTTGAATTTCAAATATTCCTTCGCTTATTTAAAAATAGATATAAATGGTCTAAATGCATCTTAGAAATGTTGGACTCCAAACTATATGTTTCTTTTATAACAGCCACTGAGTCAGAATTAAGCTCACTTTATTTTCAAAGTGACTCTATGATTACACATGTGAGGTTTGAAGATTGAGGGCAAAAGTTGAGTACCTGGCTGCTACACTTTCTAGCCATGTGACTCTGGGCACATCATTGAATGTTTATCAGTTCCCTGTCTTCAAGATTGAGATGATGACAAGGCTGGCATGAAGATTAAATCATTGATAATGGAAATGCACTTCGAATAGTGCCTCGCATATTGTGAATACTCAGTGAAGATTTGCTGTATTTTTCATATATTACTGCTGGCTTAGTGATGGTTGAGGGAGGAGATAACACAGAAGGGCACTATTAAAATGGATGTTGATGCAAGAGAAATTGGAGCAAGAATGGAAGATAAAATATTTTCCATCTCAGAGGTCTAACTACCTAAGAGGGCTTCAGTATTATATTTGGTATATAGTATATATTATTATACTTAATATTCAAAACAAGTTAGTGTTTTCTATGTTTTTTTCCCCTTATGGAGCATAAATTTATCACAGTCTGTCTTTTTGTGTCCCATTTTGGGAGCTGACAATGGTATTCGATATGTCTGTTCTAGATCACCATCTGTTATATCTTATGTACAGCTCTTAAGATTTTTAAGCAGAACTTTACAAAAAATGTTTTAAGACATGATACTGATAAGGTTTATATTATTTAATTTTTCCATATTTTTTTTCTCATTGAGGAATTAGTCTCTCCTTCTGCTCCTCCATTTTGACCATGAACAAATGCAGCAGACTTGAGTTACTGTAATCATCCTATTGTCACATATTCCCCTACAAATGCTGGCAATTGCTCCAAGGGATGCTTTCATTTTGTACAGTAAGTGCCTAGTGCTCTAATCACAGTACAGAATGTTAAGCTATGTAGATGATTCTAAGGTAAGTAAGATACCCTAGTTACCTGACCCTTAATTAGCTTAGAAACAAGTAAGGGGGATTGATATTTATGCAAAAAATAAAAAGAAATAAATATAAGGAAAGGAGGAGGAAAATGATGGCCATAGGTTGCCTGGAAAAATAGCCAGCTTCTACAGTTCCAAATTGGAAGTTGTGTTTCCTTTAAGTCTCATCATAAACTTGTTTGAAAACAAATGACTCCTCTGAAACCAGGGATGGTGGTGAGCTTAGCTAGAAGAAGGATCTTTTTAGAATTGCAACAAAAAGAACAAAATACCTAGGAATAAACCTACCTAAGGGGACAAAAGACCTGTATGCAGAAAACTATAAGACACTAATGAAAGAAACTAAAGATGATACAAACAGATGGAGAGGTATACCATGTTCTTGGATTGGAAGAATCAACATTGTGAAAATGACTATACTACCCAAAGCAACCTACAGATTCAGTGCAATCCCTATCAAGCTACCAATGGCATTTTTCACAGAACAAGAACAAAAAATTTCACAGTTTGTATGGAAACACAAAAGACCCCGAATACCCAAAGCAATATTGAGAATGAAAAAAGGAACTGGAGGAATCAGGCTTCCAGACTTCAGAGTATACTACAAAGCTACAGTAATGAAGACAGTATGGTACTGGCAGAAAAACAGAAATATAGATCAATGGAACAGGATAGAAAACCCAGAGATAAACCCACACACATATGGTCACCTTATTTTTGATAAAGCAGGCAAGAATATACAATGGAGAAAAGACAGCCTCTTCAATAAGTGGTGCTGGGCAAACTGGACAGCTACATGTAAAACAATGAAATTAGAAGACTCCCTAACATCATACACAAAAATAAACTCAAAATGGATTAAAGACCAAAATGTAAGGCCAGACACTAGAAAACTCTTAGAGGAAAACATAGGAAGAACACTCTGTAACATAAATCACAGCAAGATCCTTTTTGATCCACCTCCTAGACAAGTGGAAATAAAAACAAAAATAAACAAATGAGACCTAATGAAACTTAAAAGCTTTTACACAGGAAAGGAAACCATAAACAAGATGAAAAGACAACCCTCAGAATGGGATAAAATATTTGCAAATGAAGCAACTGACAAAGGATTAATCTCCAAAGTTTATAAGCAGCTCATGCAGCTCAATATCAAAAAAACAAGCAACCCAATCCAAAAAATGGGCAGAAGACCTAAATAGACATTTCTCCAAAGAAGATATACAGATTGCCAACAAACACATGAAAGGATGCTCAGCATCACTAATCATTAGAGAAATGCAAATCAGAACTACAGTGAGGTATCACCTCACACCAGTCAGAATGGCCATCATCAAAAAAATCTAGAAACAGTAAATTCTGGAGAGGGTGTAGAGAAAAAGGAACCCTCTTGTACTGTTGGTGGGAATGTAAATTGATACAGCCACTATGGAGAACAGTATGGAGGTTCCTTAAAAAACTAAAAAGAGAACTACCATATGACCCAGCAATCCCACTACTCTGCATGTACCCTCAGAAAACCATCATTCAAAAAGACACATGCACCACAATGTTCATTGCAGCTCTATTTACGATAGCCAGGACATGGAAGCAACCTAAGTGTCCATCAACAGATGAATGGATAAAGAAGATATGGCACATATATACAATGGAATATTACTCAGCCATAAAAAGAAACGAAATTGAGTTATAGTGAGGTGGATGGACCTAGAGTCTGTCATACAGAATGAAGTAAGTCAGAAAGAGAAAAACAAATACCATATGCTAACACATATATATGGAATTAAAAATAAAAAAACGTTCTGAAAAACCTAGCGGCAGGACAGATATAAAGACACAGACATAGAGAATGGACTTGAGGACATGGGGACGGGGACGTTTAAGCTGGGAAGAAGTGAAAGAGTGGCATGGACATATATACACTACCAAATGTAAAATAGATAGTTAGTGGGAGGCAGCCACATAGCACAGGGAGATCAGCTCAGTGCTTTGTGACCACCTAGAGGGGTGGGATAGGGAGGGTAGGAGGGAGACACAAGAGAGAGGAGATATGGGGATATATGTATATGTACAGCTGATTCACTTTGTTATACAGCAGAAACCAACACACCATTGTTAAGCAATTATACTCCAATAAAGATGTTAAAAAACTAAAAAAATTTTTTTTAAATTAAAAGACTAAGAACCTCCAAATAAAATAAAATAAAATTAGCCTCAATGATATGATCAATGAATTTTAGAAATTCTTGTTGATGGTAAACAAGATGAGTACTATACTACACCTAGACTGCCTTCTCCCTTGCCATCATACTCTATCCTAATTTTTGATTATTTTGCAGAAGCTCCTTAGCAAGTTTCTCTTCCTCTTTGCATCTTTCAGATGTTGATTCATACAAGGCAAGGCATGTAGTAGGGCCCCCAAAATACTTTTTTGATGAATACATTGAGGATGAATCCTTAACTTTGTAACCTACTAATTTTTCTAATTGGAAAAATTAGTAATGTCTTTAGAAAGACTCTCTGAGATTGAATTAAATGACAACCTGTCAACTTTGAGCCAGGAGGAGTTAAAAGAGAAAAGTAGAAGCTAACTTGATGCTGTCTCCAGGTTAAAACCGGAAATAAAAGGCAGTTCAAAGCTTTGAGAAGAAGTTTGACTGCCTACAACACTGGCTTTTGAATTGATTTTGGAAACTACATATCGTAAGGGTATTCAGGATTAGTAAATTCTCCATATAAAGTTTGCTTTATAAAGTTTGCTCTTTACTGGGAAAAACTAAATTATTTGACTGCAGGGATTTTAGGCTGCAAGGTCCCAGGGAACTGAAGTCAGAATCCATGTGGGGAGAAGATGGAGGGAAGCTGTCCTAATCCCCTACCTGGAAGGACAAAGTCTAGGTGTGCTAGTGTCTGCAGAGTCCCTGGAATGTAGAACACCATAACAAATTTTAGTTTCTTCTATAGGCCAATAAGGAAAGACAGAAATAATTATCAAATGTAAGTTCTAAATAGGATGAGATATTTAAGGGCAGTTAACATTGATATCTTCCCTTATTTGATTTTAATGTTATAATTGAAATTTATGAGTACATAGTTCAGCTAGGTATGAATTCAAAGTTTCATTTTTAAAAGAGTACTTTTTTTTTTCCTTTCATTTTTGTCTAATTCACATTTAAACAAGTAGTGACATGACCCAGCAGCCTTTGTGGAAAAATAAGAATAAAATGTTGAAATTTCAGAACAAACTCCAACTGGTTCATTGACTCTGTTTCACCATGGAAAAATCACTTAACTACCCAGTGTCAGTTTACCCATCTGTGAAATGAGAAGGATAATATTTTCTTACGGGGATGTTTTGAAAATTATTTTGCAAATGCAGTGGATGAAATTGTTGCAAGCATCACTGCTCTTTTTCCACTTTAAAGAAGCAGACAGTATTATTTATGTACCAGTTGATAGTCAAATTGTCATCTGGGATGAACTATGTGTATTTATTAGCAGTTATGTGCTTTTTATTACTTACAGGATCCCCTACTCTCCTAGATTGCTCAGTTTATGCATTATGTCAATAACTGGGCACCTAAGCAAATCTTAAAAACGTTCTGAGCTTCATATTTATGAGCTGCTAATCTGATATCTTTGGTAATTACTCCTTCCTTCTGTTTTAGCTCATGTTTTCTCTGATGTGGTTTTTCACCTCACCTCACTTCACAAGATTGATAGTTCTCCATGTTTCCCTGCTAGAGGTCACCTCTGAGCTGAAGGCAAAACACATCCCATTCTGGCTCCTGTTGACTTTGAAGTCAACTATCAAAGAGTTTATTCCAGACATTGCCTAACCTCAATTTAAAAACTCCACCCTAAAGATTACAGGGAGATACCCTGGGGAGTTGCCATAGTGACTCTAAGAGGTTGGCACTGAGGAGACAAAGCTACTGATAGCAGATTTTTATACTTGATAGGCTTAATTATATAACGTGGTCATGAACTTCTGTGCTTGTGTCATTTAGGTCTGGAAAGAAATTTTCCCCTTCAGGCTCTTCTCTCTCTTATGGTGCCAATCAACGGGCTTCTTGGTAATAAGATTCTTTATGCCAACAGCTCCAGCATAACCTCAGGTGGTGCTTGTAGTAATGACAGAATCATTGCAAAACTAAAGAAGAAAAGGAAAATATATTTCATGGGTGTGATTAAGTTATCATAATGTTCTTGCATATGTAAATTATGCTTGACTTAATAAACTACCTTGCTTCCATAATAGTATTTTAACCTGGCTTTAGAAAGTCATTTTTTTACCCATGTTGATAATTGTTATCAGACTTTGCAGAGTTCATCTCCAGATCATCTTGCTGCAGTGAAATTTACATATTATGTTGCTTGTGCAAGAATTTTGTTTTAACTTTAGAAGTGCTTTTACTAAGTAATGTTATTACATGAATTACTTTAATAAATTAGTATAACACTTAGGAAGATAGAATTGATTGCATTCTAATGATATCCAAATTGACAATGGTCATTTATAGATACATTTTTCCTTGATTTATAAAATAAATATATATTCATTGGAAAAAACATCAGGAAACTACAGAAAGGAACAAAAAAGAATATTGTCTCTATCTCCTGGGCTAGAGTAATCACTTTAAGATTTTGATGGATATTCTATAAGATGAACACTTTTTGAAGAATACTTACATTATTTTCTCCAGCACATTTTGTATTTCTCAAAACAGCTACGTCTACAAGAAACCCTGGTGAAATAGGATTCTTTTTTTATTTCTTCTATCAGAAATTGAATCTAAAGTTCTAGTATTCATATTTTATAGGCTTTATTCAAGATTATAAAAGCTACAAGGAAACTATTTTACCTGTTTCTTCTGCTGCTTTTAAAGAGTTTAATTCATCCAAAATTATTATCTTCAAAGATAACCAGGTCTAGCACCATATAATTAATGCAAGGCCAAGGGAAATTAATGATAATCATGTTACTATTTAAATATAAATCTTCATGTGTGCCTAGGAGGAGAAGAAGCTTTTCTGGAGCATGTGAGGGAATATAAAGGAATCCTAATGGTATGTCAAATTGTCGTCTTCTGATTAAGGGTTTTCAATTATGTTTTGCCTTTTTGTAATATATAGTTTTGCTGTTGTTTGGTTGTTTTAAATTTTACTTGGAATGAGGAGTTAAGTCCATATAGCTCTTGGAAAGTTAATCATTTTAGAACTTTCTTTTAATCAACCTTTTCTTTAATCCCCTTTTAGGCAGCCAAGGACAGTTTCCACTCACACAGAACGTAACAGTTGTTGAAGGTGGAACTGCAATTTTGACCTGCAGGGTTGATCAAAATGATAACACCTCCCTCCAGTGGTCAAATCCAGCTCAACAGACTCTGTACTTTGATGACAAGAAAGGTGAATACATTTTCTTTTAAATGTTTTAATCATATTCTAAAATATCCTAATTATAATGAATTTATTTTTCTGAGATCATTCAAATTATTCCTTTTGATTACCAAACTGCTGCTGCTTGTATTTAAACATGTTAAATATTAAATACTTTAGTTTGTAAGTCATAAACACTAAAGATAACCTGTGTCAACTTTTTAATAAAATAAACAGTTCTAATTCTGTTTCAAAAATAGCTTTATGCCTTCTCTTAACAATTATCTTCTCTCAAGATATCACATGATTTTGTTTTCTTGTAGATGCCTTTCGTATAGATTGAATATTTTTTCCCTCACTCCTGGCAATAGGATATATTATTTTTATTACTCTTAGTTAAAATATTTGGAAGACATTTTATGATTTTGGAAAGTTCTGTGCTTTCTCATGAATTCAGTTTGAAAGTAAGACTTACAGAAATGATTCCAATAATAAGTTTAAGTTACTCCATGTTTCCAAAATAAACTGAAATTAAGTAAGAAGCTGTATTTACAAGTTGAGTTGGACTTTAGTGATTAACTGGGCTTTCTAATTGGATGATAGATTTTGATTAAACATTTTTAGAGAACTAAGGCAATTTATGTTATATAATTCAAGCAAACAACTAAAAATGTATACTGAATTTCTAAGCCGTCATCCATTGTTATAAACATTGGGAGAAAATGAGTTCATAAACTGTAGTGAAAATATGGAGCTGTTGCTTTAGGTAAGTTTAAATTATATAGGATATAAATATCTGTATAATAGCTATTCAGCATGGTCTTAATTCTGTGGCCTAATTAGTTGACACATAAACTTAACTATGACAGAGGGTTAGGAATGCTAGCATTTGTTGTTCTGGCTAGCTCCCTCCCTCCTTCCTTCCCTCCTTCGCTTCCTTCCTTCCTTCTCATTCCTCTATGTCGGTACAAAAATTAAAGCTCAGGGATACAGAACTCTGGTGAGAACTGACTTGCTAAACCCAAAGCTTCTCAACCTCAGCTGTATTTTACAATCATTCAAGATGCAATGAAAACACTGTGATACTGCATATGCCTGAAAGATTCTGTTTGGAAAGCTCCTGAGAACAACTGGGAGCATAATGTGAGATAGAAATAAGAACAGAGCTGTGGATAAAGCTGTTAACAGTAGCAGCCACCTGTAGAAGCTGGTGCAATCAGTGACACAGACAACCCTTTCGTTTTCTCTATTGTTCTCCTGAGCAGTTGTCACTTGCACAACACGTACGGGTTACTCTAGTCATGCTAACTCACGCTAAGCTTCTGCACTTAGACTCTGGCACAATTTAGCACGTTTGTTTGCTCGAGATAAGCCTTAGGATTGAGGAGGGCTAGGCAGGTAAATGCAGACAAAAAGACAGTATGGGAAAATTGTGATATGAAATCTTTAAAAAAAATGCTTTTATTTTCAAACCCTTGCATTTGAGGGACATCACTGTCAAGGATCCCTTCCACTACATGACAAGGAACCAAACCAGGGACATGTGAAGGAACAAACATGTTAGTTTGCCATTTATGAAAGGTTTCTTTATTCAATGCTTTTCGTTATTCTGTTGCAACTGATTATTAGAACCACAATAGAATTAGAAAAAGTCTAATATCAAAAATAGAAACCTGTTATACTATACACACACAAACACACACACACACAGACTAGCTTTTTACAGCATAACTCTAACCTGTTAAGGCAATAAGGAAAGAAAAAATGAAATAAAGCAAATGCATGCTTCAACAATTCATATGATCAGATATATCTAGTATTTTGTAGCAGTGTAAAGATACAGAGATATTGCTAAATATCCCAGATATAGCATGATGGGTTTTTCTCACCATGATTATCCTTCAGAAGAGAGAGGCTTTCTGGAAACAAATTCTTTACAAATCTAGTATTTTATTTGAAAATAAAAGCATTTTATTTTAAGGATTTCATATCACAATTTTCCCCATACTGTCTTTTTGTCTGCATTTACCTGCCTAGCCCTCCTCAATCTTAAGGCTTATCTCGAGCAAACAAATGTGCTAAATTGTGCCAGAGTCTAAGTGCAGAAGCTTAGCGTGAGTTAGCATGACTAGAGTAACTCTTATGTGTTGTGCAAGTTGACAACTGCTCAGGAGAACAATAGAGAAAACGAAAGGGTTGTCTGTGTCACTGATTGCACCAGCTTCTACAGGTGGCTGCTACTGTTAACAGCTTTATCCATAGCTCTGTTCTTATTTCTATCTCACATTGTGTTGCCAGTTGCTCTCAGGAGCTTTCCAAACAGAATCTTTCAGGCATATGCAGTATCACAGTGTTTTCATTGCATCTTAAATGATTGTAAAATACAGCCGAGGTTGAGAAGCTTTGGGTTTAGCAAGTCAGTTCTCACCAGAGCTCTGTACCCCTGAACTTTAATTTTTGTACCGACATAGAGTAATGAGAAGGAAGGAAGGAGGGAGGGAGGGAAGGAGGGAGCGAGCTAGCCAGAACAACAAAACAGGTGCTTCTCATTGATATTACTGTTGCCACTAGGAGTCCCAAAAGGCATTCTGAGTAGCCTTTCATGCTCTCTGGAGACCCAGGTCTCTGAGGGTTCTGGCTATAAGGGCTGAACAAGTATCTCAGGATGGTGGCCCATTGGTTCAACTAGAACTGGAAAAGCCTTTGTTGTTTACTTGGAACAAAAGAAAAGCATGCTGTGAGTAGGCAGTTGATGATCAGCTAAAGGAGACTTAAGCGGAACCCCTTTTCTTAGGAGTTTCTCTCAAGGAGGTTAAACGTGAATATTCAGGAATTTCTTCACAAGGGAGATAGGTGTCTGGGGGTAATTGGCTAAAGTGAAGCTAATATTGTAATATTTTTTATTCAGGTGAAATAAAGAGGAGGGCAGTGAATTCAGGCTTTTGCTACCTTGAGCACATCTAATGTGATCAGTAGCTTTCTCCATTTACAACTGGAGAAATTGAGAGTCAAACACTCAAGGAAAATTTGTCCACAGATGTTCAGCGAATGACTGGTAATGAAGGGATTGGAATCCAGGTTGGCCTATGTTAGTTTTAACTAGAATGCCCCTGAGAACAAAGGTGTCCGGGCACCAGGTCACTTTAAATATAACCCAAGTGGCCTCTGCCTTTGATCTTGGCAGCTGCCTTTTAGTTAAAGAGCATCAGTTATTTTCAAACTGTTGAAGGTGTACATACAGTAAGACAGAGGGATACATTATAGTCAGCACTGCTCAATAGAACTTTCTGTGATGATGGCAATGTCCTATATCTGCAAAACAGTTCTGTAGCCAGCAGTCATGTGTGGATACTTAAGTTAATTTTAAAATAATTAAAAATTTGTTATTTTAGTCACACTATCCATATTTCAAGTACTCAAAAGCCATGTGTGGTTACTGTTTTGGAAAGCACAGTTCTAGATGATGACTCACTCTTTAGATGCCAAAATAGACCTTGTCCAATTCCAGCCTTGGCTGTAGAATATGCATTTTCCAACGGAGAAAACCCCAAGTCATCATTAAAATGTATCAAATATTCAATAAATGAAATTTTACTGTTTAAATTTCACAGATTTAATGGCGACATTGTAGCCTAGGAGACAGGGAGTCAGATCTGACTTCTAATTCTGCTTCTGACACCAACTGGCAGAGAAATAAAAGGGGCTCATCAATATCCCACCAAATCAGATGTTCTAGTCTTTGGATCAGAATTGCATTTTTAACAATTTCTCTATCTACTTTGTTGTTTGCACCTGAAAACCAGATATCATTAACCTATGAAGTAGATATTGAATTACAGCTCCATTTCATTTCTGCATAGTTTTTGTATGAAGACTTCTTCTATAACACTTAAGAAACTGCAAATCTAAATAGAAAATAAAAATCAAGAGGAAGATTTACAGGTTCTTATGGGTCAGAGGGACCTAGAGCAAATGTAGCCACTTGTTATGGCCCTCTTCTCTTTCTTTTTACACAGATTTTACCGTATCTGTTATAACTAGTAGGTAAGCACTTGGGATAGAGTGGGTATAGGGAGACAGGGAGAGTAGGGAGTCGAGTTCACTGAAACACCACATGAATGCTGTGTGGTATTTGGCAATAGAAGTTTTAAAAAAATCAATTAGGTCATTGTGTTTGTTTCTCAGCCGGTGTGGGAAAAAACAGTTGAAGTAGTACAATCTGATCACTTAATGCTCAGGAAAGAACACTTCAATTCCTTCCTATTATTGACAGAAAATACTTTGTACAAACATCTCCAGGAGTGCATAGTATATGCATTTAACAGACGTATCTCTGTGTGCTTGTATGTGTTTTTGTATAAAAATGTAAAATACATAATGTTTTGTGATGCTACTACTTTATAGTAGTTTTGCTTTTTTGCATTATGCTTCAATGATTCTCAAGAATTTCTTGAAGGAAATTTTATTCCTGAAGGAACGAAAATAAAATTTTATTAAGGGCATAGCCAAAAAAAAAAAAAAAACCGCTGGTGTTAATTATCCAATTATTATGCTGATAATTTTACATTAATACTGGGGATGATGGGAGAGGAGGAACATGAATAATGTGTCCTAGGACAAGCAGTGATAAAGAGAAGAAAAATGAGATGAACCTGAAATGGAGGTACAAGTTCTCTTGGCTTCATGCCAGCCAGTGCCACCTGACAGTTTCTTTCTCCACAACTAGTCTCAATCAATGTGACAGTCTTTAAAATAGTAAAGATTAACTCAGTAAAGCAGGTGTTAAAGTGGTCAATATTACCCTTCTTTCTGCTTTCTTAAAAAAATAAATCATGTATAGGTTACACTAAAGGTGTGAAATAAGTGATGACAACTTACTCCATACTCTATAATTTTTAAATAACTTCAACATGGTTACCTTTTCTCATTGTGATTCACAACAACCCTGTATGGTCGATATTCCCATTTTGTACATGAAGAAACCGAGGTTTGCAAGTTTGAATGACTTGAGTAGTAAGTGACAAAATGATGATGAGACCCAAGTTTTCTTAAGACAAGCCTAATTCACTTCATGCTATACCATTCTGATAAGGACTTCATTTTATTGCTTTTTGGATTTTTTTTTTTTTTTTTACATTTCTTGTGGAAAGTATCACTTCTTTTCGGTCTTTACTCCAAAGTTGCCATCTCAATGATAAATCTCCTGAACACATCTCATATTTTAATAATTTCATTTTTATTGTAATAACAGATTTGCTAGCAAATGCATCCATATTAAATGAGTAGGAATCAGGTTCCCATTAGGAAATAAATGATACACTCGAGTTAATGAAGTATGAACACACTATTTACAGGTGTACAGGCATAATTAAGGAAACATATCAAGATGATGCAGCACCCAGGAGCTAGCAGGAGTGGGAAACCATCCTTGCCCCTGAAAGGGTGACAGAAAGAACTAAAGCTAAGTTTTGGAAGAAGACTTCTGGTTAGAAGCTGAGACTGGTTAGGAAGAAGGACGTGTGGAAATATGTAAATTGACTTCTTTTTCCTCTTACCTTTTGATCTCTTATCAATGACTTCCATGGGCTGAGCCCAAATGGAAACCATAGGTCAAGGAATCCTAGGTAGTTTAGTCTCCCAGGGAAAATAGCAGGGAAGATAATGGATCTGGAATGATAAGCAGAAAGCAACCAGCACAACTTACCAAGCATAAATAGATATTTCTCCTTGTCTAATTTTCAGTAAAGATAATTTCTATCAAAAACCTTGTGTCACTCTATGTTCACAACTACCTTCCATTGAATTGCTTCTTTTTGGGAGAAATAAGTTGCAACAATGCAGCACCTTTCCAAAACAGATTACTTTTTTTCAATGTTATATTCCTCAAATTTAACATACATGTTAAACTGTGTGCTATTATATTTCTTAAAGAAATAACTTGCTTTTACTTAATGTGCTAATGATAAAGCCATTATTATAAATTCTTACTAAGCATAAGCAAAATTTTCAGTTGTACATTATATGATTACTACCTTTATCTCTTTATGCTAGTTTAAAGTCCAGCAACTTTAGGAAAAACATAAAGATAATCATGTACACTATAAACTGTATTCATTATGTGGTATCTATAACAGTGTCAGGATTTGGAACTTTGACATTCAAAGCTACAAATATGTGTCTGAACATGATCAGCAAATTTTAGTGTTTGAACATTTTAGAATTCAGCATTACTTGCATACTTGATATTATATTTTAGAGAGGCTAGGTTTCACTAATATTACTACTTTTTACAATATTTTTTGTATTTTTTTGGCCGTGCTGCGCAGCTTGTGGGATCTTAGTCCCCGGACCAGGGATTGAACTCACTCCCTCAGCAGTGAAAGTGCAGAGTCCTAACCACTGGACCGCCAGGGAATTCCCTGTAGTGTTGTAATTTAAAAATAAAAACAAAGGGCTTCCCTGGTGGCACAGTGGTTGAGAGTCCGCCTGCCGATGCAGGGGACACAGGTTTGTGCCAGGTCCGGGAAGATCCCACATGCCGCGGAGTGGCTGGACCCGTGAGCCATGACCGCTGAGCCTGTGCGTCCGGAGCCTGTGCTCCACACGGGAGAGGCCACAACAGTGAGAGGCCCACGTACCGCAAAAATAAAACAAAAAATAAAAACAAAATTTATTGCAAATAAATCAAATACCTCTGTGAAAATGACCAAATTCTTGAATTAAGTCCTTTTAGTTATTGCACGTTGCTGTTCACTAGCGTTTTTTGTTTTTTAGCAAAACTCCATATAGAGAAAATTTATTTCTATAACATGAAGCTATTTTATTCTACTTTCTGATCATTAACTTATATATTTATTCAGTCTTTCATTCAGTAAATATTTGGTGACCATTTACTGTGTTATAGACACTGCACTAGGTGGTTTGCAGTTATTGTAGCTCATTGATTTTTGAAGGGTCTATTCTGTGTTCAATAGAGCTACTTGAAAGGCAGCTTGTCCTGATTAAAATTTGATTTCTTTTATCTTCCAATCATATATGTTTCTGGATACATATTTTATAAATATGTTTGTATGTTGGTAAGACATACAGAGTCAGCACATAATCAGCAATTATTTCAATGATTTTAAGCCATCTGGAGAATACCACATTTTATGGTCATGGCAGTAGAAGTGAGATGATGGCTAGAGTCAGACTGGGTGGATGGTCAACACCATTGTGCCATCTATTTCCATCTCCCAAAACAATAAAAAAAAAAAAAAAAAGTAAGCAATGACCAACTAGCTTCTGGGTAATTGCCTTGATATCTTTTGTGATACTTCATATCCTCAGTTTTGGGAATTAATAGTCATTAAAGATAACAGGCATCACTAAGTAAATGTTCTTAATATATAAATATCTAAGCATATTTGATATTTAAAAGATTTCCAAGTCATAATTTCAGTTCAATTCTGTGAATATTAGTGAAATATTGCTATGTCCCAGGAATTATGCTGGGCATTGGGGCCCCTAAAATAAATAAAACATGAATTTTGCCCTTAAGTGGCAAGTTATCATATATCATCTATACATTGGAATGGTGGAGGGTATAGAGGAACAGTATTGGATCAGGCATTTTACAGGTAGATAAATGTAATTCTACTTGTTGCATAATAAGCCTCATTGTAGAGGATACAACATGCCCAAATAATTGATAAAAATATCCTACATGAGTCTAGGAAAAACCCTGACTTGAAAATATACATGACCATAAAGCAGAAACTAACACACCAGTGTAAAGCAATTATATTCCAATAAAGATGTTAAAAAAAAAAAAAAGAAAATATACATGACCGAAAACATACCTTTACTGATAAAATTATTTTTTAAAGAAAAAATTGTAAATAAACTATTATGTGCTATTTGTCTAATATATGGAGTAACAGTGTACTGTACAGGGACCTGATTTTCTTGTGACATACTGATATGGTCTCTATGTTGAATAACCTTTTAATCAGGATCAGCAGAGACACCATGGAGAATTTAAGATATTCTAACATTTTTTAAGTAAGTTTCAAAATAGCATTAGCATTATAGGTCCTTAGTAAGTATAAGAAAATCTTAACAGTATCAAAAAATACTGTCTATAATGTATAAGTTTAATTCTATTTAAAATTACATAATTTTGATTCGTACCAATATAATTCTATTTTAGATAACAGTGTTTAAAGTTTTACTATTTAATTTTTTAGTGTGTTTTTCTCATTTTGTATTTTTTAAAAATATTTTACGTCAGACCTTGAGAGAGTCATATCCCCCTATGGTGAATTTATATTGTAGAAATGGTGCTAATTTTTTTGTTTGAGGCTAATGAAAACTTAGCCCTAGAACACTGACATAAATGTCATTCTACTCCAAAACTTAGAGTCCACTGCATTTCTCTGTTCTAGTTTTAAATTCCCAGGAGAGAGAAATAAATTGGTTCAGCTTATACTAGATGCCTCTACTGTGCTTTAAGGTATAACTAGAGGTGTGTGGCCATTGAGTCCAGCAATCACTATAATTTACATCCTCTATATTCAACGAAGGCCCTGCTCAATAGGCTCAAATATAGAATCTAGGCAGAATATTCTTCTGTCTTGATAGAATATGTTTTATGAAAATAATTATAGCATTAAGTACAAAATGAATAAGAAACCTCATTTAAATATTATTACTTGGGTACCCCTAATAAGTGCAGCCTCTCTTTAATCCCAAGGAGCTTTTTTTATAAGTAACTTGGAAATATTGGTCTAAGTACCAAAAAAGGAGGAATAAAAACACATATGGTCATTCATGAATGGTAATACTAATTAAAATACTATTAAACTATTAATTTGTTATGGTTAAAAATTTAATGAGTATGATCTTTTCAATTCACTTGGCTTTCTTCAATTATTTTAGTTATTTCCTATATTTATAAATACTGAGTGTTTCTCTTCCTCCATGCCTCTTCAGATGACATTTCTCCACTATTCAGACAAAATAATACAATTTAGAAATACCTTTTCCTGAATAAATATTTTTAATGTTTTGTTTTATATTGTGTGAGCATGAAGAGTTATAACTTAAAGTACTCTGCTTTCCTTAATTTATTATTTCTTTAGCCCCAGCAGGCTCTTGTGAGTGATCCTTGGAAACAGCAGTAAATGAGCATTTTGTAGCACTGTGAAATGTAGGAGGCAGTGTTATTTTAGTACTGAAGTGTGGGTGTTTGTAAGAATTAAGTCTTCTGGTTTTATGACTATTTATGTTGAGACTAGTAAGTGGACTCAAGTACAAATGGGAAATGGGGTAGGGGGAATGCTGAGTGATTGGTCTGTAATATTCATTTTAACATTTTAGAAAGAATGGTTGTAGTTTAGAAAGAAGGATAGTAGTATGAATATAGATGTAACACGTTGTGTTTGGACTCTCAAAATCCTTTCATATATGTATAGCTCACCTGTTTTTTAATGCTGAAAATTGCATGGTATGAGATTGAATGGGCTATTTCCTAAATCTTGAATTATGATAAAAATATCTTCTAGGGACCAGTAACTGTGTTCTCCTATGGAGATGATAATTGGTTATTAGTCGCATATTTCTTTGTAACTTAAAATCCTACCTCCTAAACACTTGCAAACATTATAGATGGGTTGGTTGGTTGAGGTTTACAGGCTTGCTAGTCAGGGCAGCTACATTTGGATCCCAGTTTCACTATGGATTTGTATGTGGTATTGAAACAACCTTGACCAATTACATAAACCAATCACAGTTCCAGCTTGTAGGCCTCTTGAGGCCAATGGGTTGTAAAGGGCTACATGCTGCTGTGTCCAGGTGTACAGGCTGAAACTCTTCTCAGAGTTTGTTTTGTGTTTTTTGAAATGTTTGAAAATTGATACTGCAACATCAAACAAAATGTAAAGAAAAACAAAGGTCTGCCATTGAAGTCTTAAGCAGTTTCTATCTAACAGGAAGTTGACATCTTTAATACTACCTTTAGCCTGAAAGTGGCTGTGAATGGGTGAATACCTGAAATAGACCGTTTAGTTACTGGAACATAAAGCAGAGACCCTGTATTTAAATGGTAATATTTAGCTTCACCATTTCCTAGGTGCTGTAACTATGTTGAAGGTAAAATGCAATGAAGGTTTCTAATTTGGAGGCTGGGTTGCTACCCTCAAGGCTTTGGGGAAAAGAACGCGAGTTAGGATGAGAGAATTTAGGAGGAAAAATAAAGTTCGCTCCCTGCCCTTCTTGCCTCCCTTCTGTTTAATTTTTTTTTATTGAAGTATAGTTGATTTGCAATATTATATTAGTTTCAGGTATACAGCATAGTGATTGAATATTTTTATAGATTATACTCCATTTAAAGTCATAAAATATTGGCTATATTCCCTGTACTGTACAATATGTCCTTGTAGCTTATTTATTTTACACATAATAGTTTGTGCCTCTGCCTCACTTCTTTTTATGTTGAGTGTGAGTCCCTATGGTGTGAGATTTTCATAAAGAGATGTTAAGGCTCTCTCACCTGAAGAGCTACCACTGAGTCCATGTGACAAAGAGTGGCACAGAGCAGGAATGAAAACCAGTCCAGGTGCCCCAACACTTGGCTGACTGAACTGATTTCTTTGCTCCCTTCTATATACTGATTGGTATCTAGCAAATCAAAATGTACATTTCTATTTTGTTTATTACCTCCCTACTAGTTCTAATAGTGTTTTGAACTTCTTTGGGGGTTTCTCATTGTTCTAGCCTGCATTGTCTACAAATAACTGTGCTTCTGCCTTTTCAATAGCTACAGCTCTACTTTTGTTTGCCTCCTTAGCATATCAGCTATAGTATACATCTTTTTAAAATTAGAGAAATAAAAGAAAAAGAATCAGTACTTGAACAGCTATGGGAAAGGAGGCTTTGGGTATAGAGGGATGAAAGGAAGATAAAAATGATTTTAGCAGCTAAGATGTGATGCGATGATAACCTGGACCAAAAAGAGAGCTAAGGAAATAGAAAAAATATATTTGAAAGGTATTCAAACAAGGAATTGACTAGGCTTGGTCAACCAAAGATTAATTTCTAGTCTTCAAGCCAGGAGGAAAGGAGTCTAATTTTGAGTAGCCACACAATTGATTATATTATTAGTCTACCACCATCTATTTATGTCAGAGGAGTTGTGACAAAGAAAGTTAATTTTAATTCTCAGTTTCTAAGGGATTCTTAGATTATAGATTCAAAATAAATTAATATATATCCATTTACGATATCTTTACAGTTTGACACTGCATGTACCTTAAGAGTAATTAAGATTCCGCCATTCATTCAATAACACTTACTGAGCTACTTTTTGCCAGGAGTTATTGTAGGCTTTCTGAATATAGCAGTGGACAAAACAGTCAAAACTCCACCCTTGTGCAACTTACTTTCAAGTAGGAGGAAAATGACCATAAGTAAAATAATTAAGTACATATGTATTGATAGTTTGTCCAAGGGTGATGAATTCTATGGAGAAAAAAATTTATGAAAAGGAAGAGAGGAAGTGCCGTTTTAAATAAGGTATGAGGGAAAGCCTCATTAAGGAAGTGACATGGAAGCAAACACCCAAAAAAAGAATAAAGAGCTAGTTAGACATGCAACTGTCTCTGGGGACAGAGAGCAAAGCAGAGGAGTGGCCTGAAATGGATGCTCTCTGGGTTTTTTTGAAGAAGAGCTCAGTCAGTATGTGCAGATCAGAGTGAAAGCATAGAAGAGAAGAGATGAGGGCTGAAAGATAAGGATGTGGTGAGTGTGAGCAAGTGGGACCTTGTCGGCCATTGAAGGATTCTGGCTTTTTCTCTGATTAAAATGAGAAACTATTGGAGGGTGCTGAGCAGAGCTGTGAGGTGATCTTATGAACATTTTAACAGTATCACTCTGGCTATTATGGGGAGTACAAACTGTGGTTGGTGATGGGGGATGGGATCAGAAGTGAAGAGACCAGTTAGGAAACTATTGCAAATAAACCAGGCAAAATATGAAGCTGGTTTGGACCAGAAAGATCGCAATGAACATGATGAAAATAAGTGGACTTCTGTGTGTATTTTGAAAGTATTTTGACTAGCTGATGGCCACAATGTGGGGTGGAAGAGTGAAAGAGGAGTCACGTATGACTTAAAGGCTTTTGGTTTGAACACCTAAAGTAATGAATTTGAAAAGGAGATGGGCAAGATTGCAGGGGCTGGGGGTGGTGACTATTTTGGGGTAGGTTCTGATTTGGCCTTGTTACATTTGTGCTTATTTGTGCTACACATAGGAGAGGTTATATAATAAGCAATTGGGCATTTGAGTCTGGAATCCAGGGACTGATTCAAGTTGAAGATCTTAAACATCGAGTAGGCACATGCCATCAGACTGGATGAGTGGTCTAGGGAAGAGTGGTCCAAGAAATGAACCCTGGAATCTACCACTAACAACAGGTTAAGGAGGTGAGAAGGAAACAACATTTGAATCATGAATTTGAATACTCTTTTCTTTTTTTTTTTTTTGAGTTTACAAGACAACTTTCCATATATTATGGCATTTGGCCTATGGAATAATTCTGAAAAGCATGTAGTGATAGAACTGAAAGTTGGTTAATATTTTCTCTGCAATTTAATATTTGCAAACATTCCAACTTTGATTTGTTTCCTTTGATGCTTATGTACATTATCGTACATATCCAGAAGATAAATTTGATGCTATTGTGGTTCTCTGCATACACCATGTTTCTTCACACTTATAAGTGTTTTACGTAAGGTTCTTTATCCTAAGTGTGTCCTTCCCTGTCTTATTCACCCTCAAAATCTTGTATAGCCAGGCAAGAAAACGTTGTCCTCTTTCCTAAGGAGACATCAAGGTTAGGGAGAGGAGGTTCAGACATCAGTGACCCTGCTAGGGAAATGGCATCTACTAGAAGGCCATGGGGGTGGCAGGAGATTAATCCCACATTTGCCCTGGCCATCCACGGAAGCTTCTAAGAACACCTCCAACTTATTATGGGAATGAACCATCCACTTCCTATTCTTCTGTTAAGTTTTCTTCTATCACTGAAGAAAACAAAGTGAGAACAAGAACAACCATAGCAAAGCAAAATATTCCCTAAATCCTAATCTTCCCTTAGCCTAATCCAGTTTTCCTACAGGAACTAGAAAGGAGAGCTGTTTGTTTTTGTTGCATGAAGAGGAAGTTAGAGTGTGCTTCCTGCAACTTTCAGAGCAAGGTTCCAGGTGGGGAGCTACAGTAGTGACCACAACAAACTAACCTCTTTCATGGAGCCCAGTTAGTACTTGTCAGATACTCTGTGGTGAGGGCCATTTATTTTCCCTAAATCAAGCACAAGTCATACTTTTGTAAAGTGTAATAAAAATGGATTATTATAAAATGAAATAGTAAAACACACATAATGAAAGTCCAAACTTTTTATTATGACATTTCATAAACATAGCATATGAAAACAGAATTATAAAATTGTATGTATGCATTGAGTAAGGGTGTATTGAGACTAGTACAGAGAATTACTATTATACTTGTAATTTTTTTTGTTACTCTGTAATCAACACAAAACAAAAAGTTATGAAATAAATAGTAATTGTTCATGTTAACAACGTAGGCACACACTTTGAGTGAACATCATATATATCAATTATTTAAATATTTTAATGTGACATGTGCTTCCTTATTATTAATTTACCTAATCTTCTTTGATTGACTATAGCATTTTTTGCAGGGAATAATGTATAATCTAAACTATTTCCATGCTTTATATTAATAGTAGTCAGAGTAGAGAAATGAATCTCAGACAATATGTTGGCAGGAGTGGAAGAAGAGATTTTGAAGCAATTTCAGCAGTCTTAAGATAGTCATTTTAAACTTTTATCCAAAATGAGACAAATTTTGCTGTATTTTCAAAATTCATCATCAGTTCTTTATTAGCAGCCAGTTCCAGTATTTATCCTGTAACTTTATAGTTAACTACATTTTTGACAAAAGATATTGCTTCAGGATCTATGAATACCTATATGTGGATCATTTTTGTTGGAATATACAATTCAAAATATCTTATTAATATTGTAAGATAGTCTGTGATAACTTTTCTGCAAATGAGCAATATCAAGAATATTATCATATTTTACTGATAATTATACTTAATTTATGGATCATGTCATAAATAATTGTAGAAAATCTGTTCTTTTAAGCTTTTAACTTTTGCTTTGCCCTTTGACCTTACCTGCCACTGCAAAACATGTTACATTTCTTCCTTGTTAGTATTAAGATGATCAAAACACCAAATATATTAGACAAATAAAGAAGGCTGGCTGTCTAAATCACATATATAAAAGTTGGGAATGGGCTGGTTTCTTATCTTGCAGAAACAAGAGCTTTTGTGTTGTTCAAACATTCTCGACAGAAATTCTCACATCTATAACTCTTGTGTCTCAGTGTGCAGTAGAGTTGCTTATAATCGACTTCTATCTTATCATATAAAAAAGAGAATAAGTTTGCATTTAATGCATTAGCTTTAACATAATTCACAAATTTGACCACACTTCAAAGAAAGCTGGTATTCAGCTGATTTTTTAAATTGTGTAGCAAGACTTGGTTTTTTTTTGTTTGTTTGTTTTTAATGAAAGGAGTACATTAGTTCACGGTCTGCATTAGCTCCTTAATCACAGTGCTCCAAAATGTTTCCCTGCCATTGTAGCTTGCCAGTCTACTTCTACAGAAAACTTAAGCCACAAAACAAATTTGTTGACAGAGATCACACACTTGGAGGTCGTGGCAATGTCAAATTGCTGTAAAAGTTTCTAAGCGTTTATTCTCAGCTTCTGTAGTTATCTCTTTGCTGTTAAGTAATAAACAGTTTGTAACTGGAACTTTGAGAAGCACTGTTGTGTATGAAATGGAGATGACACCTACTTTGCAGAGGTGTGGTTAGGATTACCAATAATTTTGGAATAGTGCCTATCAAACAGTAGGCAGTTGATTGAAAAGAACTATTAAATTGCATTATACAATAATATACCCCATTTTAAGCAAAGCTGCAGTTGCAGAAAGGGGTAAATAAAATGCTTTATCTGAACTTAAAAATGTGAATAATCTTATGGAGAAATGTATTTGTCTATCTATACCTATGAGTCTTCATGTAGATATACAGAGATATAGATAAATTATTATGAGTGTCTCCAGTAAGAAAAACTAACAAACTGCTAGAGAATGGTGACAGCACAGGCAGAGTAATTGTACCAAATTAGAGAGATCAGAAGAAACTCAAAACAGAAGATGGATTTTAGGACTGGCTTAAAAAGATGGTAGAACAAGTTGCTGCAGTTTAAGACCGGGCTGAAAGCTTTCTATGCATTTGCTGTTACACTCCTCTCCTGCCACATTTTTCTCCACGTAGGATATACTGGGGAAATTGTGGATAGTCTATTTTAGCTGAGAGTGTTTGAAAAGCATTAACTCATAGAGTACTCACAATGGAGGTATTGTTATGTGCATTTTACGTATAAAGATACTGAAGCAGAGACAAGTTTAGTAACTTGCTTAAATTTGAAATGTGGGCAGTGGTACAAGGACATAATCCTAGGCAGTGTGACCTCACTTACAGCCTGTGCTACCCACAGGTTCCTGGGGAATAAGTGGGAGCTGAGAATGGAAAGGTTAGAGTGAATTTACACAGGGAAAATAATGGGCAGGGAGTGTTTCCAACACAACTCAAGGTAGTCTCACGGTACACAAGGTAAGCTCTGACGGGTGGCTGAGAGAAGGAGGTATAACTGTCCTGTGCGCTGGGAGGGTCAAGATGGCACTGCCGTGCATGAGGAAGCAGAGCTACAAGCTGGGTGGTGGGGAACTAAGAATGAAAGCAGGGTGGAGTCTCATTTCCTGCCTTGGTTAGGTCTAAAAAGTATATGAAGGTAAAAATCAATTGTAAGTTTAAATTGTTTGAAGTGCCTAAAATCATCCCTGAATGTGAGAAACTAGACTATCTGAGGAACGAGCAGCTCTGCATCCCTCATATCACATTTCTGCTCTGGGATATTTGCTTGCTGAGTGGGTATTTGCTTCCCATGTGGAGCAAGGCCAAGTAATTCAATTGAGAGGCAGTAAGGACCCGAACCAGGAAGCAGGAAAGGAAAAGAAAATGCAACTGTGAGTAACACTGAGAACTTTGAATTTACACTGGCAATTAATTGGACAAATATATAAGTTAGGGGGAGTCATGGGTGAGAGACAATAATAATCAATGATAACTTAGGTCTCAAACTTCTGTGTATGTGATGCCCTAAACAGAAATAGGGACTTTAGGAGAAGTTGAATATGAGAAGAAAGAGTTAAATTGATGAGAATAGGGAGAATAATGAATGTTTTTGAAAACTTTTAAAAGAAAGAGTAATTTGTATTGAAAATTATAATTTGCATACATAAATGTATTTTTTAAAAATAAGTTTATTTATTTATTGGCTGTGTTGGGTCTTCGCTGCTGTGCGCGGGCTTTCTCAGTTGTGGCGAGCGGGGGCTACTCTTCATTGTGGTGCATGGGCTTCTCACTGTGGTGGCTTCTCTTGTTTCAGAGCATGGGCTCTCGACCCTTGGGCTTTAGTAGTGGTGGCTCGCGGGCTCTAGAGCACAGGCTCAGTAGTTGTGGTGCACGGGCTGAGTTGCTCTGCGGCATCTGGGATCTTCCCGGGCCAGGGCTCGAACCCGTGTCCCCTGCATTGGCAGGCGGATTCTTAACCACTGTGCCACCAGGGAAGACCTGAATGTATTATTATATAAACTGAAGTATGTTTGATTTGGGTGTTTAAGAACAATATAAAACTAATAATCATTTAAAGTGAAATTACCGTGAGAATACACGGTAAAATCACAGCAGAAAACACATGGCACCATCAAAAGCTTCAAGTTAAAAGGATTTAATAATGAAAGTACTATTATAAAGGTGTAAGGCTTAAGGCAACCAACAAAAAGCCAATGACTCAGGGACCAAAAATGAGAAGCTAGTACTATCCCTAAGCCTGAAATGGCATGAGACCTTAACTGTAACCAAAACGTGCAGCCACTACCAGAGCCAAAGGAAATGCCCTACTCCTCCCCTGCAGTCTCCTGCCATTGACTTTCTTTGTCTAAACCTAACTCTAAGCCTGAACACAGAGGTTGAGGACTGAGTGTGGGGGAAATGCGTTCCAGAGGGGTCAGCTGCTCAGCCTGTATAGAGTACAAAAGATGAAAATGGTGAAATCAGACACAACCACAATAAGTAATAAAATCATTCACTGAGCAATCTTGAAAAGGATTATCTGTAGGATTTGTAATATATATTCTATTAATGCTTATTAAATTAACTTTATCTTTTTTAAAGTCACTATTTGCAGTTACTTTGAAGTACTAGGTCAGGTATTAAAGCTTATTTTCAATGCTATAAATACTTTTTTAGATGTTTTCTTTACTGGCAAGAAAACTGCATTAAATTCAAATGATTTAGAGTATTAACTATTTTAATTAATAATTGCTGTGTTTCACAGTCCTAGTAATAAATCTTTGGAAGTTAAATAATAAAGCTAAGAGATTAGTTTTGTAATTGTATCAAGACAGTATAATTACTGACCTTTGTATTATCACATACTTTTATAAAAAATCAGCATAATTAAAAACAACTCATTCTGATATGACTCATTTATTATAAAATTTCCAAGTACATTATCAATCACTTATACAGTATCAGTGAGTTAATCATGGCATATGTGTAATTATTGGCAAGGCTGACTATTTACTTTTTGTGTAAAGTTGCCCCATGTACTATTTCATGAACCAATACATTTAGAATTATTACTTTACACTTTACTTCTGTTAAAATAATGACACATCGCATGTTCACATTTTACTCATTTAAATAACAATAATGAAATTAATGGTCTTCCTGATTGTAGGTTTTTTATAGTATTTTTCTAAATACTTTTTGTATCACTTATTCTTTCATGGTTAGCATACATGGATAGAATAGGGATTGTATCAATAGGCGGAAATTGTTAAGGGAAAGTGTGAAATACTTCCTCTTTCTATTCATTGCAAGATGAAAAGATTCCCCCTACAGTTACCATATGATAGTGGAGAAATGAAGGATAGGGGGCAGAAAAAAAGAAATACTTCCCTTTGAATTGAACCATGGGGAATTTCTGGAAGATTTACAACCATATTGGCTCATTGATTACTCAGACGGCAAAAAGATACTCTCAGTGTGTGCTCCTTTATTCTAATGAAAAAGACTATTAAACCACCTCAAAATATATGCTGAAAGTTTTATTTTTGTTAAATGGAGAGTTCTGTTTAACCTGTTTGGAGAATTGGACCTCTTCTTGAAAATGAGCAACCACTTTTAAAGAAGTATCACTGCAATTACAGATCAAGTAGAAGTTAGAATTGACATAGTGTTGTTATATTCTGATTGCAAGATAAATGTAGTCAGGAACTGTTGAGTTCTTTGTGGTCCAGAGATTATGCAGAAAATTATAATTTCACTAAGTTACCCCAATTGACCCCAAAATGGAAGGTCACATAAGCAGGCTAGAAACTGCTTCAAGGATTCTGAAAAGCACCATTAATACTGCCTCTTTCAATGACCTTAAAGCGAGAGTATTAAAGAAATCATAGCAGGTTTCATTGAGATCATTCTCTTTATTGAATAAAATTGAACATTTAAGTAAATGAATGATCATTTTTGGACAACCTAATATGAAAATATATGACCATAAAAACTTGATAGCCCTCCAGCAGTGCTTGTGGAAATTGCAATCTCTTACAAATGTTATAGTGTCTGGTAACTCAGTAGAAAATTATAATGGCTGTCTAAATTCTAGGACATTTCATTTCTAGAACATTTCATAAAATATGCATTTTTATTACTTTTTCAGGTGGATGCAATAATGTGTATATACCGCATTGTGTAGTGGGCTATGTAGCTTCATAGAAATACTATATTTTCTCTAGCATCAACTACTTCGACCAGAAAATTATAAAACTCTTTAGAAATTCAAGTGATTCTCAGTAAATTAAGCACTGGGGAAATTATTTTATTTATAGAAAGTTTAATTATTTTCAACCCATTTTATCACTTTAGGAATTCTTTTTTTTTTTTTTTTTTTTTTTTTTTTTATTGTAAAGGAGTCAGTCCAGAGGCTACTAAAGGGACAGTTGATCAGAGAGGTTCACTTGAAATGCTTCACAAAGAAAGTCTTCCTGAGGCTTATTTTAATATAAGTGTTTAGAAAGAATAGTGAATGCTTTTGTGCTGTATTTTCCCCGAATATATTTAACCATATAAAGAAATCTCTATACATTTCTACTGGAAATTTTATAGCATTTAAGCACTAACCATCTATAAAAGCTCTACTTTATTAAGAAAACAAAAGACTAAAAATAGTGTTGCTATGATTGTCAAAGATTTCTTAAAGGCAAAATATCATGGATTTAGTATTTATTTACACTTTTGCATTTGACTCTGTTTAGAATAAGAAAATTTTATTATATACTCACAAACCTTTTAATGTTCATAAATGTTACACTACTTGTCCTTAAGAATCGTAAGTCTAGGAAAAGCAGGCTAAACAAATACTACCCTATATGCAAATCAAAGATTTCCATGGGGCTTTTAATTGGTTAGAGTTTTTAATTACATGGCTTTAAGAAAACTGGCTCTCACACAGCCAAAAAATATACAAGTTAAAAATCATCAATTAATGTGATGGACCTGGGTATAAACAGAAAAATCCACTTTCTGCTTCTTAATCACATTTCATATTGTGGCTTTGTGTTATTTTAAAATATTAGAGTTTTCTTTCTGAACCACTCTGTGTTCACCAAGTAAATATTTTTCTGGGAATAATGATATGTAATTTTTCTCATCAGTAGTTATTCCTTGTTCAGTCCTATGATCGTGTCCTGAGTTTGGCTTGTAGTTCCAGCCCCTGAAGCAATAGAACGTGATGAATCTACTGGACACAGGGAGAAGAATGCTTACAATAGTGGCCTCATTTGCAGGGTTGGATACTACTTGCTCAGTTGTCCCCATTCCTTTTAGGGGAAAAGAAGGTTGGCCTTGGGTGGATAGTAATGGAATTAACATTCACAGACTTTTTCTGCATATCACACACAATATTGAGTTTTCACAAACAACAGCTTATTTTTAATCTCCTCAACTTGAGAATACAGAGACACAGGGCAGTTAAGTAAGTTGTTAATAGTGACAGAACTCATAATTGGCACAGCTGGAATCTAACCATATTAGCCGAAAAATTAAAATGAGCTAGTTGGATACGCATGCAATGGGTAGGTGTGTGAGAGAGTTCTAACACACAAGAATGATATGTGTGAATGTGTAAATCACAGGTGTGATGGCCTCTTGATCCCACTGAGATGATGCAAATTAAAATTAAAGATATATTTAACTTCCTCAAACCTGCAGTGGACCAAAAGAAAAAAAAGAAAAAGAAAAGAAAAGAAAAAGAGAAAAGAAAAGCTTTACTCTGCCTACAGCCCTAGTAGTTTTGTTAGAGTTGCTTTTTCTTTTTTCCTCATATACTTGTGATTAATGTGTTGAAAGACATTTTGATAGCTTTTAAAAAGCTACACTTTAAAAATTGAAATGTGTAAGAGAACAGTTTCTGCTTCATTTTTTTCCCCCCTGACTTGTTGGCCTTATCCTGTTAATCATTGTTTACTCTGAGCTGTAGGGAAATAATCAAAGATTGCCTAAAGTAGAGATCACAGGGACATTTTTCATTTTAGAAACTTCAAGAAGCTGTGCCAGGTACTGTGAACCTGTAGGCAAAGCAGAGCCACGAAAACTAAGTGTGAATTCTGAATGAATTTTGCTTTCCCTGTACATCAAGTGTCTTTTAGAGAATTGTAATGTGTTTTGTTTGTTTTGATTGTTGTTTTTTTCTAAGGAACCTCATGCACTTTACCTTTTACTACTTTTCTTAGTAAAGGAATTTGCAATTTGATTCCTGAGGAGAATTGTGGAGACCTTGTTTGTAGCTACAGCAAGTATCATATATATATATAGATCCCTTGCTTATAAAAGACAGAGTATAGACTGATTTTAATATAGTGTATTCTCTCTGGCATCAAATTCTAACTAGTGAATTTTCCCTTTAATTAGGTCTTTCCATGTTATTCCTTTTATTTCTACTGAATGTCATCATATTTCTAGTTAAATCCTGGCTATAGAGCACTGCATGTGTTTAAAAACCCTCAATGAAGAAAATATTTCCCTACTACTCTCATACAGGCAGATATTTTAAATGTCATAATTGCCTACAAATTGTCGTTCTGAAAAAAAGTGTGTTCGTTTTGAGATGCCAAATGGAATCAAAATGATGTTATTGACTTGTAATGAAAGTATTGAAGCACACTGATAGTATCTGACCTTTTATCATCACTTATTTAAAAAGCTCTCAGGGGGAAAAGAGAAAACTCCCTTTAAAGAGAGTAGTACCTTGCTAGTGAAGTGCATTTTGTCCTAGAGTAGTGAGCTGAGAATAGTCAAAGGAAAAAGCCCAGAAGGCATGATTGTAAAAAATGACCATTTGCCACTGGTATAGATGGTAATTTATTCCAGTGAAAGAAAATAGGATATTAGCTCACATATAGCTTCTGATTCTGTTTCCCGCTACCTTCTGCAGACTGCTAACAATAATTAGAAAGTTTTAGAGGCAAACTGATCAAGGCCTAGAAGATCAGGCTTCTTCTTCAGATGTCAATAGTGGAGGTCAGGATTAATTTGTTGCTTTAAAATGTGGAAATTACTCTCCATGTTTGAGAACAGTATGTGGCACCCCTTAACTATATGATAAAAGGGGCCTTGAATTTCACTGTACATGTGTGACATAAAGGATATCTACTTGGAAAGATTTAATGGGCCTGTAATAGAGGGTAATAGAAAGCAAATTGGAGTAATTTATGTTGTGCACCAAAGAAGGTGGTCTGGGAAACTTCAAAGAGGATCCCTCCTGCATGACTGAAACTGAATAGGCACTTAAAAATTATCTTCCTTTTGCATGAAACTAAGTATCAGTCTATTGACTCCAGAGTTTATATCTGTAAAGATTTTGATATGAGCAAAGTGGCATTGATACAGCTGTGTTAGTGGCCAACTAAAAGCAAGGGAGCAAGTGTAGTTTTTATAACAGGCAAAGGTATTCCAGGTGACTTGTAATTAACCCTTTGAGAAGGAAGCTGAACTTGTTGATCATGATTGTCATCAGAAAGACAGTTATCTTCCTCAACTCTGAAAATGAAGGTTTCTGTTTCCATATGGCATAGTTAAATGATTTAAAAAAAAAAAAAAGCAAATGGCAAAAACAATGTACTACTCTCTGGATTGGTTACTAAAGGACATTTTATGATCTGAGATATGATAAGGGATATGTACAAATCTTATTTGTTTTAGAATATTCCTCATGCTTCATACAACACAAATTAAAATTAACATAGCTAATTACATTCGATTTTATGTTTATTTAGTTAAATTTGGGGATCTGTGCTTCATTCAGTGACATGAACCAATGCCATGAAAACAAAGTGAAGATGAGCTCGCTATTTAACTGAATTATGTAATATTTTCCTGCTTCTGAAATAGAAACCCATCTAAGCATTTATAATAGTCTTTCTCCTTTTGCCTAAAATTCCACTAAGAAAAGAAACTCAGATACAGAAAAATTCCACAACCTTAAGGAAAAATAATTCATTGTGGTAGGTTTAAACTGTCAGAATTTGGATGGAGCAAAGGGAGCAAGTGAAAAGAGACACTTCTGTACATAGCATTTTTTGTTTTTATTTTTGTTTTTGTTTTGCCAATTGCACGTCAGCTATGTCTTATCATCATTCTCTGGAACTGACTGACGTGCTTCAGCAATCATTTTTGAGTTTCTTTACACACGAGAATCTTGGACAAGAACAAGAAGCATTTCTTAAAAATATCTAAGTAAAATCTGACAAACAATAAACAAACTGTTTAAATAAAACATGCTCTAGTCTGTTGCTATTCTGCAGGCATATTTCCTTAGGGTATATTTTTACCATAAAATATAACTTCTGAAATTAGACTCTAGTGAAAGGTAACCATTTTAATCAAAATATGCTGGCACCCTGTCTTGAGTCATATTTGGAAATTATTTTACTGAGATGCTGTGATAAAAGAAGATTGAAGTAAGTTGTCTTCATGATAGCTAATTCTTCATATAGTTCCTTCCTCTGGAGACCTTATAAGCCGTATCTTACTGGTATAAGGTAGACCAACATCAGTTCACGGGGATATTGTTAGCATACATAAGTCAGATAAATTTGGGGATCTGTTTGGTCATTTAGATAAGCTTCAATTTTTTATCTTTCTTTTTTGACAACTATATTTTATAATCACTTATAATCATTATATAATCATTATATTTTATAATCATTATATTTTATAATCATTTTTTATCTTTCTTTTTTGACAACTATATTTTATAATCACTTCATCTACATGCTCAGTTTGAATTTTAAGTGGCTGAGGAACCAGTTGAAGCCAAATGTCCAGTATGGGAATCTCATTGCACCACTTAATAGCTATGTGAATTTGAACAGTGGACTTGAAGTTTCTGCATCTTTAAAAGAAAACAGAAGTCAAGTTTTGGTTTCATGGATCAACACAAGCTGCTTAATCTGCAGGTCTCAGCAAAACTGAAAACATGTGGCCCTTTGTTCAAAATTCATGACCAGTTTCATGTTAGCAACAGCAGATCATTAAACACACCATTGACAGCAGACCTTGAAGCCAAGCATGGAGCCCTTCAAAGCACAGAGAGTTGTATGACACAGCTTGGAATTGTGAAGATTAAATGGATTTATAAGTGAAAGGACATAGACTACTTCGTAGCAGATACTAAGCACTCAAAAATATTTTTAATATTTTTTACAATTTATTTTTATCTGCAGTGCTCTGGCTATATTTTTTCTTTCTTTTTTTTGAAAAAAGGACTTTAACTTAACTTATATTTTGTTTTTGTTTTGAAATTTTAGTGCTATTATAAGTAATAACAAAATACTGTCTCTGAAAATCCAGGCAGTCAACCGAAGCTGTTATTCATCCCAAGGAGATGTGCAGAGTAGGGAGTGGTGACAGGTAGAGCAGAACCCTGTTTTAGTACAGGATTTTCCTTTGGAAGATCTTTAGAAAACAACAGTGTGTTCGTGGGATGCTGGATTATAGGAGGATTACTTAGACCAAGATTCTAATATCCAGGACTGTTTTGGGCACAAGTGATGGTAACCCAAGTTTTGATACAGGTACACAAAATAGGAATATTACAATTTGGAGGATTGGGATAAAGTTAGGCCTCAGAATCAATTGCAGTCTTGGACTTAAATGCCACTTGCTCTCTCTTTTTTTATATTGTTGCTTTTTCCTGCTTATTGCCTTCATGTTCTCAAAATAGTGACTGGCTTGTTGAACATGAAAAAAAAAAAGGCTCCCAGCAACTTGTGATGTTTACATCATTTGCCTTCCAAGAACAGAGAGGGTCTCATTTCCCATTTTCACATGATGGAAAAGGTTTAAGGCAAGAGGTATGATTCTGTTGTATTTGTTCACCCAAATAGTACACCCAGGACTGCTAAATTATGGTTGGGCTTGGGGATGATTGCTAATAAGGTACAGACATGGGTTTTGAGAGCTGAAGCTGTATCCAGAGTATGGTAGCATTGTGAAGCCAGACATGCTAACTAAGTTCCAAAGAGAAACTATAACCTTCTCTGAAGAATAGAGAAATTAACCTGGAGATTTAAGATAGCAATTGAGTAAAAACTGGAAATAAAAGTGCCAAGTCTTGCCATTACAGCATAGCATAGAGGAGGGGAAAGTGCTCGGTAAACCAGAGTCTATAGTAATTAAGTTTATCAGAAATTTCAAAGGTTCTTATTAGAAACTTACTACTGTTGATAGATTGCTCTAACTGTCCTCCTGCCACTGACTCTCCCTCTCTGCTCTGCCTTCGTATCACCTGGAGGAGATTTTTAAAATACAGACGTATAGGGCTTACCCCTTGAGATTCTGATTCAAATGGTTTGGAGCCTGGCTGGAGCAGTAGTAGTTTAAAGATCACCCTGGTGTGTTTGATGTGCAGCCAAGGTTGAAAATCACCAGGTATTTGACTAAATTACTTCTTATTGGCACTGTATAATATTTTTATACTTGTATAATATATAAAATACTTGTCATAGACTTAAAAGAAAAAGCTTTTTTTCGCTCGGTTATAATAATAGAATAAGGATGGGGTTATGAAGTTGACTGAGGTGACTAGGATGGTACAAATGTGAGTAAACAATTATTGTTTTTAAGGGACGTATAACCTACAGCTCAAATGTAATTGAAAGGCCCTTATAGCAAATCCATTTAGGGGTGCTTATCAAAATTTCAGATGCCTTGGACTTAACCTGACCTACTGAATCAGAACTTCTGAGGGTGGGCCCCAGAATATGGATTTTACCAAGCTCCTCTCTCTTTTTTTTTTTTTTTTTTTTTGCGGATCTTCCCGGACCGAGGCACGAACCCATGTCCCCTGCACCGGCAGGCGGACTCTCAACCACTGCGCCACCAGGGAAGCCCTACCAAGCTCCTCTCTTAAACATATGTGCATGAAAGTTTAAGCGCCATGGTCTAGGGCCACATGCTTACTCCTCACAGCTATTTGTCCTGAAGTAAATCTAACAGCTGAGATTGTAGTACCTTAATTAGCGTTGCTGCTCACCTGGTGACTATAACTTATTGTGTAGCACAGTGCCTGGGAGGAATAAAACAATCTGCTTTGATTTTTATTTTTTTTTTGTCTGACTAGCTGCATCAACCTCTTTTTAGTTATTGAAATAATGCAATGTGCCCTCTATTTATTTAAAGGTAACTATTCTGGATTATATGGAAATTGCTATTTTTATATACCCTTGTCCCTGCTGTAATATTTACAATACTTATTCTAATGGGCTATATATTTTTTTTTTCCTCTGTACTTAGGTCTTATGAAAAAAAGAGCTAATAATGAATAATGATAAACAATAAAAACATGTGGTTATTATTCTGTGCCCTTTTTCTGTTTTAACCTTGGGACTGTTTCTTTATACTGGCTATTCTGTGGTGTATGTTATGAAGCTCAATGAATGCACATTGCAGTTGGCATATTTACCTCATATACAAAATTCAGCTTTCTATCTAATTGAGATTAACCAAGATGAAGGAAAATGAGACTGAAAGAATAAAGGCAATCATATCTTATATCCGCAAATGTGGAAGTCAGGGTCACTCATTTCGACAATGAGAAAGAAAATATCAAATTCCTGTCTGTGCATTGCTCATTCAGGAAAAATACTGAATTTAGTTACCATCTCTTAGATTAAGTAAATGGCTTTGTACTCTTTACAGATCTTATGAAATAGTCCATCTAGTCAAAAAGAACCATTTTATCTTTATCATTTGAGAGTTCCAAGTAATTATGGGTAGTAAAAGGGGGGGCAATAAAAGATAGTATTATTCCTTGCCATCTCTTTTTACTCATGGAGACATATTAACTAAAATCAAGATTCTACTAGAAATTGTGTGTTTCAACTTTCTCTTTATTTGTATATAATAGACCAGTGCATTGTGTTTTAGCCTTTTTCTGTAATTACTTGAATTTTATTCCACATGTGTCCTTTTTTGACAGCCATGTTTCTTTAGTTCAATAAATGTTATCAAGCATTCTTTGACTGTTCCTATTTCATCAACCTTAATTAGCTTTTGATTACTGTTAATTTCACAGCATTTTCATTTTAATAAGTTGCATCAAAATGCTTTCATTTCTGTTGCATCAAGTTTAATTAGTTTTTGAGCCTTGTTTCTGTTTTCCTTTCCATTTTTAGAAAAAAAATGACACCCATTTTCTTTGTTTTTATGAGGATATCCATGACTTACAACTCGATGTTCACCAGAAGCCCTCACCTAAAACTTACAATACAAAGTGGTGGTAACTTGGCCTTTTCATTTGCATTAGGAACGTTCACACAGACTTACATATTTGCAGTTGCTTCTGATTATTAAAAAAAATAGTAAACTTGATGTTCAAGTCTTAAAAGGACTAAACTTATTTAAAACAATTATAGGATTCTCATTGGCCCATCAATTTAGCTAAACTGTTTAGTACTTCATATATTCAGTTATATGACATGAAATATCTGTATTCTTTTTTCAGAAATGTATTGTGCATTTTGTCTTGGCAAACCAAGGTGTTACTTACAATATCCCTTAGGATAAAATGATACCTAAATTACTATTTGTAACTGTATACTAATGAGTTATGATTTTTAACATGTTGAACATATTTACTTTTTAAATAATATATATGAAAGTATAATACATTATACATGCATATCATAAATATTGTTAACTCCTGGATATTTTTTTTATGTGACTTGAACTATGAACTAGGTCATCTCTGGTAATTTAAAACTTTTAATTACTTCTCCCCCAGAAAAAATTAATAAATAAGAACTAAGCGACTATGCATGCAATCATTCAAATGTCAACTCTTCTGAATTGGTTTGTAATATTCTATATTACAATCAATATTGTAGTAATTTTATTAATAATATAATAATCAATATAACATAATTATTGGGGTTCAGTATAAGAAAAACAAATGCCCAATTAGAGGATTGATTAAATTGAATATTATGTTGTAATCACTTGTTAACATGAAACTCTTCAGAGAAAAAAATTGACAATTGTAAAACTGAAAATTGAGCATTGCAGGTAATTGCATCCATTTGGCACATATTTAAATGCATTTTCCAGTGCCAGGCTAGAATTATTTATGGAAGGAGGGAAAGGGGAGTAATTATAACAAGATAATTACAGAGAAGAGAAGGAGCTACAAGTCTGGTACCATATGAATTAATTTACTTTGCTTAGAAAATATGAAGCTTGGCATTTGAAGGAGCTTAAAGAGTTCATCTAGACCTAACTTCTTTCTGATATTTTTTTAATTTCCATATTATTCTTCCAAATGCTCCTTCAAACTTTGGCTATTCCTATTAGAGAAAACTTCCTATCTTTAAAGGCAGTTCATACTATCATCAGCTGATCCTGAAATACTGGTTTTAAGCTAAAATCTGTAATGTGGTCACTTTCATACTTGGGTCCTAATTTTACCGAATCAATCCATATGGGTGGTAATTGATGGGGCCAGGGAGATACATCTAATTGCTCTAGTACACATTACATAATTAAGGTTCAGAATAGCATGATATTTATTTAGGTTAACAAACATTATTAATAATTATATAGAAATAAAGGTAGTATATATCATTAGAGATAAATGCATGTGAAAATTTTCCTTGTTTCATATTTAGGCAGAGAGTCATAGAATCTGTCTTCCTTTGATTGACGTTAAAAATGACTCTAGTCTTTCAATTTCATTGATATGCCTTTATTAAGAAGCCCTTATAACAGTGGTAGAAAATTTTGAGGGCCTGTGGTTTGTAAAATCAACAGTTTCTGTCTTGTAACTAATTTTAATATATGTTTATTTTCTATAATAAACCCTTCTTTCACACACATTACTGGTATGTTATGCCTTTTACATTTTTTTATATATTTAATTGCTTTAATGCATATATTTTGCGATCCTGCAGCTGCTGCAGAGGTTAAAAAAAGTCTACCAAGAAAACATTCACGATGAACCATCCTGATTAGTGCCTCTGCTATTGCTCCAGAGAAAAACAAATTAGCACTAGAAGGAAAATCTGTTCTGGGAAGTCCCACACTGCTGGTGTAATAGCCTATTCCCACAAGAGGATTGAATAGAATGGATCCATTGTGACTTCCCAAATGATAGTGGCTGGCAGCCTCTGGGGATGAGGAACAACAGCTGAAGTGATAGAGAAAATAAAATGTTCTGCTTGAATGCAAGCTATGTTTGCCTGCTTTCCCCAACCCTCTTTCAGGAAATGTTGCCCTTTCAGACCAGGACACCTGCTATTTTTTTTTTCGTCAAAGCTTTGTGGCAAAAACTAGACTTGGATCAATGAGGTATATCTTCTTGGGTCAAATAATTTCCTGTTCATGGTCACTTAAATTCATCTCAAATATAAATTTCTTTTAGAAAGCTCTCCTATATACTAGGCGCCATCACATGTCTTCTTGGCAAGATAAGGGAGCAGGGAAGCCATGTCTCTATACGCCTTCTTCTCTACAAACCCTGCTGAGGAACGGAGGATAAAGAGAGGATGTCACATGTGTTTTAATTCAACCTGTCTTCTGATAATTGAACTCACCCTTATGTCTCTCTTTCAGTTGTCGTGATTTTGCCCTTACTCTTAGCTTCTTGCACAAGGCAGGATTATGATTCACAAATGGTTATTGGTTAATTACTTAGATATCAAATTCATAAATTATTAGAGTAGATACTTTACACAAAAATTATTTAGCATTGATCTCTATACTTTAAATAGCAGGTTAAAAACTGTAAAAAAGATACATAATTGTGATCATCCATTCATACAGCAACCAGTTATAGGCGCTATCTGTAAGAACAAAATATAAGAGGATAACTGTAATTGTGTACTAGTAATACCTATGTACATTTGCAGAGAAAATGGGAAAAGTAAATCATACAACTACGATGAAATGTTTAGTATCATTACGGATTTGGAAGCTGCCATGACCTTTACATAAACTAGAAGCATCTTTTTAAAAATGCATTTTGGAAAAACATGGAATAATAACCAAAATATATTGTTCTTAGATTATATCTAGATCATATTTATAAAACTGAGCAATCTTATGTCTGTTGAGATAATTTATTTTGTTTTTTAGCTGACATTAAGTACATGGAATCAAAATACTAGCAGAATCATTGACTTCTAACTATAAAGTTATCTTGATCTCTTAGGATATGCTTTCTCTATCTCTTTCTCTCTCTCTCTTTCTCCCTCTCTTCTTTCAGTCCTTAATGTAAATTTATAACAGGATATATGGTAATTCTTTAAATATTCATTATGAAGCAAAAGGTTAATTATCCCTTTAAAAAATAATCCTATATTGTTTTACTATTTAAAATAAGATACAATACAAAGGCTTTTTTAAATAAAAAATATTTAGATGAGGTTTTCTAACCATTCCATTATCTTGACTTTTAAAGATAATAAATATCTAGTTTGACTTTCCCACATCAGTTTAATATATGTGAGGAAAATACCCTCATAGAATTGGAGGGGGGGGGAGTGTTAATTTATTATAAGCAGGATTATCATTAATAGACATTTAAGCTGGCTTTTTGCCCAAGCCCAGCAGTTCATTTGAAGATCACCTCAATCCTCCTGGTAAACAGCAGAAGCTGAAACTCCAGGAGGAACTCTACTGCAAATGTGCTTTATAGCTTTCCAAAAATTAGGCTTGAACAAGAGTTTCTATCAGAAATAGTTCCAGAAAATGGTTCACTTGTGTGTGTGTCTGTGTTTGTGTGTATCAAGGGCAGTTAATAAAAAACCAAACCTGATATTCTTAGTTTAGGTATTAAGCGTACTCTCAGTCTTGCCCTCCTTCCCATGCACATGCACCACTCCCACCCAGTAAGTATAGGGTGTTTAAGGATTCTGGTTTTGTAGCCAGACCCTCTGGGTCCAAGTCCCAGCACCACCTCTTTATAGCTGCATAACGTTGGACAGGTAATGAGCTCTCTAAGCTTTTGTTTCCTCATCTCTCCAAAGTGGGTAGTAATATTAGTAATGTTTTCCTCATAGAGTTCTTGAGAGGAGTACAGAAGCTAATCCAGGTAGCAGGGATTTCTGAGCCTCAAAGAATTGTTTCTTCATATAATATAATAATAGTTAATTACAAAAGATCACTTAATTAGTTTTCCTGAAGAACAGGCTGTGGCTTGATATCGTGAGTTTAGAGCACTCTCTGTGTTTTGGTGTCCTTTGGCAAATTTTTGTCATAATATTTCCTTTTTTAGCTCTTATGGAATGAAGAGAAACATTTTTAAATAGAGTAAAATCCATAAAAATATAAAGTCATGTTTGTTTCTCTAGCTTTAAGAGATTGATATAGTCACATTGAAAACTCCTAAAGTGAAGAGGAGAAAAAAAAAAAATTAGGAGGACTGAATTGAAAAAGAGTATAATATTCTGTTCAATTATACTTGGCAAAACATAAGTGAGAGGCTTCCTGAAGTAAATATTCAGTTCATCAATGATTCAAATTAACATTTGTTTTCCATATATCACTATATATAAAATAACCAAAATTGAAAAATTAATCTAAAATATATACTTTTCATGGTGGGGATCTAATCTCCTAATAATTCCTGACATTAGTACATTAATAATATATGCACATACGTGTATACTTTACATAATGAAAGGTGGTAAATAAAACAAATCTTGAGGAGCAGAGCTACTTTTTAATTGGTCAGAAATTTGGGTGGCATATTTAAGTCTCTTCAGGGATCCTTTGTTGGTGGTGGCTTTGTGTCTTGACTTTGTCTTGGAATCAGGCTTTACTGGTGACTCCAAAGCCAAGGCCCTAGTTAAGCATTGGCGGAGGGTGGCTGGCTGACAGTACCAGGTCCTGCCTCTGTGTCACTGGAAAGGGGGAGATTCCAAGTGATGAGGAAATCACAGGCCATCCTTCCCCTAGGAGAGGGTCAGAGGATGACAACAAATCATTTGAATTCTGAAATTTTGCTGTTACTCCCTTATTTTATATTAGGTGTCAAACTTCAAAACACAAAGGGTCATAAGAGTAATATCACTTACTAACAGAGATATTATTATATTTTTAGTGAAAAAATATGACTTTGGATTTTTTTTTCCTAGCCTTGCATTTCTATTTTCAAATGCTTAATTTAGAAAATTCAACCTACATTGATTTACTTAATCATTCAACCAATATATAAGAAGCACCTACTATACTCTAGGATGACTGAGAAACAGTGCCATAGACAAAAAATTGGGAACAAGTGGATTTTTTGTTGTTTCAATTTCTTATATTCCTTTTTGGTACTCTCCAAGTTGGTGATGTCCAAAATACACAGGTTAGAAGAGTAAGAGACAGGATATTCAGCGAATACTTTGCCAAAAAGACAAAATTTTGAGGGTAAATAAGTACTTGCAATTAAGCAAAAATGAAAATACAAACTCAAGACTATGTGCCTACTTTTCCCTTTGGCTATTGTCACATTGAGTGGGTATAAAAACAGAGTCTTCCCAGGATGAATTTAAGATTAAGATGAGATCTGCTTGCTTAGTATGACTGTTAAATTTTGTTGTCAGAAACCTATGAGCCAGAATATTATTTGCAAGTCATAGTATATTCCATACCAGCACCATGGTCTTTAAAAGACCTCCTGATGTCCTTTAGGAGAAAAAAAAAACAGTAATCATATTGATATTAACAGTATGCCAGCTTGTTAATAACTTCCACTCTGGCATACTAACTTAAACATGATAGGAATTGTTCAAAATGGTGATTGTTTCTCCTATGAAGATTTTTTTTCTCATTACATACTAGCTAATCTCTACCCCAAAGCATTATCTAGACTGGCTAGGGTAGTTAATAAAAACTGAGTAGATCAACTAGGATAACAATTTTTCTTAGCTCATTCTTCCATTAAAACACAAACAAACAAAAAACTATAGACTTACAGTATCGGCACCAATTGAATTATCAATAATTTTTATCTCAATATTTTATACATTACCTCTCATCCTCAATCTTATAGGTCAGAATGTTAGGGAGTGACTTTACAAAAATTTTGCTTATTTCCTCTATTACCATATTTAAGAAATATATCTTTAACTAGATGCCTTTCACATTTTTTGTTTGTTTTATGCCATATTTAAATTTTCAGCATATAATATTTCTGGAAGAAAATGATTGAAACATAAAAAAAATTAAAAACCTGAATTTGATTTCTCAGTGAGCTATTTTGAGTTGTCTAATACAATTTAAGATAAATTTGTTAACAGAGTAAAACATTTTTATAATAGTATTATATCCTCTGGAAATCATTAAAATACGGATAACTTTATTATATATATAGTGCATGTTGGCTTTACCTTGGGTTCTTAACTTTTGCAGTCATAATAAAAGATATAGTGCATCTTATGTCACTATTTTTTCTAAATAGTGTTTTTTAATGGTTTTACTGAGATGTAATTGACATACAGCACTGTATAAGTTTAAGGTATACAGCATAAATGTTTTGACTTACATATATTATCAAATGATAACCACAGTATGTTTAGTGAACATCCGTCTTCTCATATAGATACAAAATAAAAGAAAATAATATTTTTCCTCGTGACGAGAACGCTTAGGATTTACTCTCTTAACAACTTTCATATATAACATACATCAGTGTTAATTTTATTTATCATGTTGTAAATTACATCCCTAGTACTTATTTATCTTATAACTGGAAGTTTGTACCTTTTGACCATCTTTATGCAATCGCCACCCCCCCACCCCTCACTCCTCTGGTAACCACAAACTTGATCTCTTTTCCCGTGAGTTTGTTTGTTTTTTGAAGTATAATTGACCTACAACACTATGTTATTTCCTGTGCACAACATAGTGATTTGATATTACTATATGTTACAAAGCAATCACCACAGAGTCTAGTTACCATCTGTCATCCATACAAAGATACTGCATTATTAGTGACTATATTTCCCACACTGTACATTTCATACCTGTGACTCATTTATTTTGTAAATGAAAGTTTGTACCTCTTAGTTTTCCTCATCTATTTCACTCATTCAATAATATTTTAAAACAATTTTCCCCCCGGATTGGAATAACTAGAATACACAGAATAACTAGAAGAAACTATGAATATTTTTTTAAAAATTTATTTAATAAACAACTTCATTTGCTTACTATGTACCAGACATGGTCTACTTTATTTAGTCCCCATGATCAACCTAGAAATGGAGTCTTTTATTAGCCTATGTTACAGATGAGAAAACTGAGCCACAGAGAATTTAAATAACTTTACTAAATTCACACAGTTGACAGTTGGCAGAGTCAAGATATGAATCCAGGCAGTCTATACTTCACATAGTCCCTTTAGTAAAAATTAATCATATGACCCAAAGAGATGAAAGCAGACTGGGGAATGTAGTCTCTGCCTCCCAGAGACAATTCCACAGGATGGTAGAAGACCCTGCATTTTAGGAGGACAGCCAGCCATCTGTTCACGGTCAGATTACCTAAACGTGAGCCAATGCTTACTTATGCACAGGGAAATGCTACTGGCCAGTTCTTGAGTAGAGTCAGTCTCAACAGTATTATGAAAGATCAGTAAGATTGTATGTTTTCATAGAACTGTACGGTTTTAACAATAATCATGCTGTTCTCCATCTGAACACTGACTATTACCTCGGGAAGTATATATACCACTGATGACTCAATTTGTTGTCTATCTTCTGAAGGATTCTAACCCCAAATGAATTCCTTTTCATTAAAAGCAACATTCTTGTTTTATAAAACATATTTTGAATTTCAAAATAACCTTTTCCCCCAAAATACTTCCAGCTTCAGAATTTGGAAATAATCACACCTTGTTTAAGAGCGTGATTGGATCATATAGCATACTCAGTTAAAAATAGACCCTGTTAAAACGCTTTCTGTATTTTTTATCTGGTCAACTCACCAGGAACACAGTTTTGAGTGTCAGTCATCATGCATAATCCACTCCAGTTGAGGTATTTATTAGCACGAGGATTTCCAAACTAGGGAAATTATTTGTTGGTTTGTTTAGTTTTGTATGTATGGAAGTTTTGGACCTGACTTTAACAGATGTTCCCCAAGGTAAGATGTGTCCAAATTTAATACATACTATACTCAAGAGAGTACAATGAATTTATTATGTACAGGACTTCTGAGAGACATTGCTTTCAGATGCTCTTGCACACAGAATATGACCAAGCAAAGGATTTAGCAGGCAGATGTTTCCGTTTGGAACACACTAACCCACATGAACATGCCTGAAGGTGTTTTAAATTCAGGATACTGTCAAGAGCGTTAAGGATGACTGAATCTGTAATAAGGAATAAAAACTTCCTTATTTTATGGACGTTTTACTTCCATATACTTATGGACAGTATATTTTACTGTCCATTAACTTAATTCTTCCCAAATGTTTTCATGTCTTGATCAGATAGAAGATGAAAATATTTATATGACACATTGAGGTAAATAGAAAAGACTGCTTGTGGCTGGAAGCTGTGGGTGGAGAGGCTCTAGCTCTGGAGGGCTGAGGGAATTATTATCTCTGTGTTGGTCAGTCACAGTAGAACAAGTGGTGGTTCCCAAAGAAACCCAGGCAAACTCTTGCACAGCATGGCTGTGTGACTGCTCTCTGTGCTGGTTTATTTGAATGCCATTTTCCTGTCATATGATACATCAGTCACAGGATGCTTCACTCTGTGCCTTGTGTGTATCTGTTGTGTCTCTGAATTATTTCAATTTGCATAGAGTTCTTACTTATTGCATCTTGAAATGCTGAAGGTTCTTTTTCTTCCCCCTGCAGTGCAGCACGTGCATGCACACACCTGGGACATTCCATAGTGCCTCACGTGACCTGCAGGTTCAGTTTAAACACAAATTTTATCTTAGTGTCTTGAGGAAGCTTTGTGAAAGCAAATATTCCTTCCAATATGTTCTGCACAAATGTGACTGCCTGCTGTAAAGCAGGGAATGGAGTATGGTTACTGGGAATAATGGAATGGAGTATGGTTACTCGGAACAATGCAATGGAGTATGGTTACTCTATCTTGCTCATCGGAGCCTTAGTGGTCTTATACTGGTGGCTGAGGCCTCTTCAGTCACATTGTAACAAAAGGAGGGCCATTTGAAATCCTTTGAGGAAAGGGTCTTACTTCTAATTTGATCCAGTTGAAAGTAGTACTCCCTTCACAAAACTTGGATATAATGGCGCATCCAATGTAACCCTCAATATCCTTCCTCCCCTGTAAACTTTTTAGTAATTTTATGTCCATTGTTTTATAGAATACACTAAAACATTTTGCTTGTGTTCACAATAAAATTATGGTTTGGATTATTTTGTGCAAAAAAATTTATAGTTGTGTGGGCTGTCAATTTCATGTTTAAAATTAGAGTCTAGAGGACAGTTGTGACCTTTTGCGATTGTTTCTTATGATTAATTGAAATAAGCATAGGGAGGTAAAGATTCTTCCCAGCTGTGACTTCTCTGTTGGAGTCATCTTTCCTAAGTTGCACAAGGTTGTTGTATTTGTCTTTTCGTGTAAAATCACTTTACAAACAAGTGTGAAAGTTCAGCCACTTACCATGTCCCCAGGTTGTTAAATAACTCATGTCTCCTCTTAGGAACTAGATTAGATTTTATGATCAAATCTTGTACCACTTTGTAAACTCCAAAGGTAATAAAAATACTCCTATTATTCTAGTTATTTTTTCATAAATTTAATTTCCACTGTAAGCACAGCTTAATATAAATTTCCTGAAATCTGTATCCTACTATCAAAGGTTTTGTCATACAGGAAAATGCAAATTTTAAGTTAGAAATCAGAAACTAGATACATGTTTACAGTATATACAAAAGCAGTATATACAAAGATATTCAGTTTTAAACAAAAATAATATTAAAATTAAGTCTGTCAGTAACTCTGACTGTGGAACTCCAAAACCAAGCCTCTGGTTTGTATAAATCCATCTTTACTTACAATGATGTTATGATTAGTATGAACTATTTCTAACATGAGCTGGTTAGCCAATTAAAAAAGTAAAAATAAATTCTTAAAAAGGATTTTTAAATTATTCAGCTGCTTCTAGTAAAGTGTATATTTCCTATAGCCAAACCTATTTGTTCATTTCCAGTGTCATTCTATTATTGCAGATTATTTCCACTATCACTTCAAAGTGATCTCTGTACTTCTGGGTATGTGCTTTTATTTTTTTATTTTTATGTATGTATGTATGTATGTATGTGTGTGTGTATTGGCCACATTGTGCAGCTTGCAGGATCTTAGATCCCCAACCAGGAATTGAACCCCGGCCCACAGCAGTGAAAGCACCAAGTCCTAACCACTGGACCACCAGGAAATTCCCACTTTTATTTATTTGTCAGGATTAGGTTAATCTTCCTAAAACATTTTTTCAGATTTTTTCAACTTCCTCTAAAATCTCCAAAGCCTTCTTATTGCCTATTTGGTTAAGTGCTTCATTCCACTTTTCTGGATTCTTTTTTTTCATCATTCAGGGTCTGTTTCCCACCATTTCTCAAAGAAGAATCTGCTTTGCTCTTCTGTGCTTTAATACCATATGACTTCAGTGGATTATAGGTATTTTTGCTGCACGCTAATTGGACACCCTTCCTCTAGTTTGTTACTCAACCCTCATTCCTTTTCTTATGCCCAGGCTATGGACTCCCTTCTCAGTCATGACTACTGGGAAAAACATTGGCACAGGCTTTCTCTGAGTTGCTACGGGAATGAAAATTTTGCATATTTTGCTTCAGTGCGTAATTTTAAGTGTTGATGGCCATTAGCTCGTTGAAAATATATTTATTGAGTGCTCTTAGGTACCAACTGGAGTTTTTGGAACTGAATACATGGTTGTAGATAAAACAGTAGCGTTCTCTTCTTTCAACATAGTCCAGTGACAAAGACAAACAATAAGTGCTCACCAGAAACCCTCTCAAATAAAATATAATTGTAAATTGTGAGAAGTGTTATCTTAACAAAAAAACACTGAGTGTTATCAAAAAGAATAACAGGAAAAACCAATGTAGACTGAGGGAGAAGGTAAGGGCAAGACTATCTTAAGAAATTACATTTAACTGAGACCAGAAAGATAAGTAATAATTATCTAAACTTGTAGCATAGGAGTAGCAGAAGGGATAATGAGAATAGACAGAGTCAACAGAGATTTTGGAAATAGAATTTATAAAATTTGATGAATATAAGAGATGAAGTCTCTAGAGAGGGAAATCAAGGCTTTCTAGATTTAACAACTTAGGTGGCTGGGGTCCTATTTAGTGAGATAATAATGAAAGAGAACACGTGTATGTCGGGGTGGAGGGGAGGTTGAATAAGTAGGTGGTTTGTTTTAGTTGTTTCTTAAGTATGAGATTCCTGTAATATATCTACATGGAAATTTCATATAGACTCATGAGTCTAGGTGTCTGAAGTTTATCTGCATTACTGCAATAGCCTTCAGAATGACTGGTATTTTCCTCCAGGTGTAATCTTTGTCATCTCCTGTAATGAGTTAGATTTCCCTCTTCCGTGGCCAGAGTGCACCAAATGCTTACTGCATTTGTTTACTTATTAAGTACACTATCTATATGTTTGGCTGGCCTCTCGAACCTATTTTCTTGGAGTTAAAATACTGTGCCTATAACAGCTCCAAGTATATAATGGACACTCAGTAAATGTTTGTTACATGCATGAATGAATGAATAGATAAAGAGACTAAAGACTTCAATGAGACATGTGTATTTGTCTTTTCTCTCTCCAAAAGACTGATAGCTAGTTGCAGACAAAGATCTTGTCTTAATTTTCTTCCAGATCCATCACCATGCTTAACGCACTAATGGACATTAAATAAATTCCCATTGATTCATGGATATTCAAGTGAGATACACTGGTTCAGTTGAACAGTTCCAGAATCTTCAAAAAAAAAAAAGAAAAAAGTCATCTAATTTACTTTATTTTTTTCATATGTCATAGGAAATATGGAGAGAGAAAAAATGTGTCAATATACAGGGATAGGACAAAGATACAGAAAAGTGAAGGTAATACAAATCTAGGAACTGACAATGTTAAGGCATAAAGACAAAGAAAGAGGTTTGTAATAACATCTATGTCTACAATTGTATCTTGTGACATTTTGTTTCAGCTAAAATAATTACCATTATTCTTTGCACATAGGAACTAAAGACTTTGTGTTATACTTATTTGTTTACAGATGATTTGCCCCACTGGAAAGTGCTCTCCTAATAGCCCCAGCACATGGCACACAGCAGTCAATGAATACTTTTTTTTGGTGAATGAATTAGTGAATGCATACTGCCAATAATTATTCATTTTCAATCTGAAAAGTTAGCAAAATTCCTGGATATAGGTAAGAACTCTTTTTAAATCCCAGCAGGGCAAGTGATTTTAATTTTAAACAGTCTTTCTAAAAAATGTTCTTTCTCTGCCAGCATTGTCATTGGAACATTAGCAGTAATTAAAACCATAAGTGGAAGTTCTAGATGACTGGGCAGCTGAAAAAGAGCAATTAAGCAACATAGGCAGGAAGGAATTTACATTTTCCACATAATCAATTGTATAGGTATTAAAAGAGGTATTGGAGGCCAAAAGGAGCAAATCCCAAAAAGTCTGGAAAGACATAAAATATAAGAAATAATGATAAATCAATAGGATATTTATCTTAAACTATTTCCATTTTTTTTCAGTTTTTAAAATACACAATCCAAAATTAAAGACAATTAAGCAAAAATTATATCAAAGCCTTAATATTATTAAGTTATAAAACATAAGCTAGATAATTCTCTTATCCTTGCGGTTTATGAAATTACTAGAAGGACTTGATTAAAATAGCCTTGACATGCATGGTTACTTTCCTTTTATCCCTCTGGTAAATATGTAATATACCCGAAGAGAAGGAAAGGAAAATAAAAAAGAATAACTTGCTTAGAGAAATATAAAATATTTCAAAAACTGGAAACTATGCAATGAGATTGAAATAAGTAATATTTACACAATTATTTTTTTTTAAAAATCATGAGAAAATATACAGTAGTTTATGTAATACTAAGATCTTTTTAATAGAAAATTTTAAAAAGAAGGCAACACTAAAAAAACAGGTAAATGCTACTGTAATCAAAATAATATAATGGCTTTGAAATTCCAGTTTTATAAAACAACAGAGCATGCTTTTCTGAGTCATTGCCCAAGGACTAACTTCTCCAGGAACCAAGCCTCCTTCTTTATAGTTAGCAAAGTTTAAATAAATAAATGTAAAATATACCAATCTAAGCTCTGTGGTGATGCTATTAAAGATCTTAGAAACCTAGTGAACCTAGTGAAGGAAACAGGATGCATACATGGGCAGCTGACTGTAGAACTACCTAGTTTCTAGGACACAGTAGGAAATGATGTTTTATTACAGATAAAATATTTAAACTCTGCAGAAAACAGTCACCTATTTATTTACCCTAGTCATTCTATAAGTAGAAAACTAGAATTTCCTTCCAAATGCCATATTCCACAATCATCCTGAAAAGTGCTTCTAAAATAATGTGTGTGTAATCACATCTCTAGCTCAGATATCCACCTACAGCCCTGGTTATTTGCTTTTTCATTTTTCTTTTTTTTGGCCCCTTAACACTGTGGATTCATCTCAGTAACTTCCCTGATTGGCCCAGAATATTCTACTTTATGAATGTACTATGTAGAATTTACCAACTATTTTGTAGTAAAAGGGGAGAAGTTTACATCTTACACCCATGGGAAACTTTTTATCACACTCTATCAAAAGTTCCTTCCTTTCCATGCTACCATGAAGAGTTTTCTCCTGACTTCCAGTCTACTCTCCCCTCCCTTTACCACATCTTATCCTCCACTATCCAGACTTAGAATTTTATCCCATTACTTTCCCACCTCAGTCAACTTGCTGTCCAATGGATAGAACACAGTGAAATCACCACCTATTGCTTCTCAAGCTTGCCATTGGTTCTCTTTCCAAAACCCTAGCTGATCCTCAAACTAAGTCTTGAAGATACATGCACTATCCTTCGGAGGAGTTTGACAAATAAAGTATGCACATGTCATTACATGCTGATTGTGTTGCTCTTCCCCTGTTAATTTCAAATTTTATATAAATCCAGGAGGGTTCTGATTCAGCGATATTTAGATTTCCAACCTTCCTTTTTAACAGAATGACAGATTTATTCCAAAGGGATTTGGCAATATTTGCCATTTTTTCTTTCTGTAAAGACGTCAAGGAGTTTAAAACATTTTCCTTTCTTTCTTTCATTTTTAAGAAGCATTTTAATCTTAAGCAATCATACACTACTTAAGCACTGATTAAGAGAGAGATCAACAAAACACATTACATTAATTCATACTTATCCTTGAATTTCCTGCTCCTCTTTTACAGTACTTGGAATTGAAATATTTTACTTATAATAACAGAAATTATTTTCTCTTTGTTATAGTCTAGTTGTCATTAGTAGTGAGAAAATATAAAGCTTGTGTAGTTCCACTTAGGTGAACATTATAAAAAGAGTATCTTTTTAAATGTAACTTTTTAGCCTACTATTGAATAAATATTTTAGGTTCTTCCTTTCAGAAATCTGTGTTACTTCATTTTCTCTCCAAATATACAGGTGATAAACCAAATATTCTATAATTATTATAAGGGAAAAATAGCACACATTTAGTTAACTACTCTGTACTCTTTAATAAATGGTTTATTGGATTCTGGCCAGTTTCTCTAAACCATGACTTATTTAACCTAATATAATGGAATACTTTCTCCATAGTAATAGATTACCTCAAAGTATATACTACTGATTGTTTCCTCAGGAACATCATAGAATATTTAAGATTCTCTTTTCTGTTGTCTATATCATTAAATCACTATGAGAAATGCAATCAAGGATTACAGACATCAATAATATATGTTTAATGATGAATTGTGTGGGACCTTCAAGATGGCAGAGGAGTAAGACGCGGAAATCACCTTCCTCCCCACAAATACATCAAAAATACATCTACATGTGGAACAAATCCTACAGAATACTTAGGAGAATTCAGCACCACCAAACCAGCTTTACAACAAATGCTAAAGGAACTTCTCTAGGCAGGAAATACAAGAGAAGGAAAAGACCTACAAAAACAAACCCAAAACAATTAAGAAAATGATAACAGGAACATACATATCAATATTTACCTTAAATATAAATGGATTAAATGATCCAACCAAAAGCCATAGACTGGCTGAATGGATACAAAAACAATACCTATATATATGCTGTCTACAGAAGACCCACTTCAGACCTAGGGACAGATAAAGACTTGAAGTGAGGGGATGGAAAGAGATATTCCATGCAAATGGATATCAAAGGAAATTTAGGGTAGCAATTCTCGTATCAGACAAAATAGACTTTAAAATAAACACTGTTACAAGAGACAAAGAAGGACACTGCATAATGATCAAGGGATCACTCCAAGAAGAAGATATAACAATTGTAAATATTTATGCACCCAACATAGGAGCACCTCAATAAACAAGACAAATGCTAACAGCCATAAAAGGGGAAATTGACAGTAACACAATAATAGTAGGGGACTTTAACACCCCACATTCACCAATGGACAGATCATCCAAATGAAAATAAATAAGGAAACACAAGCTTTAAAAGACACATTAGAACAGATAGAGTTAATTGATATTTATAGGACATTCCATCCAAAAATAACAAAATACACTTTCTTCTCAAGTGTTCATGTAAGATTCTCCAGGATAGATCATATCTTGGATCACAAATCAAGCCTTGGTAAATTTAAGAAAATTGAAAATGTATCAGGTATCTTTTCCGACCACAACGCTATGAGACTAGATATCAATTACAGGAAAAAAAAACCTTTAAAAATACAAACACATAGAGGATAAGCAATACACTACTAAATAACCAAGAGATCACTGAAGAAATCAAAGAGGAAATCAAAAAATACCTAGAAATAAATGACAAGGAAAACACGATGACCTAAAACCTATGGGATGCAGCAAAAGCAGTTCTAAGAGGAAAGTTTATAACAATACAATCCTACTTCAAGAAACAAGAAAAATCTCAAATAAATTAACTTTAAACCTAAAGCAATTAGAAAAAGAATAACAAAAATCCCAAAAGTTAGCAGAAGGAAAGAAATCATAAAGATCAGATCAGAAATAAATGAAAAAGAAATGAAGGAAATATTACCAAAGATCAATAAAAGGAAAAGCTGGTTCTTCGATAAATAAACAAAATTGATGAACCATTAGCCAGACTCATCAAGAAAAAAAAGGGAGGAAGACTCAAATTAAGAGAATTAGACATGAAAAAGTAACAACTGGCACTGCCAGAAATACAAAGGCTCGTGAGAGATTACCACAAGCAACTGTATGACAATAAAATGGACAACCTGGAAGAATGGACAAATTCTTAGAAAAAGCACAACCTCCCAAGACTGAAGCAGGAAGAAGCAGAAAATATAAACAGACCAATCACAAGCGCTGAAATTGAAACTGTGATTAAAAATCTTCCAACAAAAAGAAGCCCAGGACCGGATGGCTTCACAGGCGAATTCTATCAAACATTGAGAAGAGCTAATACCTATCCTTTTCAAACTCTTCCAAAAAATTACAGAGGAAGGAACACTTCCAAACTCATTCTATGAGGCCACCATCACCCTGATTCCAAAACCAGACAAAGATGTCACAAAAAAAGAAAACTACTGACCAATATCACTGATGAACATAGATGCAAAATTCCTAAACAAAATACTAGCAATCAGAATCCAACAACACATTAAAAGGATCATACACCATGATCAAGTGGAGTTTATCCCAGGAATGCAAGGATTCTTCAATATACGCATATGAATCAATGTGATACACCATATTAACAAATGGAAGGATAAAAACCATTTGATCATCTCAATAGATGCAGAAAAAGCTTTCAACAGAATTCACACCCATTTATAATAAACACTCTCCAGAGAGTAGGCATAAGAGGGGACCTACCTAACATAATAAAGGCCATATATGACAGACCCACAGCCAACATCATTCTCAATGGTGAAAAACTGAAACCATTTCCTCTAAGATCAGGAACAAGACAAGGTTGCCTACTCTCACCACGATTATTCAACATAGTTTTGGGAGTTTTTGCCACAGCAGTCAGAGAAGCAAAAGAAATAAAAGAAATCCAAAATGGAAAAGAAGTATAACTGTCACCGTTTGCAGATGACATGATATTATACATAGAGAATCCTAAAGATGCTACCAGAAAACTACTAGAGCTAATCAATGAATTTGGTAAAGTAGCAGGATACAAAATTAATCCACAAAAATCTCTTGCATTCCTATACACTAATGATGAAAAATCTGAAAGAGAAATTAAGGAAACACTCCCATTTACCACTGCAAAAAAAAAAGAATAAAATACCTGGGAATAAACCTACCTAAGGAGACAAAAGACCTGTATGCAGAAAACTATAAGACACAGATGAGAGAAAATAAACATGATACAAACCAATGGAGAGATATACCATGTTCTTGGATTGGAAGAATCAACCTTGTAAAAATGACTGTACTACCCAAAGCAATCTACAGACTCAGTACAATCCCTTTCATACTACCAAGGGCATTTTTCACAGAACTAGAACAAAAAAATTCACAATTTGTATGGAAACACAAAAGACCCCGAATAGCCAAAACAATCTTGAGGAAGAAACATGGAGTTGGAGGAATCAGGCTCCCAGACTTCAGACTATACTACAAAGCTACAGTAATCAAGACAGTGTGGTACTGGCAGAAAAACAGAAATATAGATCAATGGAACAGGATAGAAGGCCCAGGGATAAACCCATACACATACGGTCAACTTATCTTTGATAAAGGAGGCAAGAATATACAGTGGAGAAAAGACAGCCTCTTCAGTAAGTGGTGTTGGGAAAACTGGACAGCTACATGTAAAAGAATGAAATTAGAACACTTCCTAGCACCATACACAAAAATAAACTCAAAATGGATTAAAGACCTAAATGTAAGTCCAGATACTATAAAACTCCTAGAGGAAATCATAGGCAGAACACTCTATGACATAAATCACAGCAAGAACCTTTTTGACCCACCTCCTAGAGAAATGGAAATCAAAACAAAAATAAACAAATGGGACCTAATGAAACTTAAAAGCTTTTGCACAGCAAAGGAAACCGTAAACAAGTTGAAAAGACAACTCTTAGAATGGGATAGAATATTTGCAAATGAAGCAACTGACAAAGGATTAATCTCCAAAATTTATAAGCAGCTCATGCAGCTCAATATCAAAAAAACAAACAACCCAATCCAAAAGTGGACAGAAGCCCTAAATACATATTTCTCCAAAGAAGATATACAATTACCATCAAACACATGAAAGGATGTTCAACATCACTAATCATTAGAGAAATGCAAATTAGAACTACAATGAGATATCACCTCACACCAGTCAGAATAGCTATCATCAGAAAATCTGCAAACAATAAATGCTGGAGAGGCTGTGGAGAAAAGGGAACCCTCTTGCATTGTTGGTGGGAATGTAAATTGATACAGCCACTATGGAGAACAGTATGGAGGTTTCTTAAAAAACTAAAAATAGAACTACCATATGACCCAGCAATCCCACTACTTGGCCTATACCCTGAGAAAACCAGAATTCAAAAAGAGACATATACTACAATGTTCATTGCAGTACTATTTACAATAGCCAGGACATGGAAGCATCCTAATTGTCCATCAACAGATGAATGGATAAAGAAGATATGGCACATATATACAATGGAATATTAGCCATAAAAAGAAAGGAAATTGAGTTATTTGTAGTGAGGTGGATGGACCTATAGTCTGTCATACAGAGTGAAGTAAGTCAGAAAGAGAATAACAAATACTGTGTGCCAACACATATATAGAGAATCTAAAAAAAAAAAAGAAATTTGTTCTGATGAACATAGTGGCAGGACAGGAATAAAGACACAGATGTAGAGAATGGACTTGAGAACACGGGTAGGGGGAAGGGTAAGCTGGGACAAAGTGAGAGAGTAGCCCTGACATATATACACTACTATGTGTAAAATAGATAGCTAGTGGGAAGCAGCCACATAGCATAGGGACAGCAGCTCGGTGCTTTGTGACCACCTAGAGGGGTGGGATAGGGAGGGTGGGAGAGAGATGAAAAGGGACGGGGTATGGGGATATATGTATACATATAGCTCACTCACTTTGTTATACAGCAGAAACTAACACAACATTGTAAAGCAATTATATTCTAATAAAGATGTTTAAAAAAATTTACCAGCACATTACACACTTAGAGATATAGGTATAGGTAGTATAGATATAGATTTATAGGGAGAGTTAAATGTAAATATTGATACAGCTATATAAATTCATTTAGCTATACCAACAAGGTAAATGAATGAAAAGTGAAACTTTGCCAGCACCTTAAGAATAAGGAAAATGTGGTATATACATACAATGGAATATTATTCAGTCACAACAAGAAGGAAATCCTGATATGTATCTCAAAATGGATGAACATGGAGACTATTATGCTAAGTGAAATAAGCCAGTTGCAGAAGGGCATATACATATATGATTCTACTTATAGGAGATATTTAAACTAGCAAACTCACAGACCCAAAAAGTAGAATGGTGGTTGCCAGGGGTTAGGGGAGAGAAAAATAGGGAAATGCTGTCCAACGAGTATAAATTTCCAGTTAAACGAGATGAATAAGTTCTAGAGATTTATTATAAAACACTGTGCTTATAGTTAGCAATAGTGTACTGTATCCTTAAATTTTTTTTGAGGGAATCTACTCTTTTATGTTACCTGTTCTTACCACAATACAAAGAATAGTAATAATAATAATTTTTTTAAAAGTCATGAATTTCTTGGAAATGGCTAAATGCAAAACTTGAGATGTTGATTTAGGTTTCCGTCCTCTGCGTTGGGGTGAGTTGGGCAAAGCAGTGCTCTGGGATAGACAATGCAAGACATTTTCTGAAGGACGTTGAGGTCAGCGACAGGGTAAAATATACAAGCCAAGAGGTCAGATGCCTGAGAATCAAGATCCAAACCAAAGTATGGTAGAAAAGGTCAGGGAATCTAAGATTAAACAGGGTAGTTTTGGAGAACACTTACAGCAGAGTACTCAGTGCCTAATATAAACGCTTTTTTTTTCCTTATATGGATCCCAGGCTCACTTGTATAGGTGTGCCTAGTTTATGTAAAGGGACTAAAAGAAAAAACTGGTGCTAAGAAGATGCAGTCAGTTCTTATGACAATATTCCTATGGATTTAGAGCTTAAGAGCTTTTTAACACTAGTTTTGGAAGCTCCTGTCATCAATTTTTTATTATTAAAATATTTTAAATTTAATTAAATTTAATTTTTACCACCATCAGAGATGCAGAGTAAAGGAGAATAAACACCTTTGTTTACCTACCCTTACACTGGAGCCAAAACAAAACAAAAAATCTAATTTTAGTTCCCTTATTTTGGGAATTGTATTAAACTTATAAATTAATTAGAAAAGTATTGTCATATTTATAAAATTCATTCTTTTATTCTATACATGAATTTTTCATTCAATTATCTTTCCATGTCTATTTAGCCCGGTCATGAATTAAATTTTGAAAACGTATCCTATTTCCAAGTCTTATTTGTATTAATATTTAAGTAAGTATTTTATCTATCATATCTTGAGCTGGTTTGGATTGCTGTATTGTGAATCTGTTGACATCTGTATGTTTATTATAAAGTGTAGAAACTTTGTTGAATTTTATATAATTTTAAGGATTTCAACATACACTCTTAGACACTATTTATACACTTACTAGCAAATTAATTCATTCATTCAAAAACATTTCTTGATTACTTATTGTGTACCATTCTCCCTTCTGGATGCAGGAGGTTCAGAAACAGAAAGAATAATAAGTTTATTTATTGACCTTATCATTAAATTTCAGTCCTAATTATTTTACTTAGTTTTGTGTTAACAATGGAGAAAAATCTGATAACCCATCGATGGGAAATAAACATGTTTCAGTTGAAAAATTATAGTCTGGAGCCTCACAATATCTATAACTTTAGCTGTGAGGGAATCTAGTGTGTCTTTCTAAAAGTGAGATCTTCTGGTAAGTTGTGACAGCATATGCTTAACTGCTAATTAATAGAACCTCTGTGTCATGATATTGTGATTGGTGAAATATACTATAAGATAGATTGTTCATTAACCCCTCAGGAATTATAACTTTTGTTTATTCTATTAGATTACATTTACCACAGTTTTCTTGTTATGTCATCTGAATATCCATTATCATTTAGACGTAAGCAATTTAGAGAAAACATTAATGAGCTTAAATTAGTAAAAGTTGACGGCTTTCCAAAGTAAACTAACATTACAGAATTACTTTTCCAAAATATATAAAGCAGTTTTGTTAGAGCCCACAACAGAAAACAATGAATAAAACCATATTCAACTCACATATTTCATTTACATATTTTGCTTGTATACTGCCCTGAGGAAGCCCAGATGGCTGAAATGTTGGCAGGTTTCTGCACCTGCAATGATAATAAACTACTCTGTTATTACCTGATGTACGTGAGTTGAATACAGTTACACCTTACTTGCTGCTGTAAGCAGCTGGCAAGTCAGCAGTTCATATTGTATTTTTATAGGATTGGCAAATGTGCCTTGTTGGATTTTGCTGAGTTCACTTTAGCAATAGAATGCCAAAGGCCACTAAAGCACCTTCATGTTGACACATTAATCATGTGCCAAAGCCTGACATGGAGTGGATTATCAGCACTATAATATATAGAAAAAAACAACTAAATGGGCTATTTGATAGGCTACTAAACAAATGGATGCTCTTGATACACCAAAAGAATGAGCTTAATTAAATGTTAGTTATAATTTTTATCTAATACCTATGAACAGGAAGAATGTATTTGAAGAACTCAGCCAAAAAAACTTTCCATTTTGCAACATTTTTAGTGTAAAAATAGAACATGCTCATTGTATTATATTTGAGAGGTACAGAAATGATGAGAAAGGAATAAGCATCACCCATAATCCCATCACTCTGATACAACCTCTGCTGACATTTTAGTGCTTTTCTTTTTACATGTAAACATCACTGGGGATTTATGTAGGTTATATTGTGCTTTTCTATGTAACATAAACATTTCCCATGCATTAAACATTTCTGCAGATTCCTCTCATGAGGAATCATCCTTCACCCCCAAACACTTTCACCTTGTTGACTCTAAATTTTCTTTTTTCAAATCTAAGTTCAATCATCACTTTCTCAAGAGTGTTTTTTCCTGATTTCCCTTGCCAGAGCTGTTCCCTATATTAAATGCCCTCCCACCACCTCAAACATTTCATTTGTAGTTCTTGTGTCAGTTTTCATGTTATTCTTATTTGTGTGAGTTTTTGAAAAAAAAAAATCAGTGGGATTTTGACTAGAATTGTGTTAAACATAAATTAATTAGGAAAGCATTGTCACATATTAATATATGATATTCATTCTTTCTATTCATAAGTGAATTTTCTATTCAATTATTTTTCCATTTCCACTTAACCCATTCATGAATTAAATTTTGAAAATATATGCTATTTCTAAAATGTTGTTTGTATTAATAATTGAGTGAATCTTTTATCCATTATATCTTGAGCTTGTTTGGATTGTTATATTGTGAATCTATTGATATCTGTGTATTTATTACGAAGTGTAGAAACTTTGTTGAATTCTATATAATTTTAAGAGTTTCCATGTAAACTCTTAGATACTACTACATACTTATTAGCAAATTCATTCATTCAAAAATATCTCTTGATTACTTATTGTGTAACATGCATTCTTCTGGATGTAGGAGGTATACAAAAATCTTGGCTTCCACAAAGGTTACATATTAGTGAAGGGGGTCAATAGGAGCCTCAGTAATCCAGGTGAGAGATGTTTGCAGCTTGAACTTGGGTGTTTGCAGTAGAGGTGGTGAGAAGTGGTCAAATTCCCAATACATATTTGGAAATCGAGCTAAAAGTATTTGTTGATGGTTGGATGTGGGATGTGAGGAAAAGAGAGGGGTTAAGCATGATTTCACGGTTTATGGCCTAAGCAAGGATGGAGTTGATACAAAATGAGATGGGGAGGCTTCTGGAGGAAAAGTTTGGGAAGGAACATCAAGAATTCTGTTTTGAACATGTTATGTTATAGATGACTATTAAACATTCCAGTAGAGATGTGGAGTGGGCAGTGTATATATCCTCTGGGGTTCAGGAAATATGTACAGGCTGCAGATATAAATTCTTGAAGAAATGGTTATATATTCTTAAACTTTTTGGCCTAGATTTTACTCATTAGATAATTGTCACTGGTGATAGTAATAAGAGAAATTCAACTGAACAAATATTTGTCAGGTGCTGAAATATAATGATGAATAAGAAACATGGTTTCTTCCCTCATCTATCTTGAAATATACTGGGATGTATAAACTATAATATTTAACATTTGTTATAATTTATATTTTTTCTAATAAGTGAGAATAATTCAAAGCTGTTAATATCATAAGTCAAATATAACTTGAAAGAAAATTTAACATAACCTGTCCTAGTATATTATTAAAAACATATACATTCAATTTCATCTCTCACCCCACCTTGACACTTTTTCCATATGTCTACTCTATTCCATGCTCCACAAAAGCAATAATTTTCATTAATAAATCGAATGAGCAAAAAATTAATTATATAAGTTAGTCATTGCTTGTCAGAGCTGTTTTCACTTTGGGGAGAGAAACAACTCAATCATGATCCTGTGTATTTTATTCTCAAAACTTTCTAGCTAATGATATCTTATGCTGTTTCAGTGACTTTGCTTTTACTGTTTTGTTTAGCAGTAAGATACTAACCATTGTGGTCCTCACAACTAGGCTACATCTTATTTTCCTTTTTTTTTTTTTTTGCTGTACACGGGCCTCTCACTGTTGTGGCCTCTCCCATTGTGGAGCACAGGCTCTGGACGTGCAGGCTCAGCGGCCATGGCTCACGGGCCCAGGCGCTCCGCGGCATGTGGGATCTTCCCAGACCGGGGCACGAACCCACGTCCCCTGCATCGGCAGGCGGACTCTCAACCACTGCGCCACCAGGGAAGCCCTTATTTTCCTTTTAATTACTACACTAGTATTTATTTCTGAGTGCTTATCAAAGAAATACAGTTTTATAATTGTATAATAAAAACAGTACACAACATCTACCTAGATAATTCTAAACTGTTGGCATCCTGTATATTGTATACTTTCCATAGAATATTGAAGTTGAAATCTTAGAGAAAGTTTCTGCACTGCAATTCACTGAAATATATTTTCAGAATATTTCCAAACTTGTGCCAACATAGTGTACACTGTGAGCAATGGTAACAATATTATTTTTCAAAATGAAAATAATATGTTTATGCTAATTTTATCTAGAATAATCATAACTTACTTTTTTTTGCATATTATTTTCAGCTACTCTGTAAATTGCCCCATATGAGTGATACCAGATTTTAACTTTATTGAAAGTAGATAGAAGCCATTGGATAACAAACTATTCTTTATAGATTATTTTGATTATAAGATGAAATGCAATATACAGAGTTAACACACTTGACTTTGATTTTTTTCAGTGACTGAGAGCCAGATTTCTCCTTTTTCCTTCCCTTTTTTCTTATATATTTTTAACTGAGATGAAGTTTTTATTTAATTATTTTATGTTGAAAACTGGTCTTAGTTTATTGAAAAAATAAATCCCATCTTAAATGAAAGAAATGCATTTTAGAGAAGCCAAAAATCAACAATGAATTATTTTTCATGATGACTGTGATTTCTCAAATACTTTGTATTTTATTGTAAGTTATTTAAAAAGAACAAAAATGCATAGTGAGTCATATAACAAACATCAGTGTTTGCCCTATCCAGCATCATAAAAATTGCTTTATTTTGTTTTATTTGTTTCAGATTTTATGTAAGAAATAAAACATCACAAAATGAAGCCCTGTTTCCACATTCCTAATCATGAGGAATGATTATTCTCTCCCCCAAATAAAGTCCTTAATATTCCTCATCATTTCCTTGTGAGTTTTATGTTGTTGCTGCATATGTATGTATCAAGAAGCTATATTATTTTGCATCTTTCAAATATTATAAATAAAAACACATTATATGTGTATTCCTTAAATTTTGCTTCCTCATTTTGTGGTGTTTTTGAAATTTATCCACATTAATTCAGGTTTTACATTCATTAATTTTTCACTGCTGTCTCTTATTCCTAAAGAGCAAAATACCATATATACCAATAATTTGTCCATAAAGATTTTACACTTGAAAACAGTTTTGTAAGGAACGTTATTACACATGCGAGAAGAATTTCTGTAACATATTTACTTGTATTTGGTAAATGCTTAGTTAAAAATTGAGAATGTCTCCAACTTTTCCAGATATTCACCAGTTGTTCTCTAAAGTATTTATATCAATTTACAGCCTTACTAGCAAAGTATAAGAAACCCATGATTCCATACTCTTACCATTGCTTGTTTATACTGTCAAACATTTCAATTATTGCCAATCTCAGAAGTGTAAAACAGTTCCTTTATATTTTTCTAACTGCTAATGAGTTTGGCAGTATTTTTCTACTACTCTTGGTTATTTCATTTTTTACTCCTGTCCATTCATATCCTTTGCCTAATTTTTTTAAAAGATAGTTTGTCTTTATCTGATGCATTTGTTTTTATGTATCCTGGATACTAATTCTTTGTCAGTTAACATGGTTTGATAATATCTTATCCAACTGGTAATTTGTCATTTATCATTTTTTTCTTTCAGTTTTATTGAGGTGTAATTGACATACAGCTGGCATTTATTATTTTTAATGTATCTTTTGTTGAACTGAGGTTGTACATTTTAATGTAGTCTGATTTAGCAGTGGTCTTCTCTATGTTTTGTGCTTTTGTGTTTTAAGAAAACTGTCACTATTTGAAGTTACAAAGATATTTTCTACATTTTCTTCTAGAAGAAGTATCTACCTGTAGACAAGTTATTATTTATTTATTCATGTCTAATTATTTATGGGCAATTCTAAAGTACTTAGGAGTCATTTGTGAACACAACAAAGACTCTGCCTTTTTAGAGCTTGAATTCTGCTAGACAGAGACAGAAAAAAGAGGAGATAAGCAATTGTCTGATAATTATACTAAGGGGAAAAAAAGAACAGGGAGAGAATGTGAAACGGTAGGGAGGGAGTTGAAATCTTGGAAATGGTGACAGGAGACGGTCTTACTGATGAGGTGGAATATGAGTAAAGTTATGGCAGGCATGAAGTAGTTAACTGTTTCCCAGTAAAGAGCTTTTGAGTGAGAGAGAAGGTAAAGTGGCTGCTGAATAAACAGTGATAAAGTAGCAAGAGAGTGGAAAGTAGACCAAATCATGAAGGCCTTGAAGACCAAAATAAGAACTTCTAAAATTACTCTAAGTGAAAGTTCCTGCAGCGTTTTGAACAAAAGAGTAACATATAACATACTCTGATTTATGTTTTAATGGAATCACCATGTTGCTGTGTTGAGAATAGACTGAAGGGGGAAGGGTAGAATCAGAGAGACATGTTTAGTAATCCAGGTAAGATGTCAGGATGGCTTGGTCCATGGTGAAAACAGTTAAGGTGAGAGCTGGTGAATTTGGGACATATTTTGAGTATAAAGCTGCCAGCATTTGCTGACAGATTTGATGCCTGGTGGGTATAAAACAGGCATAGGAACAACTCAAAAATTTTTTTTGCGGAAGCAAACAGATAACTTGAGTTGTTAACTGAGATGTGGAAGACTAAAGGAGCTGGTGTGAGGAGAAAATGCTTTCAGGAATACTTTGGACATGTTAATTTTGAGCAGCTTTTTGAGGCATTCAGTAGAGGTGTCAAGTTAGTTGAATAGGTTATAGATTAAGGAAGAAAGTTCAGTTGGGAGCTATAAATATGGGAATTGTTAGCATATTGATGACATTGAAGCCATGAGACAAGATGAAATCATTTTATATGCAGATTATAGGCATGAACAGAGTAGACTGAATTCTACTCAAAAATCAAATGTGGAGATATTGAAGTAAACAAGGTATGAGGAAGTTGTAGGTAAATACAAGGGAGTGATCTTGGTTGCAAATGTGTCCCCAGGGACCCAAGACAGCACTTGATAATAGAGATTTGCTGAGTGAATAAATTAAGAAACTGACCATGGATAAGGTAGGAAGAAGGGGAATGAAGAAAATAGGTAACAGTGAAAGTGTGGTAGGATCAAAGGACTTAAGGTTCTGGTTGAATTAAAGGAGTCTGGGGTGAGGGGGATGCACTGGAGAGCTGAGAGTTGGTTGCCAGAAAGTAGGGTGCGTGGAAAATATGGAAGGGCTGCACGTATTGCATGTTATGATGAATTGAAGAGCACACCCACAAAGAGGGACTGAGGAGGGTGGAGGATGAGTTTTTCAGAGGGGAGGAAGTCAAGGAACAGTGAGTGAGCATGATTGGAATGATCATCTACGTGCAAATTAATATCACCAGTTCCCTTCTATCTCAAGATTTACAAATTTTATCATGAAAGTTAATAATTTCATAAAATTCTCATGCATCTTGAAGGTGTTTCCTCCTTTATATTTGTTTGTATGGCAGAATACAGTGTTTAAATTTTCTATACTTATAAAGACCTTGCATTATTGAAAAAAACCCAAATTGGTAAAGATGTATTATCTTTTATATATACCAATGGATTCAATTTGCTAAATTTTTCTCTTTTTTTTTTTTTTTTTAGTATTCTTTGCATTTATGTTCATGACAGATTAGCCTGTAACTTTCTCTTTAAAAGTATTTCTTCAATTTTGGTATAGAATAGATATACTATTAGATATACATTGGGGGCTCTCAGTGTAGCCTCTGCTTGTTCAATTGCTGTCACTTATATGTGTATGTATCTTTGTCTTTCTGAGCTATTTGCCACTGAATTCCTCAAAAATAGCTACAAATCTGATAAGTTCATTTTAAAATTTCAGTGACTGTACTTTCTAACAGTATTTTAAATTACTTCCTTTCACGTTCACCTGTATGTTATTTTTTCATTTCTGCCTGTTTTTATTTTGCAGTTTCTTATTTTATTTTAATGGAACTTACTCTTCATTTACTACTGGAGGCATCTTAAACATACTCATTTTATATTCTTTGTTCAACTAAGACACAGTATTTATGCAATTTTGTTTTGAATACTCTTTGGTAGTGGGGAAAATTTTTTTCCTTCTCCCGCCCACTTTCCCACCTCCTATGCTTACCCTCTCCAGTCTTAAGGTTACACCTTAACTCATATCACTCATCTCCCTGGGCCTTTTTTTTAAAAAAAAAATTATTAAGACGTTTCAGGGTGTGGTGATCTAGTTAGAGAACCAGCTTTCTCATTTCTTGATTAAAAGGCTTAGTCTGCGTGCTCACAGTCTGAGACCCACAGGTTAATTGAAGCCCTAGCCCAGATGGTGATGAGTTTTATTTTTAGCTTCCTTTAGAGTTGGGGAGCCTCACTCCAGGCCTTAGCTTCAAGAACTTTCTATTCCTGGTCCTGTTTGCCTCAGAGCACTTAAATCCCTTTTACTCCATAGGAGCAATCTTCAGATCTGAAGCTAAGCCACCCTGCAGCTTTGCTAGCACTCTCCACTTTGTTATATGGTTCTTCTCTGCTTATTTTATTTGGAGGGCCTTTTTTTTTTTTTTCACTATTATTATGTGTTTGCAATAAATGTGTTGGGTCAAAATATGAATCCCTGCAACCATCTTACCTGGAAACCCTGGTGTATTTGAATCAGTTTTTCCTGATGGTTTACATATTTGTTGGTAAAATATAAAATGTGATACCAACAAATAACTTCTTAATGAACTATACTGGTGAAAAAACATTTTTGAAAGTTTTACAGTTGGATGTTGGAAAGAAAGTTTATGTCTGTTAAAGAGATGTTTATTATAATGATAATAGGAATATGATATTTTCTAGTTGTTATAGAATATCTTTTTTTCATGATTTTTATTAAGCTGTGAGGTGGACATAGATGAATCAGGCACATACAAAATATCACTCTTAAGGAACTTTAAGTACAATAAGAGACAATATTAACACAGAGAATTATAATATAGAAATAGATAAATCACAATTGAAAACGACATTTAAAAAAATCAGAGAAATGGGGCATCTTAATGAGGTTGGGAAACATAATTTCCATGAGGTTGGGAAACATAATTTCTATGCAAAGTAATATGAGAGAGACAGTTTTTCAAGATAAGATTTGGAATTGGCAGCTTTGAAGGAGGACACCCCAGACAGAGGGAGCCGTGAGAACAGGGGACCAGGAGTGTGCAAATGTGTATGTATGTAGAAATACATGCTCCTTTTCTGCCCCCTCACTCCCGCCCCTTACTGAGACCATCTTCCTTTTGCTGAGGCTAATTCTCTGATCTTTGTCCTCCTCTGCTTATAGCTGCTAGTCCATGCATGGCCTAACCCCATGTTCGAAGTTTCCAAAATATTTTTCTCGACTCATTAAATTCCTGTTTAATTACTTGCTCTCCCCAGCTCTGATTTAAGAATTTTTCACTGCATTATCATTCACTTGCTTTGCAATTATCACTTACGTATTTTATATCTGTACGTTTAATCTCCTCCAAATAAATTGCAAGCTCTTAAAAATCAGTACAGGCACTTACTACTTCTTTGGAACTTCCTCTATACATATTCAGTGTTTTGAACAAATGTGTTAATTAATTTTGTATTTGGAAGAAATATATATTAAAAAAAAGAATCCACATCTGAGGTGTTCATTTTTGGTTGTTGTTTTTCTCAATTTGTCTCTATTTCTCTGTGCCTTCTTTCTCTAGGACTCTTACTGTCTCTCTGCCTGAACATTTAAATATGTATAGAAACATATATACACACACATACATGAGCACAAATACAACATGTTCAAATAGTATATCAAGAAGGGGTAATATCTAGGAGGGGTAATGTATAACTTTTCATATAATCAAACTATAAGTTCCTTTATTTCTCTTTTAGGTAAAGACAGCATCTTAGGAAGCTAGAAAAGTAAGGTGTCCTTAAAACCATCAATACAATACTTTTATATATGTATAAAAGGTAAAAACTGTATGTCTAAGACAGTGTTTGTGTCTTTGTGCCATCAATCACCTCCTTCTTTTATTAGTCTCAGATAGAAGATAAACAACAAGACTGACGGTTTTGTGTCCTTTGCTGTTTTGTGTCACCATCACAGGCAAGAGGGTATTATGTCATCATTCAAGTCTGTCACATTTGGTGTATTCTTCTATTTGCCTTAAAGACTGTTTTCCTCATAATCCTCATAAATAAATTTTTAAAATACCTATTTATTATACACTCTTTTATTATGGAAATATTTTCCTGTAATATAATGTCCTCTACCACAGATGAGAACATTTAACTGCTGCCAAAGCCTCCAGAATATAGAAGTGTTTTGTTTTAAAGAAATATTTCCTAAATAAATGAAAGGTAAATAAGATATATGGATTTTATTTTTCAAAATTATGTGTTACAAGAAAACTAATAAATTTCTACATATGTGTAACATGTAAATCAAACAAAGAATTTTAATATTTTTAGCATAAACCCAGAAAGTGTTTAGTGCTACAACAAGAAATACTTTCTTTAAATTTTAAATTATGTTTATTTTATGGGAGATGGGATATTTCTTTGAATAATGTGTGTTTGTTCTGAAATGGATATCTGAGCTGTAATAGTGATAAAAATGGTGAAGTAGAAAGTATAAGACTTTAATACCATTAATAAGATTATCCCAACTTCTTTCTTCTTTTCCTTTCTATTTTCTGGACTGTCATCTACCTTCACATTGTCTTACTTCCACATTTTACAATGAGATTTTATGGTATGTTTATTGCTAAAAAGCAGCCTAAATAAATGAAGTGGCCCTATAATTAATTAATAACCAATTTCAATAACCATATAATAAAGTGCCAAAATAGAATTTGCTATTTATTCTGTATTTTATAAAGTTTTAATGTTTTTAAAATAGATATGCTTAGTTGATGGAAATGAGAAAAGTCATAAAAGTGCAAAGAAGCAGGAAAACAAATCATCCCAAATTCCAACATTCCATTAGGTACTTTTTCTATTTTATAATGAAATCGATACTGTACTGAATACCGAATTTTGCATCCTTCTGTTTTCAGTTAGGCTTATATCATTTCCCTGTGTTAAAGGTCTGCATGCTTATAATATGAAGGCCTTTTCATACTTCATTTAAAAAGTTTGTTTTCTAATATTGGATATTAAGTTTATTTATACATTTTCATTATTATAATGGCTATTTTTTGTACATAAATCTTGGGTAAAATTGAAATGACTTTCACTAGGATGGAGAGACTAGGTCAGTACTCCCCTAAAAACAGAGACAGCTTGTTCTCTTGATTTTCTTCCTTTCTGCAGTAAAATATTTTCAAATGGTTTTCTTAAAGGAAATAGATGGAATTTTTCTGAGACCTTGCATATCTGATAATTTTTTTCTGTTACAATATCATGTGGAAGGCAAACTTGTTGGTTATATAATTTTTGCCTTATAACCTTTCATTCTCACAGTTGCAATGAAATTGCTATTTTTGTTTCAGGGATTTAATTACTTGCAGAATAAAAACACAGGTTAATTTTAGCCATAGAAATTACTCTGCTAATGTAGATACGGTTGTCTGTGCATTATTTTTCTTAGTAATTTCTCTCTCTGCACACACACCCAACAAAAAGCTGCATATATAGTTTCTCTTGTTGCTTGTACTGCCTTTTCTTCTGCATTCTGAGAGATCTCAAGTTGTTCACCTAACATCATTGTTTCCATTTTAACTATAGTTATATGGCTTTGACTGCTGTCTTTACTTTGGACTTGAATTCTTTTGTATTTTAAATCTGTCTTCATCTTCATTATTTTTATTGTATCCTCCTTTCATTATATTTCAGATTATTTTCCCTATGTATCTTTCTTCCTTTTGTAAAGAGTTTGTGTTTTCTTGTAGCCTACTGAGATTTCTAATCACTTGTCTAATATATTTTCTGGTTCCTACAGCAAATCCTATAGTAGTTCTTTGGCATTGTGTCCCTTTCTTTTGATCAGTAGTATTTTTCATTAGAATCATTTTATTTTTCATTTAACTAATTTTTATTATTTACAGTAATGCAATCTTCATTAACAAACTCACAAATTTCAGGAGTTAAAGGCAATAGAATTTTAATTTTCTCTGAAGTAGTGTTCAATACAAAAGTTTTTAGCATCTGTGGTCTTTCACTCTATGGGGATTCAGGGACCCTTGGTTCTTCAATTTTATGGCATTTTCATTGCCCAGAGCTTTGGAAGCCCCCACTTCAAAACAGGAGAAGGAAGAAGAGAGGGTGGAGAAGCTCCACCAACTTCTTAAAACCCTTAGCAATGAAGTGAGGTATATCGCTTCACTACATTTCATTGGCTAAATCTAGTCACTTTGCTTTAATCCAAAATAAGGAGTTGCTGAGACAACACCTTCACTGGGCAACTACCTCCTGGATTTAAATATGGAATGGAGAACACATTTTTTTTTTTTTTTTGTAGAAAACTAGTCATCCTAGCCTCAATCATCTCTTAGTAGGGAGAGTCTACCAGATCTAATGCATGATGACATTCAACATGTAAATATTACTGTCAGTTCCCTTCTTATTCTACAACTGGATGGTAGATAAATATGTTATGTCCTAACACAGTCCCCAATCTCTAGCTTGCTTAATCGCCTGTAGCCTGGTTGATCTTAGATGGGATCTCAACCGCCCTAATTTTTTTGGGATCTCAGTACCACTGCAATCCTACTGGTGCATTTATAGAAACTCTCCCTGTTTCCATCTAATGCCTACATTTTACTTATGAATTCTGAACTTCCTTGATGTACCACTGCCACTTCCAATTTGGCTGCCAGGATATTGCTTTTTTTTTTGCCTAACTGTTTATTATAACATAAGATCTTCAGGGCTCAGTGGGAACATAATTCTGGTTGATTCAAAAAGTAGCACTTATTTGGTAATTGAAGGCCTTTTTGGTATGTCCAGGAGAGAAATCCCAGAAAGTATTCACATAGTAAGGCTGCTGTAAGTGTGTTGTGGAATGTAAAGGAATATAGTTTTGTAGCAGATTATTTCTAAAACACGTATTTTTCTTATTCTCTCCTGCATTGTAAGGCTGTTTTATACACTTCTCCCTTTCATATGGTCCTCATTATCTCAGTGAAAGCTCTCCAAGGGGGAGCCAGGATCTTTTCCACAGGGTAGGCTTGTTGTTGGGCTGCCTCAGTCTCCAAAGCCAAGTCAAGCTCAAAGCTGTAAGTCCACATCTCAGAGCTTCGTAGGAAAGCTGGGGAGTCAGGAAGTACAGGAGCCTTTGAAGTAGTACATGTCACACTATGGATCTCCCTCCTGAGAATTAGCAAGAGTAGTGTGCAGTTGTGCTTTCTCTATGGGTTTCAGAAGGCACCTCCACAGTATATCTCAATTCAACTCAGCTACAAAGTAGGAGTTCAAGGTTACTGCAGAACCATTATATTTAATGCGGTAAAATACAATGTGCTCTTTTATTATAGATTTCACATGATGTGTCTAATTTGACGTATACTTTTTCTCATCTTTTCAGTAAGTTTTGGAATATTACTTGTGTGAATTACTGCAAAAAATCTCTTGCCATACTCACTCCTAAAAGCCTTTTATCAAATTAGCTTTCATCAGTCACTCCTCATGTGTCCTAGCTTCTCAGCATCAATCATTTTAGTTGTATATGGATTTTTTTTCATACTTTATTTTAAATTGCCTTATTTATTTTTATGATTATTTATATATACAGTGTGTCTCCCTAGAAGTGTATGTATTTATATAAATTATATGAGCTTATATACAATGTAAATAATTGTGTATATATAAAATTATTTATAGTAGACTGTAAACATATGAAAAATTGCTAAAATGTTATACTTTAGTTGTAGTGACATATTAAGATATGTTGCATTTTATTTTTTAGTCACTGAATTTATCTGCCTTTTGCTAAAATCTGTTATAAGCAAAATTTGGGTGCCATATATTTTTTACACATTGCCAGACTTCTAAATATTAGCATATAATTTAATATTAATTAAGACTTTTCAAAAGCCAATTTAGATAACTGAAGTAAAGAAAAATAAAATTATATGATGTAAAAAGGGAAAAATCAATGCTTTAAATTTAGAAAGTAGGATGTCATTCCTTAATTCTACGTAGTAAATTGTGATTTATTTTTGTTACTCTGAGATTTATTACATTCCTACTGAATGTTGGTTTATATAAGAGGACATTTTAAAAACAATATTCATGATCAGTATTAATTGGCTGATTTTTCAGAGGCATTATTTACTTTCTGGAAGATTCACAAATCCCCTTCTCCCCACAATAAGGGGAAAATAGTAAGAAGTAGAGAAACTGAGGCCACTTGAACAGATGCAAGATCAACGTTAAGTTGTTAAACTTTCAGTAACAAATGTGCATTGGCAATGAAAAATGTTAAACATGTTTCAAAGAAATCTATGGACTAGTATTAATGAAATCTGTATTATACTGATGTCTTTTGTGATTGTGCCTGAATTTCCAAAATATAAAAATGATTTTCTTAAATGTATTAACGGGTTCCTAGATTTTAAGTTTGTGTACTATAGAATTTATTTCATCTAATATTGTCCACAAAATGACGGCAAAACTGAAAATTTAAACCAAATTTCAAACTGTAGGAGATGAGACTTTGGGATTATTAGAAACATGCCACAGCATAGTCTTGAGTCATTTTCTCCTCTTATTTTACAAATACCAATGCACGGCTTTCACAGGGTGTGGGACCTTGTAAAGTTAAAAGATCACAAATACCAAAGGCCAGTTTCTTTAATGAAGGCAGGTGTTTTCCATTCCTAATGTACCTTTGTGTATGCATTTCCATAATAGTATAGCATCTAATCTTCTCTTTGATATAAATGCTCGATGAGAGTAATACCACATGGCTACATATGGTGGTTTTTATGGTGGGATGTAAAATATGAATTTCATATTTTTATGAGGAGACCAATATATTGTAGGTTGCTGGAAAGAATGAGAGCTTACAGAAACTGTTTAAATACCACATCGTTTTCTTGTTCTCTGAATCCAGGCAAATAGTGTGCTGTATCAAATTGTGAACCGTACCAAATGCTGAAGGTATTTTCTCAAGGAAAATAAGGAAATGTGACAAACACCTAGGGAAATACTGTTTTGAAAAAGCAAACAAAATATTCACAAACTTTTATTTGTGGGAGATAGGGAAAAAATGTTTGTCTATATAAGATCTTTGAAAATGTATATCAGAATTTTAGAGTTATTAAATTATGATTAATAACAATTATCCCTCATAAAACTACCCTTACTAGATGTTAAACAGATATAAAATACATTAAATGCAATTGTGTGGTATTCATGTTAGGATAAGCCTTCTAATAAACATGGTCTTTATTCACCAAACTAGAATGTAGTTGCACATATAGCAGCATTGGGGCATTTGTTATTAGTAATAAATCATAGTCGATGTTGTATGTTTATAGATTATTTAAACTTTGAGTTGTGAAAAGAATTCTAAAGACTAAAGTTATAAAATTGGACTTTGCTACATTATTTGCAGAACTTGTTTGATTGATGTGTTACTACTATAAATGATATATTTATTTGATATTTTTCAAATGCTTCATATACAAAGTGAATCTTTTGGCACTTTAGGTCTGAATTTCATAAGCTAAGTTTCTATTATGTCCTTATGTCATCTGACAGATGGTATATTTTTTTTCTCCTCAACATATTTTTTGTACAGAGTGATACACTAATAATAAGAATGAAATGCCTCTAATTTTTATCCAGGCAAGATGATATTGTGGGAAAAGGAATCATCTGATGTAAAGTATTTTATATATTAGAGTTTTATATATATATATATACACAGACATACAAAAAAAATATATATATATATATATTTATCTCTCTCACTGAAGACAACTTAAAAATCTACTGAAGTTTTTTTAATAGATAAAACCATACATTGAGTATAATATATCATTGAGTTAGTGATTCCTGGTCACTAAAATCAGGACTTATTTGTGATTGAATAAATTTATGAATTCAATTTATGATTGAAAGTAGTAACTGTTACTCTTAAGTAAATTTCAAAAGTAGATTCCTGAAATCATTACAAGAGACTTCAAAAGTCACTTAGAACATTCTCCTGCAATGAAAGACATTTAAACACTCCTGGCAGGAGACCAGGTAGCCATTAATTAAACAACTTTTTTGACAAACTTATCTCGTAAGTTTGCTCACTACAATTGCGAAGAGCTCAATAAATAGAAAGACAATCTCTATATTAAACCCAAATCAACCTCTCACTAGCTTCTAACCTTCAGTGATTTGATCAGCATAAATATGATCTCAGTTTCACATGCCAGCAACCACTTCGTCTAGTCAATGTTTTCTTTTCTAGTGAAAACATTCCCAGAATTAACTATATATATATATATATTTATATATTTATCATATATGGTTTACAGATTTGGAACTGCCTTAGTCTTTATCAAAATGTAGTATATGGATTGGCAAAGAGATGAAATTAGTATATAATGATAATATATGGGTGAGGTATGTGTGGTGTGAGAGTGTATGTTAGCAGAGTTTTCCTTTGCCAGTAGTTATCTTCATGAAAGTTTATTTGGAATTATCAAATGAGGAGTTCACATTTTAGTTGATTCCATTATTATATAGAGACCTGTAGAGTTTTCTTTTTATAATTGAAGTAGTGTTGTATTATTAGTTAATTTAAGAAGATATACAGAATTTTATTTCAAATTGATATCAGAATTGAAATTAATATTGCATACTTTATTTGGCAAATATATACATGTACATGTATCTAATTAATATACATTTATAATTTATATAAACCATCCTGAATAGTTTTTTATTCTAAAAAAATAATTTAGTAAATAATGAACAATAATTCACCTCCCATTTTCTAAAACTCGGGTCATGCTTATAGCTTAGAGGATGACACAGTCAATAGAAAGTAACTATAGTGTTACTTCTATAGATATTTCTCCTTTGCTGAATCTAAAGCAGTGTTGAGAAGAACACATTCATAAGTAATAGATTGGTAATTCCTTTTCATAATTTAGTAACTAGGTAGAATTTTTGTACCAAAACACACTGGAATTATGACTATTTTAGAGAAAGTATATTATCTGTTGTTTTTTATCATTCCTGGATATCTACATTAATTTTTTATAGAAACATTAGCATATATAGATATAGTAGTACAAATAAGCCTACAGTAATAAGGCAGAAACTACTAACTGCTCACTAATATCTCTCCTTCCTATACATACAGCCAGACTGCATTTACCAGTCTCCCTTGAAGTATGGCCATGTGCTTGGACATGGAATGGTGTGTGTGTGGTATGTGTGCTTCCAGGCCTCTGCCATTAAATTTTGTACACATGCTTCCCCAGGCTCCCTTTCTCTCAGAAAACTTTCACAGTCACAAGATGAAGATGGCAGTGTATATCATTGATGCTCCTGTAGTGTAAGTTGTCCTCCACCAATGACCTTGAGCAGTCCTTTACTGTTACATGTTAAAGAAACTTCCTGTGTTTTAAACAACTGAAATGCAACTTTTCATCTGAAAGCAAATCCATACTGTAAAATTAGTGGGTGTAATAATTTCTAGACAGTTATCTAGAGATACAAAAGAAGATTTAAGTGTATTTGCTTTGGCTTTACAGAGTTCTTTTTGCCATATGACATTGTGAAAGTAGGAATAAGATAAGCCTATTTGCAATCTTAAAGAGAAGTAGTAAATTTTCAATGTCTGAATCCATAAGTTTAGAAGACTTACAGGCCTAGACCACTGTAAAGTACAAGATGACAACTCAACTGTCTTAGATTATTTTAAGTTTCAGTTACTTAAGTCAAATTATATCAATATACAGAAAGATATTTAGAATGGGGTCTTAGAAAAATGTTTTGTTTGAATTGTGAAAATATTTATTATATGTTATTTTTTAAATTTTGGTCTCTATTAATGATAGTTTGATACTACGTAAGTGAGAAAAAACTAAAGATTTAGAAACTAAAAATCAAAAGCTGCAAACTCCTTTTAAGTCAAACTTTACAAAATGAAAATTTATCAGGTGCAAGGAATCTATTAGAACATAAATTTTCAAAGTCATTGTCATGTAAAAATATGTCACCTTTCTAGAGCATATTCTGCTGACTTATCATATGAAATGATTCACCAGGTGCACCTGCCATTTTATTTATTCTCTGTGCTTTCAGCTTTCACTTGCTCATTCACTCACTTATCCAATGGAGAGATGGAAATTATATTCAGAGCACCTTGCTAGTGTCTGTGGGCAGTAGGAATTAGTCTCATTCATGGCTGGATGCACCAGGAGATTACCATATAATAAGATAAATGGTACATATCAGTATATAAACAATGGACCATATAATGTTCACTTTTACTCTCTCATTAGCTCAACAAATTATTATTGAGCTTCATGTACATTCCTGCCCTAGAAACCTAAAGGAAAGAGTGAATGTGGCTGGAGGTGGACAGTATGAAAGAATTTACCAAGAAAGCAATATGTTAATTAGCTTGAGTGAAAAGTATGAACTGGAGACATGCAGAGGGAATATATGCCTTTAGGTAAAGAGGTATGGATTACTCACCATATTTGAACAAATGCTCAGGTATTTCTAAATTATTAGGCATTTTGAGGAGGGATGGGGAAATAGACTAGAAAAGTGAACATATTTCTGATCTTTAGAGGCTTATGTTACATGACACACAGTTTAAATGTTACCTTACAAAACAGAAAATTGGGTAGGTATATAGGTGTATTAAGAATCCAGTCTATGTTCAGAGCTTTAGGAATTTAATAGAGAGTGAAAGAGCAACAGGGTTTCCCTCTGGACATGTCATGTGGAGGACACTGAGGAAGAGGGGCAAAAGCCTTAACAAAGACAAGAAGATGGAGAGTAGAAATACCATGGAGTTTATATTCAATCCTCAAACATATTAATAAATTTTCCATACCCAAGTTTATTAATTTTTGGTACATTTTAGACATGGTAACATTTTGCTTTTTCAAGTGTTTCGTAATAACAGATTACACATATAGGTATGAGAGTAATGACTATTTGTTTTTTTACATTAGAAGTAAGAAAAGCTGGGGCTTAAAAATTGAAATTCTACCACTGGAAAAACTTCCTTCAAATAGTGACACAGTTTCCAGATTTATTGCTTGGGTTCTGTTCGAATTTCTATTCTAAAACTCCATTTACTATGGTTTTAGTAAAAATTCAGTCCCAGCTGAAACTTGGTATACCAAATATCAGCTCTGGAGCAATGGTTGTTTTTACCAATTTTCCAGAAGATTGATTTAGATTGTTTTGTGTTGTATGACTGTAAAAGAACAAAACAGAAAAGGTTCACTAGCTTATTTTATTTTGTCTGTATGTTTTAACTCCTTTATTTCTGGCAGTCCATAGCACTATTACAAATAACATATACTGAATGTAATCAGCATATGATTATACTATTTACACAAATAAAACATTTGGGCTGTTAACAAAATAACACTCTTATAATAAGAGTTAGAATGGCTCGATTTCCTTCTTTATCTTGCCTGTTTTACAATGTCTAGAGGCATATTTGACATCATACGTGTCAATATACTAATTGTGAGGTCTGACAAGAGTTAAGCCCTGAATCTGCGGCCCATTTGAAGCTTTATTAGAGCTTATTTGACTTATTTTTCCTCTCTGATTTATTAGGATACAGATTTAATTAGCAAAACAATATTCTGGTACACCAAAACAAAGTTGACCTCACTGAAGCTTTAATTCCTCTTCCTAGTTTTTACCGGTGAGGATAGTAAGTATTTCAGCTGATAAAACAAGGTTAGCAGATTGCCTGAGTCACTTTGGTTAGTGATCAGTTCTAGAGAAATCAGTAGGGGCAAAGCAGAGTAGGCAGTTAGCACAGGTCTACGTGGATAGCATTCGGAGAGAAAACAAGCCTGTTTGCAGAAGTTGGGAAACAAAGAAGTGCTGGTCTGGGCAACCTTAAAACAACAAAGTCAGAATCATGAGAAGGATTATATTATTAGTCAGCAAACAACACTGAAACTTGTTATTGAATCAAAGTCCATATACAGCATTCTTCGATATATCTTTCTCTAGGCAGAACTTGGCTTATTGTACTGACATATCTAAACTCCCTGTAAGAATCAAGTGGGAACACCTGGATGGGACTTGCGCAGGAGAACAAGGAGAATGAAGACTGACATACCTATTGTTCTTTTAATTCCATCACACCAGTGATGTTAAACTTACAAGATGGAACTTACTGGTTGGAAAGTAATATGTTTATAAAAACTTCTAAATATGTGCAGTGATTGCTTCAGCTAAAGCCTGTGAGTGTAGAATGGTATGCTCTTGGAAACATGCTGACATTGAGAATTTAAGTAGCCAGGATGACACTTGAAATGACTTCTATCATCTTGATATAGGTTTTTCCTTTAGTACTTGTCTGTAAAATATAGTGAATTATAATAATAAAAATCATTCAGCATATAATATTCACTTAATATATGGAATTTTCTAAATGATGTTAATATGTACAGTTATAGGACTATTATTATATATAAAAAACTGATGACCCACATATTAAATTTAATACAATAAAATTTAATGGGCATCTACATGTATCATGATATGTGTAAAGCCTTGTAGACAATATAAATATTTATAAATATAAATATAAAGAGATATAATCCTGATTTGGGAAAGTTTTAGGTCAAATGGGTGAACTAGAAAAAATGCAAAAACAATGATGTTGTTATTTGCTGCATTTTAATAGTCTCTTAAAATGATTACATAATGAAATATGTTTTTTATCTTTATTTAAGCACCCTAAAGTGTGAGATAAATTATTACTCACTGGAAACCAACTTAGAAATATTTGAAAATGTTTCTGGCAAGAAGTATGTGATCACCTTTATAAAGATCACAACACTTAAGAAAAGAAAACTATTAATTCAAGTATATACAATTTGTATACAATTTTGTGTATACAAATTGCTATTAGGCTCTTAAATGAATAATGTCAGATAAATTCAATAGCACTAATGTTATTAAGTTAATTTGGTTTAAAACTAATTAATATTACAACTTATTAACTATGCCAGTAACTTTTGTTAGAAATCAGTATAAAATGTGTGTAAAATTCTCCAAGTAATCGTCTTAGGAATTTTTATTTTACCCAGCATGAATCCCAAATATGCATTTGTATGATTGACGAACTATTTAGAACCAATGATATATTGGGAAAATAATTTTTATGCAGTGTTAAGCACTATTTAATAAATTCTCACTCTTTGGTCAGTGCTTCTTATTTGCAGCTAAGATTAAATTCTCTAGAGTTCAGTGTTTTGAACTGTTAAATCACCTCACCAGTGGGTGGCAGGCACCTAATAGCTGATGAGGTGTGGCCTCAGAGTAACCTACTTTTAACTCATTAGCTCATTTTAATCTCTATGGTGTGTGAACAATTACCTTTCATTCTTTTATTCCACATACTCATTTGTTCTCTTCAGTTATGCCTAGGATAATGTTTAAAATCTATTTCTTTCAATGAAATGTTTGAGGTTTAATTTTTTTTAAAGATATTTAGATATGGGCTTCCCTGGTGGCTCAGTGGTTAAGAGTCCGCCTGCCGATGCAGGGAACGCGGGTTCCTGCCCCGGTCTGGGAGGATCCCGCATGACGCGGAGCGGCTGGGCCCGTGAGCCGTGGCCGCTGAGCCTGCGCGTCCGGAGCCTGTGTTCCTCAACGGGAGAGGCCACGACAGTGAGAGGCCTGCGTACCACAAAAAAAAAAAAAAAAAAAAAAAAAAAAGATATTTAGATAATCATGAACATTCTTGTGTGCTCAAACGACAGCACTTTTTTAAAAGATTGAATTCACTGCAACCGACAATATTACGATTCTTCTTTTTAGGTTCACTATAAATATATGCAACTTACTCTGTAGAAAGTATGGATTATTTCTGAGTCTCTACTACCTTTTGTGTTCATTTGGAAACCATAAGGTAACAGAACAGTAGCTTCAGAGATCACTCATTCAGTATTTCAAATAATTGTTCAATGAATGATCACTTTTTAAAAAAGCTTTTTGCAGCATGATGTTTCCAGGTCTTTTATGCTCAACAGTATCTAAACAAGACACTTTTTTTTCTTGTTTTGGGGGCTTTTCTCCCATGGGGGTTGTATCAAAGAGGACTTCCTAATTCAGTTCTTTTTCACTCTGCTCTTATCATATGCAGACAGAGTTTGCCTCTCAGTTTCAATTCAATAGTCATTCACTGAAAACTTGCTGTGCAGATAGTTAGGATGCAGGGTGCTGAGATGTGCAAGACAAGGATCCTGCTCACAGGGAATCCATTGAGTTGCATTTCACCCCTCTTTGGACTTTAAAAGGTTTCCTTTGTTTCTTTCATACTTAAAATGCTGTGATAAAGAGAACTGCAGACGACATCATAAGTATTTACAAACTTGAAAAGATAAATGCTGTGGATGTAAGATTTGTTTAAAATGTTCAGTCCAAAGGGATTTCTCTGGTGAGGGGGAAGTAGGGAGGTGCTGCTAGGAGAACAGGCCCTGAAGATATCTGTACCAGAGATGCCATTTCTATTTTTCATGCCTTTATTGATCCCCTTTCTCTTGAGCCTATAAATATGATTCAGTCTCTTCCTTCCAGAAAAATAGCCTCCCTTCCTTCTGACCCTGGACTGTCTCCTACTCTTCTCATCAAGAGTGCAATCTGGTTCCTTCTTAGCAACCTTCTCATGATATAGCCAAACTCACCGACACTGTCCAAATACAATGGACACCTTCCAATCTTGAAATCACTTAACTTCTCTATAATAAAAAATGTTTATAGCTACTAAAATAAAATAAAATGTTCAGTCCAATAAAAATTTCCTTAGGCAGCTCTTTGTTTTTTGGCAAATGAATTATCAAGGAAATTTATACAATAAATAATCCCTTTGCTAACTGTGTCACTTTCTTCCCTTTTGGGAATATGTTTTCAGGTTTTGAATATCTATTCATGTATTTCATTTCTCTAAATCATATACCTTATACTTTCACTCAATTGTTATTCTCTCCGCCTAACACTCAGCAGACTGGGGTATACAATAGGTGACTTACCTATTGATATGGCTAACCAATGACAGAGGTTACATTAAAATACATGTATTCTACTTTTCAGAGCCTAATTTTTAGTCAAACCTGGTAGTAATTATAAAACAACTCAAAAAATTATAGGATTTGGTAAGCTGAATCGAGACATTTCAGACTTTAAATATTTAGGTTCTCATCTGGATTCGAAACCTAAAATATTTTAATATATCATTGCACATTTGTTTAAATCACTTTACACATAACATGATACCATAGTTCTCATAATGCAAAGATGGAAATGAATCAGGAATTATTATCCACAGGAAACCTGACCTAATATAAGTGCCTAAAGCAGATCTTCTGATACCAAAGTCAGTGCTTTTAGCCTTACTCCACACGAATGGTTTAAATATGAACACTTTCTATTCGTATGCACTTGAGTAATTCAGTTTGACTTCAGTGATATTATGTAGTTATATAGTTTATATATATATATATAATATATAGTTTCCATAAAATAGTCTGACCAAAAGAGAGTTAAATTCCTTTTGCCAAGATTCACTAAAAATTGTAAGCTCTGTCTCTCTGTCAGTGCGACCTGTGTTAGAAGAAATGAAATTGAACACAGGGGGTGAGTAACATATTTTACCCACACAGTATCATTGCAGGAATGTGAGGTTTTCCCTTTTGGAGACTTCTTTTTTATAAAAAAACAAGAAATATGTTATAAATATTTTTTTAAATAAATCATGCCTTTGAAAAGTGGTTGGTATAGCATGAGGTCCTATTGGGGAAATGACAAATCTGTGTCCCCCTCTTTTCCTCTAGCAACTGAACAAGGCATATATAATAGGGAGTGTAGGAGATAGCGTACAAAATAGACATTTTTATAAAAAGTCTGCTGTAGCCTAGTGGAGTCGCAAACACAATTGTAATCAGTCTTCCTTAATTTTTATAGTTGATAAAAATCAGTTTTGAAAATGTTCACAAGTGTATGTCTCCTTATGAAATTAGAGGTAACAAAGAATGGTAATAGATGGACGATAATCATTCAGGTATGTGTTATTGAGTAAGTGGGAGGATGATTTTTTAAGTATATTTAAAATCATGAAAATTTAGAATTTTACCAAATATATTTTTTAATTTCCTGCTCCTCTCACAAAGCATAGAGGAAAGGTATAGGCAATTTAAGAATATATGACACTTGGGATCCCCTTCTTACTCTGTGGCAAATTTATATAATGAGTTTCAAGCTTTGATATCAAAACCATTTCCCCATTCCATCTAATGTGCAGAAAATATTTTAAGCTGAGTTATTATTATAGATTCATACCCAGTTGTGAGAAATAATACAGAGAAATCCATGTACCCTCTACCCAAATAACATCTTGGAAAGATATCACAGCTAGAAAATAGACATTGACATAGTCCACCAATCTTATTTGAGTTTCACCGGTTTTACATGTACTCGTTTGTGTGTGTGTGTGTGTGTATGTGTTTAGTTTTATCCTGTTTCATTACATATGTAGGTTAATGTATCCATCATCACAGTCAAGATGCAAAGTGGTTCTATCACCACAAGGATCCTTCATGCTGTAGTTTTATAACCACGCTCATATCACTCCCACTCCCCCTCCACCCCTTACTAACCTTCGCCGTTGGTAGGAACTAATCTTTTCTCCATCTCTATAATTTTAGTTATTTCAAGACACTATATAAAAGGATTTCATCTTAATTTATCTATAGAGTTTCTGAATGTATCACTTTGTATATTTTCTTAGTAGTTGCTCCAGGTATTGAAATGCTATACATATACAATTTATCACAGTCTACTACTTTTACCACTTCTGGTAAAGTGTGGAAACCTTACTTCCATTAGGTCCTTTTGCCCTGACACTTTTTATTTGTTTTAACTATTCCTTCTTAACATGTTGAACACTGCATCAGTTGATGGTATAATGTTTGTTTTAACCATCATATAGTCAGGAAAATGCAGCAGAGTAGTCTATATTGTATTTATCCATATTTTTTGTTCTCTCACTTGTTCTTCCTTCTTGATGCTTCAAATTCAAAATTTCTTCTTTTCTGTTTGAAGAACTTTAACTTTTCTTTAAGCCGGATCTGCTAGAGAAACATGTTTTTAGTTTTCCTCCTTCTAAAAATATATTTATTTCCCCTTGATTCCTGAACGTTGGTTTCACTGGATAAGAATTCACGATCAAGAGTTCTCTTCTTTCAGAACTTGAAAAATGTGCCACTGCCTCTGACCTCCATAATTTCAAATGAGGTCATATATTGTCATTTGAAATGGTGTTTTCTTATAGGTAATATGTCTTTCTCTCACGGGCCCAGTCGCTCCGCCGCATGTGGGATCTTCCCGGACCGGGGCACGAACCCATGTGCCTTGCATCAGCAGGCGGACTCTCAACCACTGCACCACCAGGGAAGCCCTAATTTCACTGTATCTTGATTTGGACCTTTTGGGGTTTATCCTGTTTGACTTTGCTCCTCTTCCTGATTTTGTACGTTTATTACTTTTGCCTAATTTGTGAAGTTTTGACCATTATTTCTTAAATTCTTTCTGCCTCACTCTCTTTCTCTTCTTTTGGGACTTATATGGTACCAATGTTGCATATTTTGTTATTGTCCCACAGATTCTGATTTTTTGTGTTTTTGGTTGGTTTTCCAATCTGTTTTCTCTCTCTTGTTCAGATCCAGTGACTTGTATTGGTCTGTCCTTAAGTTCACTGATTCTATCCTCTGTTGTCTCATTGTACTATTTATCCAATCCAGTGAGTTTTTATTTTGGTTGTTATATTTTTGACTTCTGTACTTTCCTTTGGTTCTTTTTTTAAATAACTTCTTTAGAGTGCTGAGATTTTCTATTTTGTATTTGTTTCAAGATAATTAGTAATTGCTTGTTAAAGTAATTTTATGATGGCTTCTTTAAATTCTCTGTCAGATAATTCTAACATCCGTTTCAACTCAGTATTAGCATCTGTGGATTATTTTTTCTCATTCAAGTTATGTTTTGCCTGGTATTTGGTGTGACCAGTAATTCTTTTTTTTATCACATCCTGGACATTTTGGTTATTGTGTTAGGAGACTCTGGATACTATTTACATCTTCTATTCAATTTAAGTTCAGCACACAGGTCCTGGCTTACATTTGTGGGCTATGGTTCCACCAACAATTTAATTTTCAGAGCCTTTGTGGTGCTATTTGGTCACTTTGAGTTGTCTGTTTCCACTGGGAGTTGTACTGATCCCTACTGGTGCCACCTAAGGAAGCAAGGCCTCCTGATGGCTCTAGGGGGGATAAATGGTTCTATAGCTCATCAAAGATCACTTCAAGGGCTGGGTAATTGTTATAGAAGGATTGGCCCACTGCCTGTGCTGCCCAATTGACCATTGTCTCTCAGTAGGGAAGGGGAGTCTCCAGCCTAATGGAAAAAGAGATTGCGTTCCATGACAGTGATGCTCCCGATTGATTCCCCTTGGGGGTGGCCCAGTCTCTCCCAAAGTTCTTGGTGGGAATCCCATTTGCTCTGTGATAAAAATGAGTCTACCTAGGCCACCTTCTGTTGCTAGGTTATGGTTGGGAGAAGCTGGGCCTCAAATGCCTTTTACAATTGGTTAGAGAGACACTGTGTTATTCCTTAGGTTCTGGTATCACTAACCAGTCCCCTTTCCTCTTTCTACCTTTCAGAATACTCCTTTAGTCACCTCTTGCTTAATTCCTGGTTTTATAGCTGTCCTTAGTGGAGCACATAGTGATATTTAAGTTTTTTAATGCTTTTCCAAAAATGATTTAAAAGAAGCATAAATAAGCAAGATGCTTAAGAGATCTGTGAAAACAAGTGTTCTGTGATAGAAAAGGTGGTTTGAACCAAAGAATATATTAAAAGTATTTAACAGACAGTACAACAGAGGCACCAACCAGTCAGAGCAAATTTAACATCAGGTATAGTACAGGTGTTTTTCAGCTGAAAGTTAGCTCTGATTTAAAAAAAGCTTAACAGGTGTCTCTACTGCAGAGAACTTTCAATATGCTAAGGTTCATTGTTGGTTTCCTAGAAGGAATTGAGCAGTCATAGTTTTCCCAAATTTATCTGGGCATAGAAGTGAAATTTTTTGTTTACAGCTCTTCTTGGTACTGACAACTCATGAAAGACTTTGTGAAGGAAAGCCATTTTTGTCACCATCAATATCTACCTCATCCAAGGTATTGTACTTACTAGATGCAATCATTTAATTAAAAAGTTATTTCTCAGAACATTAAGGAACATTTAATTCTACTTAAATCTGATAAAATATTTCAATATGTTTAAACCTTCCTTTAAAACATTTCAGGAAACCAGATTTAGACAGATGGCCAAAGAAAATGTTTATTGTGTTGTGCTAAAAATATGTAGTCTAACAGTAGCAACTTTTCCTAATGTTGTTATTCATATTTTCAGTATTTTCTTTTTCCAGCTTTAAGGGACAATAGGATCGAGCTGGTTCGGGCTTCCTGGCATGAACTGAGTATCAGCGTCAGTGATGTCTCTCTCTCTGATGAAGGACAGTACACCTGTTCTTTATTTACAATGCCTGTCAAAACTTCCAAGGCCTATCTCACTGTTCTGGGTAAGTGCAAGGGACTAACACCGTGTGATCACAAGCCAGAGAGATGTGTATAGCTACAGCAACATGATTCAATAACAAATCTACACTTTGAGGATCATCAAAAAAGCATTAAAAAATCACTTAGTCATTTCCCCCATTTTCTAAATGAGGTATAAAGATTTGTATGACTTCCCAAGAGCAAACAGCCATTTTGTTTCTTAGCCAGCAATAGACACCAGGTTTCTTGATTTTCAACTAAATTCCTTTGTGTCAAATCATCTCTATATTGTATACGTGGTAATCCTTTTATAAAGTGATAGAATAATGAACATAATGACTTCAATGTGTCTATCAGATGCTCCACCACCTTATCATCAGTCACCTAATGGGATCTTCCCTAATTATCTATTGGCTTCCAAATATGCCCATTTGTGTATTTCAGTGTATTTAAATGACCCTAACATTTCTATTTGTCTTCTTGCCTTTTAGCTTTGTAGTTTTCTAGATTACTAAATGAACTACATAATGTCGCTTGCACATGCAGCTTGTAGCTTCTTTGTTTTTTTATTCTCTAAGTATTGGGCCATTTTTCTAAAGGTTATAGTGACACCAAAAAGCAATACATTCATAGAGTTTCTGAGGAAATAAGCTTGCAGCTCACAGCTCTCTGTGATTCCACAGACGTCAGTGGCCCAATCAGCTGAAATTGCTGGAATTCATTGAAACACACCTGTGTACTGAACAAGTTAGAGGAATTTAAAGATTGATTTTTTTTTTTTTGCCCTTAGCTTGCCTTCCTTTTTTGATAGATAAAGGCATAACACTGCATTTAAACGAACTAATGCATGCCGTTCTTTTGGGTGAGAATATTAAAGTTAATCCTGCTAGTGAATTGGTTTTATGCATAGGATATGAAATATGTTTCTTTGCAAGTCCCACTGGGACTATTGTATAAAAATCTTTACAAGTTTGCCATTAAGGACAAAATACACCCACTAAATGGAGTATCTCAGGATAGCAGCTGCCTAAGATTAATGTATTGTTCTGTAGAGAGCCAACTTGAGACCCCAAGATATAGGAAAGTGGCTAATTTCAGTTTATTAAATGGTGATGTGACATGTTTGTTTTTTTTTTAAAAAAAGCTATATGAAGGTGAACGAAAAGAAAGCTAGCCAACTAGTGGAGTATGTTGATCTGTCATTTATCTTTGTTGTTCTTGTTGTTTTAGTTTGTATTTCTTTTATTGGCGTCTTCCAACATTCTTACATTTTATTCTTTTCAAACTGAATTAAATAGTACAATAAAGAAACTTTCAGTCTGCCTTTATTATTGAATATTTTTAGAAGAAATTTTAATAAACCTCTGTCATGACAGCAGAATATTATTGCCTCCAAAATATGTAATGTTGTATTATTTAAATCATCAATGTCTATCTCTGAATATTAGTTATTTGCTTATTCATTGGATGATCTAGACTAGAAAAGGTAATAAGTAGTTAGTAATGCTAGCATTAAAAATAATACATGGGCTTCCCTGGTGGCGCAGTGTTTGAGAGTCCACCTGCTGATGCAGGGGACATGGGTTAGTGCCCCGGTCCGGGAAGATCCCACATGCCGCGGAGCAGCTAGGCCCATGAGCCATGGCTGCTGAGCCTGCACGTCTGGAGCCTGTGTTCCTCAACGGGAGAGGCCACAACAGTGAGAGGTCCACGTACTGCAAAAAAAAAAAATAATAATAATAATAATACATATCATGCTCCACAAAACTGCAATTACATTTCTAATACAAATGTCATTAAGAGACATTCTCTACTTTAGAAGAATCAGAAAAATAAGTATCCTTGCAATTTTTAATGAATCTTTTATTCCAAAATGCATTTTCTAGAAAAAAGTACACAGAGGATAACAATGTTTTTTAAGCTTTAAGAATTCTGAAATCAGGAATGAAATGTGCTATTTTGGTTAAATCACAGTTTGCTAAAGAATGAAGAAATATGCTTTGTGGATTTTTTTTTGCCTAGTGCAAACAATCTACCGTTTTAAAGCCCCACACTGGTAAATCTTAAGATATGGTTGTTTTTAAGATTATAAAGAGTATTTCCGCAGGTAAAATTTAATAAAAAAAAACGACTTTAAATGCTTTCTGGATAATATACACACACATATGCATATTTACACAGACACATATGTGTTTGTATGTATGTGTATATATATCTCGCTATATATTTTTTATATATTTTGTCATTTATTTTATTATATAGCAGTTTATTATTATCATGTTTTGGTTTATTATTCTTTTTTTTTTTTTTTTTTTGCGGTACACGGGCCTCTCACTGTTGTGGCCTCTCCCGTTGCGGAGCACAGGCTCCAGACGCACAGGCTCAGTGGCCATGGCTTACGGGCCCAGCCACTCCGCGGCATGTGGGATCTTCCCAGACCGGGGCACGAACCCGTGTCCCCTGCATCGGCAGGCAGACTCTTAACCACTGCACCACCAGGGAAGCCCCGGTTTATTATTCTTGATTGAAGTTATTGTCAGTTATACACCCAGTTTAGCTTTGCTTCTGCAAGTAGTAGTCGTAAGAACAAATCAACCCTGGAGATTAATGTTTATTTCATTCATTTGCTTAAATTTCAGGTGTTCCTGAGAAGCCTCAAATTAGCGGATTTTCATCCCCAGTTATGGAGGGAGACTTGATGCAGCTGACTTGTAAAACATCTGGTAGTAAACCTCAGCTGATATAAGATGGTTCAAAATGACAAAGAGATTAAAGGTAAGGAATGGGAAAGGTCTCCAAATCAAAATTAATGTGCTGAAACTAGTGTGAAGTGTTAGATCCAGGGCATTTTACATTTTCCTTCCTTTTTTTTTTTTTTTTTTTTTGCGGTACGCGGGCCTCTGACTGTTGTGGCCTCTCCCGGTTGTGGAGCACAGGCTCCAGGCACGCAGGCTCAGCGGCCATGGCTCATGGGCCCAGCTACTCTGCGGCATGTGGGATCTCCCGGACCGGGGCCCGTGTCCCCTGCATCGGCAGGCAGACTCTCAACCACTGCGCACGAGGGAAGCCCTACAGTTTCCTTTTCAACCACAGTCACTTCTGATTAAGTGTAATTTGAACCAGATTTACCTTAAATTAGGTAATTTTACAAGGTATATTAATATCATCTCTGTGTGCCCCATTTTTCTCTTACATAAAACAGTTTTAAAATGATATATATCTAGAGACTTTCCTGGTGATCTAGTGGTAAAGGATCCACCTTATAATGCAGGGGACGTGAGTTTGATCCCTGGTCAGGGAACTAAGATCCCACATTCTGCGGGGCAACTAAGCCCGTGCACCACACCTACTGAGCTCAAGCGCCTTAACTAGAGAGCCTGCAGGCCCCAAACTACAGAGCCCACACGCCCTGGAGCCTGTGCACCACAACTAGAGAAGAGAAAACCCGCACACCACAACTAGAGAGAAGGCCGCGTACCGCAACAAAGAGCCCGAGCATTGCAACGAATGTTTAGCATGCCTCAAGGAGGAGCCTGCGTGCGGCAACTAAGACCCTACGCCACGAAAAATAGATTAAATAAATCAAATCTGTAAAAAAAAATGATATATATCTAGTGGGAAACTTGGAGAAATAAATAAGTTAATATATAAAAAACACATAGATTCGTACTTGACAATAGCAAGTGCTAAGTGTTCATGTTAGATGTGATTATTTCAGAGCTCATCTGTAGTATTTAGATTATAGACAGAGAAACTTCATGAATTATTTCTTCACTGTTGGTTCTGAAAATACAAAGTTTTGGAATAAAACTAGCTAAACATCAATAAATCTGTTTTCAGTAGCTCTCACACAGGGTAAAATAATGTGCTTGTCTCAGTAAAAATGCACAGAAATGTAATATTCAGCATAATTCTGCTCTTCATACCTTAAACACACACATGCACACACACACTCTTTTTAGGGTGGATTAAGAAGTTTATAGAGGAGATGACTAGTAAGTCTGGTAGTGGTTTTTGTACCCCACATACAGAAATCTTGGACCTGACATCACATGTACATGAAAACCCAAATATAAGAATCATCTATTATGCTTGTTAAAATTTTTTTCCTATTTATATAGTAATATGTATTATTCCTCAAGGTAACCTTCTAGGAGGTAGATTGATGCAAAACCATTCTGGTTATTTTAACTTGTAATTCAAGTATCTTACTTAGGCATGGTGGCCCAACAGGTAGAATTACCTATATAACTAAGAAATTATGGGTTACAGTCCATACAATTATTCTACCTCTTTTCTATTTAATTACTTTCTCTCTTTATATTTTTTCCCCAAACAAGAACTATCTGTAATTTATCCATAATTACTACCTTTACTTTAGAACTTCTAATAAATACATTTTATTGGACTAACTTTGGAGAAGTACAAGCACCCATTTCACAAGTTAGATACATCACTTTGCTAAGTTAAACTTGCTCTTATATTCTGCCAGGGCTCAGTACCATCCATTCTAATTCTGCCTTTAGGATATATTTGTTTAGGTTAGTGTGTTAAATGTCTAGTCTTGGTTGGAGCTTTTCTAAATGGACCCTCTACACTGTATCCAGAGTTATCTTACTATGACAAGGTTCTAATCCAGCCACTTTTTCTGCATAAGCATTTCTGATTGAAAGTCCTAACCTGGAGGATAAGTTTAAAATCCTATTTCCTTGGCCTATAAGAAAGCTCCTGGCAGTGAATTCTTACAAATCAGATGGTTTCTATGTGAAAGGCTTGGTTTATGTATAATGTTCTTCTTAAATACTCTCCTTCGGTTAAATTGTTTTATTACCCTACATGCATCTCTTTCTGAATTTGACATAATTATTTAGTGAGTTAGTTTCTCTTAAGTGCTTACCATATTTATTTGTGTTTCGGATAAATATATCCTCAGGGAGGTCAGAGACTAACATACTAGTCATTAATATTGGTTGATTGTTTTTAACATTGTAGCCTTATGAAAAACGCATAATGTTTTCATTAAAAATATTTTTATAAAATATCTTAATTTTTGACAAATTTGGCTTCTGCTCTGAATGCCAGATTTATTCATAAACTAGGTAGAGAGGGGACTTTTGTTTATATGTAAAAAGATGAAATTTTGATCTTATAAACACTATACTTTAAAATCATCTGAATCAAGACTAGAATGAAATCAAGAGAAAACCATATACAGAATCAGCATTTGGTTCTGTGTTCTACTCAAAAGTAGTGAAGCTTTGTTTTTTCTGTGTTCTTCAATGCGTGGCCATTAATAGACCATTTATTATTCCTACACTTGAATTCATCTATATAGCTCTTTATTTGTTCATAACTCTTATTTTGCATGTTTACATAGTTTGTCTTTACAATTATATGGTGAACTTCCTGAGTTCTCTAAAATGTTTTTATAGGTGTATAGGCAAATATGCTGTATTTAGTACTCTATACAGAATGCACGTTCATTATTATTCGCTGTGCTCTATACATGTGAAGTGAAAGTTCGCTCTAAAATCCCCTCAGCAGATACACCTCACTGAAAGGAGTGTTCTATCCTTATCTTACACTCTTGTCTTTTCAGAAATCAAAATTTGACTTCCTATTATCATGAAACAATTTTTACCTATAATATCACTTGAGATTTTTAAAAAAGACACTCCCTAGTATAAAGAATTGGAAAAGATAGCTAATCAAATCCAGTTAAATTCAATTTGATAAGATATTGTTAAAATGTGTCCCAATTATACAGCATTCTATGGTGCATGAGTGAATATCCAAATGAAGAAAACAAGACCCTTGACCTGGAGATGTTTAAAATGCCTTTGGGGTGATAAAACCAGCTATGAGGAATACTTTACTATAAAGAGGAATGTATAACATTATGTAAATCCCAAAGTAGTTATTCCAGTCAAGGGAAAGTATCATTTTCCATATGTTTTAACTAAGCACTGGCCAGTTCAGCATATTGACACTGTGTTAAGTTTCAGACTCTGTATGATAGAGGTAGGGGCTTTCAAAGTGACTTCTGATTTCAGGAGGAGTCATTGTTCTGTACATTTTTTCTCCATTATTATCTAACATATGAATTTAATTCACCAAGTTTCTGGGAGAAAGTTGTTTCATAGTCCCTAGCTGATCACATTTTCTTGGCCAGGATATTTCCATGTTAGATTATACAGCATGGTTCTCAAACTTTAGCAGGCACCATCATCACCTCCAGGGCCTGTTAAAACTCAGATTATAGGGGCCTGACCCCAGATTTTCTGATTGAGTACATCTGGGTTGGAAACCGAGAACATATATATTTAGCAGTGTGTTGAATTTGTGAGTGATAATGATGCTCCTGTTTGGAGACCACACTGGTATATAGAGGAACAGAATGTTGAGAAGTATCAGTAACAATTTGAAGTCCTTGCCTCTGTCTCTGAAGTTTAGTTTTCTCATCTAATAAATGAGGATCATAAAGCTTGCCTCAAAGTGCTATTGCAAGGATGTCATACAAGCCAATATGTATAAAGTGTTTTCACAGTATAAGGAATCACTGAATATATTTTAGATATTATTATTATCGTTATCATTATTATTACTACCTTGAGCAAAACCATGATTGGTGAGTTGTAACAATCCCTGAATTAGTCCTAGAAATATAACCAAAACAGAATTATTTCTTTAAGGTATTCACTTTTGGGGGATGGACATATAAACATAAGATCTAACAAGTATAGTAACAGACATATGAACTGGCTACAGTTTTTGTACAAAACAAGAAGCAGAAATGTGTCCTACTTTGTGGCAGAGGTAAATGAGAGTACTCAGTAAGTATATGTTAAATGAATAAGTGGATCTTAAATGATGAATGGAATTCACTGTATGGGTTGTGGGTAAAAGTAGGTGGTAGAGCATTCTAAAGAAAGAAACCATGTGTTTATGCAGGGTAAAAGCATGTGATTGTTTGAAGGAACTGAAACTTTCTGTTTGATACAGACATGAGAGATAAATGGGAAGGTAGGGGCCAGTTAAGTCATGGAAGATCTTTTACTCCAGATTAAGGAGTTTAGAATTTATTCTGTAAGCAGTGGTGAAACACTTTCTTCTATATGCTTTAAACGGTGGAATGAATAATCATAATTTTCACCTGACTCTCCTTTTTCCTCCTGATGAGTCTGACTCAGAAATCCCTTTGGTGCCTCTGGGCAGCTCTGTATCAAAACTGCAGGGGGTTTCACTGTAGCTTTTAATCTTCTGTGTAGCTAGGAAGTTGGAAATATTGCCATTTAGTGTGGGAAAAAAATGTGTATTGCCTTCCTAAATCTATCAGTGTCCTGAGAAATTGTATAAACTTTCCATTCCATATGTAAGTTTAGTAACTTGTTTGAGTAGTTATCATCATAAAATCTTAAGATTTTCTTTTCCAGCCAACTAGCTTTTACATGAATGTGTTAGGCAGAATTCTATGAGAACCCTCAATGACCCACATTTTTGTATAATCTTTTCCCCTGGAGTGTAGGAAGGACTTGAGAATATATGTAATATCACTGCCTTGATCATGTTGATCATGTTACCTTACATGGCAAAAGGGATTTTACAGATATAATTATGGATCCCTTTTGAGTTCATCAAAGGGAGATTACTAAGGGAAACCTGACATAATGAGGTGAAGTTTTTATAAAAGAATAAAGAGTCAGACATCCTCCTCCTGGCCTGGAAGAAAGCAAATAGCCATGTGTGTACTGTCTATAGGGGCCATGTGACAAAAAACTGTGGGTGACCTCTAGGAGCTGAAAGATGTTCCTGTGTGGCAGCTAGTGAGAAAATGGGGACCTCGGACATACAGCATCAAGGAAGTAAATTTGCCAACAATCAGTGAGTTTGTAGAGGACTCTAAAACCTACATGGGAATCACAGCCTCAGCCAACACCATGATTTCAGCCTGCTGACACTGAGAAGAGGACCAGGATAAGCCCTATCTGGACTCTTAATCCATAGAAATTGTGAGATAATAAATGCATATTGCTTTAGGACACTAAGCTTTTAATCATTTATTATGCACCAGTAGCAGGAAACTGAGATCCAGAAAGGCAGAATGATTTCTCATAGTCACACATCTGACAAAGAATGAGCTTGAATATTCCAATTCTAAGACCCAGCACTTGAACTGGGGAAGAAAGCTGAAGGCTGGAAGAATATTTAAGGGACATTTCAAACATGAATTAGTAAGGCCCTGAAGTAATGGATGAAATGGCATTTTTTTTAATGGATGGATTTTAAAAGAGAAGACAAATTCCAGGTGAACTTGGTGAATGAGTCTGGAGATGGAGCAAAAACAAGGGTCAAAGTCAACACAATTTGGGTGCCAACACAACTTGGTTAGTGAACATGTGGAAATAAGAAAGGCATTAGGAGAAATTAGTTCAGAAATAATGATAATATGTTTATTCTTGAGGTTGAAGTAACTATATATTGTAGAATCTAAAAATTAAACTTAGCAGGCTTTTGGAGTTAGGTGACTTATGATTAAGAAAGGGATTCTGACAACACAAAGGTCTATCATCTCTTATGAAGGACATTTTTAGTTTTAGCCTTTATAAATAGTATTACCCTTTATTTGTGCAGCACACTCCAACAGAAACCCTCTCAGTACTTCCTTCTGACCCTAAGAATCATGCTATGTAGTAACCTGCATATTCATCAAAGCCTGACTTTGTGGGGAGTCACTGAAGCTTGTCAGTGCCTAATAGTATTGCCTGTATTCTACAAGTGTTATTTACTTCGTGTACATTGTTTTATTCCCAAATGTTGGACCATCAAGCTTTAAACTGACTTTAAGCTGTGTTGCCCTGTGTGAACAGGACTCTTCACCTACCACTTTAGTGTTAATCAAAATAATGCAGCAGCTCATTTTCAAGTTGGCTAAATATAGTATAATTGTACTATAAGCTACTTAGTAGATAATTTTTCAGCGTTTGGAACTTGAGAGTGAATTTCTGAATGTTGTGTTTCTTAAAAGGTAGCCTTTAGACTGCCCGGATTAGAATCACCCGAGGTACTAGTTAGGAAAATGAAGATTCCTGGGTCTCAATGTAGACCTTTAAAATCAGAAGTTCTGGCTGTCAAGCCTAGAAGTCCTAATATTTATTAAGTACCTCTGTTGACAGTTAGGCTCACTATAGTTTGAGAATGCATAGAATTAGAGACCAGTAAGCCAAGTATTAATAGATATTCAAGAAAGGAAAGAAAGGAGGTCCTAATCTAATAAGTTTAGAAAAATGACTCGATATTCTATGTCCTTTATGAATCTATTCTTAGAGGGGAGATTCTCTAAAACTAAATCAAAATGCACTTTAGTGCTTTAACATTTCTGAGAATTAATGCAGATTTCTGTTAGACAACATCTTAGCAGTATTCTTTGGCCATATGATTTTTAAAATTTGTTATGTGTTTCTTGCATTGAACTTTGTGGAATCTACTTTGAGAAACAGTAATTATATATTTAATTTAAATACTCTCCCTGGTGTTGTAAAACTAGTTTTGGCCTAATACTTCATTTAATGTCAGTTGCACAAAGCCTTAATTTAAATAAGTGGAATACTAACATGTAATACAGAGATTGTGAATTCTCTTGAGCTAAACACAAAAGAAAATAAAAAGGAGATATTTGTGTGCCCTGAGCTTAAAGCTCCTGTATCATGTGTGATAAGGATTAATTAAAAGTGTTAGTGTTTAAACTTACAGAGTATACCATATATCAATGATTTTTTTGAGTTCTTTTGTTTAAACTTACCACTTTGAAAGTGTCCTTGCCATTTAAATATGAATCACGTTGGACCCCGTATTAAATGAGAAAAAGAAATCGCATTAGTAATACCTGTAAGTGAGGTGTGTGTGTCTGTGTGTGTGTGTGTGTGTGTGTGTGTGTACATACCACTTGGGGTTTTCTAAATGCTGTTGACTGTATTACCTCAAGACTCTCTCAAGATACAATGAGATACATAGAACATCTTTCTGGAAAGAGATAAAACAGTTGTTTCATCTAAGTGTGAATGGCTGATGAAAGCAAATGATCACCAAAACTCTTTGAGAACTTTTAAAAAATGTTTATTTTTTTAAAAGCAACTTTATGAGTTATAATGGACAAAAAACAATCTACACATATTTTATGTGTGCAGTCTGGTATTATTTCACAAGTGTATATGGTGATGAGACCATCACTATGATCAAGATAATGAACATATTCATCATCTACAAAAGTTTGTTCATACACCTTCATAATTCCTTCCTCCTGGCCTTCTTTGCCCACCCTCCATCTCACTTCCAGGAAACCACTATTCTACTGTATGTCATTATAGATTACATTTTCTAGAATTTTATATAAATCAAATCATATAGTACATACTCTTTGATTTATTTCCCTCAGGATGAATATTCTGAGATTCATCCATGTTGCATATATAAAGGTTGTTACTGTCTATTGCTGATTCATATTCTATTGTATGTATCTATACTATAATTTGTTTATCCATTTATCTGAGGATAGACATTTGGGTTGTTTACAGTTTGGGGCCATTGCAGTAAAGCTGCTATGAACATTTGGGTGTAAGTCTTTGTATGTATCTGTGCTCTTATTTCTCTTGTGTAAATGCCTAGGAGCAGAATGGCTGGGTCATATAGAAGATACATGTTTAATTTTAAAGGCATTGCCAAACGATTTTTCAAAGTGGTTGTACTCCTTCATGAAATCCAACTTTTAAATTTTAGTATTATTATTTTTACTTTTTTGAATCATGCTTTGGTATTATATGTAAGATGTTTTGCCTAATCCAAGATCACAAAGAATTACTTCTAAAAATTTCATATTTTTAGGTTTTGCATGTATTTGAGTGATTTTATATTTTCAATCGCCCTTGTCTTTTCTTTCTCTCAGCTGTATTATTTCTAGGTCAGTTTTGATAGATTGATTGATCTCATTATAGATAGCATTTTCCTGCTTCTTTGAATGCAGAGTATTTTTTGATTGGATTCCAGACATTATAAGTTTTACCTTTCTGGTACTGAATGTTCTCCTATTACTCTAAGTATTCTTAAGCTTTGTTCTGGTTAAGTGATTTAGAGTTTAATACTTTCAGATCTTCTTTTAACTTTCTTAGGTAGGGACCAGAGCAGCTTTTGTTCTTTAGAATTACTTAATTCTCATTACTCAGATAAAATCCTCTGAGTGCCCAGGGTACCAATTATGAGTTTTTTTCAGTCAGGTTAGTTAGAACAGGCATTATTCCCTGCCTGTGGTAAGCATCATGTACTATTTTCCTCTAATCCTTTTTTGATAGTTCTTGTCCTAGCCCCAAACACTTTCTTCACACAGATACACCGATCAATAATTACTTTGCCAAATACTGTAAGGGACACTGCAGTTGTCTGGAGTCATCTCTTTGTGTAGCTCTTTCATTTTTGATACTCTGCCCTATAAACTCTAGCTGCTGTGGCCTTCTTAGACACCCAGCTCCTATCAGCATAACTCAGGGAGGGCACCAGGGTCTGCATGGGTTTTCCCTCCACACACCACAGTCTAGAAAATCTCTCAAGGCATTAAGAAGGGACAAAATTTTAGGGTTTATCTCATTCATTTTCCATCTCTCTGGGATAACTGTCCATTATTGTTATGTTCAATATCTTGAAAACTCTTGTTTACAGATAAGAGGTAAATCCAACTTTGTTATTCTGCTAGGCTGGAAGCAAAAGTTATTTTGCCTTTGTTTTTTGAAATGTAGAGAAATAATACTTTTTATCTAAATGGTAGTATGTTTTAATTTTGTCTGATTGCTTATTTGTTTTAAGATGATATAATACATTTAAGGGGATGAACATAAATAAGTGTAAAATGTATCCATACTCACTTTGACAAAATATTTTAGATTAATAATCCTGCTAGTTTTAAAGGTAAAAATTATTTGATTTAGCTATAGAAATTCAGTGCTGTTATACATTATTGTGGGAATGGAAAGAAAAGTTCCAGCATGTATATAATGAGATAAGTAAGTATAAATCTTTGACTGGATTTTACTTATTGTCAAGAATGAGCACTCTATCAACAAAATAATGTTTTTCTTTGTTGTTAATTCATGTTTTTAATCAACAATTTTATTTATTTATTTACTTATTCACACACACACACACACACACACACACACACACACACACTGTATTTTATTTTTACAAGAGATAAATCAACTGACACCAAGCATTGTAAATGGATGACCACAACAAAAGCAACAATGATTGCAATTACCAAACACGAAACACACTCATACTATGTCATAATATTGACATTCAGTCCAGTAATCCTCCAGTGTAACAGCTCCTTTACTTTGCAGTGAAAATTGATTTGTGTATTTTTTGCCTCTGAGTCCTTGTGGGATTTTTTTTTTTATTCAAACATAAAATCACAAAAATTATAATAATCCTCATCAGTTCACTCAGTCCCATGTAATTATTTTTATCTTGATCATTTGTTAGCACTTTTATGAATTCATCAGTTTTCCATTAGAGTTCTGAAAATTCAGCATTGTAGTTGGTTACCAGAAACCTGTACTTGTCAGAGTCTTTTCCATGAATTCCTGAAGATGAAACCCTTTTATAGGAACATTTTTGCAAAAGCATCAGAGTACATCCAGAATTGTCTGTAAATGACAAAAGACTTAAAAATGACCATGGTTAAAGATTTGATGAAATTTCATAATGATGCAATTGACAAGGAAATTTAGTTATTTCTGAGATATACATTTTAAAGAAATAACTAGACTTATGATTTATAACATTATACCAGAACATATAAGATTTTTAGAAATTTCATGTAATGTCTAAAACATTTACATTAACATATTTCCATACAAATAACCCAAAGAAAGTTTAGTATTAGTTGTTTTTTTTTTGTTTGTTTTTTTATACTGCAGGTTCTTATTAGTCATCAATTTTATACACATCAATGTATACATGTCAATCCCAATCACCCAATTCAGCATACCACCATCCCCACCCCACCGTGGTTCTCCCCCCTTGGTGTCCATACATTTGTTCTCTACATCTGTGTCTCAATTTCTGCCCTGCAAACCAGTTCATCTGTACCATTTTTCTAGGTTCCACATACATGCGTTAATATACGATAATTTTTTTTCTCTTTCTGACTTACTTTACTCTGTATGACAAGTACTCTAGATCCATCCACGTCTCAACAATGACTCAATTTCATTCCTTTTTTATGGCTGAGTAATATTCCATTGTAAATATGTACCACATCCTTCTTTATCCATCATCTGTCAATGGGCATTTAGGTTGCTTCCATGACCTGGCTATTGTAAATAGTTCTGCAATGAACATTGGGGTGAATGTGTCCTTTTGAATTATGGTTTTCTCTGAGTATATGCCCAGTAGTGGGATTGCTGGATCATATGGTAATTCTATTTTTAGTTTTTTAAGGAACCTCCATACTGTTCTCCATAGTGGCTGTATCAATTTACATTCCCACCAACAGTGCAAGAGGGCTCCCTTTTCTCCACACCCTCTCCAGATTTTATTGTTTCTAGATTTTTTTGATGATGGCCCATTCTAACTGGTGTGAGGTGATACCTCGTACTTTTGATTTGGATTTCTCTAACAATTAGTAATGTTGAGCAGCTTTTCATGTGCTTTTGGCCATTTGTATGTATTCTTTGGAGAAATGTCTATTTAGGTCTTCTGCCCATTTTCGGATTGGTTGTTTGTTTCTTAATATTGAGCTGAATGAGCTGTTTATATATTTTGGAGATTAATCCTTTGTCCGATTGATTTGTTTGGGAATATTTTCTCCCATTCTGAGGGTTGTCTTTTCGTCTTGTTTATAGTTTTCTTTGCTGTGCAAAAGCTTTGAAGTTTGAGTAGGTCTCATTATTTTTATTTTTATTTCCATTACTCTAGGAGGTGGATCAAAAGAAGATCTTGCTGTGAGTTATGTCAAACAGTGTTCTTCTTATGTTTTCCTCTAAGAGTTTTATAGTATCCGGTCTTACATTTAGGTCTCTAATCCATTTTCGAGTTTATTTTTGTGTATGGTGTTAGGGAGTGTTTCTAATTTCTTTCTTTTACATGTAGCTGTCCAGTTTTCCCAGCACAGATTATTGAAGAGACTGTCTTTTCTCCTTTGTATATCTTTGCGTCCTTTGTCATAGATTAGTTGACCATAGGTGTGTGGGTTTATCTCTGGCCTTTGTATCTTGTTCCATTGATCTATGTTTCTGTTTTTGTGCCAGTACCATATTGTATAGTATAGTCTGAAGTCAGGAAGTCTGATTCCTCCAACTCCGTTTTTTTCCCTCAAGACTGCTTTGGCTATTTGGGGTCTTTTGTGTCTCCATATAAATTATAAGATGGATTTGTTCTAGTTCCGTAAAAAATGCCATTGGTAATTTGATAGGGATTGCATTGAATCTGTAGATTGCTTTGGGTAGTATAGTCATTTTCACAATATTGATTCTTCCAATCCAAGAACATGGTATATCTCTCCATCTGTTGGTGTCATCTTTAATTTCTTTCATCAGTGTCTTATAGTTTTCTGCCTACAGGTCTTTTGTCTCCCTAGGTAGGTTTATTCCTAGGTATTTTATTCTTTTTATTGCAATGGTAAAGGAGAGTGTTTCCATAATTTCTCTTTCAGATTTTTCATCATTAATGTATAGGAATATAAGAGATTTCTGTGCATTAATTTTGTATCCTGCAACTTTACCAGATTCATTGATTAGCTCTAGTATTTTTCTGGTGACATTTTTAGGATTCTCTATGTATAGTATATCATCTGCAAACAGTGACAGTTATACTTCTGCTTTTCCAATTTGTATTCCTTTTATTTCTTTTTCTTCTCTGATTACCATGGCTAGGACTTCCAAAACTATGTTGAATAATAGTGGTAAGAGTGGACATCCTTGTCTCATTCCTGATCTTAGAGGAAATGCTTTCAGTTTTTTCACCATTGAGAATGATGTTTACTGTGGGTTTGTCGTATATGGCCTTTATTAAGTTGAGGTAGGTTCCCTCTATGCCCACTTTCTGGAGAGTTTTTATCATAAATGGGTGTTGAATTTTGTCAAAGCTTTTTCTGAATCTATTGAGATGATCATATGGTTTTTTATTCCTAAATTTGTTAATATGGTGTTTCACTCTGATTGATTTGTGTATACTGAAGAATCCTTGCCTCCATAGGATAAATCCCACTTGATCATGGTGTATGATACTTTAACGTGTTGTTGGATTCTGTTTGCTAGTATTTTGTTGAGGATTTTTGCATCTATATTCATCAGTGATACTGGGCTGTAATTTTCTTTTTTTGTAGTTTCTTTGTCTGGTTTTGGTATCAGGGTAATGGTGGCCTCATAGAATGAGTTTGGGGAGTATTCCTTTCTCTGCAATTTTTTGGAAGAGTTTGAGAAGGATGGGTGTTATCTCTTCTCTAAATGTTTGACAGAATTCACCTGTGAAGCCATCTGGTCCTGGACTTTTATTTGTTGGAAGATTTTTAATCACAGTTTCAATTTCATTACTTGTGATTTATCTGTTCATATTTTCTGTTTCTTCCTGGTTCAGTCTTGGAAGGTTTTACCTTTCTAAGTATTTGTCCATTTCTTCCAAGTTGTCCATTTTATTGGCATAGAGTTGGTTGTAGTAGTCTCTTAGGATGCTCTGTATTTCTGTGGTGTCTTTTGTAACTTCTCTTTTTTCATTTCTAATTTTATTGATTTGAGTCCTCTCCCTCTTTTTCTTGATGAGTCTGGCTAATGGTTTATCAATTTTGTTTATCTTCTCAAAGAACCAGCTTTTAGTTTTATTGACTTTGCTATCATTTCCTTCATTCATTTTCATTTATTTCAGATCTGATCTTTATGATCGCTTTCCTTCTGCTAACTTTGGGGTTTGTTTGTTCTTCTTTCTCTAGTTCCTTTGGGTGTAAGGTTAGATTGTTTACTTGAGATTTTTCTTGTTTCTTGAGGTGGCTTTTATAGCTATAAACTTCCCTCTTAGAACTGCTTTTGCTCTGTCCCATAGGTTTTGGATCGTCATGTTTTCATTGTCATTTTTCTCTAGGTAGTTTTTGATTTCCTTTTTGATCTCTTGGTTATTTAGAAAACGTATTGTTAGCCTCCATGTGTTTGTGTTTTTTACGTTTTTTTCCCTGTAATTCATTTCTAATCTCATAGTGTTGTGGTCAGAAAAGATGCTTGATGTGATTTCAATTTTTTTTTAATTTACTGAGACTTGATTTGTGACCCAAGATGTGATCTATCCTGGAGAATGTTCCATGTGCACTTGAGAAGAAAGTGTAATCTGCTGTTTTTTAATGGAATGTCCTATAAATATCTATTAAATCTATCTGGTATATTGTGTCATTTAAAGCTTCTGTTTTCCTTATTTATTTTCATTTTGGATGATCTGTCCATTGGTGTAAGTGAGGTGTTAAAGTCACCCACTATTATTGTGTTACTGTTGATTTCCTCTTATAGCTGTTAGCAGTTGCCTTATGTATGGAGGTGCTCCTATATTGGGTGCATATATATTTATAATTGTTATATCTTTCTTGGTTATAACAAGGGATCTTGTTATATCTTCTCGGTTATAACAAGGGATTGGTCCCTTGATCATTATGTAGTGTCCTTCCTTGTCTCTTGTAACATTCTTTATTAATAACATTTTTAACTTAAGGGTTAAAGCAAGTGCAAATCTCAGTCATCCAGAAATCATCAGCCAACAAGAATCTTGAGATCATAATAACAAATATTCAAATGTACTAGCTTTTTAGCTCACATCTGCTAATGGAGGGACTCAATCACTGTTCAAATTCTCCTCAGGTTATTTTCAAAAGGTACTTTATGGCTTTTTCATGTGCTAAGAAAGATGCCTCTCCCATTCATTAGCTTTAGATTCTTCATGGAAATGCAATTCTTTATGGTTTTTGTGGCATATGAGGAGAGAAGGTCTTGTTCCCATCATCTTTAGCAAATGATCTTCCTGGGACCCAGGAAGATATTTTATGAAATTTATGAATCAGATCTTTCTAAAAATGATTATTTAATTCTTTGATCAGTAAAAGTCAAAAGAGATCACAGATAAGAAGGGAGAAGAATAATAGAAGAAAAAATAGTAATTTATTTATGAATTTTATGAACACGTGAATGGTATTGAACCTTATGAACGTCCCAGTGGATAATTGGAATTTAAAAGTGATATGTTGCTCAGAAAACAAGACAACCTGTTGAAAAATAATCAACAAAACTATGAGAGAGAGAGAAGCATTGTATTCAGAAAGCTAATTTTACATTACAGATGTTTTACTGATGCAAATGAATCATTTTCACAAGAGGTTGATGAGGGGCAGGTTTATTTTTTCTTACATGTGCTGAATGCTACAAGATTTTATAAAATAAATTGTTTGATGACTAGAAAATTGCATCTTCACAGGTGTTTCAAAGGAGTCACACTTGCCTGCTGCTTATAGAATTTACTCAAATGGATAGATTTTTTTACTTTCTTATAGAGTTTACTCTAATGGATGGGCTTTTTAAAAATTTTATGCCATCTTTTATCATCTTTTGGGCCTACAACAAAACACCTTTTTCAATAGAAAATAAATCTTTCAATCTTCAGTAGAAGGAAGGAGATTATAATCTACACAAATATAGTGACTACCCTGAGGCATCAGGCTCAGAGTCAGGTTTTTTTTTTTTTTTTTTTTCCAGTCAGATGGTATTATCTTTTTGATTCAGCCTAAGGATGTAGTGCACAATATATAAAATCTTTTCTTAGAAGCGGTAACAAGTGAAAGTTGACTTCTCATGTCTAAAACGTTTGGCTAATGGCACTGAGGTTCACTCAACCTACTCTCAAGTGAAAAGAGGTTATTGTAAGGTTTTCCTGACCATTGCCAAGTGAAAGGAGCACAACAGAACATATTTTTAGCCATAAAGGTTATTCCCTGGATATAAACAGTTCACTGATTGACTGGCTTCATAGTGACTTAGCTTTTTTTTTGTCTATAAGTACACCCAGCTATCTGCTTCTCCCTCTGTTTTGCACACCTTTTCTCTACATCATGAATCATGCTCTCTCATTAGATTGGGTAAATCATGGCTTTCTGAGAATTAGCTGTGGAATATACATGTGCCTGTGTGTGTGTGTGTACATGTGTATACATGTGTGTGCTCAAGCATGTGTTTTTACTTCAATTCCTTTGGACTCTTCAGGGTTTTAAATCACATTAAGATATATGATGGAGATTCTGAAACAGGCTAGTTAACTACATTGTTTCTGTTTGGGGATAAAGTTTCATGCTTTCCATCTTGGAGATTAGGCAGCTGGGGGTCAGGTACCTCTTCAGGTTTAATCACATCTAGCTGAAGTCACATGCTACAGAGCATGGTGATTTCTGGGCAAGGAATGTCTACCAAAGAAATTACATAGCAGAGGGATTTACTATTAAAAAGCAAATCTGATTATGGCAAACACCATGAATTCAAATTCATCAAGTACAGACACTATATAGGGTTACAAACTTATTTTCACATGTTGATATAATTTTTAGATTTTATGACTGTAATTCTGTTAGATGTAAAATATTAAGGAGTCTCTAATAAAATATTGTGCTCTGGGATTAAATACAGGAAGTGCTGATATTTCCTCCCTACCCTACTTCCTTTTTGGGTTTTATTTATGAACAATTGATAGGGTATAAACTAAGCCCAAGGTGCCCAAGATAAATTCCACAAGTTATGCAGGATATACCTCACAGCTCATGAACAATGAACAAGCTGCATAAGTCAGAAAGAAGGGAACCTTGTTGAAACTGACAAAGGCTGCTTTTTAGCTCATTACATTAGTGGTACAGAAATAATAAGTAATATTCATATGCTACTGAATATTCAAAGAACATGATAATATAATTAGGAAGATTTTCTTGAGAACAAGCTAATCTCTCTCTTAGGGTATCACAATTATTAACTAATCTCCTGAGTAACCATTTCTCTCCTAAATAGTCTATCTCCCATACTTTTTTCAAAAGAGATATCTGGTGGGGTGAGTTTCAGAGAGGCTATCTGATATTGTTAATCTTTAAAACTAGTATTCTCTTTGGTATTTTGAACATGCGAATAGTTTTTAAAATATTTAAATAATATAGTTACATATCTGTCTCTCTCACCAGACTGGGATTCCCTTTCTTCATTTAAATTTTGACAGGCAGAATCTGGCATGGTGTCAAACACATGGTACAAGCTCAAGGTACCTTGGAGATTATATGGAGAATAAGTGAATCATTTGGGTTAAAGTGTTCTCAAGACTTTACTTTAATAATTTTAAAGGTGGTGACTCTCTTCTTTACTGGATACTCTCCTGGGACTGAGGAAATCAGTTCTTGGTGTTCTTCTTAGGTGCAGACCACTAAATACAGAGCTAAATAAATATAAATATAGAATTAAATATAGAATTAATTAATCACTTGGGTGAAAGTGATCTAAGACTTTAATTCAGTAATTTCCAAAGGAGATGACTCTGCTCCTTATGGATGATTCTACTGAACTGAGCAATATACTTCTTAGTGCTCTTCTAAGGTATTAAATCTTGATGCCAGCGGTGAATCACAAACTTTTATTAGTACTCTTTAGCTAGTACAAAAAGAGAGACATGATCAGTTAATTACTATGTTCACAAAGCATTTGTACAAAGAGGTCTAACATTTCCTGGTACGGAGAGTTGAGAGAGAAGAGAATTCCTCTCTGAGTTCACATGTTTTAGGCAGAAGTGTCTATATTGAAATGATTTGGCCATAGGGTAAATACAGCAAGATTCATACAGTGAGTCCTTGTAGCACCTCTGAACACAGACCTGTGGAATAACATTTAAGAGAAAATTGATAAAAACTCTAACCTTCTACTTTGGCTGAAAAATTGAAAAAGAGAATCATGCCCCCCTTAATCAATCCTCCATAAATACCCCTTCATCAATCCTCCGTAAATATTATTTTACTCATCTGAGCTTTCAAAATCTATTAACAAGAACTGAGTTCCAATAAAATTCCTTGTCAAGTGAAACAATTATTTTGTATTGCTAGTTAATTGTAGAGCCGTAGCTTTACAAATCAGGATTATGAGTGGCACCTTCTTATAAAAGTAGAATTTTATGATAAGGATTTATAAAAGTCTACCCCTATCAGATTGGAGTTATATGAAGGAGTACTCATAGGCACTAATGAAATTTGCTTCAAGAATTTGTTTTGAGGTCTCCTCCAGTGAACAAATGAAAGTGGAGATTAAAGTTCTACCATGTAAGACATGGCCTCAATATTTTTGGTCTGGAGAAAGTTTAAAGCAGATATAAAATCAACTGCTTACCTTGAATATTAAAGAAAGATGATTTGTAAAAAGTCCTGCTTTCACACCTTTGTTAATGCTTCTGCTTTGGTAGCAAGATTTCTCCTCCTGCCCATCTCCGCTCCTACACTTCAGAACCACCTTGCCTCCTTCCAGCTGACTTTACATTTTCAAAGTTGAGAGAGAAGGCATCTAAAGCATTTAAATGCCATAGAAAACTTCTGTCATATTGTTCAGCAGCAAGCTTAGCAGTAATTTCTCATCTCTTCCAGAAAATAACTGTCAATTAGTTAGTAAAAAACATTTAAAATTTAATTAAATTATTGAGGGGGTGCCTTCAAGATGGCGGAGGGGTACGACTTGGAGATCACCTTCCTCCCCACAAATACATCAAAACTACATCTACATGTGGAAAAACTACTACTGAACACTGGCAGAAGAGCTCAGACTTCCCAAAAGGTGCCCTCAGGCGACCTACACTCAGAGGCAGGGCCAAATCCAAAGCTGAACAAAGAGAAAGGGAAATCTCTCCCAGCACTTTCAGAAGCAGTGGATTAAATCTCCACAATCAACTTGATGTACCCTGAATCTCTGGAATACCTGAATAGAAAACTAATAATCCCAAACTTGAGGCAGTGGACTTTGGGAACAACTGTAGACTTGGGGTTTGCTTTCTGCATCTAATTTGTTTCCGGTTTTCTGTTTATCTTAGTTTAGTATTTAGAGCTCATTATCATTGGTAGATTAGTGATTTGGTTGCTCTCTTCCTTTTATATATATATATATATATATATATATATTTTTTTTTTTTTTCTCTTTTTGTGAATGTGTATGTGTATGCTTCTTTGTGTGATTTTGTCTGTATAGCTTTGCTTTTGACATTTGTCCTAGGATTCTGACTGTCTTTTTTTGTTTGTTTGTTTATTTGTTTTTTTCTAGTATAGTTTTAAGAACTTGTTATCATTGGTGGATTTGTTTTTTGGTTTGGTTGCTCTTTTCTTTCCTTCTCTCTTTTTAATTTTAAAAAATTTTTTTTCTATTTTAATAGCTTTATTTTATTTACTTATTTATTTTCTTTCTTTCTTTCTTTTTCTCCCTTTTCTTCTGAGCTGTATGGCTGACAGGGTCTTGGTGCTCTGGCTGGGTGTCGGACCTGAGCCTCTGAGGTGGGAGAGCCAAGTTCAGAACATTGGTCCACCAGAGACCTCCCGACCCCATGTAATATCAAACAGCAAAAGCTCTCACAGAGATCTCTATCTCAACTCTAAGACACAGCTCCACTCAATGACCAGCAAGCTACAGTGCTGGACACCCTATGCCAAACAACTAGCAAGACAGGAACACAAAACCACCCATTAGCAGAGAGGCTGCCTAAAATCAAAATAAGTTCACAGACACCCCAAAACACACCACCAGACATGGACCTGCCCACCAGAAAGACAAGATCTAGCCTCATACATCAGAACACAGGCACCATTCCCCTCCACCAGGAAGCCTATACAACCCACTGAACCAAACTTACCCACTGGGAGCAGACACCAAAAACAATGGGAACTACAAACCTGCAGCCTGCAAAACGGAGATCCCCAAACACAGTAAGTTAAGCAAAATGAGAAGACAAAGAAATTCACAGCAGATGAAGGAGCAAGGTAAAAACCCACCAGATCAAACAAATGAAGAGGAAATAGGCAGTCTACCTGAAAAAGAATTCAGAGTACCGATACTAAAGATGATCCAAAATCTTGGAAATAGAATGGAGAAAATACAAGAAACATTTACCAAGGACCTAGAAGAACTAAAGAGCAAACAAACAATGAGAACAACACAATAAATGAAATTAAAAATTCTCTAGAAGGAATCAATAGCAGAATAACTGAGGCAGAAGAACGGATAAGTGACCTGGAAGATAAAAGAGTGGAAATAACTACCACAGAGAAGAATAAAGAAAAAAGAATAAAAGGAATTGAGGACAGTCTCAGAGACTTCTGGACAACATGAAACACACCAACATTCGAATTATAGGGGTCCCAGAAGAAGAAGAGAAATAAAAAGGGACTGAGAAAATATTTGAAGAGGTTATAGTTGAAAACTTCCTTAATATGAGTAAGGAAACAGTCAATCAAGTCCAGGAAGCGCAGAGAGTCCCACACAGGATAAATCCAAGGAGAAACATGCCAAGACACATATTAATCAAACTATTAAGAATTAAATATGAAAAAAGAATTAAAAGCAGCAAGGGAAAAGCAACACTTAACATACAAGGGAAACCTCATAAGGTACACCTAATCTTTCAGCAGAAGCTCTGCAAGCTAGAAGGCGGTGGTAGGGCATATTTAAAATGATGAAAGGGAAAAACCTACAACCAAGATTACTCTACCCACAAGGATCTCTTTCAGATTCGAAAGAGAAATTAAAAGCTTTACAGATAAGCAAAAGTGAAGAGAATTCAGCACCACCAAACCAACTTTACAACAAATGCCAAAGGAACTTCTCTAAGCAGGAAACACAAGAGGAGGAAAATACTTACAATAACAAACTCAAAACAATTAGGAAAATGGTAATAGGAGCATACATATTGATAGCTACACTAAATGTAAATGGATTAAATGCTCCAACCAAAAGACACAAACTGGCTGAATGGATACAAAAGCAAAACCCATACATATGCTATCTACAAGAGACCCACTTCAGACCTAGGGACACATACAGACTGAAAGTGATGGGATAGAAAAAGATATGCAAATGGAAATCAAAAGAAAGCTGGAGTAGCAATTCTTGTATCAGACAAAATAGACTTTAAAATAAAGACTATTACAAGAGACAAAGAAGGACACTACATAATGATCAAGGGATCTATCCAAGAAGAAGGTATAACAATTGTAAACATTTATGCCCCCAGCATAGGAGTACCTCAGTCCATAAGGCAAATGCTAACAGCCATAAAAGGGGAAATTGACAGTAACACAATCATATTATGGGACTTTAACACCTCACTTTCATAAATGGATAGATCATCCAGAATGAAAATAAAGAAACACAAGCTTTAAATGATACATTAAACAAGATGGACTTAATTGATATTTATAGGACATTCCATCCAAAAACAACAGAATACACATTTTTCTCCAGTGCTCATGGAACATTCTCCAGGATAGATCACATCTTGGGTCACAAATCAAGCCTTGGTAAATTTAAGAAAATTGAAATTGTATCAAGTATCTTTTCCAACCACAACACTATGAGACTAGATATCAATTACAGGAAAAAATATGTAAAAAATACAGACACATGGAGGCTAAACAATACACAAATAAATAACCAAGAGATCACTGAAGAAATCAAAGAGGAAATCAAGAAATACCTAAAAACAAATGACAATGGAAACACAATGATCCAAAATCTAAGGGATGCAGTAAAAGCAGTTCTAAGAGGGAAGTCTATAGCAATACAATCCTACCTCAAGAAACAAGGAACATCTCAAATAAACAACCTAACCTTACAGCTAAAGCAGTTAGAGAAAGAAGAAAAAAAAAACAACAATAAAAAAACCCCAAAATTAGCAGAAGGAAAGAAATCATAAAGATCGGATCTGAAATAAATGAAAAAGAAATGAAGAAAAACAAAACAAAGATCAATAAAACTAAAAGCTGGTTCTTTCAGAAGATAAACAAAATTGATAAACACTTAGCCAGACTAAACAAAATTGATAAACACTTAGCCAGACTCATCAAGAAAAAAAGGGAGAAGACAAATCAATAGAAATGAAAAAGGAGAAGTAACAACTGACACTGCAGAAATACAAAGAATCATGAGAGATTACTACAGGCAACTATATGCCAATAAAGTGGACAACCTGGAAGAAATGGACAAATTCTTAGAAAACACAACCTTCTGAGACTGAACCAGGAAGAAATACAAAAAAAAACCAGACCAATCAAAAGCACTGATTGAAGCTGTGATTAAAAAAAATTAAAAATCTTCCAACAAACAAAAGCCCAAGACCAGATGGCTTCACAGGCGAATTCTGTCACACATTTAGAGAAGAGCTAACACCTATCCTTCTCAAACTCTTCCAAAATATAGCAGAGAGAGGTCACCATCACACTGATACCAAAACCAGACAAAGATGCCACACACACGCACACACATACACACACACACACACAAAACTACAGGCCAGTATCACTGATGAACATAGATGCAAATATCCACAACAAAATACTAGCAAACAGAATCCAACAGCACAGTAAAAGGATCATACACCATGATCAAATGGGATTTATACCAGGAATGCAAGGATTCTTCAATATATGTAAATCATTCAATGTGATAAACCATATTAACAAACTGATCGAGAAAAACCATATGCTCATCTCAATAGATGCACCCATTTATGATAAAACTCCCCAGAAAGTAGGCATAAAGGGAAGTTACCTCAAAATAATAAAGGCCATAAATGACAAACCCACAGCCAACATCATTCTCAATGGTGAAAAACTGAAACCATTTCCTCTAAGATCAGGAAAAAGACAAGGTTGTCCATTCTCACCACTGTTATTCAACATAGTTTGGAAATTTTAGCTGTAGCAATCAGAAAAGAAAAAGAAATAAAAGTAATCCAAATCGGAAAAGAAAAAGTAAAGCTGTCACTGCAGATGGCATGATACTATACATAGAGAATCCTATAAAGGCTACCAGAAAAGTACTAGCACTAATCAATGAATTTAGTAAAGTAGCAGGATACAAAATTAATGCACAAAAATCTCTTGCATTCCTATAAAGTAATGATGAAAAATCGGAAAGAGAAATTAAGGAAACACTCCCATTTACCATTGCAACAAAAAGAATAAAATACCTAGGAATAAATCTTCCTAAGGATATGAAAGACCTGTATGCAGAAAACTATGACACTGATGAAAGAAATTAAAGAAAATACAAACAGATATCTATACAATGTTCTTGGATTGAAAGAATCAACATTGTGAAAATGACTATACTACCCAAAGCAATCTACAGATTCAGTGCAATCCCTCTCATACTACCACTGGCATTTTTCACAGAACTAGAACAAAAAATTTCACAATTTGTATGGAAACACAAAAGACCCCGAATAACTAAAGCAATCTTGAGAAAGAAAAACGGAGCTGGAGGAATCAGGCTCCCTGACTTCAGACTATAATACAAAGTGACAGTAATCAAGACAGTATGGTACTGGCAGAAAAACATAAATATAGATCAATGGGACAGGATAGAAATCCCAGAGATAAACCCATGCACATATGGTCACCTTATCATTGATAGAGGAGGCAAGAATATACAATGGATGAAAGGCAGCCTCTTCAATAAGTGGTGCTGGGAAAACTGGATAGCTACATGTAAAGGAATGAAATTAGAACACTCCCTGACACCATACACAAAAATAAACTCAAAATAGATTAAAGACCTAAATGTAAGGCCAGACACTATAAAACTCTTAGAGGAAAACATAGGCAGAACACTCTACGACATAAATCACAGCAAGAACCTTTTGACCCACCTCCTAAAGAAATGGAAATAAAACCAAAAATAAACAAATGGGACCTAATGAAACTTAAAAGCTTTTGCACAGCAAAAGAAACCATAAACAAGACGAAAAGACAACCCTCGAATGGGAGAAAATATTTGCAAACAAAGCAACTGACAAAGGATTAATCTCTAAAATATACAAGCAGCTCATGCAACTCAATATCAAAAAAAACAAACAACCCAATCCAAAAATGGGCGGAAGACCTAGACATTTCTCCAAAGAAGATATACAGGTTGCCAACAAACACATGAAAGGATGCTCAACATCACGAATCATTAGAGAAATGCAAATCAAAACTACAATGTGGTATCACCTCATACCGGTCAAAATGGCCATCATCAAAAAAATCTATAAACACTAAACGCTGGAGAGGATGTGGAGAAGAGGGAACCCTCTTGCACTGCTGGTGGGAATGTAAATTGATACAGCCACTATGGAGAACATCATGGAGGTTCCTCAAAAAACTAAAAATAGAACTACCATATGACCCAGTAATCCCACTAGTGGGAATATACCCTGAGAAAACCATAACTGAAAAAGCGTCATGTACCACGATGTTCATTGCGACTCTATTTACTATAGCCAGGACATGGAAGCAAGCTAAGTGTCCATTGACATATGAATGGATAAAGAAGATGTGGCAGATATGTACAATGGAATATTCCTCAGCCATAAAAAGAAACGAAATTGAGTTATTTGTAGTTTGGTGGATGGACCTAGAGACTGTCTTACAGAGTGAAGTAAGTCAGAAAGAGAAAAACAAATACCGTATGCTAACACATATATATGGAATCTAAAAAAAAAAAAAGCTTCTGAAGAACCTAGGAGCAGGACAGGTGACAGACTCAGACATAGAGAATGGGCTTGAGGACACGGGGAGGGGGAAGGGTAAGCTGGGACAAAGTGAGAGTGGCATGGATATACACTACCAAATACAAAATAGATAGCTAGTGGGAAGCAGCTGCGTAGCACAGGGAGATCAGCTCTGTGGTGCTTTGTGTCCACCTAGAGGTGTGGGATAGGGAGGGTTGGAGGGAGATGCAAGAGGGAGGAGATATGGGGATGTATGTCTATGTATAGTTGATTCACTTTGTTATACAACAGAAACTAACACACCATTGTAAAGTAATTATACTCCAATAATGATGTTAAAAAAATAAAATCCTGTAGTACTCTTAAGCTTAAGAAAAAAAATTTCCCAACAATCCCTTCAAGACAAACCGGTTTTAAACTGGTTTTAAAATATGTCTAGGTTACTAAGTTAACTAGACATAGTTACTTTATGTCAGTCTTCTTAAATGATGGGAAAGCTGGTTATCTTCTAAAAATGATGCATTTACTTTTAGAAATTTTGATCTATAAAACTTCTTTAAAACAATAATTATGTAACATATCCATTTGTCCAATATGTCCACTCCAAATGTTTGGCAATAAAGCCAAGTTATCTCATTTAATGCTCACATATTCTCTTCTGTATGGCAAGAGGACCTGCATTCAGCTTACTAACAATGGTGTAAAACAATTAAAGTACCATTAATAACAGTGCTATGGATTGAGAATAAATTTCTTTTTTTTTTTTTTTTTTTTTTTTTTCTTTACGCGGGCCTCTCACTGCTGTGGCCTCTCCCGTTGCAGAGCACAGGCTCCGGACGCGCAGGCTCAGCGGCCATGGCTCACGGGCCCAGCCGCTCCGCGGCACGTGGGATCCTCCCGGACCGGGGCACGAACCCGTGTCCCCTGCATCGGCAGGCGGACTCTCAACCACTGCGCCACCAGGGAAGCCCGAGAATAAATTTCTTGAATACTCCTGTTGAAACTGTCATCTGATTCTTCAAAATCACTTACAAACCCAGACTCTGAAAATAGTAGCAGAGCTCATGTTCTATATAAACAGCAATGTCTGGTGTATACACAGAGACCCTGTAGCTTTGCTCTTGGCCAGAGATTTAAAGGCCCAAGTAGTTCAGGAGAAGTCACATAATATCCTACATAATTCCCAAGAGATATCTCCAAATTATGAGAAGGTATGATCCTTCTAGTACTGGCAACAAGGCAGAAGCTGTATTTAAATCCCTGCCTTGGGACTTCCCTGGTGGCGCAGTGGTTAAGAATCCGCCTACCAGGGCAGGGCACATGAGTTCGAGCCCTAGTCCGAAAGATCCCACATGCCGCGGAGCAAGTAAGCCCGTGTGCCACAACTACTGAGCCTGCACTTTAGAGCCCACAAGCCACAACTACTGAGCCCGCGTGTTGCAGCTACTGAAGCCGGTGCACCTAGAGCCGGTGCTCTGCAACAAGAGAAGTCACCGCAGTAAGAAGCCTGACCACCTCAACAAAGAGTAGGCCCCGCTTGCCGCAACTAGAAAAAGCCCACGCGTGGCAACGAAGACCCAACAAAGCTAAAAATAAATAAAAATTTTAAAAAATAAAAATAAATAAATCCCTGCCTTGTTCCCAGTGTGGCGTATAGGCTTTGCAATGGATTAAAGGAAACTGGCCTTCTTTAGGTGCAGGTCTGATAGAGAGGGCTACCAAGGACATAGGACAAGATTTGCCTTTATAAAAATGGGAGTATCTTCATTCTGGATCTGTTCAAAAGGGATCAAAATCACCTAAGTGCAGAAAGGAAAAATGTCACAAAAGTTCAGATTACACTGCTCAAGGTGATTAGAACCATTGTGGAGACAAGGTAACTTCTGAAGAGACCTCAACTTAGAGGATTTTCCTTCTAAAAATGTAGTACAAATGTGGCCAGAAACTACAGATATAGAGGCAGGTAAACCTAATATTGTAAATCTGGAAAGATGGATATAGAGATATCTCCTGAGATCTGATATTTTATGAAAAGATTTGGATGTAAAAACGTCCAGATAACTCTTTGCTTTGTTCCGTAGTTAACTTAGGGTTTTTATTTATTTATTTAATTTAAAATTTTTTATTGAAATATAGTTGACTTACAATGTAGTGTCAGTTTCAGGTGTACAGCAAAGTGATTCAGTTATACATATATAAAGATAAATATATACTTTTTTTACATTCTTTTTCATTATTATATGATACTGAATATATTTCCCTGTGCTATACAGTAGGTTCTTGTTGGTTATCTATTTTACATATAGTATAGTGTGTATACTTTAATCCCAAACGCTGGTTTTTAAATGTATTAATTTGGGGGGCTCCAACAGTCTAACTCACAATTATAGCTGCCATTTTTCTTCATACCTTAGCTCTTAGTGAGATAAAAGATCTAAAATCCCAAATATAAACAGATTGCTCATACATTTTGTCTGATAAAGTTACATAATATAAAAATTGATATAAAATCTTTACTTTGAGACTTCACCAAGAAATGTTCAGGAAAATAACTTTTGTTGAGAAGCATACTTGAGGAATTTTCCCAGGCAGATGTTTAGAAACATTTTTATTACAGAAAATTTCTAACACATGCAATGTAAACACAGTAGTATAATGAGACCTTTTGCAACCACCCACAAGAAGCAACCACAGTCTGATTACTTAAGAGCAATCTCTTAAACGTCCAGAATCTCCTTTGGAAAAAGATAGAGGAGTGACTTCAAGGATTATGATGAACGTAATTTTACAAATTCCTCTGTTTATTATTTGCTCATACCTTTTGCTTTTGCCGACCATTGTACCAACACATTATATAATACGTGACATGCGTATTTTGAAAAATGTAAATGAAAGGAAGTAATATATGTGGAAACAGTAAAAGTAGAATGTAAGTTTATGGAGAGTGGCAATAAAAAGAGAGAGAGAAAGTTGAGTAAAGTTAATCCCAATATTCACTCACTTTTGGTCATATCACCTATGGTGTCGATGTATACATTATACCCTTGCTCTTCAAAATATGTCTTTGGGCCAGCAGCAGACCTTCAGGCTCTACCGCACAACTATTGAATCAGAATCTGCATTTTAACAAGATGCAAAGGTGATTCAGATGAACATTCCATTTTGAGGAACACTGCTCTAGATCACAATGTGATGAAGTAATGGTGTGACTTGCCAAAGAAGAAAAAAATGGAAACTCTCTAAAACAAGACAGAACAGGGAATCAGCTATGCAATATAAAGAAATTTCTGTTGGTTCTGTAACTGTGAAATGCATCAATTATTTTATAAAGCTAGAAAGAAAAATAAAAATAAATTTTAAGTACTATTTCCTGTTTGGGGGGGGAGGAGGTCAGCATAAAATGTGGGGAAAGATGCTATGATTGACTCTTTTCAGTGCTTTTTCCTGTTCATCTTATGCCTTCTAGTAACCCTATAAGCTGTCACATAAGCTAATATTAAAAGCAACAAATTATACTTTTGTTTATTTCATTTGAATGATGATCATTAATATGTTATATACAATTGCTCTCAGATTTTATGTGTCCAATTAATATTACATAAAATGATACTTTTGTAAAGAAAACACCTAAAGGAAGCAGATGTGTGGGTTCTTGAAATGCAGCTGTTATTAAAATTAAACAATTAGCAGTGATATTTTGGAATAATTTCTTATATATTGTATAATATAATTATAAAAGTGGTTTGTCAAGAGATCTAAATTTTCTTATACTGCCACTGCTTAGAGCTATGAACAAGAAAACACTGGACATAAATTTATAAGAAAGGATATAAAATATAAAAATGAGGAAACATTTTGTATAAATATATGAGACATTGAAAAGTAAGAGAGCCTCTTTTTTTTATATATAACAAAGAAATATAAATGCATCTATATTATCCTATTTTTTTTTTTTTTTTTCACTTGACCTCGTAGCATCCCCTGTCCTGGAACAACACAGATGGTGGAGCTGTGTTTAAAAAAAATTTTTTTTTAAATCTTTATTGAAGTATAATTGGTTTACAATGATGTGTTAGTTTCTGCTTTATAACAAAGTGAATCAGTTATACATATACATATGCTCCCATATCTCTTCCATCTTGCGTCTCCCTCCCTCCCACCATCCCTATCCCACCCCTCAAGGTGGTCACAAAGCACCGAGCTGATCTCCCTGTGCTATGCCGCTGCTTCCCACTAGCTATCTATTTTATGTGTGGTAGTGTATATATGTCCATGCCACTCTCTCACTTTGTCACAGCTTACCCTTCCCCCTCCCCATATCCTCAAGTCCATTCTCTAGTAGGTCTGTGTCTTTATTCCTGTCGTACCCCTAGGTTCTTCATGACATTTTTTTTTCCTTAGATGACATTTTTCTTTTCTTAGATTCCATATATACGTTAGCATATGGTATTTGTCTTTCTCTTTCTGACTTCATTCTGTATGACAGACTCTAGGTCCACCCACCTCACTACAAATAACTCAATTCCATTTCTTTTTTGGCTGAGTAATATTCCATTGTATATATGTGCCACATCTTCTTTATCCATTCATCTGGTGACGAACACTTAGGTTGTTTCCATGTCCTGGCTATTGTAAACGGAGCTGCAATGAACATTTTGCTACATGACTCTTTCTGAATTATGGTTTTCACAGGGTATATGCCCAGTAGTGGGATTGCTAGGTCGTATGGTAGTTCTATTTGTAGTTTTTTAAGGAACCTCCATACTGTTCTCCATAGTGGCTGTACCAATTCACATTCCCACCAGCCGTGCAAGAGTGTTCCCTTTTCTCCACACCCTCTTCAGCATTTATTGTTTCTAGATTTGTGGATGATGGTCATTCTGACCGGTGTGAGATGATATCTCATTGTAGTTTTGATTTGCATTTCTCTAATGATTAATGATGTTGAGCATGCTTTCATGTGTTTGTTGGCAGTCTATATATCTTTGGAGAAATGTCTATCTAGATCTTCTGCCCATTTCTGGATTGGGTTGTTTGTATTTTTGTTACTGAACTGCATGAGCTCCTTGTAAATTTTGGAGATTAATCCTTTGTCAGTTGCTTCATTTGCAAATATTTTCTCCCATTCTGAGGGTTGTCTTTTCGTCTTGTTTATGGTTTCCTTTGCTGTGCAAAAGATTTGAAGTTTCATTAGGTCCCATTTGTTTATTTTTGTTTTGATTTCCATTTCTCTAGGAGGTGGGTCAAAAAGGATCTTGCTGTGATTTATGTCATAGAGTGTTTGACCTTTGCTTTCTTCTAAGAGTTTGATAGTTTCTGGCCTTATATTTAGATCTTTAATCCATTTTGAGTTTATTTTTGTGTATGGTGTTAAGGAGAGTTCTAATCTCATACTTTTACATATACTTGTCCAGTTTTCCCAGCACCACTTATTGAAGAGGCTGTCCTTTCTCCACTGTACATTCCTGCCACCTTTATCAAAGATAAGGTGTCCATATGTGCGTGGTTTTATCTCTGGGCTTTCTATCCTGTTCCATTGATCTATCATTCTGTTTTTCTGCCAGTACTATACTATCTGGATTACTGTAGCTTTGTAGTATAGTCTGAAGTCAGGGAGCCTGATTCCTCCAGCTCCGTTTTTCGTTCTCAAGATTGCTTTGGCTATTCTGGGTCTTTGGTGTTTCCATACAAATTGTGATATTTTTTGTTCTAGTTCTGTGAAAAATGCCAATGGTAGTTTGATAGGGATTGCATTGAATCTGTAGATTGCTTTGGGTAGTAGAGTCATTTTCACAATGTTGATTCTTCCAGTCCAAGAACATGGTATATCTCTCCATCTATTTGGAGAGATCTTAATTTCTCTCATCAGTGTCTTATAATTTTCTGCATACAGGTCTTTTGTCTCCTTAGATAGGTTTATTCCTAGATATTTTATTCTTTTTGTTGCAGTGGTAAATGGGATTGTTTTCTTGATTTCACTTTCAGATTTTTCATCATTAGTGTATAGGAATGCCAGAGATTTCTGTGCATTCATTTTGTATCCTGCTACTTTACCAAATTCATTGATTAGCTCCAGTAGTTTTCTGGTAGCATCTTTAGGATTCTCTATGTATAGTATCATGTCATCTGCAAACAGTGACAGCTTTACTTCTTCTTTTCCGATTTGGATTCCTTTTATTTTTCTTCTCTGATTTCTGTGGCTAAAACTTCCAAAACTATGTTGAATAAGAGTGGTGAGAGTGGGCAACCTTGTCTTTTTCCTGATCTTAGTGGAAATGGTTTCAGTTTTTCACCATTGAGGACAATGTTGGCTGTGGGTTTGTCATATATGGCCTTTATTATGTTGTGGAAAGTTCCCTCTATGCCTACTTTCTGCAGGGTTTTTATCATAAATGGGTGTTGAATTTTGTCTAAAGCTTTCTCTGCATCGATTGAGATGACCATATGGTTTTTCTCCTTCAATTGGTTAATATGGTTTATCACATCGATTGATTTACGTATATTGAAGAATCCTGCATTCCTGGAATAAACCCCACTTGATCATGGTGTATGATCCTTTAAATGTGCTGTTGGATTCTGTTTGCTAGTATTTTGTTGAGGATTTTTGCATCTACGTTCCTCAGTGATATTGGCCTATAGTTTTCTTTCTTTGTGAAATCCTTGTCTGGTTTTGGTATCAGGGTGATGGTGACCTCGTAGAATGAGTTTGGGGGTGTTCCTTCCTCTGCTATATTTTGGAAGAGTTTGCAAAGGATAGGTGTTAGCTCTTCTCTAAATGTTTGATAGAATTTGCCTGTGAAGTCATCTGGTCTGGGCTTTTGCTTGTTGGAAGATTTTTAATCACAGTTTCAATTTCAGTGCTTGTGATTGGCCTGTTCATATTTTCTGTTTCTTCCTGATTCAGTCTTGGCAGGTTGTGTATTTCTAAGAATTTGTCCATTTCTTCCAGGTTGTCCATTTTATTAGCATAGAGTTGCTTGTAGTAATCTCTCATGATCTTTTGTATTTCTGCAGTGTCAGTAGTTACTTGTCCTTTTTCATTTCTAATTCTATTGATTTGAGTCTTCTCCCTTTTTTTCTTGATGAGTCTGGCTAACGGTTTATCAATTTTGTTTATATTCTCAAAGAACCAGCTTTTAGTTTTATTGATCTTTGCTATTGTTTCCTTCATTTCATTTTCATTTGTTTCTGATCTGATTTTTATGATTTCTTTCCTTCTGCTAACTTTGGGATTTTTTTGTTCTTCTTTCTCTAATTGCTTTAGGAGCAAGGTTAGGTTGGTTATTCGGATGTTTCCTGTTTCTTAAGGTAGGATTGTATTGCTATAAACTTCCCTCTTAGAACTGCTTTTGCTGCATCCCATAGGTTTTGGGTCGTCGTATTTCCATTGTCATTTGTTTCTAGGTATTTTTTGATTTCCTCTTTGATTTCTTCAGTGATCACTTCGTTACTAAGTAGTGTATTGTTTAGCCTTCATGTGTTTGTATTTTTTACAGATCTTTTCCTGTAATTGATATCTAGTCTCATAGCGTTGTGGTCGGAAAAGATACTTGATACAATTTCAATTTTCTTAAATTTACCAAATCTTGATTTGTGACCCAAGATGTGATCTGTCCTGGAGAATGTTCCATGAACACTTGAGAAGAATGTGTATTCTGTTGTTTTTGGATGGAAGGTCCTATAAATACCAATTAAGTCCATCTTGTTTAATGTATCATTTAAAGCTTGTGTTTCCTTATTTATTTTCATTTTGGATGATCTGTCCATTGGTGAAAGTGGGGTGTTAAAGTTCCCTACTATGATTGTGTTACTGTTGATTTCCCCTTTTATGACTGTTATTATTTACCTTATGTATTGAGGTGCTCCTAGGTTGGGTGCATAAATATTTACTATTATTATAACTTCTTTGTGGATCAATCCCTTGATCATTATGTAGTGTCCTTCTTTGTCCCTTGTAATAGTCTTTATTTTAAAGTCTATTTTGTCTGATATGAGAAATGCTACTCCAGCTTTCTTTTGGTTTCCATTTGCATGGAATATCTTTTTCCATCCCCTCACTTTCAGTCTGCATGTGTCTCCAGGTCTGAAGTGGGTCTCTTATAGACAGCATATATATGGGTGTTGTTTTTTTTATCCATTCAGCCAGTCTGTGTCTTTTGGTGGGAGCATTTAATCCATTTACATTTAAGGTAATTATAGATATGTATGTTCCTATTTGTATTTTCTTACTTGTTTTGGGTTTGTTATTGTAGGTCTTTTCCTTCTCTTGTGTTTCTTGCCTAGAAAGGATCCTTTAACATTTGTTGTAAAACTGGTTTCATGGTGCTGAATTCTCTCAGCTTTTGCTTGTCTATAAAGGCTTTAATTTCTCCATCAAATATGAATGAGATCATTGCTGGGTAGAGTAATCTTGGTTGTAGGTTTTTCTCCTTCATCACTTTAAATATGTCCTGCCAGGCCCTTCTGGCTTGCAGAGTTTCTGCTGAAAGATCAGCTGTTAACCTTATGTGGATTCCCTTGTGTGTTATTTGTTGTTTTTCTCTTGCTGCTTTTAATATGTTTTCTTTGTATTTAATTTTTGACAGTTTGATTAATATGTGTCTTGGCATGTTTCTTCTTGGATTTTTCCTGTATGGGACTCTCTGTGCTTCCTGGACTTGATTAACTATTTCCTTCCCCATATTAGGGAAGTTTTCAACTATAATCTCTTCAAATATTTTCTCATTCCTTTTCTTTTTCTCTTCTTCTTCTGGAACCCCTATAATTCGAATGTTGGTGCATTTAATGTTGTCCCAGAGGTCTCTGAGACTGTCCTCAGTTCTTTTCATTCTTTTTTCTTTATTCTGCTCTGCAGTAGTTATTTCCACTATATTATCTTCCAGGTCACTTACCATTCTGCTGCCTCAGTTATTTTGCTATTGATCCTTTCTAGACTATTTTTAATTTCATTTATTGTGTTGTTCATCATTGCTTGTTTCATCTTTAGATCTAGGTCCTTGTTAAATGTATCTTGCATTTTCTATATTCTATTTCCAAGTTTTTGGATCATCTTTGCTGTCATTATTCTGAATTCTTTTTCAGGTAGACTGCCTATTTCCTGTTCATTTGTTAGGTCTGGTGGGTTTTTGTCTTGCTCCTTCATTTGCTGTGTGTTTTTCTGTCTTCTCATTTTGCTTATCTTATTGTTTTTGGGGTCCCCATTTTGCAGGCTGCAGGTTCGTATTTCCCGTTGTTTTTGGTGTCTGTCCCCAGTGGCTAAAGTTGGTTTAGTGGGTTGTGTAGGCTTCCTGGTGGAGGGGACTAGTGCCTGTGTTCTGGTGGATGAGTCTGGATCTTGTCTTTCTGGTGGGCAGGTCCATGTCTGGTGGTGTGTTTTGGGGTATCTGTGGACTTATTGTGATTTTAGGCAGCCTCTCTGCTAATGGGTGGGGTTGTGTTCCTGTCTTGCTATTTGTTTGGCATAGGGTGTCCAGCACTGTAGCTTGCTGGTCATTGAGTGAAGCTGGGTGTTGGTGTTGAGGTGGAGATCTCTGGGAGATTTTCGCCATTTGATATTACGTGGAGCTGGGAGTTCTTTTGTGGGCCAGTGTCCTGAAGTTGGCTCTCTGACCTCAGAGGCACAGCACTGACTCCTGGCTGCAGCACCAAGAGCCTTTCATCCCCACGGCTCAGAATAAAAGGGGGAAAAAGTAGAAAGGAAAGAAAGAAAGAAAGAAAGAGAGAGAGAGAGAGAAAGAAAGAAAGGGAAAGAAAAAGAAAGAAAGAAAGAGAGAGGGAGAGAGAGAGGAAGGAAGGAAGGAAGAAAGGAAGGAAGGAAGAAAGAAAGAGGATAAAATAAAATAAGATATAATAATGTAAAGTTATTAAAATGAAAAATAATTATTAACAAATTTTTCTTCTTATAAAGTAAAAAAAAAAAAAAAAGATGGATAGAACCTTAGGACAAATGGTGAAAGCAAAGTTATACAGACAAAATCTCACACAGAAGCATACACATACACACTCACAAAAAGAGGAAAAGGGGAAAAAATCATAAACCTTTCTCTCAGAGTCCACCTCTTGAATTTGGGATGATTCGTTGTCTATTCAGGTATTCCACTGATGCAGGGTACCTCAAGTTGATTGTGAAGCTTTAATCCGCTGCTTCTGAGGCTGTTGGGAGGGATTTCCTTTTTTCTTCTTTGTTCTCACAGCTCCCAGGGGCTCAGCTTTGGATTTGGCCCCACCTCTGCATGTAGGTCGCCGGAGGGTGTCTGTTCTTCGCTCAGACAGGACGGGGTTAAAGGAGCCGCTGATTCTGGGGCTCTGGCTCACTCAGGCCGGGGGGAGGGATGGGTACGGAGTGCGGGGTGAGCCTGCAGTGGCAGAGGCCAGTGTGATGTCGCACCAGCCTGAGGTGCACCGTGCATTCTCCCGGGGAAGTTGTCCCTGGATCCCGGGACCCTGGCAGTGGTGGGCTGCACAGGCTCCCCGGAAGGTAGGTGTGGAGAGTGACCTGTGCTCACACACAGGCTTCTTGGTGGCTGCAGCAGCAGCCTTAGTGTCTCATGCACATCTCTGGGGTCCACACTGTTAGCCGTGGCTCGCGCCTGTCTCTGGAGCTCCTTTAAGCAGCGCTATTAATCCCATTCCGTGGCACACCAGGAAACAAAGAGGGAAGAAAAAGTTTCTTGCCTCTCCGGCAGGTCCAGACATTTCCCCGGACTCCCTCCTGGATAGCCGTGGTGCACTAACCTCTTCAGGCTGTGTTCACGGCGCCAACCCCAGTCCTCTCCCTGGGATCCGACCTCTGAAGTGCGAGCCTCAGCTCCCAGCCCCGCCCGCCCCAGCAGGTGAGCAGACAAGCCTCTCGGGCTGGTGAGTGCTGGTTGGCACCTGATCCTCTGTGCGGGAATCTCTCCACTTTGCCCTCTGCACCTCTGTTGTTGTGCTCTCCTCTGTGGCTCCGAAGCTTTCCCCCTCCGCCATCCGCAGTCTCTGCCCATGAAGGGGCTTCCTAGTGTGTGGAAACCTTTCCTCCTTCCCAGCTTCCTCCCACTGGTGCAGGTCCCATCCCTATTGTTTTTGCTCTGTTTATTCTTTTGCCCTACCCAGGTACATGGGGAGTTTCTTGCCTTTTGGGATGTCTGAATTCTTCTGCCAGTGTTTAGTAGGTGTTCTGTAGGAGTTGTTCCATGTGTAGATGTATTTCTGGTGTATCTGTGGGGAGGAAGGTGATCTCCTTGTCTTACTCTTCTACCGTCTTCCCCCTCTCCCTATCCTGACATATTTTGACTGAAAGGAGATCATTTCATCTTTTTCTCTAATATTTTTTTAACTGAAGTTGAATCTAATTTTCAAATGCAAAAATCTCAGAAATGACTTTAGTTAACAAAAATGAGATATTTCATAAGACACATGTTAATGGAAAGCCCTGTATCCTGTATGATTAATTTATAGTTAAAAGATGGAGTTGAGAATTTTATATTCTTTCCTGCCTTTCCAAATGTTAGAAAATTTTCTTAGTGTCAAAACAGCCTAAATTACATAAATCTTTTTGTGGTAAAAATCTTAATTAGATAATTATTTTTCTAATTTCTGAACACAGTCATAAACATATAGTTTCAAAATAAGACATGTGACATTTATCTAGTTTTATACTTTACTAATATTTATTTTATTTTTAAAATCAATAAGGTAAAGACATTCTTCTCTGGAAATAAGTAAAATGCAGTGGACCATGCAAATATCTACCCATCAAATACATAAGATTCGATATTATTTTCCAAGTGAAATCTTTGCATAGAGCACAATAGAGAAGCTGAACTTACATTAATTTCTTATCATTGATATATTTATAAATATTTAAAAAAATATTTAATACATGCTAGAATCAAATATTTTATGCATATTATGCAAAAGAAGTCTTTTCATAAAAAGTATCATTTTTCATTTGAAATGAAATGCTAAGAATTCGAACAACTTTCTCCCTCAACTATATTTAAGATCTTGTTAAAAGATATCTTAACCTTAGCCTGTTATCTTGATTTCTAAGCCATTAAAATTGCCCTCTTCTCATCAGCTACTTTAGACTTGAGAAATTTCAAATTAAATGAAAATATTATTAAATCCCTTTTCCACAGAGAACAAATAATCCCTAAGTGCATCATTTAATGATGAATCTGAATAATGCACAGTAAGTTTAAGTATTGATAAGTGAATTCACATCTTGAGGAAAGTATTCTCACTCAGGCTGAAATGAATTCTTCAGCTAAGTGAAGAGCATTTTTCTCAATAGAAATTTCATTGAAAATATAGATAGATAGGTAGATAGATATTTAAGTATTCAAAATGTTCACATGACTGTTCTCCTTCTTTACCAAAGATGACAACTTTCTCATCTTAGATATTCTTTAGCAATTATGTTCACCTCACAGTGTTCATGTTAAAATCATAGCTCAAATACACTGTACTTCCTTTTAGGCATACCCAGATGGTTGTGAAATTGCTCTTCTCAATTGTGCTTATGGTTCAGAGAATTAAGATTATCTTTTAATAAAACTTAAATCTAAAGAAAAGAGATTAATATTGTAAAATGGCCTGATTTTTTAAATGGAGTATAAAAAAAAAAAAGTGCTGTGACCTGCCCTTTTATTTCTGTATTTAACTTTTAAAATGTATTTATGAAGTAGTTTTGTTTCTGTTTACTCAAAACGAAATGGATTAAATGTGAAACTAACAAATATTTGCTTTTTAAAATTGGGTAAAGATCAGGAGAAGAGGCTTCCAGTGTGTCTCGAGTAAATGAAATCTGTTACATTTTGAAAGAGAACTTCACAGAATTTAAAATTTTATATTTTATTTTCAGATGTAAAATATTTAAAGGAAGAAGATGCAAATCGCAAGACTTTCACGGTCAGCAGCACACTGGACTTCCGAGTGGACCGAAGCGACGATGGCGTGGCGGTCATCTGCAGAGTAGACCATGAATCTCTCAATGCTACCCCTCAGGTGGCCATGCAGGTGCTAGAAATACACTGTAAGTAAATGCTACTCCATAACTCTTTATTTGGCACCAAATCTCTGCATCTACATTTAAAATCATTTCAAAAATTTCCTGAAGTTACAGCAAATGTGCAGCAAAATCTATAGCCAAATGAAGTAAAACTGACCTCATTAGTATTAATCACATTCAAAGGAAAGGAGTCCTTGCTTGATTATCATTCTTGACAAGGAAGAAAAAGAAAGAAGATATCAGAAGGTTAAAACTCCTAATTATTTTCCAAATTTTGGCCAGGAAGAGCAGTAATTTTGGCCGAATCAGTGAGAAGTGGAAATCTGAAAAAGCCTTGATGAACTTTCTAAATGTAATGTTATTATATGCAAATGTGGCTTACCATCTGTTCTTTTAAAATTATACTATTTTTTTCTATTTTTAAAAATATGCTAAGTCTTTATGAACACTGGAGCATATCTATTATGTTTTCATTATCAACATCATTATTGTTCATAAGTGATGAGAACATAAATTGGATGACTCCAGTGAGCCTGGGCAGTGCTGAATGCTTTGCTGGCATTATCTCAACTCATGTTATCTCACGTTAGGGCATCATCATAATAGCCTGATGAATAGTTACTGCTCTCTTTACTTGCAATTCATGGATAAGGACACTGAAGATTATAGTGGTTGAGTCACTTGGCCAAGTTCACACAACTAGCAAATGGTCGACTTATAATCATGACGCTTTCATATTTAGCAATGTCCTTGGGATATAGCAGGTGATCTATAAATATTTATCAAAATGAAAATGAATGAATTGAAATATGTAACAAAGTTGAAAAGAGTAGAGTACAAAGAATTTTATTTCTGAATCCTATTACTTGCCTTTTTTCAATATTAGAGATTTTTTTGTTGAGTTTGTTATCTGTGATAAATTATAGTTCAAGTTTAGATTTGTGTGTGTGATGCGAAATTACATTGAACCTTAAAATGTTAACTTTACATATTAGTCTTCTAATATGCCTCATTGTAGTCTGTTTTCATTTATTTATTCAACAAGAATGTATTGAGTACCTACTATGAAACAGGCATTCTTTTGGGCACTGGGGTTACAGAGGTGACCAAAAAAGGACAACTTTAACAAAACAAACTGAGACTGTCTCCAAATGTCAAACTCACCACTACGACCAAAGCAACAAACTCCAGTTCGCTTATAATACCCACTCTAGGTAGGAGTGACTGAAAAGCAAAATTAATAAATACAACATATAGGAGCTTCCCTGGTGGCGCAGTGGTTGAGAGTCCAGGAAGATCCCACATGCCGCGGAGCGGCTGGGCCCGTGAGCCATGGCCGCTGAGCCTGTGCATCTGGAGCCTGTGCTCCGCAATGGGAGAGGCCACAACAGTGAGAGGCCTGCGTACCGCAATAAATAAATAAATAAATAAATAAATAAATAAAGACAACATATAGCGTGCTATGTATTAAGTCTGTAGGAAAAAAATAAAGCAGGGCGGTGATAAGGAGTGAAGTTAGAATGGAAGTCAAGGATAGTGAATGTGTGTGTGTGTATTAACATATATATATAATGCATTTATATATAAATATATATTTTATCACATATAGTATCACATTAAATTATATCATTACATACTATATAATAATATTATATAATATATCATTTAAATATATTATAATGTTATATTTATATGAATATATTATATAATACATTATTTATACTTTAATATATTGCATTATATATAAATATATTTAAATAAAATAATATTTTAACTAAATTAATATGTTTAAATATTCGAACAAAATATATACATACAATTCATCTGGAAGAACAAGTACAAAGGCCCTGAGATAGGAACATGTGTGTTATTTTTATGTTTCTAGAAGCAGAAAGGGTATCAGTGAGACCAGGGTAGAGTGGAAAGTAGAGAGTATCATGAGAAAAGATCAGAGAAGTACCAGGAGTACCATTCTTTTTTTTTTTACTTTTTAATAGAGAAAATATCATTATTTTTTAATTATTGTTTGTTATATTTTAATTATTCTTAGTTTAGTAGTTATTAAATTATTAAAATTTTAAGAATACTTTCAATTATATTAGATTAGTTTCATTAATTTCCTTCCTGTTCTTATTGAGGCAAATTTGAAGACAAACATATTTTAGAGCCCAAACTGAGATTATTTCCAAATTTCAACATTTATTTGCAGTGAGACCTTGCAACAATTACTGAAACTGCTTGAGCTTTGATTATAAACTAGAGAATTAATTTCTGTGAGGTCCAAACTAGACAAGTTTATGGCATTCAGTAAGCCTTCAATAAATATCAGCTGTCTTCTTTCTTAGTTGGTTTGATCTCGGGTGGCCTTGACCTGCAGTGGCTTGAAGCAGGATTTTGGTTCCTGGCTAGAGATTGAGGTCAGTCAATGGCAGTGAGAGCGCTGAATCCTAGCCACCAGACCACCAGGGACTAGTGACCAGTGAAAAGGCCCTGGCCCTTCAGCTGTGTAGAAATGAATTTCCACAGAGATGGAAAGTAGTGAAGCAAGTAAAGTATTTATTAGGAGGAAAAAGAGTACAGTACATGTGGATGAACACATGGGTGGACTCAGAGAGTCATGCCATCATGGTAGTTTGAATCACTTCTATGGGGCATTTCTTCTGGGTTTCCTTTGACCAGTCATCTTGCTTTGCCTAGTTCTGCGTCTGTATTTGGTATATCTCAGGGTCCTCCTGTGTGCATGCGCATCTCTTAGCCAAGATGGATTCTAGCGAAGAGGCCTATGGGTAGTTGACATCACTTACTATGGGTGGCACCCCCTCCCTTTTTGACCTCCAGGGAGCCTTTCTGCACATGTGTAGTCGGGGAGGTCTCCTTGATTTCGAGTATGAGGAATATGTGGTCTTTTATCTGGGCAGGGCCCAGCCTCTTCTCTCGATTGTCCTGCTATTGATATTTTGGAGTTTCTGTCCACAGAGAACAAACTCCAGCTGCTGACCCTGGGGCCCATCTATCTTGTGCCTCAGGTTCAGGCTGCTATAACAAAAACACCATAGACTGGGTGGTTCATAAGCAACAGAAATTTATTTCTCACTGTCTTGGGGGCCAAAAATTCAAGATCAAGGAGGAGGCACATTCAGTGTCTGGTGAGGACCCTCACTCTGGCTAATAGCTGGCCATCTTCTATGTCCACATGCAGCAGAAGGGGCTAAGGAGTCTCTGCGATCTCCTTCGTTAGGATACTAATCCCAGTTATGATCTTCCAAAGTCCTTACCTCCTAATATTATCACATTGGGGATTAGGTTTCAGCATATGAACTTTGGGGAAACATTAACATTCAGTCTATAGCAACATTTCTTTTCTATTTCTTTTTATTTAATCGATGTGTCTTTCAAATATGGAAAATTATGTAATTTGATGTGTCTAGAGGACCCAGATCACCAGCATTTTAATTTAAACTTTTTTTCACTTATATATAAAACCAAATGAGACTGTTTAAAAATAATCTTTGATTACTAATTCAACTGTAAGTTTCAATATATAATAAAAGAAAAATAATAAAAATCAAGTAATAAGGAATATTAAAGATCACCAGCCAGAGAGCCCCGGAAACCTACCAGTAATCTAGCAAAATTGTGTTTATTTAGTTTGCTATGGCACAGAAGACAACATACCAGATGAATCTCTGGGTGTAGGTAAGAAAGAGTTAGGAGAGACTTGTTAGAGAATTTGGGTTTGTTCTAAATATTGTGAAGAGGGTTCTGAATTAGATGCTGTCAGGATTGGGGGCAATTCAGTGATGTGTATTTTGGTAACTTTTACCTACAAAGCACAAATATTAAAGCAGAATTAGATTTGCTATTATAAAGATGTATGGTTAATCATGCTAATTTATGTAGTTGCTGAACATCTTGGTCTGTGTCCCCTTTTAGACCTGGATAAACTTACCTTTTCTTATTCCACCCCATAGGCATAGAGTGGCCTTATCTGATTATTGTTTAGATTCTAGAGAATCGTTTATATCTGTTCAGCCTATTTCAGCCTAGCTATAAGATGCCAGTTGTTAGCTTCCAAAGTCATTTTCACTTTCTCGGGAGTCCAAAATGGAACTATTATAAATATATACTTTCTGAGCATTTTTAGCTGTTCACCATATTTCAGTGTGCATTATTAAGCAAACTTCATGGAGGAAGACAATTTTTATAAAGCTTTACATGAAAAATGTTATACTTGATGGCCAATTAAAAATAACAACTCATTCTATCATAGTTTAATATGTAAATGGCTAGAAGGCAGAGACCAGATCTATATAAATTATTTTTCCTAGCATTTTAGCATACCATCATTCAAGTATGTGAAGGTAATTAAAACTTAACTGATAATAATACTTAATGTTCCTTTAGGGATGCAGAACATTCCCCAGGGGTGAACTGAGGAATGGAAAGTGTAGAGGGACATTTAGTACCAGTTTGCATCAAAATTAGAACAAAGTGATCAAATTGGGTGTGGTCTTCATAAACACCTATGAATAGTGATAAAAGGATCTCAGTATATATTTCCAGAGACAACAGATCATGGCTCCACATAAATGCACATTGCAGTATGTATGATATGGAAATGCCATGGATGCAGGTGGGGGAAAATAGAAAGAAGAATTGGAAAAGGAAAAAGGTGGTTAGTCTAGAATTTATGGGACATAAATTTAGGATTCCACATGATTTTGCAATGTTCCTATTATGAGTAACTGCAAAGACTGGCCCAAATAGAGGAACAGCTTTTGGGACCCCCAGAGCAGAAGAGATGCCATTGTTTTCTGTGGTGACTGACAAGAATAAGTATATATCCCTACAATAATGGGAAGTTATGACTACACCTGAAATAAAAATCCTGTGTTATTGTGGAAAGGCAAGTTTGATGAGAAATAAGACATAAGGGTTAAACACATAGTGCTAAGGAACATGATGAGAACAAATTGGAGGAGGAGTTATGTTTCTAGGGCTAAATGTTTTAAATCTGGACTCAGCCTATACAATATATCACAGCAACACTCATTTCCTTATAAAATATTAATCTTAAATTTTAATGTCACTGTGATGGAGGAGAGTTTCTTTAAACTTGAAATTTAAGAAAATGTAGATTTTTCACTGTGAACCACAAATACTTGCAAATATCAAATAATAGGTAATAGCATACTTTGCACCTGAGCACTGGAAAAAGCTACTCTATTTTTTTTAGATGGAAATTCTAATTCATCTTCCTATTTTTATATAAATCCCTTTAAAAGAATAACTTTTTATTTGTCTGATTTAAATTTTAGATGAACAGATTGTATAAGTCAGATTTTATTTGATTCTCAGTAAGAATATTGTATCTCCACTAACAGAAAGGACTATGTACAAAACACAGAAAAGAAGAAAATAAGTAAATATTCATTTTCTATGTGTGACATTGACAAAATTACATGAAAATCAACTGTTGTTGAAAAGGAAAATACAAGAGACAGATTAGTAAAATATTTCAGAGTAATGAGTGTTCTGAGAAAGCATTTTGGTACTGTGGCACTGAACTGCCAGTAAGGATAAATAAGAATGCAAATTTTAAGTGTATATGTGTTGTAAGGTACATTTTATATATAATCATTAAATCATGAAATCTTATGCTATCAGTAATATTGGTTTAGTATTTCTTTTGTGCCATGCTTTGCCTATAAAATAAGTAATTATACATGCACATCATCAACTTTTAAAACAATATATAGTTAAAATAAGTTATAGAAGAGAACCTGCTTGTGAGCCTAAACAAATTCAGTGTAAGCAACTGGTAAGAAAAAAAATAAATGAAGGGAGGGAGTGACTTTGGAAGCTGCAGTGTTGAAATTGTGTGTTTTAGATGAGATCAATTAGGTTAATGACTAAAAATGAGAAATGCATTATATACCTTTAATAACCAGAATGCTCCTGGATTCATTACTATAATAATATAAAGAGTTAAATGGTCAGTTTACAGTCCCGATCTTTGCCGTCTTGAGGCTTTTATTTCCATTCTAGTTAACGTGCAAATAAATAATACAATTAATCCAGTCTCTCTTTAACATATTATGTTAAAAAATGTATTTCTAAAAAGATTCCTTTCTTGTTTTGCTCTTTTAGACGGAATTACTTTGTGCCTAGAGGAACTGAATTCTTGACTATACATGTCTACTACTTTTCTGGACCATCTAATGTACTTTATCAGTCTACCTTTGGTTCTACATGTTTCAATAAAATAGAGTAAAAAATAAAATTCTGTGTATAACAGAAGATATTCAATACAGATGGGTTTGGAGGCTTCTTATTATGTTGTTTATAACTTCATTTCCACTATAGATATACACGATACAGAACAGAAATATTTTCAAATGTAGACAGAAGTTCTTCATTAAGTGCAGATTTTGGCATTTGTCCTTTTTAATTTATAAAAGATAATTAATTCCCACCTACTCAATCCTCCCTACACAAACCTGCATACCTCTTTAGCCCAGGTCAGCGTCTTCTAAATTGTCCTGTGTTAGTTGTATCAACTATGCTTCCACTACTTTTCTATTTATTATAGAAAGCACTTGATTAAATTTTTCAGGCCATATATTTCAGGCCATATTACACATAAAGGTGAATGTTACAAGTTGCATTTTAAAATAACATATCTCACTCATGTGGCATCTCATTTGTAAAATGCTGATTTTCTAATTATTTTGTCTACCACAAATTTTCTATGGTCCAGAGGTACAGAATATAAAAGGAACCAGGAAAGGTGAAATGAAAACTATCTTTAGATCAAATTTTCCAAATTAAAATAAATGGTTCTTTTAGGTAACAAAATGCCACATTTATATATGAGGATGCCTTGGAAGTATTTTTAATAGAGCCCAAAATATTTTGCAAAGCTCGTGAAATGTGTACATGCTAGAATCATGAAGTGATCTATGTCACTTCACAAAAAATACATTTAACTACATTAAGAAAGGTGGCCTAATGTACAACCTCTACTTGAGATCCCAACCTCTATTTTTCAACTTTTTCAAGGAAGATACATTCATTTATTATATTACCCATAGTAATGTATTACTGGCACATGTTGGTCATGAGTTAATTTGTCTTCTTTTATATATGATAAGAATATTTTATTTAGTCCCTGCAGTATCAAAATATTAAAAGTAATTGGATCACCAAATATTTTAAGTGATCTAAGGGCAGAGATTCAAAATGTTACTGTAAAGTTTGTATTATTAATAGAAATAACATTTTTTGTGTTATTAAAGCTCAGTGAAGAGGAGTGTATATGTTTGTGAGTAGATTCTCAAGTTTAAAAGTTAAGAAATTCATAGATTAAAATAATATACTCTCAAGTGGTCTTTCTTAATCAAGTTTATAAAATATGTATTTATGAAACTTTTTAGAAGTTTTAATATTATTTTAAGCATGCAAATTAATTTCACAAAAAGACAGTCAAAAATAGTCCCCAAACGATGTGATCTATATATAGTACAGATGTCAATGTACCTTTTGAAGATAATTTTGAGTCATTTTAATAGAGAATAAAAATTGGATAATCAAGTGAGACAAATGATTTTGGCAAGTAAAACCTAATATTGAGAAAATAAACAAATTATTACTATCTAGTATTTTAAACTTTCAATTTAAAAACTAATTCCATTTTATAAATCTATTTTTAAAAGATAGTTAAAAGCTGATTTTTTTCAAAGAGACTGCATATTTAATGTCCCAATACTTTCAGATTGTTCTAGTTTTACTTTCTGAATGAACTATAATACACACACACACACACACACACACACACACATATTTTTCTAAGAGAAAAACATATGGTTAGAAAACTACTATAATCAATTGATATATTAAACTTTATTGTATTAGCTCTTAATATATCAGCAAAGATTATCTTTACTGTTTACAATCTGGGTTCAATAGACTTTTTTTTTTTAATCAATAGGGTTTATTTTTTAGAGCAGTTTTTAGTTAACAGAAAAATTGATCAGAAAGCACAGAGGTCCCAAATACACTCTTATCCCACTCCCTCACAGTTTCTCCTATTATTAACATTTTGCATTATTGTGGTATATCTTTTACAATTGATGAACTAATATTGATAGATTATTGTTAACTAAAATTTATAATTTACATTAGAGTTCACTCTTTGTGTTGTATAGTTCTTGACCAATGTACAATGTCATGTAGCCATAGTTACAATATCATACAAAATAATTTCACTGCCCTTAAACCCCTGTGCTTTACTTCTTGATTCTCCTTTCCTCCCCGCAATTTCCTGACAAACATCGGTCTTTTAATTGGCTGTACAGTTTTGCCTTTTCTAGAATGTCATATAGTTGGCATTATATAGGATGTAACCTTTTCAGACAGTTCACTTTCATTTAGCAATATGCATTTAAGATTCCAATATGTCTTTCTGTGGCATATAGCACATTTCTTTTTATTGCTGTATAATATTTCACTGTCTGCATGTACCAATGTGTGTTTATCCATTCCCCTACTAAAGGATATCTTAGTTACTTCTAAATTCTGGCAATTATGAAAACAACTACTATAAATATTCATGCACAGGTTTTTGTGTAAGCGTAAGTTTTCAACTCCTTCAAGTAAAAAAGTCATTTGAATTTTAATTAAACCACATTTTAGCAAAAGACAGATAAAGTGACCATAAAAAGACATATGTTTACCTTACACTATATATCTTATTATGGGAAGACCATGTTTAGTTTGTAAGAAACTGCAAACTATCCTCTAGGGTGGCTGAATCACTCTGCATTCCCACCAGCAGTGAATGAGAGTTCCTGTTACTCCACGTCTTCATTAGCATTCGGTGGTGTCAGTGTTTCAGATTTTGGCCACTGTAAATAGTGTATAGTGGTATCTCCTTATTGTTTAAATTTGCAATTCAATAATGACATTTGATGCTGAGCATCTTTTCATATGCTTATTTTCCATTTGTGTGTATTTGTTGAGGTGTCTGCTTAGATCTTTGGAAATTTTTAATTTTTTTTTTTTATTATTGTTGCATTTTAAGAGGTTTTTGTGCACCTTGGATACCAGTCATTTGTCAGATATGTCCTTTGCAAATACTTCCCCCCTTGTCTTTTCATTCTTTTATCAGTGATTTTTCTCAAGAGCAAACATTTAATTTTAATGAATTCTAGCTTATCAGTTTTTTTCCCATAGATTATGCTGTTGGTGTTATATCTAAAAAGTGTAAAACCAAACTCAAGGTCACCTAGTTTTTTCCTATGTTGTCTTCTAGAAGTTTTATAGTTTTGCATTTTACATTTAGATCTATGATGCATTTAGAATTAATTATTGTGAAAGATGTCAAGTCTGTGTTTAGATCCATGTCTTTGCATATGGATGACCAGTTGTTCCAGTGCCATTTGTTAAAAAGACTGTCCTTTCTTCATTGAATTGCCTTTGCTCCTTCAGTAAAAGTCAGCTGACTATATTTATGTAAGGTTCTTTCTGGCCCTCTATTCTGTTCCATTGATCTATTTGTTTATTTTTTCACCAATACCACACTCTCTTGATTAATGGAGCTTTATGCTAAGTCTTCAAGTCAGGTAGTGTCAGTCCTCAGAGTTTATTTTTCATCTTCAGGAATTTTGTTCATATTTGTAAATTTGTAATTACAAATTATTATGAATTTGATTACATTTGTAATTAAGACAAATATAATCAATAAATATGTTAAACTTTATTACATTAATCCTTGATAAGGTCAGGAAAGAATATAATTACCATTCATCACCTGGGTCTAATAGACATTTTATTCTTAGGGTTTATTTTTTTAGGTTTTTAAGTTATTTTTTGAATAATGTGTAGATGTAATAATAAAGGAGAAAGGGATAGTGTAAAACAACTTTATTAGACTTTTAATAAGAATTTAAATATAGCAAACCTGAATTTCTATTTCATATTTTTCTGGGTTTGATGATATATCTACCCAAAATGGGCAACAAGTGTCATGCATGATCCTGGAACATATCCATATTGTAAATACAGAGTTCAGATTTCAAATACATTCTTAATGTGTCGTATTTATCATTGCTTCTGGTTCTTCCTGCACCTGCGTTGTCAGAATGTAATACTTTAAAAAACTTTGATGGTTCATAATTTTTTCGAAGGAAGTAAAAATATCTTTTTTCCAAAATTGTAAAACGTTTTCATTTTTAGATTTATAAGCACTAATTATTTTTTTAAATGAATGCTTTAATTTCTTTATCATCAAATACCTACAACATTTTTCCACTTGTAAACTGTATAAATTCTTATGCACAGAAATTATCAAAGATGAAAGAGTATTGTCATATATTCTTTTTAGCAAAATCATGTTGCAAAATATTACATGATGAAATTCTTCCTTTTTTTCCTTATAAACAAATTTTTCACTTATTGATTTTTGAGTTTACTAAAATTAATCTAGAATAAGTGAAGACTTCTGTTTCACCATTTTCACTAGATTCTTGACTTCTATTTTCTCTTTGTGTTTATTGACTTATCTAATAATTTTGAGATATCTTCCTCTGACAATTCCCTTCTTGCAATTATAATCAGAAAATGAAAGATTCTTAATTCTCAACTGAGAGCATGAAAGCTAAACAACCAACAAACAACCAAACATAGCTACAATGATGGTGTTTTATTTCCAGACTTTTTTCCCACCACCATGAAAGAAAATGTATAACCTGAGCAACAGTGATGATTTATATAAGTAAATAGGGATTGGTAACAGTTATGATTTATATCACTCTTGCATAATCTTTCCACACTAGCACTGTCTAAAAGAAGTTACTGTGATGATGGAAATGTTCTATATCTGTCCTAAAATAGTAGCCAATAGCTAGCTACATATAGCTACTCAGAATTTGCAATGTGGATCTTCTAAGGAGCTGCAGTTTAAATTTTATTTAATTTTAATCAATTTACATTTACATTTAAATAGCCATATATGACTGGTTGTTACTGTATTGGACACCACTACTCTATATGATTTAATCATACTTCCATTTTCTTATTATGTCATTCCTTTTGACATAGTCGGGAATAATTGATGAGTTAGGAATGAGTTGATAATGAGGTAATTCATAGAATGCCAAAGTAGCAAGATTTGTCATAATACAGGAATTATAATACATATAATTTCATAATATATCTTAAATTTGTAAAAGAATCCAATGTTTTTATATTATAATTGCAAGGTAGGATAATTTTAAATCTCTAGCAATATACTAAGGATAAACCTTGCATTTCTTTTTAAAAGGGAAAATTTTGTTTATATTTTCAGGAACTAGGCCAGTGATTTAAATGATTATTAAGTGCAGAAAGTTTTATCCTGCCCTCCAAAATGCCTTTTCAGTTTTCTTTTATGCTGCCTAATATTTTTTAATTTGTGATTTAGTTCCTGTTGTTCTTGTTTGTTTTGTTTCGTTTTTTATTTATGGCTGTGTTGGGTCTTCGTTGCTGCATGCAGGCTTTCTCTAGTTGCAGTGAGCAGGGGTTACTCTTTGTTGCAGTGTGTGGGCTTCTCATTGTGGTGGCTTCTCCCGTTGCAGAGCACGGGCTCTAGGTGCGTGAGCTTCAGTAGTTGCAGCAAGCGCAGCAGTTGCAGCACAGGGGCCCTAGAGCGGGCACTTCAGTAGTTGTGGCACATGGGCTCAGTAGTTGTGGCTCATGGGTTCTAGAGCACAGGCTCAGTAGTTGTGGCACACGGGCTTAGTTGCTCTGTAGAATGTGGGATCTTCCTGGACCAGGGATCAAGCCTGTGTCCCCTGCATTGGCAGGTAGATTCTTAACCACTGTGCCACCAGGGAAGTATTAGTTCTTGTTTTCAGTCTAGGATGCTCACACTAGAGCCCATGAGTGGGTGGTGATCAGAATCCATGGATTCCTTGAGATGGTGTGTAAGCTATGCCTATAGACAGATGGGCCCATACTTTAGGGGACCACAATGTTTGTTGTCACAATACAGATTAAAAACTTCTGGGGTGAAATATAAACATTTTTAACAAAATGTATTTTGAATACAATGTGACTTTGAGAATCAATATCTTATTTTTTGAAGTGCAAGGCTAGGTTGGAATCCAAGTTCCCCTATGTGACTTCATGCTAGTCACTTTAAACTTTAATTTCCTCATCTGGAAACTGTACTTCTTATTTTGGGGGATGGGAGTAAGGATTAAATCAGATAATTCATTATACATGCTTGGCATTACTTTTATCATTATCATTATTAGGAAGGTAACATACCTTCTGAATGCAAAGATGTTTAGCAAACAGATGGAGAGCTATACTATGTTCGTGGATTGGGAGAATCAATATTGTGAAAATGACTATACTACCCAAAGCAATCTACTGATTCAACACAATCCCTATAAAATTACCAATGGCATTTTTCACAGAGCTAGACAAAAAAGTTTACAATTTGTATGGAAACACAAAAGACCCTGAATAGCCAAAGCAATCTTGAGAAAGAAAAACGGGGCTGGAGGAACCAGGCTCCCTGACTTCAGACTATACTAGAAAACTACAATAATCAAGGCAGTATGGTACTAGCAGAAAAACAGAAATATAGATCAATGGAACAGGATAGAAAGCCCAGAGATAAACCCATGCACATATGGTCACCTAATCTATGACAAAGGAGGCAAGAATATACAATGGAGAAAAAACAGCCTCTTCAATAAATGGTGCTGTGAAAACTGCACAGCTACATGTAAAAGAATGAAATTAGAATACTACCTAACACCATACACAAAAATAAACTCAAAATGAATTGAAGACCTAAATGTAAGGCCAGACACTATAAAACTCTTAGAGGAAAACATAGGCAGATAACTCTTTGACATAAATCACAGCAAGATCTCTTTTGACCCACCTACTAGAGAAATGGAAATAAAAACAAAAAAAACCAAATGGGACCTAATGAAACTTCAAAGCTTTTGCACAGCAAAAGAAACCATAAACAAGACGAAAAGACAACCCTCAGAATGTGAGAAAATATTTGCAAACAAAGCAACTGACAAAGGATTAATCTCTAAAATACACAAACAGCTCATGCAGCTCAATATCAAAAAAAAAAAAAAAAAAACCCAACCCAATCAGCAAATGGGTGGAAGACCTAAATAGACGTTTCTCCAAGGAAGACATACAGATGGCTAAGAGGCACATGAAAAGATGCTCAGAATGACTAATTGGTAGAGAAATGCAAATCAAAACTACAATGAGGTATCACTTCACACTGGTTAGAATGGCCATCATCAAAAAATCTAGAAACAATAAATGCTGGAGAGGGTGTGGAGAAAAGGGAACCCTCTTGCACTGTTGGCGAGAATGTAAATTGATACAACCACTATGGAGAACAGTATGGAGGTTCCTTAAAAAACTAAAAATAGAACTACCATAGGACCCAGCATATACCCAGAGAAAACCATAATTCAAAAAGGCACATGCACCCCAATGTTCTTTGCAGCACTATTTACAATAGCCAGGATGTGGAAGCAACCTAAATGTCCATCAACAGATGAATGGATAAAGAAGATGTGGTACATATATACAATGGAATATTACTCAACCATAAAAAGGAATGAAATTGGGTCATTTGTAGAGACATGGATGGACCTAGAGTCTGTCACACAGAGTGAAGTAAGTCAGAAAGAGAAAAACAAATATCGTATATTAACGCATATATGTGGAATCTAGAAAAATGGTATAGTTGATTGTATTGGCAAAGCAGAAATAGAGACACAGACGTAGAGAGCAAGCGTATGGATACCAAGCTGGAAAGGGGAGGTGGGATGAATTGGGAGATGGAAATTGACATATATACACTATTGGTACAATGTATAAAATAGATAACTAATGAGAACCTACTGTATAGAACAGGGAACTCTACTCAGTGCTCTGCAGTGACCTAAATGGGAAGGAAATCCAAAAAAGAGGGGATATATGTATACATATAGCTGATTCACTTTGCTGTACAGTAGAAACTAACACAACATTGTAAAGCAACTATACCCCAATGAAAAATTTTTAAAAAGTTTAGCAAACCCTTTCTATCCTCTTTTGAGAATACAAACAAGGAACCTATGAAATAAGTAGAAAGAATATTAAGGAGATTTTCTTTGTAGTTTTTGCCTAGGACATATACTATTCAACACTGATAAAAATCAAACAAAATTGGTGGTATCAGGAAAATTAAAACAATTTTAAAAATACTTTTTCCTTTTCATTAACAAAAGCTACAAACAAAATATCCTCATCCTAAAGGAGAAATTTCATGGAAACCTTCTTATTTTTTCATTAGAGTTTTCTCAATTTAAATATATTTCAAAATATAGCAATAACTTAAGGATTATTAATTTTTTTATTGTTGATGATGATGGTGATTGAATGATGATGATTTTGGCCTTTCTCATATTTACCAAATTATATGTGAAGGGACATTTTAAAGATTAGATAATGTATTAAATAAAAATGAACCTGGTAGTTGACTAAATGGCTAACAAACAGGAAATACGATGTCAACTTCTACATTGTCTTATAGTTTTATTGTAAATCATTATATTTGAACTAACCTATACATCATGTATTAATGTTATATGTTTGTTAAATAAACATTAAATGCTTAAGGCATCCCATGGCAGATTTATAAAACCTAAAACAACTTTAAATGTGTTCATTTCATTGTTTATTATTTCATTTTGTGTCCCCATGATGAATCCATTTCATGGTGCTTTTGATAAATGTTCTTTAAAAAAGCATCAAAAACATAAATAGCTTGAAAATGTTTAGAAACACGAGTTTAGTTTTTTTAAATTTTTTCTTTTAAATGTTGATATGAAGGCTTTTTTCCAAAAATGAGCTTTCAGAGTGTTAAAATGTCCTATCTAATGATGAAATTTGACAAGCAGCCTTCCTGATGCCTTTTCCTAAGAAATCCATCTCCAGTGCTGAAGCCATCAACTAGTTGAATTTGTTTCTGCCCTCCCAAGTACAGCTAACTCTATCAACAATATCGAATCAAAACTATGCATTTTATATCACCACTTCAGAATATTAATATAGGAGAGTTTCATTTGATAAATTCCTAAATTCTATTTATTTTATTATTTAATTATTACAAATATCTAAATTATAAATTTCTTTATTTCATAAATTTTAGTTATTCTAATAACTGGAATAAAATATTGGAGAAACAATTAATTTAAGCTAAAAAAGTAAGGATAATAAATGAGACACAGAGAAAATGCACTTAAAGTAATGCACTCTAGAGCCCACAATTGTAGAAATTTATGAATTAGAATCTAGACAAAATGTTGATGCATTTATATCTATATTTTTACTGCTATGTTTTTCTTCTTAAGATCTTCCTAGTGGCTCAACTTTATCATAGAGACATAATTTGCTTTAAATTGCTCACTGATCCAACCAGTTTTACACACTGCCAAATATCTCCTAAAACCTGGCTCGGAGTCTGACATTCACTTGATCATAAACTTAAGATGGTTTCTTATTTCCTTTAACATAATATCTGAATTCTTCAGCTTGAAATTCAAGGCTTTGAAAATACAATCCCTTATAATGTCACTCTTAGCACCCCTTTTCAGATAACGCACCCTATACTTTACAGTACTTCTAGATGTCTCATATACAGCCCACACTCGTCTCTACACCAACCCTTGTCCAACTCTTTGCCTAGGGTTCCCTTCTTTTCTTTCCCTCTAGAAAAATTCTGCCAGTTCAAATACTATCTATTGTTTGAACTTTTTTAAGTACCACTTCTCTAGGTAATTTTCTTGGTTTCTGACAAATATCTATAATCTCTTCTTCCATAACTCCCATAATATTTAATCAGAGTGCTATGTTCCTTTCAGTTTTGAATTTTGCATTATTTTGAACCATACATGATTTATCTTTCTTATTGGGACAAAATTGCTGTGGAGATATAGCACTTGAATAGTAGTAGTAAAGTATCTTGTACATATTATACATACATGTAATTTATACATATTTGTTAAATAAATAAATGATGGCCACAAGAATAAATTTTTACTAGAATTATAGGAATTTAACAGACTGTTAAAGGAAAAGTACTTGACAGTTTTGAGCATTATGAAAGAGTATTGTGAGCACTAAAAGGAAAGTTTCAGTTTTACTGCAAAATTACAAACAGGAAAAGTAAATTAGACATCTTAGAAAAAGTCAATCTTATGCAGAGGGAATGAAAAGCAGATAGTGCTGTAGCTGAAATGGTTCTGGTTAACTCTGGGTATATCAACCCACTGCTCCTAATAAAATGTGGTAGGCCTTGAGGTATAGATTGAGCTTGATTTGTAGTTTTTTTTTTCTTATTTCAGGAAAGTATCATGATGGTCTTAGAGTATTCAGCATTTCCTTCATTCTAGAAGTCCAAGCATCCCATATAGATACACACAGTTTCACAGTTCTCTAGTATTTCCTAGTCTGTTGTAACATGGAAGAGATATAGGTAATGAAGTGAGTAAATGTCAATATTTTAGAGGAGGACACTAGTGACATTTTGCCTCAGGTAGTTCTTTGTTGTGGAAGGTGTCTGGTGCATGGTACGATGCTCATCTGTATTCCTGGCTTCTACTCATAAGATGCCAGAGATATCACTTCTACCTCTCCCCTACACTGTAACAACCAAAAGTGTCTCCAGACATTGTCAAATGTCCTTGGGGGGCAAAATCGTCCCTAACTGAGAGCCACTATCTCAGAGTAAACTCTAAAGTGGTTTCACAAAGGTGAACTGGTGCATAATTGTCTTTAGTATTAATGTAATTAGCAAGAGATCTTTATAAGGGTGCTAAACAAATTGTTCAGAAAACTTTATGTAATACAATTGCTATAAAGAATCACAACTCTTTCATCTGTAAAATATTTAAAAGTTTCTAAATTCTCCTTGACAAAAATTTTCTGTGGGAATATTTATTTGTTGTTCGTGGAGGAGAAGAATATGGATGAGAAGGATATATTGTAATGAATAAGATAAGAATATATATATATACACATATATTTTTTCTCCAGTTTTATTGATGTATAATTGAAATGTAACATTGAAGTAGCTTAAGGTGCACAACATAATTATTCAGTATATGTATCTATTGCAAAATGATTACCATAATGGTTAGTTAATATATATCACCTCACATAATTACAATTTTTTTTCTTGTGATAAGAACTTTTAAGATCTACTCTCTCAGCAACTTTTATTTATTCATTTATTTATTTTTTGTGGTACGTGAGCCTCTCACTGTTGTGGCCTCTCCCATTGCGGAGCACAGGCTCCAGACGCGCAGGCTTAGCGGCCATGGCTCACGGGCCCAGCCGCTCTGCGGCATGTGGGATCTTCCCGGACCGGGGCACGAACCCGCGTCCCCTGCATCGGCAGGTGGACTCTCAACCACTGCGCTACCAGGGAAGCCCTCTCAGCAACTTTTAAATATACACTACAGTATTATTAATTGTAGTCACCATGCTGTACATTACATCCCAGAACTTATTAATTTAATTATTGTAAGTTTGTACCTTTTAACCACCTTCACCCAAAGAATATTTTCATCTGTTAGAGAGGAAAAGGATGTGAGAGGCAGATGTGAGAGAGTTAAAAAAGAAAGAAAGGTAGGAAGGAAGGGAGGGAAGGAGGAAGGAAAGGAGGGTGGAAGGAAGGAAGGAAGGAAGGGAGGAAGGAAGGAAGGGAAAGAGAAACAGGTAGACTGACAGGTTATGCATAGAACTCAGAAACATTGTCAGATATGTTTTAAAACTTGCAGATCATATAGAGCAAAAGCAACTTTTGGGCCAGGCTCCAATTCATCCAGCTGGAGAAAGAGTTGGTTTTGAAGATGAATAGAGGACACAGAGCTTATTACCAAAAGCATCAATCTCTCTTGTAGTCTAAGAGAGAACAGGAAACAAAGTTATTGAGGAGTGACTAAGGTCAGGAAAAAGAGATTCAAACTGCCTAAGGTGATTTATGATTGTGTAACTAGAGTGAGTTACTTCTCTGAGCCTTAGTTTCATGTTCTGTACGATAGGTCAACAACAGAACCTACCTTATATGCTGTATGAAAGAATTCAATGAGCCAGTGCATACAGAGCATTTACAATAATGACTTACTTGCCAAGTATTTTATCAGTGTTTATAATTATTAGAAGATAGCTGTGACAAATAAATTTGATTTTATAACACACTAGTGGTCCTAACCAGTAGTGGGGAAAAATTACAAAAAGTCATTCTTCATTCATTTATCCAACAAATATTTAACTGAATTCTAGGAGTTATTCTAGGACTGAGGATAAACCAGTGAACAAAATAGAAATAATCTCTGCTCTGATGAGCTTACTTTTCTAAGAATATGCTAAGCACTCAGTAGCATTGTTTATGAAAACTAACACGTGAGTTTTAGGTGTTACAATGTGAAAAATATACTATGTTATAGTGTTTTAATGTTGCAATTCTAGTGAGACAATGGATAGAAATGAGTAATAGTACTGTGCCTTGCATGTTTTAAGACCTATAAAACTGTTTGTTAAATGAATCATTTGGGAGTGCTCATAGGAAATGATTTTTGTGGACAAATAAAATTGTCAAGATAACACTTTCAACCCAAAGATCCACATGCCATGAGCAATGCAAATCACTACTGCTTTAAGCTATAAACCATCTTTATTCCCCCAATATATTATACACTGTGGAATGATACAGTAAACTAATATTAGATATTCATTTATAGTTGCTTCTCTTATATTAGCAATTTGGCCATCATCATCATAACAGGCTAGATGTTACTTTTATATAAGTTTAAATTTCTGTTGTATTTCTTTGATTACAGACTAAGTTTTTTTTTTATTGGTAAGATATTGACTTAAAACTTATTTTTATTTACCTACCTTCAAAACCCTTAGAGATGAATAAATATTGTTGAACCACTGACACTAAATACTTTCATAGCTGTGCTTGCCGATTGTCCATTAGGTGATTTAATAGTAGTTTCATCACAGATCTTTTCAGTTTTCTAAAATCTTTGTTAAAAATATGGAAAATCCATTCCCCTGTATCAATATCTTTACTTTGATTCAAATACTGAATCATTCAAATAAGATAGGAGGTTTCCCAAGTTCATAAAGCTTTTAAAATTTTGAATAATAATTTTAAAAACCAATTTCTTTTTTCTTTTTTTTTTTTTTTTGCGGTACGCGGGCCTCTCACTGTTGTGGTCTCTCCCTTTGCGGAGCACAGGCTCCGGACGCGCAGGCTCAGCGGCCGTGGCTCACGGGCCCAGCCGCTCCACGGCATGTGGGATCTTCCCGGACCGGGGCACGAATCCGTGTACCCTGCATCGGCAGGCGGATTCTCAACCACTGCACCACCAGGAAAGCCCTAATCTATCTCTTGAAAGTACTTGTGCTTCTTTATAAATTAGCCCCAGAATTTGTCAGATAAATAAAATAAATAAACCCATACTTTTAAAAAGTATGGGTTTTTTCCACAGCTTATTAATTTTAAAGATGGACTCTAAAGAATAATATTTTTCCTACAAAAAGAAACCTTGGAGAGGAAACATGATGCTTTTAAAGTATCTGCATATTTTGCCTGTTAGTAAGTAGTGAAAAATTATTTGTAGATGAATGACCATATCCCTATTTTTATATGCTTGTGCAAAACTTCCTCATTTGCTTGCATTTTGAGAGAAATAGGAAATATTCATATAGTCATCTAATCTTTAAAGAACTCTTACAACATATCAAGTATTTTGTTAGGATCTGACAACACACAATCGAATAGGTTAAGGTCTGAGATTTTGAATGCTCAAAATGTGGTGAATGAAGCAGACATGTAAAAAAAATACATATTTTACTAAGTGCAGTGTTTTATAATAGCAGTATATATCCTGAAATATTTAAATCTAATTATTTACTGTTCCCTTTCATTCATATGTGTGTATGTATAGTAACATTATAAACATTACATATTATATGTAATAAATATTATAGTACTGTGTACCTAAATTTATATTCAATAAATATGATGTTGTTAGAGTTGATTTATTTGAAGACATTTTAAAACAAACATGGAAATTATTAGTTTGTAAAAATAAAAATCTGAGTTTAACATATAGGATAAAGCAAGTGTGAATTAATAGTGGTAATAATAATGCATTTTTACGAACCGCCCCTTTTCTTTTCTGTTTAATTGGTACAATACATTATACTAGTAATTTAAAAACAGAATATCATCCACAAAGTACTGAAGAAAAAGAGAAAAAGTAAAAAAAAAAAAAAGAGAGAAAAAGTGCTATTCTGTTTTGTGAAGAAGTAGAGCAGGGTGAAATGCAACTTATATTGCACCTAGACTGGAAAATGGAGAGATAATTTCCAAAGCAAGTGTGGGATTACTGTATAAGTAAACTTTGGTTAAAGAAATATTCCCCATCCTTTTTAATGAAAAACTACAACCAAGAAGAAAATCTACAAATAACTTATATATGGACAGGGGCAAAAAAAAAATGTAATTCTTAATAGTAACTTGGCAAAGACATGCATTGAAAGGTTTGGATATGTGGTATTTACTTTCTGACTCCTATTCACATCTGGATTAGTAAAAATATTAATAGAATAATATATGCATAAATTTGAAGATTATTTTATAAAATTATTATCTACTGTGCATTGTGCTGCTCCTGAAAAATTCCCCATTCATTTTGATATATAAAGAATACAGAAAAATATGTTTACCTTGGGGGTTGCAGTTATTAAAATAAATATTTTGAAAAAATCCTGGAAATTGAAGATTCTTAAAATTAACTCAGTTTTTGAGATGAGTACAGGTTTTTTGTTTTTTTTTTTTGTTTTTGTCTTTTTGTTGGTTGAGATATCTCAGTAAGAATAGGAGTTCTACATTAATTTAATGGTATTTCTAGAATGTTATTGATAATTTGATAACAGTGCTTGATCAGCCCCCTTATGGATACAATAAAGTGATTAATGAAAATATAATAGGAATAGTAATGATAGAGATCTTTATTATTAGTAAAAATATATTAAAGCCCAAATTATTTCCTGTTATTAAAAAAAATTGATACATATATCCACTCTTTTTTAGATTTCCTTCCCATTAACCCAACATTGTAAAGCAACTATACTCCAATAAAAATTAATTTAAAAAATAAAATAAAATATTTTGACTTTTAGGCCATGTAAAATGTTACATATTCAAAATGTTATTTTAAAGTAAACACTGTGGCAGGGAGAGATAAATCAAAAGCTTGGGATGAACACACAGATACTACTCTATATGAGATAGATAAGCAACAAGGATCTACTTACTGTATAGTACCGGGAACTCTACTTAATATTCTGTGATAACCTATATGAGAAAAGAATCTAAAAAAGAATGAATATATATAACTGAATCACTTTTCTGTACACCTGAAACTAACACAACATTGTAAATCAACTATACTCCAATAAAATAAAAATTTTTAAAGTATATGAGAAAGAGTCAAGTTTGGGATAATATCACATTACTGTAGTTTTGATGTAAAACAAAATGTAATTTTGTGTACATTGCTAACGTGGTATGTTTAAAGACGAATGCTGACATTTCATGGAACTGTAAACTAGAATTTTGACTGATTATATAAATAATCTCTTCACAATTGAGTGCTTCCCCTGTCAAAATCAGATGAGGAGAGAAAAGTTATTTATGCGGTATATGCATTAAAAAACAAATTGCCGGGCTTCCCTGGTGGCACAGTGGTTGAGTGTCCACCTGCCGATGCAGGGGACATGGGTTCGTGCCCCGGTCCGGGAAGATCCCACATGCCGCGGAGCAGCTGGGCCTGTGAGCCATGGCCACTGAGCCTGCGCGTCCGGAGCCTATGCTCCGCAACAGGAGAGGCCACAACAGTGAGAGGCCCGCGTACCACAAAAAAAAAAAAAAATTGCCATTTGTATAATCATGGAAAGTTGTTATCTAATATTATCTAATGCAGAAAATGTATACCAGGAAGAGAATCAGCAGTAGACATTTAATTAAATTAAATATGTGTAAGAATAAAACTCAATGCAAGGTTTGTGACATGAGCATTTAATATTAATTTTACATACAAATGCAGGCCCCAACAAAATTTCAATTAAGCAGTTTTTAATATTTTAAAATTAATGTATTAAAATGATAATAAGAAAATAAAAAAATTAGAGTGTTCCCCCATTTAAGAATTTATTTATTAAGCACAGATTTTGTATAAAGCACTATGCTAGACACTGAGGATACAGAAATGCCTTTTAAAAGTTATACAGAGATGAAAAAGAGAACATGCAGCAGAGATATATGACCAAATGTGAGGGTAATGAATGATTGCCCTCAGCAAGTATTTGAGTTAGGATTTAAAAGAGTTAAAAAGGCAAAGGATCCCCCCAAAATGGAGCATTTCAGACAGTTTGTATAAAGTTAAAAAACATATTCATTAAAGTACCTGAAAGAAAGTATAATTACCTGGAATTCAAAGAATGAATTGAGTGTTACAAGGCATGAGAGTAAAGACCTGTATAGATCATATAGAACTTAAAGACTATGCTGATTATTTTTCTTTTAATCCTAAGAGAAAAGATTTACCATGCAAGGTTTTAACCAGAAAATTGATGTCATCAGATTTAGAGGTGTAAAAAGCTGACATGGTGGAGGCCATTCACTTTTGCGGTAGACTAAATGAAAGAAAGGTTGTGGAGATATAAAAAAGCAACAAGTAGATTTCAAAATTATTTAGGAAATAAGTCAACCAAACTTGTTGATTAATTGATTGATTATAGAAAAGGTAAGGGAACAGGAGGTGTCTGGTGTATGTAGCTGGATGGAGGCTGGTGGTATTTATAGAACTAGAAATTGCTGGAAGAAGAACATATCAGGGGAGAATGTGTCAGTCAGTGGGAGACTGAGTTCCTTTTGGACATACTGAGTGTGCCATGTCTTTTCAACATCCAACTGGACATGTCAAATAGGCGTTGCATATACATGAGTGTAGCTTGTGGTACAGAACTGCTCTAGGATATAAACCTGGGAGTGGTTAATGAGTAGATAGAAACTGCAGAGATGGGTGTGGCTAAAAGGACCTAGAGAATTATGTGAGAACAGATTGTGAATCCCATTCTTGGTGACCTCAATATTTAAAGGTTAAATACAAGAAGACAACCCAACAGAATATGAGAAAGAGTAGCCAGAGATATATGTCAAATCAGATATATGTGTATCTATCAGTGTGTGTGTGTGTGTGTGTGTGTGTGTGTGTGTGTGTGTGTTTGTGAGGGGTGGGAGGGTTGAGTGTTAAAAAAGAAAACCTAGGGAAGATAATTCTTAGGAACAAAGACTAATCAACATATTGAGTAATTCAGAAATAAAATAACAGTATTGTATTATATGACTTGATTTTGGTAACCTAGAGGTCTTCCTAAAAGTTTCACAGAAATACATGCTAAGCATATTATCTGCTTTTGCACTTGCTTATAATTCAAATTCTGTGTTCTGGATCTAAAGGGAATGCTGAACCATACTTCAGGGGACCATATGTTATATAAATTCTCACCTCTAATAAATTACTTGAACAGGCAGAAATGTGTATTTTACTTCACTGAGGCAGATACTGGGGGTGACTTGCCCATGTTTGGCACACACCATTTCTGTGCACCAAGTAGACTAGGGGTGCCAGGGAAATAACACCTGCATCCCCACCCCAGCAATCCTCAACCGAACACCAATGAGTATTGGTCAGTATTCCCTAAATACTCCTCTCCCTTGCCCATCAAGCGAGGTGACTCAGAGGCAAGCCCTACATTGTCTGAGTTCCACAGCAGGATTGCATGCAGCTGCCCACAGGGTAATCTGCTCAATAACACACTCTTGATTGACTTCCTTCCCTTCCTATCTCACTTCCCAGTGCTCCCTGTGGTCACTCCCCATAAAAGAAATATCCCAGGGTCTGTTTGTAAGGATTCTATATTTGTCAGGGTTCTATAGAGAAAAAGAACTAATGGGATTTGTTACAAAGGTGCAGATTCCAAGATCTGCAGGCTGAGTCTGCAAGCTAGAGACCCAGAAGAGCTGATGACTTAGTTCCAGTCTGAGTCTAAAGGCCTGAGAAACCAGAAGAGATGATGTTATAGTTCCAGTCTGAAAGTCAGCAGGCTCAAGACCCAGATGTTTCAGTTTGATCTGAAGACAGGAAAAAGGCTGATGTGCCAGCTCAGTTGCCATCAGACAGGAATACTCTCCTATTTGTGTGAGGGTCAGCCTTTTTGTTCTATTCAGGCCTTCAATTTATCAGATAAGCCTCACCCATATTAGGGAGAGGAATCTGCTTTACTCAGTCCACTGATTTAAATGTTAATCGTTTCCCAAAATACTCTTACTAGAATTCCCCAAATAATGAATTTTGGACCAAATATCTGGGTACCGCATAGTGTAGTCAAGTTGACACGTAAAATTAATCATCATAGATAAACAACACAACTCTCTTCCCCAACATCACACTTTTCTGATCTTTCTTCTGCCACCTTTTTCTCTAGAATTGAAGCTTTATTTTCTATGTCAGGATGAAATTAAATTTTGCTATATGTATATATGGTCAAAATTTAAAAGATGATAGCCCTCATTTTCCCAGAATCATTCTGGTTCACACTTGTTATTCTATATAATTAATATTTTCTCTTCACTTTTAAAAGTGTTCTACTTGGAAGACAAAATTATATGATCATCATGTTAACTGATTCCATAAATGTGATGATGGTAATGAAATTAGTGAAGTATATTTCAATCCTTTATTAAATTATTTTTTTCTACTGGTTAAAAATATGACAATATATGTCATATTTCTTCAAATTAATTTTTCTTCCTGGGTTATTTTATACTACAATTTTTTACCATGATGTACATGGAATGACTATTTGTAAATGGGATATTATTGTTGATTATCTTGAATGCATTTTTTTCTTTAAAGGATTGAGAAAGAATGCATTTGAAAAGTATAAATAATTTATAAGTGGGATACAAGGCCTTCCACAGGATCTTGTTTATTGTTCTATATATGACAAATCTGCATAATATTTCCCTGAAATAAGATAACTAAACTAAAAATTATACAATTGATTGATACTTATTTAATTGGCTTCAAAGTCAGAGAATAACTATAACCTCAGGGTAGTTCAGTTCTTCTATCACAACTAAGGGAAGGGTGAGAATAATTGTGACCCCCTGGAGCATTCAGAGCCTATTTTGTTTATTGTTGAGGATATGGAAACAAGAGGAGGAGACAGTTACATGTTGACTGTCAGCCACACAAAACCAGCACTAGCAAGGTGTCATAAAGGGATGAGCCTGTTTACACTGTCTCTGTTTTTAGTTTATTTTCCAGTTTTTCTATGTAATATGTATCTCTATGTGTTGATTAAACAATATTACATGGCATAAAATTAGAAATATAAATGTCTCAAAGTATTTTTGCATCTTCTTCCACAAAGGATGATTTTATTGTTAAATGGAAATAACTTCGTAACAATTATGTTGTAGCATATATAACAAAATGTTAACTCTTAATAACATTCTAAATAACTATTTCAGATGATTTGCTAACTGTGCTTTAAAGCAAACAGCATGTGCTAAGTGCAGCATTACTGCATTTTCAAAAAGATTCTGCATAATGCTTGTGAGACAGTAGTTGATCTCAAGTTCTTTGTGGGTTCCTTATTGTGAGTCCCTGGTATTCCTGCAACAATGAAAGTGTTGTTATTCAAATGCACATAAACGTATTCAGTCCATAATAATAGTATGCATAGCCATCTATAAATAGTTGAAGAAACAATTGTATGAAATGCTTGATATTCATCTGAACTACTTTTTGCAATTTCACTTTTAAATTCAGATTTCAGAAATAATACCACAGTGGAGCTCATAAGATATTCAGATATTTTTGTAAGCTTTTCCTGGACAGGATGGTAGCTTCTTAAAATTGCAGACCCTGTTTCACTAAATCTATATAAATATACACAATTGTATAAATATATACAATTACAAGAAATGGCCTGAACATATATATAGTTTTACATGTGTGTAATGACCTTTTTTAATATTACTTTTTCTTTTCTCCTAGATACACCATCAGTTAAGATTATACCATCCACTCCTTTTCCACAAGAAGGACAGCCTTTAATTTTGACTTGTGAATCCAAAGGAAAACCACTGTAAGTGATTTAATGAGCAATACAATTTTTTACTTTTCTTGTATCCTGCTTTGATTTCAGTCTTTAACTGCAGAAATCCACTATTTTTGTATTTTCTTGGTGGGCAAAGTGATCTCAGAACAGAAAACCCCCTGAACCATGTCTTCATTAAGTGTTTGTGGAAGATTGGTCTTGTATTTTGTCATCTAGTGAAGTTTCTGGAGAGGTTTCCAACTGTGATTTTTTTGTTCTTTTTCTTTCTTTCTTTTTTTTTTTTTTTTTCCTACTAAGATATTTCAACCTGAAAGGAGTATAGGCTTAATCAGTCACTGTTTTTACATCATCAGATTGTAGGAGTTACACATGCTGAACTTCTCTCATGAAGAACTTTGAAAATATTGAATCCTGAAAATATGCCCAAGTTTTAAAGTTACATGCGAAATCATTTTCCTAAGAGGGATCAAATCTACACCTCTAGTGTAGCCCCTGAGACATAATTTGTGAATGTGATATGTTTGGAGGTAGTGTGAATGAAAAGTGTCACAGACTCCACATTTTCTATTATAAAGCGATTTCATTGTTAGAATAATGAGTTCTAACATAACTTCAACCCTAAAATTTTACTTTTTGACATTCATGTTTATAAACAGCTAACTCATAGAAAATCTATATTTAATAGAAAATTCAAGTATGGAGTATCCAAATAAGGATTATTTCATTGGAAGTGATTTGATCTTTCTATAGTAGCATTCTACATGGAACTAAAAGTCACTTATTTGATCTTTTTAGAAGCTTCCAATTGATTTGCATTTCTGTTTAAATTTTAATGGGAGGCATTTAATTATTCTTTATACATAACTATATGGGATAGCTTTTGAGCAAATCAAATTTAATTACTAAAAAATTGTTTCTAATAACATTTGTTATTTAAGTGTAGATTTCATATTATCACATGAGGATTTTTTCTATAGTAATTTTAATACAGAAGCCTGAAATTTCAACTTCCTTAATTGTATTGTCTTATACTTTTTAACACACTAAGTGAATTCATACTTTCTTTATCACCATATTGTTATTTTAGAACTGTTCTCTCTTCCAGTAATTATTTTCTAGAGATTTAAAATATACTGACTTAAAGAGCATTTTGTAAATTACTCTATTTTTTTCTATCTTTTAAGAAACATTTAAGGCATTTTAAACCTTGAAAGGAGCAAATTTTTTCAAAGTAGCTTTACTACATATATCCTGTACAATTCATTTTTATAGTTCTTACCCTCTGATAAGTTTAAGTTGCTTATAGAAAACATTTTTCAACTGCAGTGTGCTATCAAAATGTGACAGTGCATTTCAGTACTACAGTTTCAACAGAGCTTTTGGCTGTAAGATCAGTGCTTTAACTAAGAAAGAAGTGTAACAGACTCTAGTCAGCTTTAGACATACTTAAATCCAGTTTCTTTCCTCCCGATGTTGTATATCTAATACCAGCGCTTCTTTCCTAACTTTCCCTTCCATTTCCACTCCTGTTCCCTTTGCTTATTATTTTCCAACTCTGTCTGTTCCTCTTTCCCCACCCTCCCACCCCCCCCACCCCACCCTTTGCTTCCATTTCTCCTTATAACCTCAGAGGTCAGTGTTTGGAGATATGATAAAGTATCAGGGAATAGCAAAGGATTTTTGCTTTTACCTTCTCTCCATAGTTCTGCCCCAAAGTACATATGTGTACAATTTACACATTTAAATGAGGTGAAGATGGGAAATATAATATATAGAATGCTTGGGAATAAATACATTCCAGCTCAAATATCATCTAATTACCTATCAAAGATCTTCTCTTTGATTCCATATCCACTCTCACTATCCACATTTTTTTTTTTTTTTGGTGAGTACTTAGATTGTGATCTATGTAATTAGCTATTTAAGTAGTCCATTTCCCTCAGCTCAGATATGGTTGAATAGATATGCCTTATTGTGGTCTCTGTTTCAGTTACCTAGAAATAAGCTTGGATATGCAATAATCCTCTGCACTGCCGATGAAGGAAAAACACAATCTCTTATTTATTTATGTTATTTAAGAATACAAAGGTTCCAGAAGTTTAAGAAATAGAAAACGTCACCTTTCTCAGAAGGATCCTGATTAGTATCACTTTGCTATAGGTAATGGAAATAAAAAGGCTCCTTGTTTTACAGAAAGGAAAACTAAAGTTCAGTATTAACCGACTTTCCTTATTCATCCAGATTTAAAATGGATGAGTCAGGATGTAAACTTAGTTCAATTATTGCCCAAAGATTACATTCCTTCAGCTATTTTGTGCTACTTCAATTGCTGAGTCTAAATTGTCACCTATCTTGGCCAAAGTCACTTTTGAAAAATTAGGATGGGCCCTACAATAACGTGCAGCACTGAAATCGAAGCTCTGGATGCTTGAAGGTGAAGAACTGGCTAGTCTCAAGACACATTTTACTGGTGCTGTTCTCTTCTATCAGGCTTTCTGCTGTATTTGTGCCCTTTCTGGCAACTTGCCAAATTCCTACCAAACTGACTATTTTTAGCATGAGTTTACAGCCATATAGAATATCCTCTAATTAGTATAGTATCCTCTGGCAATTCACTCATAAGCTCCAGAAGGGTTAAAATTATTATTTTCTATCTTTATCATTATAGATCATAATGTTATATTCTATGTGCTATGGTCCACAAGTAAATGTACATTAACTTATTCTCTTGTATTCTCATTCCCAACTCTCTTTTTACCATTTTCTTTCCTTGTAGACTTCCAGGCCATTGACATTAAAGGTATAGCCAACTTCTTTGACTCATTTTTGCCTTTAGACCACTGCTTCTCTTATGCCCTTCCTAATTATCTTAAAATACACTCTTCTGCATTTTCAAAGTAACTATCATTTCCAATAAATGAAGACATTAACCTCTATAAAGACAGTCTCAGTTCTAGCCTCTCTAGTTTATATTTGATCTCCAACAGTGCCAGTTGAGGCAGATAGGACAAATAAAACAAGGGAAGACTGAAAAGAAATCATTGGATTTTACCAGAAGGAAATTTTACTGATCATAAAGAAAACAAGTCTCACTAGAGCAAAGAGAACAGAACACAAATTGAAATGGATTAATCGGGGAGTTAGTAAGTGGTGGGGAAGTAAAGAAAACAGGAAGGACACCCATTTCAGAAAATGAATCATGAAAAGTGGAAAAGGAATGAGAAAAGAAAGTTATGTCAAACAGAAGTTTTAAAACAAAAAATAGTAGAGAGGCTGTCCATATTTTAAGATAGGATCAAAAAAGCCTGTAAAGAGTGGGAGTAAAAATGAAGTATGTGATATCACATTTACCCAACAGGTAGGTTCGAATTTCCTATTTTACTCTGGTAATCACCGTCAAAGTTCTCCATTATTTTGCTGCTATTACACCTGATTCCCCATTTTGTTATTTTGGAATCACGGAGAAGCAATACTGTCTTAGCTTCTAATTGACTCCTGAAACACCCGATTTCTATTATCCTTACCAACTACCCGAGCCCCCTTTGATGAGCAGGTTAGAATCAGAAGTGGATAACAGGTATATGATTTCTTTACATTTTGAAGCTGACATATCATTTCCTTAATCCGTGATCAAATATTGTTTTTTTTAAAAATGTTTGACCAATATATGATTTCCTAAAGTATGAGTTATCCACGGTTATTAGGCAAGTTAATAGTAGAAAAAATAGCACCACTATCTTTTGTATAAATCACAAAATGATGGTGTGACTCAACTCATACTGAGACTCATGTTCCTAACCTGGCCTCCTATATGCTAATATTGTTTTTCTTGTTCTAAATGTGAGGGCCACAGTGACTGTTTATAAACAATCATGCCTTATTTGCCTGCTTTGGATTGAAGTCTTTTGCTGTTTTCCTGTGGAACAGCTGCATATCTTGGACCAGGACCAAATTGTTCCACTTGACATTACTATAGAGGCATTCTATTCTTTCCTTAAAAGAGAGGTTACTGTACATGTCTGTCTATCGTTTTAATTTTAGTTTAAAGTGAGGACCAAGCTAATGCCAGCCACTTTTCTTTAAAGTTCCCAGAATTTTTGCAGCCTTCTTCTTTCTTTGGCTGAACTTCCAGACAGCTTTCTGGCAGCAGCATTCTCCACTTATAGAAGTAGAGGGGGAAAAAAGCTGTTATATTACATTAATGTTATGACCTTAAAAGGTGTGGGATTGCCCCCCACATGCTATAGCTAAAGAATCATCATTCATTTTAATCAAATGTTTAACACTTTGTAAATTTACTTCACAAAAGCAATGTGACATTTTCAGTCAAATAAATGTATATTTGGTATTTATTCTATAAAAGAAAATAATTATAGTCATTGATAAATTTTTCTGTATACCTGACATTATGTTTATGTTGTAGTTATTATTTTACCTCTGGTAACCACACTTTTTCTTATGAATTTGGTATGAATCTAGTATACATAATTGCATTGCACATAACATCACTATTCTGAATAAGAAGAAAGATTTTAATCTTTAGGAAAACAGATCACATATCATATAATAACTAGTGAGGTGTTTTAGAGGAACACTTACACATCCATTTTCAAAATGATCTAGAATTTAAGAAGAAATCTGATAAAAACACACTGATGCATTTTCCTATTAGCATAATAGAGATTATAAAATGAGACGCAAATTAAGACAAAACAGTTTCCTCAGCCTAATATGTACCTTTTTACAAATCACAGGTTATTTACTAATTGTCATATAATCCAATCACAGCCAGAAGAAATGACAAAACAAACTGGAGTTAAAGAAGGCAAGTAATCCAGAGTGAAATGTCTTAGCCCAAAACAGAGGAAAATATGAATTTGTCAACAGAAAAACAGTGCAGAAGGCTGCAAATAATAAAATAGTTTATTTGGGCTCTTAAGAATTGAATTCAGGAGACACAGATTCTGGTTAAACCAAGAGTGTTCAAGGGAAGAGAAAGAGTCAGGGGCTTATAAAGACAAAAAGCCACAAGGCTGTAAAAAGTTGCCTAGTGAGAATTGTGATTGACGTGAATCAGGAAATATTTGTCCTTGAGGAATCCTGTGTTATTTTAGGGTAGTCCAGTAAGTAGACAGGCTGCCACAAGTTATTTTAGGGTATGGGCCCAATAATTATCTTGAATTTCTGGCAGATGATCTAGATGTCTTAAGTAGGACAATAAGAGATCAAAAGGTGGGCTTCCCTGGTGGCGCAGTGGTTGGGAGTCCGCCTGCCGATGCAGGGGACACGGGTTCGTATCCCGATCCGGGAGGATCCCACATGCCGCGGAGCGGCTGGGCCTGTGGGCCATGGCCGCTGAGCCTGCGCGTCCGGAGCCTGTGCTCCGCAACGGGAGAGGCCACAACGGTGAGAGGCCCATATACCGCAAAAAAAAAAAAAAAAAAAAAAAGATCAAAAGGTTAGATTCTATTCAGGCTGAGATGGGCATAAGTCATACTTTGTAATAGCCTCCAGGCTCCATTTTAGGGAGCTCTCTTACCAATATAGACTCCATTTTGACTTTCCTTTCACAAATTTTGGGAAAAAGAATATGATCTACCATGATGGCAATTTTATATGATTTGACTTAATGCCTAGTAGATGTTAATTACACAGTATTTGTCTCTCTCCTGCCATCTGCGCTATAGAAAGTCATCTAATTAATCATCAAGGTCTGTGTTTATGTTCAGATATACTGTCTAAGCTGTCATGCTCTGGGGCAGAAAAAGCTGTGTGGTGCAGTAGAAAGAGAAATAAAAGTAGCTTTGAATTATAAATCCGTAGATATCTGTGGCCTGAGTGGTCTTGAGTAAGTCACGTAACCACACCAAAATGTTTTTTTAATTAATAAACTTTATTTTTTGGAGAGTTTTAGGTTCACAGTGAAATTGAGTGGAAAGTACAGGGTTCCCATATACCCTTCGTTCCTACTCATGTCCAACATCCCCCACTATTGACGTCCCTCACAGCAGTGGTATATTCATTACAATGAACCTATACGGACCTATCATTTTCACCCCAAAGTCCACAGTTTACCAGTGTTAAGTATACCAAGTATTTTTTATTCTCTAAAATTAGAAAATAAAACCTAGTAAACAAATTGTTTTAAATATTAATGAAAATATATATGCAATTTCTGCCTCCAAGTAATTTCATAATAAATAATAGCCATGAGGATAAGTTATTATTTTGTCAAAAAATTACATACAGTGTGCCTCACCAAGTTTTAAGCTCAGAAGTCTTAATTACATATTTAATACACATGCTGATATTGGGCTACTATGGCAACGCTGGGAACTGAGTTACTATCTCAGATTTCTTTCATGGCTCTGAAATTCAAGGTTCTAAGCAGAATAAACACATTCTAGGACAATGGTCTGTGACTTTCCGAAGCATGTTTGAACAGCAAAGGAATCCAAACTAAAGTCATGGCAAAACTGGTAGGGCAACATGGCTATTTTTGTTGAGGTTAAATAGTAATAATGAGCTGTAGAGAAGAGGGACAGAGGCATGAACCCTTGTCAGGGGGTAAAATGTAATATAGCTAGAAGTGGAAAAGTCCTGAGACATAGGAATAGCCCCTCCATACTGTTAAGGTAGAAAAAAATTTAGAACAATTGGAAGGACTGGAAGGGGTAGAGAATGAGTTCTGGTTCCACAAATGTGGAAAAGGCAACATTGTAAAGGAGTTCAGCTGGGATGAAATAGAGATTAACCAGGTAGCTAGTTTTGACAGAAAGCCAAAGCAAGAGCTCTAGAGAAACCAGAACTAAGTGAATAGCAAGGTTCATGAGTGGTTGAGAATCCAGAGTCTGTGATGTATAAGGCCTCATTTTGGCATAGGTTTCAAGTTCACTCATGCTAGTCTTATTTTAACCACACAACTATCCTGTTGTAAAAGGTTTACAAAGACTCTTATAATTGTTTTCATTTTGTAGATAAGGACAGTAAGTCTTGTGGAGGTCATATGACCTTTTCTAGTCACTCAGTTGATAAATGGTAGATCACAAAGACACTTTTTAAAAATTTTAACAACTCTGATGGTTATGTTTTCTTATTTACATAGTGTTTTTAGTTCTCCTATCAAATTGACTTTTCACAATAACCCAGAGAAATTGGCAAGAATGAGAAAATACTTATAAACTTTTAGGAGTGCCCATATTTTAACTAAATAATTATAAAAGGTTATCAGTTATGAATCAAACCTGTATTAGCATATCTAAATAGTATCTAAAGAATTTCTAAATATATCTAAATAGTTCTGATCATTAAATATATTTGTTTTTAAAAAGCTAATTATATTATATTCTTAATTTGATATGTTTGAGAAGATTAAGACTGCAGGTTATAACTACAAAGCAATACCTGCAAATGTAATACCAATGTAATGAAATACAATGCACAGCCTTAGAGGGTAAATAGAATAAGCAGGAAGTTCAAAGTGAACACTCCCCCAAAGTATGTCTTTCTTGCTAAATACTATGCTTAATATGTCACCAAAAAAATTGGTGGAATAAACAAAATGAGGGGACAGACCTACTATATACATACTCTCACAAAGTCAGTCCTTGGATGATAAAAGTTACAGAGCATTTAGATTTTTTCCCCCCTTGTGTTCTGATCTCTAGAGAGATATAAAGTTGTCTCAATTAATTAATTAAAGGCATTGTAGTCAGTTTTTTCTAAAGTGCTTTCAAAGGAATAATATTGGGAAATTCACTCCAAGTTTTCATAATTAAAAAAAATATATCCATGTGCTGTCCTTTTCATACAAGTTTCTCTTCTGAGGCCCAGATGGTCTTTTGCTTCCATCTCATGGCTTCAAAATTTAATCCCATGTTGACTTTCTGGAAACACACAAGTGGTTATCTTGGAAATGAGACCAAATATATTTGGTTTTGATTTTGAAACAAGAAGCTGACTCTCGGTAATCTCCACTGCTGTTATTTAGGCTGGGCATCTGTGATGTGTTGGGCACGCAATCATTTTCAGTTAAATGTGCCTATGTCTTGTGAAAGTCCCATAAGAGCTTGCAGAATCATGATTATAGATCCAAAGAGGAAATGTACTTCTTGAACATTTCCAGGTAAGCAATTTTCTTGTAACAAAACCCCAATTATTTTGTAAATGTTCAGTGGGAAACTCTAACACTAAAATGTCTCAATATGTTTAAGACATTGTGGAGTGATAATGTCATATCCTTGATTAGATTTTAAGATGTGTACTTTTGGGCTCATGGATTTTAAAATCTCTGTTTCTTTTTAATATATTAATTATGAGATTACATCTAAGCATTTTACTCTTTATTTAAAGATCTGTAAACATTCATTTGTGTTTATATAAAAACAGTCATCAAAATGGTAATTGTAGGAAATGTGCAGAAACAAAAATCACTCTTAACATGTAAAAGAGCCGAAATATCATACTTCATCCTTGATTAAAGAACATGTTAACCTATTGCTCAACAAGTGCCATTCAGTAAGATTTGTTTTTTCTCTTTGCAATTTTTTTCCATAATACATGTCCTAATGTTAGAGCTAGTATCCTTCTGGTGATCACCATTCAACTTACTGAGAAGTGTGTCATTTTGTGCTTGTGGTAAATAATTTGATTATCGTTTTTGCAAATATATGGAGAGAACAACTGTGAAAAAATAAAATTCAGAATCACTGGAGATATTTAGTATTATTTCAATTAATGGTGAAACTGGGAACATTTTTATACCTTGGAAAGCCATTTATTCAAACAATCTAAAGAAATTTTCTTGCATTATATGTGTTTTTACAAAGTGTGGTATATATTGATTCACTTTTCTAGATATAACCTCAATCATACAGGAACCCCTAAACTTCAAAGTTTGAAAAAAATTTAAACAGCAGTGTCCCAAATTGTAGAAAATATGAACATTTACAAATGTTTCCAGTTAGAATGAGTAGAATATATCAGTGATTGTTGATGGCCTTAAAGCCCAACTCTTTCAAATTCAAAGTACTGGAAATATCTGGGATGCTTCAAGGAAAGGAGAAAGAAGAGAGAGACAGAGAAAATAAAAAAGACAGGAGAAAAGAACACCAACTCTTGTGACTTGTGACCAGCAGATTTCTCTAGAATGGTGAGCTGTGATGGACTTCAGCGCCACCACTCAAAATTACAAGTACAGAGATGAATATAGTGAGGTGACCATCAAGAAGCAAGATTAAGGGCTTCCCTGGTGGCACAGTGGTTGAGAGTCCTCCTGCCGATGCAGGAGACACGGGTTCATGCCCTGGTCCAGGAAGATCCCACATGCCACGGAGCGGCTGGGCCCATGAGCCATGGCTGCTAAGCCTGCGCATCCGGAGCCTGTGCTCTGCAGCGGGAGAGGCCACAACCGTGAGAGGCCCGCGTACCGCAAAAAAAAAAAACAAAAACGAAAAAAGAAGCAAGATTAAAAATATAATAGCTTTCCAGTACAGGGACAAAAAGACCTAGAGGCCACAGGAGCTCTCACTGTGGGTCACAAATGCAGTGTTTTTCAAATAGCTGGTTGTGGCTTTTAATGAGTCATCAGATTAATTTGAAAAACCGTTTTTAAAAAACAAAAATAAAATGGAAAAATAATAGAATAAGAAAGGAAGGAAGAAAAAGAAAGAAGATGTTACAGTACATTCGAAAGAGCAAGCTTTTATTTCCTGTGTGTATATGTTTGTGTATTGTGTAAAGCTGTAAAATATATCTTTTCCTGTAGGTCGCATTTCAAAAGATTTGAAAATTGTTACATTAACACCAACTGTGGTGAAGCTGGATCTTGGGGACATTCAGGAAAAGAACATGCTAAATCCTAATCACTTCAGTTTCTCTAAAACTGTCCCTACACAAAAATGTATGTTCAAACTGAGGAGATCTTAGCTCCAAAAAAAACAGTTGAATGGCACTAAGTATGTTCTGTTTAATAATGCAGAAAAGTTTGATCCTTTGAGAAAGATTTCATCCAAATGAATAAAATATACTTGCAAATGTTTTAATCTTAAATTTCAATTATCTTCAGCATTTACTTACATGAAGCATTTAATTCCCTAGCTACCAGATAAATGACGTGCGCTTTACTTTTACTTTTCCAAGACCATTGGTTTTAATATTAGAAAAGAAAGAAGTCATGGAACAGAAACAGTTCTATAATGGTGACATAGTGTTTAACATAAGTATTAGATCTTATAAGGTTAGTTAGCACAATTTTATAGTAGTGAAAGTAATGGATTGTAAAGTAACTCTTATATGGAGAATAGGACCCTGTCATTGCAATGTGCCCTTGAACTGAACGGTTTTCAGGCATCTGACTGATTAGGATGCTTGTAGATACATTTTATATGGTATCAAATTGTCCTTATAATGTACACAGGTTGATAAGGTGGGAAATTCTGAGAAACTCAGACTCATAAGTTATTGATTTGAAAAACATGAAAATGTTCCAAAGTCTATCTTAGTCAAAGGAGGTTTCAAGGAGTTCCTAAGTTTCAAAGAAATTGAAAATAATATTTTCTTAAGAAATTATTTTTTAAAATATCATAGAGATTTTGAGGTTAATGTACATACAAAGAGGGACTTATTATTGCTTGGATGAGGGAATGATGTTTACTCAAGATTTCTTGATCTTTTAACCAGGAATTAATATTCCGTGTTTACCAAAGGGAAAAAAAATGTTAAGTGTAGATAAGGCATGGGTAATTGTTTTGCTTTAGCACAAAGTCCTTGAGAGATTAACTTAAGCATTTGTCACAATCTTGAATATTTTTTCTTCAGTGCTAAAATCTGTCACTCCTTCAGGATCATAGCAATCTTATCTTTTCTGGGGATAATCTTTTATTTCTTGTGCCACAAAGCATCTGGAATTATACAGTTTGTAGTATGAATGCTTTGTTTTTCAAAAATGTTAAAATAATTATCAGTGAACACTACCTTATCAGTAAAAAGTGGTCCAGGATTTCACAGGCACTCTAAAAGGTGCCATTATTTTCAAGTCTCTAAAGGCACTTACCTCTTGCATATAGTTTATTTTCTATTTCTACTACAAGTTTCTAAACTTGTAGGAAAGAAGTACCTTAAAAAGTCAGAATCAAGTAGCATATGCTCAGATTAATCAGGGTAGAAGAAATCCATTTCTCATTTTCTATTGAGATTTTAAATCTAATGATGAGGTTAACATTGATTTTATTGTCCCATCTGAATCTAATCTTTAATGTAATGAGACTCCTCCTACTTGACACTATACTAGTGCAATAGTTGATTTCAGGAATTTACCTGAGTAGATAAATTCAGAATCAGACTTTCATCTTGCAATTTAATGGAATAAGTAGGCTTGATTTCCCACTTCAAACTGACTTCATTTATCACTGCATTAAACACCTTTGACCCTATCAGGCAGAAGTACTGATGGTGATATTTGAGTAAGGGCTTTCATTGTTGAGACTTTCAACAGGAATCACTGGGATTCTCAAACTGCAAATAGAAGGGAAAAAATCATTGCTTTTCATAAAAAGAATTTTTCAAGTATAGGAAATATCTTATCTATTCTGAGCAAAGACTAACCCTTAAGAATTATGTAGATATAGCAAGAGACTGAAGAACACGTCCAGAAACCACTAAAATCAGAAGGGAGTGGAGACCAATGAGGAAAAAAAGCTAAGGAACTATTTCACTCTTTCTCTCTCTCTTACACACACAAATACACAAAGATATTTATTAAATGAAATACAAATAACTGCAATAGGCTAGAAACACAATGGAAAATTACATACATTAAAGAGTAGTTAAATTTTCTTCACCTGCATAATTTCTTCAAGTCTCCTTTTCCTTTTGTTCCCTCTTCGCTTATTGTATTATTCCAGCCCTAAATATTTGAAATATCAGGACAGAGCCAACTTCACAAATGATGATACCAGCTGTATCAAAATACAGATTATGCAAAAATAATTATTCTAAATATTGTGTTAAAGAACTATAGGGGGCAGAAATGTATACATATAATCATATGTTTTAAACATTTATGAAAATACATGGGGCACATTTCCACATATCAGAAAAGCAAAACTTTTGTTTTTTGGCTGCGTTGGGTCTTCGTTGTTGCGTGTGAGCTTTCTCTAGTTGTGGCAAGTGGGGGCTACTCTTCATTGCGGTGGCTTCTCTTGTTGCAGAGCACAGGCTTTAGGCACGCGGGCTTCAGTAATTGTGGCATGCGGGCTCAGTAATTGGGGTTCGCGGGCTCAATAATTGTGACGCACAGGCTTAGCTGCTCCGCAGAAAGTGGGATCTTCCCAGACCAGGGATTGAACCCCCGTCCCCTGCATTGGCAGGCAGATTCTTAACCACTGCACCACCAGGGAAGCCCCGAGATGTATTTCTTTATTTTCTTCTAGCACTTGAATTTAGAGTTTCTTAAACTGAAATCATCAACTTTTCTTTTCCACTGTATCTCAGTTTGTTTCCACCCTGGTTTATGTTTTGTTTGTTTGTCATCTGGTTGGTTAGTTGGTTGGTCTTGCATTGTTATTTTTTCCTATTCAGGACTAAGATTGTTTTCATACAGACTAGACTCTGTAAGGAGAGTTTCTCCTTTGTTTTCACTAACACCATACATTTTCTAGCTCCAAAAAGTTATGTTTACTTTCCCAAGAGCTCTTCTATTATATTCTATTATTCTGTGCTTGCCTTTATTATTACTCCAACTTCATGTAAATCTTTGTTTTCTCTCTTCAGAACTCTATATATGGTCTCTTCATTGAATTTTTCTTTTCCAGGTATTTCACATTGGTATACTTAAAGGAAAGTCTGCTCAGAAATATTTACTTCTCAAAAGAGTTAGTAAAGCATTTTTATTTTTCAGGAAAGTCTGGATTTTTCCACATGATACTCAAGGCCAGGGTTGAGTGCCAGGCTAAAAAACGTAAAGGTTTAAATGTACAGGTTTTTGTTTTTACCCCCCACCTCTCTATTCCAAACTTTTTCATTTCTTTGCTTCTGTTCATCCTCCTCTTTATGACCAGAATGTTTCCTACCATATTTCATTCTGTATTCCATATTAACGGCATCATCAGTCTTCTGGTCTAATAGTAAAATAATACTTTTTCATGTTCAGCTTCATGTCCTAAAAACTTTGTCTCGGGGGCTTCCCTGGTGGCGCAGTGGTTGAGAGTCTGCCTGCTGAGGCAGGGGACACAGGTTCGTGTCCTGGTCTGGGAAGATCCCACATGCTGTGGCGCGGCTGGACCCGTGAGCCATGGCCACTGAGCCTGTGCGTCCAGAGCCTGTGCTCCGCAATGGGAGAGGTCACAACAGCAAGAGGCCCGCCTACTGCAAACAAAACAAAACAAAAACAAAACAAAACTTTGTCTTGGACTAAGCTTCTTATGAGCATATTTGGTCCTGTTCCTTAATATCAACTTACATCTTGGCTTTTGATTTTATTACCCCCAGCTCAGTTATCACATCAAATACTTTTAACTTTGCCCTTTCCTAATTTGTTATCTTAGCCAATAACACTATCACCTAGTAACCTTATACTCTTTCCAGGCATTCACCATGTTTAAATTCATCTATTCAACAATACGGCCTCTGGAAGGCAAGCATCCTAACCAGGATTCTGACTCCTCTTGAGCTGTCATCTTCCGTTTCTACCACTCAAAATCCTGCCATAATTAGAGAGATGAGTCAAAAGTTATATCTTTCATAAAGCCTGTTGCAATGTTCCTAATGCAGATATGATGAATCTTTATGACTTTTTATAACTCATTTATGCCACTTACCATAGCCTGCCAAACGTTATATTTGATTAGACATATTTTATGTAAACTATTAAGGTATAATATCTCAGAACAGATATTATTTTAGTTTCCCTATGTCCCTCATAATTCTTGGTTCAAAACTTGCACTGATTTGTTTATAGATACTTGTTAGATAATAATTGTGTAACCTTATGAAGTATCTAGTCAAGAATATATAGGTATACTTTAATTAACAGCAACAACAAAAATGTTCATTGATCTCTTACCTGTCTTAAGATGTAAGTGTAAGAGTAGGACATTTTCTGGTAATTAAACCCATCGAGACTCATTGAAGATTACTCTACTATAAAACGTTTCTGAAGTTTTGTTTTCCCTTAAGCAAAACTATACGTATAAAGACAGACACATAAATGTTTCATTGATTATGTTTTAAAACAAACCTCAATTGTGATAAGTAAAACATTCAAAGTTAACTTGGCTAATAGTAAAACTTATTTGATGTTTTAAGAATTGCTGCCATGAAAAGTATAAAATCAATATCAGAATAAAAGGAAAACAAATTTCATTATAATTAAGTTACACAACAATCAAATCTGAGGAAAAATCACAGCTTGTATGTATTCTCCAAGGACCTAGATCAATATTTTTACAATAATTAAGAATATACCTTTCAATATATATAGAAAATTACTTACAAACTATGTTCAGAAATATCTTGTTTGATCCTCAATAACAAAATAATCCTTTATGTATCTTTAAATTTGAAATGATCAACATAATAAATAACTCCACAAGTAATCCCTTTCATTCTCTTTCTGCTTATCTACCATATCCTTTGCTTCCATCTGAGACTCATTACAAAATTATGTTTTGAATTGGTTTCACAGCTTTGAGAAAGGCTACTCTTTGAACTTCCTTTGTATTTGTATTTAAATTTTAAAAAAGGAGCAAACAACCCCAGCTTCTGTTTTCCTATTTTCCTTTTTTCTTCTTCCTCACTTGATTGACAAAGTTTGGACTGTGGTTTATGGATACAATATCCATCTACCCAATGGAGATTGCCTAGGCTAGATTTCTCTCAGAATCCTCCCTATGGGAACCCAATAAAATTAAAATTCTCCACTTGAAACCAATTTCAAACCCACTTTTCAATTAATTTTCATTTAAGTTCTCTCCCTCCATTTCTCTAAAAATTTGATAGCATGAATGCTGAGGTTTTATATACAGACTCTGCAGTATAATTTCTTGAATTAAAAGTTTGCTTAAAGCAGAAAAAGGAATCAAGATGTTTACATAACTCCCACCACCTTCTTTCACTTTAGAGTAAAAATATTATAAGAAATAAAGGGGAATTAGGCTTTAAAAATATCTCCTGAGTATTGAAGCTTCAATCACATCTACTGCCACCCATGGAATTTCTAAACTACAATAAATGCAGTAGTCATCTTCGTGTGCCATATAAGGCCCCAAGTTATTAAATATAAGTTCATGCTTTGTCTTATATTAAAGGAAATGTAAGATATATGTAATTGTAGTATGTAATTTCTTTCTTTTTCCTTTGAGCCAGAATAAGATGTTTACTTGAATGCTATTACAGTAACTTATGTTTTTCTTTTATCTAGAAAAAGTAACTTAATTTTCACAGGATTAATTTTAGAATTAGAACCCAACATGTACTGTGCTTATTGAAGGAAAAGACATTGCAGAACTCAAGGGGGATATAGCCATTTGGGAAAAGGAAGATACTGGAGAGTGTATCCATTCCAAAACTTGGAAGACCTTTTACTCTTGTCCACTTTGTAAGGATACTAGGAGAATTCTTTCCTTAGGAGATCTGTATTGTGGGACTGATATTTCTATAACTGAACTGCTTATTCTTTATTCTTCTCAAGCATGAGCCTAAAAGGGAAAATGGGAGCTATGAAGGCAAAGTTCACCAATAGTCTCATCATTAGGTATTCTCATCAATACCTAGGGAGTGAATGATTCCATATACTGTTGGAAGAATTAGAGGGATTATTACTATGTCATAAGTTTACAGAATAAATGCCCTAATGACTAACTCAGGAGTTTCAGTGGATATTAGTAATTATGTTTATATCTAGTTCAAATATTAAATAAACTGGTAGTCTGAGAAAGTTGTGGCAATTCTTTCCAACACTAATTTATAAATAAGGAATTGTTAAAGATATCAGAGATTCTCCTATTAGATATCTACAAAACAGTGAGTCAATAAAAGTTTTTTAGAAGTCTGTTAAGATAAAAACAACTTCACCAAGACGTTAGAATACAAGAGAATAAATATAAAAGCATATTTGGTTCCTTTTTTCACTTTCATTTTCTTGTTGTTTTTTGCTTACCCTAGGAAGAAACTGCTACACAAATATTTTTAGGTACCTAAGAAAACAAAACATCTTTTTCAGCCTTATAGATTTGGTAGACAAACAAATTTAATTTCATCTCATTCAGAAGATTTTCTACTTTTAGTTGAAAATTAATTGCTTTGAAAGGGGCAACTCTCTGGATTGGCTATCTTAATATTCTTGCTGTAGAGTTATACAGTATTATCTCATGCCTGATGCTGTGTCACTGTCCTCTTATTCCTGGTGTCTGGCTTCTACTCTTTTTCAGCCTTATCACGTAGAAACTGTAGACTGGAACCACTTTTTAAATGATCTCCTTTGGTTGCCTGAATAGCAGGGAAGATTTTTATTCATTTGCAGCAAGAAATTCAATCATTCTAGGTTCCAATTAGAGAAAGCCTAGGGGCCCTCTTTATTAAGATGAAACACAAATTGTATCAAGACTTGCTAAACCAGTTAATATTTTTATGGTGAAGCTTATTTTATTAAGAAGCTTGAACATTTTAAGTACTAATTGGAATATGTGTAGGCTATTTTTAATCGATGTGTAAACTCTAACCTCCATTTTGTTAAAATTGCATCTTATGGTGGTAACATTTTTTGCCACCTTGAAGTTTTATCAGAGTACAATCAAGAATCCTGCAGTGTTCGGTGTCAGGAGTGACTTATACTGCTGTAATCTCCTGTTAACCATTTTTGCAGGTGTTTTTTCATTATTTCCTAAAAGAGAGAATTATTATTTTAGAAAAAAAGTTTTTTTAAATACTGGCAACTTGAATAATTTTTCTAGATCTTTAACTTCATTTCTATACACAAAATTTAAAATATATATCTAAATTTAATTACATATTTACAGAGCCATGTGCTTTAAGATATGACTTAAAGTTATGAACACTAACAGAGAAAAAATTGACAGTTTAGATTTGGGGAGTATATTTTATGTATGGAAATGTATAGGTATTTGCATATAATTATATCTGTGTGTTTAAATTCCAACTTATATATGAAGAAATATTGCCTCTTAATATAATAAAATATTTCTATTAAGCAGTATTTTAAGGATGAATTTTCTGAAATTCAAATTATCCTTAATGTAACTGTTATCTTAATGTTGGCCTTATGTGGCTTTGTAGAAAGGATGCAATTTCTAATTATTTCACTTACATGCAGTTAATCATAGTTTTATTGTGCCTGCTTTTTTATTTAAAGAATGTTAAGGATGTCTATGGTCCAAGATTATCCAGTCTATCAGTTTTAAAATAAGAATTAGTAAATTCAAATAGCAAGAAGCAAATGAGGAATATATGAAGGGAGCTGAGAAGTATTAATGGTTTGACTTTCATTAAAGATGCTATCAGAATGAGTTGTCTATATAATTGGATGATATAAATTATTGTATTATTCTAATGTTTTTAGGTGACAAGCTTTTACTAAAAAACTAAGTGACTTTTTTACCATACTGCTGATCTACTTATTTTGATACAATTTACAATATTTATTATTATTTGGTTCACAACTTTTATTTCTTTTACAAAATTTTGTCAGAAAAATATATATTCTTCATCTTAGAAAAGCTGTGGTAGTCATAGGCACCACTTATCAAGACCTATGTTCTAATTGTATTCACGACAACAAAGCATAAGTTCAACGTTTTCACCAAAATAAACAAATAATTAAAGCTTTTTTGAAAATAATTTATAATGGTAAGATAAAATCATGTTTAAATTTAAAAATTTTGACATAGAAGAACTAGGAAAATATTCATCATGTTAGAACACAAGGGGTAGTGGGCAAAGCATTGACTATGGATTCAGACCAGGGTTTGAATACATCTCTAATCTTCTATATTATTATCTGCATTATATTTTTTAAAATGATACTCACCATGTTCTTACAAGGATTACAGTAAATCTACGTAAAGTAACTAGGACATTGTCAACACATGGTGATAGATACTAATAACCATTCTTATCATTAACAATTACATAAGACTGAACTCTTTGAAGACAGAAATTCATGATTCATTTATCCTTTCTTCCCTGAAAGCAGGTTTTGAGAATTGTTTGCAAGTATTTGATTAAAGGAGAACTGTCAGTTTCTATGAGTTCAGTTTTTTCTTAGATTCCACATATAAGTGAAGTCATATAGTATCCATCTTTCTCTGTCTGACTTTTCCACTTAGCGTAATGCCCTCAAGGTCCATCCATATTGTCACAAATGGCAGGATTTCCTTCTTTTTTTTAGTGACTGAATAGTATTCCATTACATTTGGAATTTATTTTCTTTATCCATTCATTTGTAAATGGACACTTAAGTTGTTTCCATGTCTTGGCTATTGTAAATAGTGCTAAAATGGATATGGGTGTAGATACCTTTTTGAAACAGTGATTTCCCCCCCCCCCCACCTTTGGATATATACCCACAAGTAGAATCACTGGACCATATGGTAATTCTATTTTTAATTTTTTGAGGAACCTCCATACTGTTCTCCATAGTGGCTGCACCAATTTACATTCCCACCACCAGTGTAGGAGAGTTCCCTTTTCTCCACACCCTCCCCAACAGTTATTACTTCTTGTCCTTTAGAAGGCAGACATTCTAACAGGTATAAGTGTTATCTCATTGTGGTTTTGATTTTCATTTCCCTGGCTGTTAGTGATGTTGTGCATCTTTTCATGTACCTGTTGTCCATTTGTATATCTCCTTTGTAAAAAATGTCTATTCAGATTATCTGTTTTTAATCAGGGTTTTTTGCTGCTGACTTGTATGAGCTCTTTCTTTATTTTGGATATTTACCCCTTATCTTATTTACCCAGACATAATATTTACAAATAATTTCTCTCATTTCATAGGCTTCCTTTTCATTTTTTAAGTTGTTTCTTTTGCTGTGCTGAAGCTTTTTAATTTGACGTGGTCCCACTTGTTTATTTTTGCTTTTGTTGTCTTTGCTTTTGGTGTTAAACCTGAAAAGTCATCACCAAGACCAATGCCAAGGAGCTTCTTTCTGTTTTACATTTTCAGGTCTTACATTCAAGTTTTTAATCCATTTTGAGTTGATGTCTATGTATAACGTAAAATAGGGGCCCAGCTTTATTCTTTTGTGTGTGGCACTTCAGTTTTCCCTGCACTATTTATTGTAGAGACTGTCCTTTCCCCTATTGTGTATTCTTACCTCCTTTGTCAAAAATTAATTGACCGTATATGCATGGGTTTATTTTTGAACCTTCTATTCCATTTATCTATGTGTCTATATTTTTGCCAGTATCATACTCTTTTAAGTACTATATCTTTGAAATATCATTTGAAATCAGGAAGTGTGAAACCCCCAGCTTTTCCTTCTTTCTCAAGATTGCTTGCCTATTTGGGGCCTTTTGTTGTTGCATACAAATTTTAGGATTGTTTGTTCTTTTTATGTGAAAAATGCCATTGGAATTTTGATAGGGATTGCATTGAATTTGTAGATTGCTTTGGGTAGTATAGACATTTAATAATAATTCTTTCAATCTATGAGCAAAGACCATCTTTCCATTTATTTGACCTCTTCAGTTTCTTTCATTAATGTCTTATAGTTTTCAGTGTACAGATCTTTCACCGCCTTGGTTACATTTTTTTTCTAAGTATTCTATTATTTTTGATGCAATTATAAAATAGATTTTCTTAATTTCTGTTTCTGATATTTTATTACTGGTGTATAGAAATTCAGTTGATTTTTGTCTATTGATTTTGTATCTTGCAACTTTACTGAATTCATTCATTAGTTTTAAGAGCTTTTTAGTGGAATTTTTAGGGTTTTCTTTATGTGCTATCATATCATCTGCAAATGAAGACAGTTTTACTTCTTCCTTTCCAATTTGGTTACCTGTTATTTATTTTCCTGCTTAATTGCTCTGGCTAGGACTTCCAGTAAAATGTTGAATAGAAGTGGCCAGAGGCAGGGGTGGGGGATAGGGAAAATGGGTGAAGGTGGTCAAAAGATACAAAATTCAAGTTATAAGTTCTAAGGATATAATGTATAATATGCCAACTATAGTTAATAATACTGGATTGTATATTTTAAAGTTGTTAAGAGAGTAGATCTTAAAAGTTCTCATCACAAGAAAAAAAATAACTATGTGAGGTGATGGATGTTCACTAAACTTATTGTGGTAATCATGTGACAACATTTACATATATCAAATCATTATGCTCTGCACCTTAAACTAGTGCAGTGTTGTGTGTCAGTTATATCTCAGTAAAGCTAAGGAGGAAAGAAAAGAAAAGAGATAACTTGCAGGAAAAAAAAACCTCTAGAGGGATGAGAAAGCAGGAAAGGTAAGGGGGAGAAATTTCAGGTGGTTTCAGGCAAAGCTGTGCCCCACAATGGTGGCCCCAAATGCAAAGGTATAATTCCAGGTACTTCTGTGGAAGACTGCTCCAGTAGCCCACAGGCAATCCTCCAGAGACTAGCAGGTATGAGACATTTAGCCACAGAATCTGGGCTGCAGGACCTGCTATCTATCAGTGACTACTATAGTGACTCAACTAATTAGCTCCTTAATACATGTCTGCTTAGTTAAGGAGAATAGAATAAAATTATAATTGCCATACCTCCAAAATCTTCTGAGTGAGTGCATTATGATTCTTTTGGTACCTTATAGAAGTTAGCACATAGTTATCCATGAAATGAGTGTTAAATATTTATAAATTCCTTAATTAATTCACAGAATATGTAACATTTCATATGTTTTTTGTTTATATGCATGTTTAAATCCCATAGGCCAGAACCTGTTTTGTGGACAAAGGATGGCGGAGAATTACCAGATCCTGACCGAATGGTTGTGAGTGGTAGGGAGCTAAACATTCTTTTCCTCAACAAAACGGATAATGGTACATATCGATGTGAAGCCACAAATACCATTGGCCAAAGCAGCGCAGAGTATGTTCTCATTGTACATGGTGAGTACCTTTTGACATTATTATACATGCAAGAATGACCTGAAAAACTGCTTAAATTTATCAAAATCTTTAGAATAATAAACAAATTTAAACGGGTTTTCTTTTTCTTTCACAAGGACTTCTCATAAGTGTAAATATCTCCATGATTCACAATTAATATGTTTCAAGTCAAACTAATAAAATAAAATTACAGCCTATACTCGAAATAAAATTTATATTTGTGAAAGATTTTTTAATTATAAATATACTGTATAATATTTGGTGGTGAATAGTAAATCATATTAATGGTTTTCTTTACATTTTATGCTTTAAATTATAAATCAGAATCATGAAAACAATATTTTCCCTGAGTTAATTTTGGTAGTATTATCATAAAAATATGCTTTATAATCACTATTACTAGTTTTACAAAGAGAGATAGCATGTAATCGAGATGTAGCAAAGACAGAGGTGTATAATACTAGTGAAAACTGCACTAATTTCTTATGAACAATAATTTGAAACACCCACAGACATTTTTTTCTCCTCTGCAATGATCTCACAATTTGAGTAAATATAGGAAAATGGCAAAAAGACATGCCAATATCCAAGATTAAAAATAATCTCTGTTTTTCCTAAACTCCAAAAGCCAGGGCAAGTTGTTCATGAGGTAGCTTTAACATATTGTTAGACGAAAATGAACTTTTCTGAAATCGATAAATATCACAATAAACAAAATTAGTCAGATTTTTTTATTGCAGGACTTCTCAGAGTTTATTTATAGGGTACAATGTGAATCTCCAAGAGAAAAAAGCATTAGAGAATGTAAGATTTTTTTAAGAAAAATCTTAAAACAATCAAGAAAACATTTTTTTAAGACTAATGTTGTGTTCTACACAATATTACAGTATTTGAATGAGTACTGTGTAAAAATTACACAATGCTGTAATAAATCCAATGGATCTTAGAAATCCTGAAGGGAGTACACTTATTTGAAATCTTTCTCATGAACCTAAGTATAAAATAACTGTAAGAAGCATGAGTTAATTTTATACCTTTCCAAAAAAGGAATTTGGGGGATAAAGTCTAATTCTTTGTAAAGGGATTTAATTTTAGGGGAAAAATAATCCCATTTGTGTTTTTTTCCAAGTTGTTTACTTTTTTATGATACCGGCCAAAATTGGAAAAAGAATAATGTATTAAGTCAATTTACAACTTTATTTTCAAATTGCCTTAGTGTCTACTATTTCTCAGTTCTTCATAACACTTTTGTTCTTGAAGGCAAACAAAGTCTTGCATTGAATAGACTTTCCACATATAGACATCTTGAAGATAACAGAGCTGAGAGAGTAATTTCTAGTATCTCATGAATTGTGCAAATTCCAGCTTTTGGGAAAGATCAGCCTAATCAAATTAGACTGATAAATTGGAATTAAATGTAGTAACCCCCTGTAGATAAACCCTACCGGGCTCACTGCCAGAGAGAATATAACAACCACTGAGTGTGTCAAGAAGATAAGTTAGATCCTTAGAGCAGGATCCAGGAGTAGCTTTCAGTTTGTGCTGACCTGGATGTTTAGATCCTGCAGTCAAGGAAATGAAGTCTGATTCACCCTCAACTTGATAAGCGCTTGTCTCACCTAACAGTTTTGGAACCTGGGGCATGTTGCATAGCAAGTCACATTGTGTTGAAAGCAATATGACATAAAAATATAGAGAATTAGAAGGGAAGTGACAGAAAAAATAATATACTTAGATGAAAAGTATGTTATTTGTTTTTTTAAAGTAATTCAAGTGGGGAAAATGCATATGTTTTCTCAGTGTTTGCAAGCTAGCCAACAGCATGATTTCCTAAATAGCCAAGCTACCTTTAGGTAGTTGGCAGTTGACATATTTCTAATAAATACTTCTCTGAGCACTTTGTAAGAAGTCATTTTTGGCTTTGCTTTTTGAACTACAATTCATCAAAAGCACCCCATAGATTAATGCTATTCATGCTACTAGATAAATGCTGTGAAGTTCAACAGTGGTTTACCTAGGATTATTGACACAAGTAATGAGAGGCTCGATGAAACAGTGAAACCATAATACACTGTGTTTAAAAAGGGCTCCAATTGGGTTCATTACAAAATAAAGGGTTTTTTTTCCTCCTTTGCTCACAGGGTATAATGTTTCATTAGTCACTGGTTGTATAAATATAAAAAGCTACTCTCTTCTGTTAATGATTTGGCCATTTCAAAACCCAAGTAAATGGTGAAATTTGAGTGGTATTTCAATCTATAATGAATGCTGTATGCATTTCGGAATGAAGTGATAAGTGATCATTCGTGAGAACTTTACCCTTTTATCTTTTACACCAAGTTTGATTTTACATTAGCTGTGATAATTTAATATAGCTCTAGCACAGAAGAGCCTTTCATGAGCTGAGACTGTCTTTGATTCTACCACAGTTACCTAGGTTCTATTGATTCGAACTTGATGGAGGTCAGAGCACTTTGCTGTGAAATCATCTGCTATCTAGGTACCATCCTAAATGGTTAGATTGTATTCTTTGGGTGTCAGTGGAAGTGCATTATTTAAATGTTTTCACATTTAATTGTTAACAGCACTGACTTTGTATGTCATGGACACTGGAGTGTTCCCCTCCACCCTAACCCCCATGATACCTTTGCAAATTTAAACATTACAATTTCAGATGGTAATTTGAAACTGCCAGTCTGGTTCTCACTCTCAATGAAAGGCCTAACAAAATTCAGTACATGTATACAAATACCTGTAAGATAAAACATTACACTTTTGGGGCTTCCCTGGTGGCACAGTGGTTGAGAGTCCACTTGCCGATGCAAGGGACACGGAACCGTGTCCCGGTCCAGGAAGATCCCAAATACCGTGGAGCGACTGGGCCCGTGAGCCATGGCTGCTGAGCCTGCGCATCCGAAGCCTGTGCTCCACAACAGTGAGAGAGAGAGAGAGGCCGCATATCGCAAAAAAAAAAAAAAAAAAAAAAATTAAACTTTTGAAATGTTTGCACTGTAGAGATTCCATTAGGAAAAAAGGTACCATTTTTTCATTAACAAGCTCAGCAATGGAAAAATTGATCTGTTAAATTAGTAGCCATAGTGATACTATTAATTCCTGTGAGCACAGTAGTTTTTTTTTGTTTTTTGCTTCTGTATAATAAATATTGAAGTTACTCTCATGTTATTATTGTTATCATGCTATTTCTTTCTTTTGAATGGCTAATTACTTCCATATTAATGGTCTTGAAATATGCTGTTCCACTGCTGTTTTTACTATTTAGAGAACTGAGATCAAAGGAGATATTCATTCATTCACCAAATAAGTATTTAGCATTTATTCACTGAGTGCAAATGCACTATAGGAGCAAAGGTGAATATCACTCAAGAAGCTTAGAGTTAAACATGAATGATAAGCATTCAAGTAAGTATAGTACAAAAATCAGAGTTATAGGAGTATGGCTATACAATGATGTAGATATTCAGAGTTTGTGACAACATGGTCCAAGTGTCTGGAATTAAAAAAAAAAATAGTAACACAGTACTTCTGGATTATTTATAAACAAATGGCATACATCATAAATAGAAGTACCCACCAGTGCCAGGTACATAGATATATAATAAGTCAGAGTATTATTATTATAATATTACTAGTAGTCTTATGATACCTTAAAGCAATCTCAGTCCAGTGCTCTGGTACAAAATTTACCCAAAGGTTGTGTACAATTTACTGCCCATAGTCTTCCCTGAATGGTACCCAGAGCATAAATTAAGTTATCCCTATTGAAGAATGAGAAAATTCTATATTCTTGTTAACTAAGCAATAGAGAAGATCATTAAAAATCAACACTACAGCAAATTAGTAATATAGAGAGAGCAGGATAAAAGTTATAATCACCCTTGTTTCTCTGATGCAACATCAAATTCAGAAAGTTTAGGTAAAATATCCTCTCCTCAAAGAAATGCTACCCAGATCTCCATCTTTTCGTATAGAGATCATAGAAGATACCTATTCATCACACAAGGAATGGCTGCACAGAAGTGAGAATGACCTGAGATTAATCTTATTTTGTGGTTGGGGATGATTCAAGTCCTTATATTTATTTGTCATCCACTTATTTAAAAAGTATTCTTTTGAAAGTGTCAGAAATTTATAGTACCTGGGAAATTTTGAAAGAATATCTATGAAGAGTGGAAAACATAAATTACCACTTCCCCCCAAATCCTATACTTCTTCCTCCTCAACTATCCCAAAGCCTTTGATCTCCCTTCACACTTATGCTAGAGAAAGGCATAACCACGCCTCAGAATACATATGGAAGATGGACAGTGGTGCTGGAACTCTTTTACTATCATCTGCCCTCCCCAGAATTCGGGAAGAAATACAGTAATACAAGTAGAAAAAATGAGTAACTTATTTCTTCTTCTGCCAGTAGCTGTACTAACTATGGCAGGTCCACACTGTAGAGAGGAGTAAGGGGGAGTCCAGTGTGAGCTTCAGTGGAGAGGACACTCCACTTAGGACCCATCTCAGGGCTGTCTCACACAGTCATGGCAGAGTTGAGATGCACTATTCCAGAACTTTGTTCATGATACTCACCATGTCTCTTCAAATTTACTTTTCGTAGTAGCCCTTATATGAAATTTAAAATTATCTTACCACTACTTTTATTCCATTACTTCACTGTTTTTGACTTACAGAAATAAGCTTTTATAACAATTCATTACTTCTTCATTATCTTAACTCTTACTATTCTTATTTTGAATAAAATTACCCACTATGCACCTTTCCACATTTTTACTTTTCTTTATATGTACATATTTAGCTTTTTCTAGCAAATTTCATATGTAGGACCATATAAAAACAAGTAAAATTTTTCATAACTAGTATTATTATTATAGTAGAAAGTGAAATAGTATAAAAAGCTTGTTTATGTAATGCCAATCAGTTTACTGACAGTTGCTGACTTTGTATTCCTAAAATATCACTTGACAGTTATGGTTTGTTTTATATATTTATTCATGTATCTATTGAAATGAATACTGATGAAAAATGTGATATTGCTTTTTGTTTGTTTGCTTGTTTCCAGGATAATTTACCTCAAAAATATAACACATACATAGAATAAGATCCATCACATTTTATTGTTAGCTAGTAAGAACATTTATAAAAATAGTGTTTCAGGTTTTTAATTTTTATAGTAAGAGAATATTACTGCTAGAAATATCTATGTGTTTTCGTTTAGTGAAAGGTATCAAACTATTAAATATGCCTTTCCAGCTTAAAAAAAATTGATACAACTGCTACTTTCGTTTCACTTTACCTTTATTGTTTAATAATAAATGTCAAAATTACGCAGAGGCAGAATGTTGTACACCAAGATATTACAAATTCCTGCATCAAACCAAGCTTCCAAACTTTGTTGTTCATTTAGATACCCATCTCTTTCAGAGACTACAGGTAAATGCAGGTTCACTTCCCATCCCAGGTGCTGATTCTTCCTTTCAGTCAATTTGTTTACCATGGGAGAGAGGGAAATTGTGTCATGGAGGGTAGCCTTTCTTTCACTTTAACACACATTTCCAAACCATCTGTTATCTCCTTCAAATACTTAACTAAGGTACAAGATATAAATTCAATTGCTTTAGGGTTTTAGTTCCTGATCCTAAACTTAGCAAAATAGATAATACATATATAGATGCATGCCATACTAATTATGAAACAGATTAGGAATATCATAAAGTAATATCCTAAATTTGTGTTTAAATTTGTCTTACTCTAGAGCTAAGCAAATATGATTATAATACATACTTTCCTAGTCTTAAGGTATATATTTTATATATTCCTTCTATGATTATCAATGATTTGAAAGCTAATGAGAACTCTCATTAATTAAAATTAAGAGTGTACTTCTGTGCTTCATAGTAAATATGTAGCTAGACTAAAAATTTGGCAGTCACACTTACATTTACTGTTATAATTATCCAGCAACAAAACATTTAGAAACATTGAGAGTCTACATGATTTTTTTGCTTAGCTGTGCTGTTAGGAAAGGTAATACAGATCAAAATGGAAATAAGAGAGTGAATCTTTGGGCTCAGATGAGTGGGTGGGGAGCAGGAAAGAGAAGACTGGATTAATGGACAGATGTACAGCCAGCCTAGCAAACATTTGAAAGGGATTCAGCTAAAATCTGTTTCCTCACATGGAAACAGACCTACCAGTTGGTAAATTGATTCTGTGTGCTCATAATGAGCATTTTTCCTTTGGAGATGCTTTCTTTAGAAGCATAGATAGAAAAATATACGGTGTAGGAAGAAAAGGATAGAAAAGACATCCATGTGGAACAACAAAGAGTGCACTGATGGAAGAAGCCTATGGCTGCTGCTCTCATCTCCAGTTGAGAGTTTCCAGACAATAAACTAGCTGGATGAGTCTTAAAACAGTACCTTCTTTAATCGCTGAGATAAAACATAGCATCTCTGGACATGAATAAGCAGGGAGAGCTGTGATGCCTGTGGGAAAGCAGTACCTCTGACTGGATGAATATGCTGTTGAACTCTGCAGAGAGAAGTGAAATGGGATCAAGTAGTGGAGACAGGGGCACTGCTTTCATTATAAAGCATTTTGAAAAACGGATATGTACAGGCTTACTCAACATGGAGTTGAGGCTAAATTTCATTTCTTTAAGATGAGCCTGAAGTGGATAAAGTTTCACCTTTCAAGGTAAAAATTCATTGAGATACCACTCTGAAGTACATGTTTCTGTGGTACCTAGATGGATCACTGACTAAAGTGTCCATGCGGAAAACCCTCATTCCTGTCTGAAGGGAAGAAAGACTCCACCACCCAACAAATCCAACATTTAAAATGTTTTCCCTTGCACTCTTTATATATGATCTTTTCTGTCAATTTCAGAACAGAAGGGTTATACCCATGGCACTTAGTCTTTCTATATATTTTTTTATGTGCAAAAAAAGGCTAGATTATAGCTTTATAAAATGTACAGAGCTCTTCTCCCCAAGTATATATGCATTAATTCATTAGATAAATTCAATCAATATTCAATCACCCATGGGGGGAAATTGTTGGCATTCCTTTTTAGAAACAATGGCATGCCTAACTAGAAGAAGATTTTACATAAAATCTGCTTTGTAGCTTCTTACAAAAATGTAGTTTTCACAAACATTGTAACAACATATAACATACTTGTTCCAGAATCTAAGAATTATCCTTGAATCCTCTCTGCCCTTCTTTCCAATTCATCAGCAAGTTCTGCTGGTACTGTTTCCAAACCATTCTCCCAGTCACTTATGACTTTATTTTAATTCTCTGCAGGACATTTACCATTATTTGGTATTTTAGTTGTATATTTGATTGTAGATATGTACATGTACATGTATATGTGTATTATACACATGTACATATATTGTATATGTATGCATTTATGTTCATATGTTATATGCACAAAGCAGAAATCTTATCTTGGAGCAGTGCCTTCTAAATAGCAGGCAATCAAAAATATTTCTTTAATTAAATTTATTTATCTCTCTGTTTCTCTCTTTCAACAGAAGAAACCTTAATAAAATAATACACATATGTATGTATAGATACATATATACATACATAAATATGAACAAACCCATATTCATATACATATATACACATATACACCTAAGTGTATATGTGTGTATGTGTGTGTATACACTGCCCTAACTTCTGAACCAAATCAGGGTAATGATATTCATTCCTTGGTCACCAAAATCAAGACCTTTAACTTTCATCCAATATTGGGAAAATAAGTGAGATGTATTTACTTGGCAATCCATATGTAAATGCCACCTTATGGATTTAAGCAGTGCACAGTATGAATAACTGTGTATAGAAGAATTCACATCTCCAATAGAAATCTTTGAAATTAGAAGAGTTTTGCAATTGACTTCACATGTCTATCTTTTCACAAAACTCTATGACGATAGCTAACTTAAAACTGGATTTGTTTTTTAGAAATCTATATCCTTTCCCTTTTTTTTAAATATATCATCTCTTATAAAGATAACATTTATCTTTAAATGTAAACAGATGTAAAACTTCTCTGATGCATGGCCTGAAAATCCACATCACAATGATATTACTACTAGTAATATTTTACTATTCCAGGAAATGTTTTCTTGAGTATCTGCTGTATATAAAGTGCTAGGCCAGGCACTGTAGATCCTATAATAAATAAGTAAACACTCTCAATTATGCCTGGACTTCTTAGTAAAAATAAACCAGTGAGGTGTTTTCACTCATATGTTTTACCATGATGCAATATCACAGATGTTTCAAGGTCCCCTCATTAATTGTAATATTTCAGGAGACATAGCCAGGAGAATATGAAATTCCACGATTAGAAATATATTACTTTGGTAAAATGTTCACTTCTTTATTGAGCCTATATTTTAAATATAAATAATTTGGGGAAGGTTATCAATCTGTGTCACCAAATTCCATGTGTGAATTAGTTTATTAAATAAGCTTTTTTAAGGTTAAGAAAGACCCTGCTTTTGCATGAGAACTCTGAATTCTAGGGTTACAGGTGATAGGAGGGCATATTAAAAGTGGAGTTCAATAGGCATTTCTTCACAATTCTGCTTAACATTATTCTTAGTGTTTATTAGGGATTATCTGTTGTGGATACATCCAAGAGACTCTATTTATTAATATGCTTACACAAAAAGTATCTACAAATAGCCCTTGTTGATTTTAAGTTACAGGATAGCAAGTTTATAATAATATATTTGAAACACTCCCAAGTTCTCCTTTAATTTTCATTTAAATAAGCTTTTATATTGCAATATTAGATATTCTATTTGAATGCATTTTACTACCTTAAAAATCGATCAGACAACAAACATATATGTGAAAATTAGAATTTACTAGAATTAGTGCTGTGTAATAACTTCCAATTTAATGACAGCATTTTTTAACTTATACAAATTGGTAACATAGTACAGTAGCACAGTTTAGTTAAGCCTTAAGGATATTTAGTTCAGGATTCCAGAACCCATTGTTACTCTTTTATGGAATTTGTGTATTAAATAAGAAGAGGAATAATTTATGAATAAATGACCAGGTCTAAACTCTGTTTTTTTAGATGAAGAAGCATAGATTCAGAAGGATTAAATTATAGGCAAAATGTCTCTCAGTTATTTTATCACAAAACCTAAATGAAAAATCAAACTATCTGGATTTTTCAATCAGTAATTTTCTACTATATCATACTTCCCCTTGTGTATATTTATATTTGATTTAAGTTTCTCTTCTAATGGGTGACAGTACTGTTCTCTCAGAGGAAACTGACATCCTCACAGAACTTAAAGTGTTTGATCAAATCATCTGATTTACTTTTTGGTAAAGCACTTTTAGGAAAGAACTCCTAGTATGGAAGTAGGTGGAGCTAAATTGTATGGAATCATCCACTTCAAAGGCATTTTTCCCCACTTTAAATTTCACTTTCCTTTGTCAGTTTGGAATGTAAAAGTGTATTTTAAAGAAAAAAAATGCATACATTTTTTTCAAATGACAAACTGATTTTATTCATCAACTTTTCTTGTAATTACGTATGACTTTTGGTTACCACCTACAGTTTAAAATTGCAGTACATTTTATTTTTCATTTTTCAAAAACAGCTTTGTTTTATTGTATGAGGATTCCATTTAGTATGTGAAGCCAGTTGAAGCTATCAGAGGAATGAAAAGGGATGCATTCAAATCTAATTTTTAAAAGGGTTCCTTTTTATGAAGCAGATGAGGTTACCATACAGCTCTGGAAGAAGAGGCATGCTCTGGCTAGTTGAGGCCTTGTCAACCTGGTGGCTGTCATTTAAGTAAGAGCCTTGGTACTGTAATCCATTCTTATGCTATAACCCAAATAGGCTGCTACATGTAGCTGAATATAATGGGAACAGATAAATGTCCTTCTCTGCACAGGCAAAAAAGCAAATACAGTAAACTTTTCCTCTTACAATTGCTTCCAATGGCAGTGCAATTATCAGTAAAGTTAAGGATGCCTGTTATTTTTAAAATTAGGATATGCGAATAACTTCTCTCAAAAAGACACTTCTTACCTTAATACTTCTAGTATACATCGAGTTCTGACTAATAATATTCCACTAATAATCTTCTATATCTCCACTAATAATCCTTGGTTTGAATTCACTCTTGATTATCCTGGGACCACCCAGGGGAGTTAGTGACATAAAGCAGAAAGGAAGTAGACATATGGAGTCCAAACTAAATGGTAGCAGTTTTTCTCCCGATTGAACACTAGTCCTTAGAGAGAAACAAGCAGCTTGGGCTTCTGGGACCCTTTAGACTTAATTTTGCTCTGAAAATCCATTCTGAATGGGCCAGAAAGCAATTTTTAAAAAGAGAAACTGCCACAAAACAAAAGAAGTTGACAAGTTAGAAATTATTGTACACTGAATTTGTAGAGAACAGAACATACCTTTAACCTGAAAAGCTCGTTACTGGAAAAAGGGTGCTGTACCACTCTTCAGTTTATTGTATACAGTGTTTGTTGGAACTGATTTCATTTTGACAAGGTTATACAGGATCTGTTGTGCTCTAATAAGCTCCAATAACAAAATGTGGTTGCATTTTTCGAATTCCTTCATTAGGATGTGAAAAAAAGGGCCCCTTTTCTATTATTTTGAATTGGATATTGTGATTTAGAGCTCTAACACTTTTAAAAACACTGAAAGACTGCATTTGGAATATAAGATTCTTCAGTATGCTGCATTTTAATTTTCTAAATTATTTTTTAGACTTGAAGACTCTTAGCAGGAATTCCTAAAAATTACCTCATGAATGGTAAAAGGAGGAGAGAGGACAGTCTTTTACAGAGATTAACCATGTGTAAGGCTCAATTACTGTTTCATGTTATTAAAAGTGATACCATTTCCTATCTATTGACAACATTGCTATTACCACCAAAAGATGCATTATTTATAAAGCACCAGTCAAATTCAAAGCATAGAGCTAGGTGCCCTAAGGAAGCACTGAAATATACCATGGAGTTGATGTCTAATTCTTCTGTTAGATTATCATCTTATTGGTTCATGGAAAAAAAAAAAAAAAGAAAACACTAGTAGTCGTTAAGTGCCAAGTGAAAGTGATAGCCTTCCGGTTTTCAACCACTGATTTAATGAAGAGCTCTGATATGTATTCTATTTATGGTGAACTTTATTATTAATAAAAGTTAGAATAGTTGAGTGTATTAATTGATTATGTTAATTAGAGAAAATTTTTAAATGTTACCATAGTGCTACACATGTATTTTGATAAGTAGGGAAGGAGAGAGAGAGCTATGTAGCTAGTGAGAGACACATAACACTGGATGTGTTCATAGTAGTGTGTCATGAATGTAAACATCTTTGTCATGGCAGAGGGGTATAGATAACAAAATGAGGGAAGCAGAGGTAAACTCAGAAAACACAAAAAGTATTCAGAGAAGGGAAATCAGTTGGGTTTTATTTGGTCAAGGAAGTCTTCACAGAGCAGGTAGGAATCAGGCTGAAACTTGAGAGTGGTGTTTCACTAGGTACATCAAGAAAAGGGAGACTATTCTAAGATGAGATTGGGTGATACTGAGGGTTTGGGTCAGAGTAAATTTGTCCCAAGTCAAAATTATATTTTTAAAAACAAAGACAAGTTGATTTATAAAGATTGAGCTTACAGTTTATTGGAAAGATAGGTACATAAATATACATGTCATGGTCATATAATGTATAATAATCATGTGTAGAGGTGTGTGCAAAGTGCTTGAAAGCACACTGAGGGAAGGTATTAACTTTACAGAATTGGGGGATGCTTTACAAATGAGATCATATTTAAACTGGACTTGAAAGATAGATAAGAAAGAGAAAACTAATGTTGTGAAACAGGATGTGGCTCTGAGAACATGGCAGGAAAGAGAACAGAAAGAGCTGAGTCTAGAACTTGGGGAAAGCACTTGTGTCAGGGAAGATGTCTTGTGCTCCAGGCTTTGCTTTTCTGTTTATGTTAACTTGGTACTATAAGAAATAAAGAAAAGAAGCCAGGCATATATATGCTCTGAAGACCTCTAGCCCCTGTTGTTCCAGAAAACCTTAACATTGAGGTATCTGAAGACAATGGTGGGTGCAGTTTGGAGTTCACATCAGAGTCATGTAGGTTAAGCAGGAGACATGGTGGACTGATGACTTTATCATAGCAAAGTTTAGCCATGGTCTCCGGACACAAAGATTTTAGTTTCCTGATTCAACAGCTTTGTTGTGTGAGCTAAAATTGTGTTTCTGCAAGTGAATAGGTTCTTACAGAAGTAACGCACAGTATTTACACTGCATTTATTTGTAACCCAACATTCACTCACATGAGTAACTTTTGCAGCCTACTTAGACTTTGTCTGCACTAATATGCAATTGTGCAATTGACTAGATTTGGGGTTCTGTCTGATATTATTGAAGTACTCCTGAGTTTTCCTTTTATGTCAGAATAACACTTTATATATATTACAAACAAAATGAAAACTGTAATTTATTTTAATTCACATCTTATGTGTAGGTAAAACTATAAGCAAATATTTTCATGCCTGGGACCTTTATTTTTCTCAGTTTCCTATCAATAAAAATGCTCAAATTTTTCCTTTAAAGGACATCCCTGATTTTACTATGGTTACTATAGTTTTCACTAAAACTATAAAGTTTTAGATAGTGAGTCATAGACCGCTATGAATTAATTTTAATATCTTACTTAAATCATGAAGCTATTTTAGCAAGATTTATCCATTTTAGTATATAGAGTAGTTCCCTAAGATTTAATGTGCTAGGCAAAGATTTTAAACACATAATCACAATTTCAGAGAATCTGGTGTTACACATTTGTATATATTGTGATAAAAATTTTAACAACTTGAAAATATTTTTATATCATATCCAAACAAATTTATTATTAACTAGAATATGCTTTTATTTCTGATTTTGAAGAACTTTATTGAAATTTCTCTTGTTTGGATTTAAATTATATTTGAATAATTTATCTGTATTTGCTAATTTATCTGATCAGATCTAAACTAAAATTGAAAAATAAAATCTAGTTATTTTCACTTTGTGCACTTCTCAAGATACCTTTTTTTATGCACTACATATTTTATCAATTACTAACTTCATTATTTATACTTTAACATCTAGAAAATATATAATACAGTAAATTTCTTTTGTAAATTATAAATGATTAACTTCTTATTTTAACTATTTTTTTTTCAGGCAAATTCAACAGTATTTGATTAAATTAACATGCTCTCCAAGGAATATGACAATAAAAATTTGAGCCCATCTTTGTATTGTAGAAAACAGAGATGAAATATCATGTAGTTAATTGACTGACCTGTCTGTTAGACAGTTATCATTCCTGAATTTTAATATTCATAAATTGCATACCATTAATTTTTCTATTTTTTATTTATAGTTATCTTAGTGTCCATTTAAATCATAGGATGTAAACATGTAAGACATATATTAAAATCTTCTAAATTTAAGTCATATTCAGCAAATTACTTATAATATTAATATGATTGCAGAATATGTGGCTTTATAAACAGAATTAGTAAATTAATGTTGAACCAGGAGTAACTTACTTTTATTATGTGTGTGCACATGTTTGTAATTCTTCTGCATATGAATCAATATATTTTTATTCTTTGGAGACATAAAAATGGATGTGTCTTGGGGACAAAATTACCTGCATTTTCTATCCTGTACTATATTTGATTGAGTATTCTTTGTAGTAACAACATAATGGTTTTTAAAAGGTACAGAATTCTAGATACCTTAAAACTAAGGCAAATTATTATTACTCATGTTTTCAATTTCGTACTTCCTTATGAAAATGTAGCTTCAGTCTCATAATCAATGTTTAAATAAAAGGCCAAAAGTGAATGCATCAAACCAGGACCTTTAAAATAATTGCTGAATGTTTCCAAATGTTGCCACTCATTTGTAGGAGAAAAACTAGGGAGTTGGGTATTTGGACTTAGGAAGACAGCTCAAAATTTTACTAATTTCTGCCTTGACAAGAGTTACAATCAGGGCTTCCTTGGTGGTGCAGTGGTTGAGAGTCCGCCTGCCGATGCAGGGGACACGGGTTCGTGTCCCGGTCCGGGAAGATCCCACATGCTGTGGAGTGGCTGGGCCTGTGAGCCATGGCCGCTGAGCCTGCGCGTCTGGAGCCTGTGCTCCGCAACGGGAGAGGCCACAACAGTGAGAGGCCCGTGTACCGCAAAAAAAAAAAAAAGAGTTACAATCATACAGATAAAATAAATGATCTTGAGATGGGAGTGTTAGAGAAATTTCTCTTTGCATTATACTTAGGTTTAAGAAAATTTTCTCTATAATATAACATATTTATACATATGTGTGTAATTTTCAAGATGAGGAAACTCTATCTCAAAGTTCTTTCATCCATTAAGTGGGGATAATAATAAACAACTCATAAATTTGTTGAGATCATTCACCACTGATCACAATGAGAGTTACTTAGTGAGCCCTCGTCATCTTACACCCTTTCTTGGAAAGTCTCAAATCAGTTGAAACTGAAGAGAGTTCATAAGGTGGTGTGGAATACATGAATCTCAGGTCAGGCTCACACAGCTTTCAAAGTTGCAGGATATGTAGGCAAAGATTCATTTTGTTAGCAAGGAAATTTATTGAAGAAATAATTTGTAGGTTATAATCTTGAAAATGTATCCTTCAGAAAATAAAAATTGTCTGTATGTATTAAACACAGAGAAGATTTTTTTTTTGAGCAGAAGTAATGAAATATTTTAGTTCTATATTGACTAGTTGACCTGTCAAAAAAGTGAACTTTTCTAGATCCCCTAAAATATGTTTTATTTTTATAATGCTATGAACAAATTCATTTAGTAAACTTTTGTTGACCTTCTAAATTGTGCTAGGGTACCAACAATAAAGTAGGGAGAGTTCTATTCAAAGATTAATTGTCAAGTGGAGAGACTGACAACAATAAAATCAGAACAATAGAAAGTTTAGGTAAGAGAAATATCACACAATTTCCTTGGCCTTTCTGAGAATTACAACTAATTCTAACTAATCTTACATTGTTGAGTTGTAGTTGATTCTGATTAATCTCCTGGTATTGAATGTTAAGATTATTTCAACTTTTGCTATTTCACAATAGAGTTGAAATAATTGGATGGACATGAATGTGTGATAAAAAGAAAGAACAGAATGATGAAACCCTCAAAATTTTTGCAAAAATGAAAGTGTTTAAAATGTTTCAGAACATGTAGGATGAAATAATGTTACTAGTGATTAAAAATATGTAACAGTGACTGGGAGACATTTCTTATTTGACAGGTCATTTTCTTGACCCAGTTGTTGTATCGGCCAAGGCTCTTTCCATCAAATTGCTTTTAGCCAGTTTGTTTTTAGGTACATATGAAGTCAAGGGGAGAAGATGAGAATGATGAGCAGATAAGCAGGAGCCAGACTATGAGTCAATAATGGTTAGTGGTGTTATCTCATCTATCTGGACCCTGTAGAAGACTCTAGGACAGTTCCCTTAAAGTGGATCAACAATTATTAAAACTACCCATTTTTTAAATGTTTTTTGAATATTAGCCTGGTGGGCGAAACCCTATATATCATGCATCTTCATATGGGAAATAGGATATTGTTGATTTATATAAGAATGCTCATGAAAATATATAGACTATCTCCAAAACAAATCAGAGTTAATTATTACCCATCTTTGTTGATATGAAGTAAGGAAAAAAATCCAAACAATATAGGGTTTTTTGGCGTAAAAAAAAAAAAAGTCTGTTATTTGCACTCCAGAATCAAATAATATAGCTGGTTTTTTTTTTTTTTTTTTTTTTTTTTTTTTTTTTTTTTTTTTTTTTGGCGGTACGCGGGCCTCTCACTGTTGTGGCCTCTCCCGCCGCGGAGCAACAGGCTCCGGACGCGCAGGCTCAGCGGCCATGGCTCACGGACCCAGCCGCTCCGCGGCACGTGGGATCCTCCCACACCGGGGCACAAACCCGTGTCCCCTGCATCGGCAGGCGGACTCTCAACCACTGCACCACCAGGGAAGCCCTATAGCTGGTTTTGAAACACTGCTTTTCAGATACAATGAAATTTTATTCTAACCCATTTTCTGAGAGCAAATAATGTAATATTTTATAATCAGTGATAGGTTTGGTAATCTTGGGTTCTTTCCATGAAGTTTTAAAGGACTAATATTATTGTATATTCTTATATTTGTTAGCCCCAGAAGATATTTCCCTTTGCACTAATGAAATACATATATTTTGAGATCCTAATGAGCAGATGATTTTGCTAACAGACAAAGAATATATTATTTTCTATTTTGGAAATGCGTGAAAATTAAAATTACTTTTTTTAAATTTAGAAAATGTCTTTCATTTACCTCCAGCCTGCCTAAACTATTTAGGAAAGCTTACAATGAAAATAAGAAGTTATTATAGAAATTAGTAAACAAGAAGCATATGTGCACATATACATAATATTTATTCATTTTTAATGTTGTTGAAGTCAGTTCTACTTTATGATCATGGTAATCGCACTCCAGACAATACCCATTTTCTCTAGTGATTAATGTAGCACCATTGGGTTTTCAGAAGGTTGTTTTCTTAATGTGACTGGCCAGGAAACAGGTGTAAACATAAATACCAAAGATAAGAGAGTGATCTCATGCTGTTTTCTGATGTCTCCAGCATAGAGAATTCAGCAGGTTAAAGTCTGAGGATTGAGTAGGGCTGTTTATCAGAAGTAAGGAACTAGAAAAAATTGGTGTGACTCAGAGACTTTAACTGAGAGAATGACAGGAAGCTTTTTAATAGCAAAATAATCTGTCAAACACTCTGAATATATAGGAGCTGTGTAGCAAACATGTGAAATCAAACCCCAGCACAGTAATTAGAGGTAATTTGTGAACTGTTTCTAATTTCCTCACTGTGTAAATTTTATGCCTATCCACTTGAGACAAGATTTGACTCTCTGAGGATCTTACTGAAGTTCTCATTGCTTGACACTGGCTATATTGTTTCAGTGTTCTCTATGCTGCTTTTCAAAGTTTTAGCTGCTTTTGAGTGAAAGGAAGATTTTGGTGTTAAACTCTAAGCTAATTTTTCTCTTTTTTATGTTCTCTGTATTTGAATCTACTGTCAACTTTTGCCAACTTTGACTGATTATGGACTAGGGGTTGAATATTATGGTTCAGATATATGTTCAATAACTGCTCCTAGGTATGCCAAATAAAATAAGTCATAAACAGTTCAGAATATTGAGTTCCATGCTAGTTGACCCAATACTTGTTAAAGACTCCTAGGTACTGCAAAATTGTTAGAAGGCGTTACCAGCTAATCAGGGTAAGAATTATAAGATTCTAAACTGTACATTAACACCGTTTGTGAGAAAAGGAAAAGCAAAATAATGGTAATAATAATAGTAACAGTTGGCTTCTTTTTTGTTTGTATCTAAAGATTGCTTTCATCCTATTTCCTATCATTGTTTGCCTAAAAAAAATCAGAGTATTTAACATGCATATATTCATCCATCGTTAACATTTCTTTAATCTTATATGGTGGTGTTATTTGTGTTTATTTTCTGTTGTGTTGTTTCTTTGTTTACTTCTTTGACAAAGCATGTCAGCTTCTGTTTTACCTCTGCATTTTGCTACTGCATGTCAAACTTCTTAAACGACTCAGCGAACGAATGAATTCTTGTCATTTTAAGTTTTACTCTAAATATTGCAGGCAATCTGCTTATAGTCAAACATTGCTCCAAGTTTTTGCTTTGTGTAGGAGCATTAAAAATCAATGAAAAACAAAATGACAAGAACTGCGTGGTACCGCCAGCTTTGTACCTGATAATCTGTTTAAGCCTGTTAAAAGTTCAACCCAAATAAGATATATGTATTTGTAATTTGAATCATTTGTGTTTCTCTTTTGTTTGCATGATATGATTTTGTTTTATATTTTTTTTCCACTCACCAGATGTTCCCAACACTTTGCTTCCCACTACTATCATCCCCTCCCTTACCACTGCAACAGTCACAACCACTGTAGCCATAACAGCCAGCCAAACCACATCTGCAACATCCAGCAACATACGAGGTACAGTATGCTTCTTTGTTATGGCCTGGGAAACACATTAAATAGAGTTTTTAAAGGTTTTATAAAGGGTAGAGGAATAGAGATCCAATTTTACTTACTTCTAAGAAGTAATTAAGTCACCTCAGTTACTATCAGTTAAGGTTGTTGGAATAAAATATGAGACAAGATGGTACATTTTAATTTTACTTAGTGTCAATTATGACTCTTATGAAAATGTTTCAGAATATAGGTTGAGAATATATGGAGCTCTGCAACATTGAGAGTTTAAAATGTGAACATGGGACATTTTTTTTTTTCTTACCCTATAAATGCAAAGAAATAAGATGTTCAAAAATGCAGAGGTAGTGTTTGCTTTTTTAAGACCCTAGTTTAATGTTAATGATTTGTTATTCCTCTGCAACTAGATTAAAATGCCTGCATTGAATTTGTTGTAAAATTGGCATAATCCAGGGGTCATTATAAACTATTTGCCACATAGAACTTTTAGGTGAATATTCAATATGTCAGCCTGAAGTGATTTGCTGAGTGGAGCTACTTTTCTACTAACAGAATGTTCTGAAAGCAAATGTTCTAGACTTGTCCAGGATGACAGGAATTGATGGTTGGCTCCATGAGTAATTTCTGGCATCCGTTTACTAATAAGTATGTTTGTCTCAAACAGAGCAACCTAAAATATATTGAAGTAATCCTTAAGGGCAAAAATAATTATTATGTCATCGTTCAGAAATATAAAAAAGCATTTCTGAGTAGTCTTTAAGTAGTTAGTAGATGACGAAAAAATAAAAAGTTGTTTGAGCACATTAGAGAAATACACATTTTAAACTTTATTTCTGCATAAGCAATGTTCAGAGACAATTTGTCCTAATTAAGTCTGTCATTTACTCTTATACATGTTTTATGTCATGTTGGCTGTCCTAATATGTGTTAAATGTAACAATGTAATTTGAAATCATGAGGACTTTACAATAATATATATCTAAAGTTTTGCCAAGGATAGACTTAACATTATTTTCCTTCACTTGTAAAGACTGTTCAGTTAGACTGTTTGTGTTTTGTAGAATTTCTAGTAATTCTCAATATTATATTGAGTTGCTGCTAGCTTTTGCTTTATAGTTACTATATTACTTTTTCTCTTGTTCCAGAAAAATATTTTAGTATCTTATAATTGTTCATTTTTAATAATTTGGTCAATTCTGTTATACAGTGTACAAGATTGATAGCTAAAGCTTGATGATAGTAACATTAAGAATTTCTCAAAATACCTAGTATTACTAAAAAAACTGTATTTGAGCTAAATCTATAAGTAGAAGAGATTAAAGATCATTCTTATAACAACTTATGTAAAAATGAGTAGAAAAATAATAAAAATGAAGAAAAAGTTAAAAAATACTTTATGATGTTATATGAAATGTAAATATCTAAAGTTCTACTTTGCTTTAATTTATTGTTTTTCTAAAGATTTTTTTTTAGAAACAGTAATTCAAATGAAATGCAATTTACTGCTTACCAACAAAATCTCTATGAAGCAATTAAATTGAGGCATTTCCCCCAAATAATCAGTGTCTATACTTAATTAATGAAAAGTATTCATATTCTTTGTGAATGTATATATATATATATATATATATATATATATATATATATATATATATATATATTAGGCTAAAATAATAGAAAATATTTTATTTCAAAGTGAAGTGTTTAACAAATCTTTTATATTTGTTTACATGCATCTTAAGTGACTCTTACCTGTTCCATTTTAACCAGCCTGCTAAAAAGAAATCAATTTTCTACTTTTTCAAGGAAATTCATTTTTTAAAGATTTCCTAAGATGTATTGTGAACTTTACACCATGGAATTCAAAAGTGCTGAAAAAATTTATTTTTCCTTCAAAGGAGCACACAAATAAATAAACCTCAAAGAAGACACACACACACACACATACCCCCCATTCCCTCTTTTTTTACTTAATAGTTGCAAGATATTATTTTTCAAATGGCACAAAGATATGTGAAAAGAAAACGTATTTTATGAGTTAGGCAATTTATAGCATCTGCTTTATACAGAAAAAATAGTAGCACCAACATTGAATGTTAGTGTAATGTCTATTTTTCCCTCCTATCTTCAACGAACAACTGGGAATTGAAGGAGGTCACCAAGCTCACCTGCATGATTAATGTTCTAGTCCATATTTGAGGGAGGTGGGGATTCAGTCAATAAATAAATATTTTATGATTTTTGTACTATATTCCTTTTAATTTATATGATATTCACTTAGCTATGCATTACCTATTAAATTAGAGGTTTCAGGTGCAATTATATTTTAAGTGGAATTCATTTATGTATAAATTAGTGAAAGATGTTTCCAAATTATAGTTTAAAAGATATAATAAGAATATGTTGCCTAAGAAAAGCTAGGAACTAAATATTTTCAGCTTGCCAATTTTTTTTTTGTTTACTTTCTTCATCTCTTTCTCTCATTCAGTAATCTAAATTACTAAGCTAACTATATTTAATTTTATAAGGTTTAAATGGCATTTCTTCAAATTTCATAAACTATAACATTTATCTCACTATATACATACTTATTTAATAAATGACCACAAATGAATCACTGTTCATATCTCCATTTACACTCTTTCACCACCCCTGCCATTGCTGAGATTTCTATCCTAAGATATGGTAAATATCCAATTAAAAATAAAGAAACATAGCTGTTGCTATATTAAAAATCAAGATAAAATAGACCAAAAGAAGCTACTTCAATTGTTAGTCATAACCTTGAGAATTTGCACATCTCTTCAATTTGTACATGAAATGCATCCTTGTGTGCAGGAAGAGGAGCTTCAACCATATGGAAGAAAAGCGGGCAATTAGCAGTACCTTTTTACAAAAAAGGGTGCTATAACACAGAAAAGGGAGCAAACTTGAACAGTCACGGGAAAGACAGAGAATAAGTGAGCCTGAGAAATATCTTTAGGTGTGAGTTTCAGTTCTTCTGTTTACAAAGTCTTTGGTCTTAGACGATGAACCAAATTTAGCATCAGCATTTTTGTCAGAAAAATGAGAAACACTTAATTCTCAGATTGCCTTGAGGATTGGATAATGTCTAGAGTTCTGGCAACATAATCAGCACTCAATGTATGACAATGATTGCTTAGTTCTTTTAAGTAAAACAAATGTGTTCACATGTAGCTGCATCTGAAATGGTATATTTTTCCTATAGTAATTCTAGTTTTAATTCTGGCAAAATTCTTTGGTGTTAGTGCACTGATTACATTTTAATTTCAAACCTATTTTTAATTGATTATTTGAAAAAAATTAAATATTAAAATGGTACTAGAGCATATGGAACTTATCTATCCTTGACTATAACAACAATTTATAAATTTTCTTTGAATTTTATAGGATTCTTATTTATTTATCCTATACCTAAAACCTGAACATTTTATAGATCTCTTAAATATTTGCATTACAAAGCATCACTGCTACAACACATTTTAATTTTCTGCTTATAGAAATTGCAACTTTTTAAGACTAGTGGCCTGATTAATCCTATCAACTAATTCAAAAGATATATATCTGTATATCTATATCTATATATACTCTTTTATAAATTTGGGGTTTTTTTAGGTCACTGTAATAAATTTTTAATGAGATAAACTTTAATGAGTTAAATATGATAATTTATAAAATGCTTCCAAATGACCTGATATGATTTCTAGTATTAATATTATTTTTGCATGGTATCGTTAATTTGAAAGCATTTTTAAAAATTTTTTATCATACTGTTTAATTTTATATAAACTAGCTCATAATCTAAGAATCTTTAACAGCAAGCACCCTCATTTACAGATCATGATATAAAGGTATTGAAAAGTCAAGAAACATATATGAGACACAGTGAGATATATCAGTGATTATGTCTATTTATCATGATTTTTAAAATTAGAATTCACAACTGAATTTTTGTACTTACCAACACAGAAAAACTCCTAAATGCCTAATTATTACCTGTCTCTGCCTCTGTAAGACTGTAATTGCACTACAAGTATAGAAATGAAATGACATATATAGAGAGAAGATGTGAATTATCTGATATACTCCCTGTCCTAATACTAAGGGTCTGTTCAAATACTTCATGCATTTCAGTATATCAGATAGGAAAAAATAAATCCTAAAAGTAATGATGAAAATGTTTGTACAATCCATGTAAAAATCCAAATGAATTATTGATTCAAGTATTGATTTAGTTTTACATCAGAATTTAAAATGGTGAAATAATTTTTTGTTAATAAAATCATACATTTTTCTAGTAATATGAACCAATTTATTAACTATAATGAGGTAATTGTAAAGATACCTTATTTCACAATGGCACCACAAAACAAAAACAAAAGACATATTTTTTTTAATTTAAGAAATCAACCATTATCAAATTATCTACAACCAGAATAATAATGACCAATCTCAAAATTTAGAGATGGGTACTGTTGTGTTGGTCCCAGCCTATTGATAGTGATGCTTTTCGCTAGGAATGCTTGAGGCACTTGCCTCAGCTCCTATTGCTTTTAGGAGCCCTCACAGACATTTCCTCCAGAAGGGCCAAATGTTGAGGTTGGACCAGCCCTTGTTCTTAAATGATCGCAGGCTGTACTTCAGTAAGAAACCAGTAGGGAACTTTGAGGAACAAAATTATTACTCAGAGATTCTGGAGGGCCACATAGTGAGGTCACTGGTGAAAAGAGAAAGAGAGCGCACAGACCTGGGCTCTGCCTTTATTAAGGTTCAAAGGTGGAGTGTCTAGAGTTTTGTGGGTTCACCCTTTATTGGTTAATTTAAAACATAAGAATGGGAATTAGAGCACAGGAAGGGAGAAACCAGGTTACCCAAGGTGATCAGTTATCTAGGTTACCCAGGACTTTCTGACAAAAAGAACTTCATGGGTGGGGCAGCCTAGTTTCTTACCTGGTTGTTTTGCTACAGCTGGCAATATGTTTATTCAAGGTGGATGTCTTTTTGAAATACATGCTTCTGCAATCAAAAGTTTAATGTCAAGCACAAACAATGTCAATTCTTCACAATTAAATTACACATTAATTTAGTTATTATGTCTAAAAATGTAATATTAAGTAAAATATTTTAAATTATTCATGTAGAATAGAATGAATTTTAGCATACGTCTACAATAAGTATAGATCCAGTGTAGAATTAAAGGCCCACTGTAATTTTAAAATCATGTGAATCATAAAATTTAACTATTTAAATGTATATGAATTTAGGGACATGGTTGATCATTAAGTATAATCCCAAAATATTACTGTTTGAAAGATCTCCCTTCTCTAAAGATTCCTTGAAGCAATCTTAGTGACTTGTAGAAAAAAATCATATACACAAAGTTAAGCTATATCAAATGAAAATAAATTGCCGAAGTATTTACTTTGTGCCAGTATTGAGAAAATGAGATTAATTGTAACATTCTACTCATATTTAATGTGGGCATTTTTAATGAACTGCAGTTGCCTAGAATGTTGTTTACGAAATAGTATTTTTGTATGCAGATTCCTTTACTTCAATTGTTGTTTCATTTCTCTGGCTTCAAAATACCATATGCTAACTTAAACACAAAATGCATACATGAGCACATCAAATCACTGTCTGAAACATCTATTTAATTAAATCAGGTTAAAAAGCAATAATGATCTGACCTGTGCTTCTAATCTCTATTTCCTTTATGTCAAAGAAAATCTAGTCTATATTTTATTTTTATTTGGTTTCATTAATATGTGCCCTCCTCCCCTTTTTGGCACAGATACTTAAAAAATAGAATACATAGAGATAAAGAAACGTTTATCAGAATAAAAGAAAACACCAGCACTGAGAAAGAATGAATGGAGTAAAATCATTATAGCTCCGAGTTAGTCATAATAAATGCATTCAAATAGAGCATTTGCAATGGTAAAATATATCATCTTGACAGAGTTAAATCCCAAAGTGTGCAAATCAAGAAGTTGTTTATGAGCTTGTATTATGAGTGTTTAGCTATTAAAAATGTTTCTGATTTTATTGATGGTAATAAAACACAATTTGCATGGTGCTGTGAGCTTTTAAAAATTAAGTGTCAATATGTTGGGCTTTTTTTCACTTGACAAAAATTAAGTAATATTTCAGTCTCCAGATGATCCATATAGAGGGAGCTGCTTATCTGCAAAAAGATAGGTTTCTACATTTAAGCTGTGAGTATAGCTAAATTTCCACTAGTCTTTTTAAAAACCATAATTACTATATAAAGTTGACTCTGTTTCAAAATTAAATACATGAAACATAGTTCATAATGGAAACAGGATATTAAAAATGCTTCTCACTTGGAAAGAATAAGCATGATGTATGCTCCCTCTCAACCTTGCTAAAAGTACCATATTATTAATGCTGAAGGGAGTGGCTACAGGCCAGACATGGGTGGGAGTGCTGACTAGGGGTCCTGGTCTCTTACTCAGCTATAGACCCACACATTGGAATAATGGCAATGTTTCAGATTAGGTTATTCCAAGATAGCATAGGGTGCTAAAGTTATTCTTTCTATTCTAGTAGATCTTATTTGGAATAAGAATCACTTGTTATGTATAACCATTTCTGAAACCAAGTGGAGTGTTTGCCTCTGACTTGTATGAAGGTGAATTCTGGTAAAGTTTAAAAATCTTTAAATATTTACTTATTTCTTTATGGCATTTAGGAAATGTTTGAAGAAAACCAGTATTCATATTTTCTTTCCCATACCACCTATTAAGGGAAGCAGAACATTTATGCTCTATTCTATTTTCTAAGGGCATTCTTGTGGCTTGTGCAATTTAAAACATCAAACATTTTTAAGAGTTTCATTTTAAGCTTATTTATTTCTTTGGCTTAGATAAATTTAAACAGAAATCTTGTTCCATTAGTTTATATTTCTTTTAAGTAAACAGTTCTACTAATATTGTTTCTACTTGTATAAATGTGAGTGTCTTAATTGATTTTATGATAATAATTCTAGATTTAATATAATCTAATAATATACACATTTCCTGCAAAACAACCTCTAAGAAAGAAAAGAAAATGTTCCCTAGTAGACTATGTGCCATCCTTGAATTCATTTTTATATAATATGCATACACATATAAATATTAATTTTAAAATTTCTGTAATTATTATATTCCAGAAAGCAAATCGCTTATAAAATATTAGGAATAAATGAGTTATTTATTATTAGGAGGATAATCTGTTTTATATTTTAAAACCTTGGCCTACATATATGAATAAATGTATTTCCAGAACATCTCTGAAATTATTTTAAAAATCATTAATAAACTGGTTGTATCTTTCTTACTAACCAATGAATTAAATTTATGTGCTGTGCCTTTGAAGCTGAAAAGATTGCCAGCACTGCCCTTGCTTCTTTGACACTCCACATGAAACACAGTTAATAACCTCCTGTGGAAGCTTGTCGAAACACTGAATTGATACTAATTATACCAACTTTGGGATAGAAGGTGACCTTGACTTCAGCCAGAACTTTCTGCCAGGACAGTAAATAAGAGCAAATGCCACAAAGCGTGACTTCTGAGAAGGGTCTAATACAATCTATTAAATATAAGTTCGTGGAATTGCAGTAAGTACTGGGATAATTTTTATATTTTAAAACATTTCTTGCTTCAATAATACAGTAGTTTATTTCTCTAGATTTCAAATAATCTCCCATTAGTTTGCTGTACTCATTTAAATTAAGTTGTGGCCAGAAAATTAAAAGCTACTTGATGCAAAATGTCTGTAAGGTGATTGCAAGGCAAGGAGACAGATTTTTCCAAATGGCTTCTCAAATACATACATAATATTTATACAATTTTGTATCAGAATTGCTTATGCTGAAGCTGTGATAACACTGACTCTTAAAGAAATGTCTTTATAAAATTATTAAGAAAAATGACGAAGAAAAAGCAATTGTCCCAGTAGATGCACAGGTTTAAACTCTTGCCAGAAAACCTGTCAAGACCAATGATATGTAGCAGTTTCACAGATAAAAATCTGCGTTCATTGTGTTAAAAAAGAGTCAATAAAATAGAGTCAATAAAGTTACTATAAATTCTAACAGGTGAGTAAGAACAGAAATTAAACTTTCTTCACCAATATTGTTTAAAGAATTACATTGGTGTAAAGGGAATACTGTTCAAAGTGTTCAGTATAATAAATGGGAATACCTAATTTAAGACCAGTTATTTTTCACTTTAGAAAAAAAGAGATGAACTCAAACATTCCTAGGGACCTTTTATGTAACCCATTAGTAAGCAAAGAATGCTGATCAATGAAAGTTTAAGTAGGAAAGGAGGAAGCAACTTTGAACTAACATGAAGAATTGCATTAGATTCACTGAGAAACATTTTTTTCAAAAGCATTTGAACCATTTTTGATGTCTAAAACCCAAGTTTCATAATAAGCATAGTGCTCTTCTAGGGTAGTCTGTTAAACTGGGTAAATTATGATGGTCTTAATGCATTTTTTTCTTTTTCCTTGAAGTCATGTTTCCTAAATATTGATTATAAGTTTATTAGTTTTTACTCATTTAGATAGTGTGTGACTCAGGATATCAGTAGGAGCTGATTGCAGTCTCAAAAGGGTGTAGCTAAAGAGTTTTTAATGAAGACACTTTCACAGAAATATAGGCAGAATTTGGGAAACTAATAAGGGAAAAGCACAGTTGAACTCATAATAGCAAGATGCTCTTACCAGCACCAGGCCTGAAGGGCCAAACACAGTAAGTAGGGTTATCCTACTCAGAAGAACTGGAGCCAGAAAAGGGGCAGTTTGCAAAGAGTGGTACTTTAATATGTAATTTTCCTTCCTGGCTAAACTTAGAAAGAGACAAGCACTCTAGACAGTAGAGGGCAGATGATGAAGCTTGATGGGGCTGGCTTTGTTATTAGACACAGAGAAATATATATATATATATTTGTATCATTTAAATAACCTATTTCACAAGAGAAAATCATTTAGAATCTTGGTGTGAAGAATACCCATCTAATTCATTGAGTAGTGAGAGATTCCTCATTTGAAATATTTTCAAATCTACTTGTATGGATACAATCTATTTATTTTATTTGAATTAAGTGCCTTGAAAATGTTAGTTGCAGGGGGAAATAGCTCTAAAAATGAGCTAGCCATACATTAATAATATACTGATACAGATATGTCTTATTAACTTACTATTTAAGGTATTTTAGTGTCACATAGACAAATAATGTTCAGTCCAGAGATAATAGATTTTCAGAATAGAAAACTCATTTTCTTGAGAGAAGATTTTAGAAAGAACAATCACAGTCTTTAATACATAATATTATATATCTGCCTTTGATGTCCTTAAAGTATGTGTGCATTATTAAATGAGTTAAGTTGGTAGAGTGGAAACATGTAAAATAAATACAATTCAGCTTGTTTTCACTCTGAACTATACTTGTTTGCCTATGCTACAGCTTGTGTTCCTTGGCATTTTACCACCAACAGTCCAGAAAGTTTTGTTCAGAGTGGGGTATAGAATAGGTTTTTAAAAGGACTAAGAATGACAGTCTAATTTTTCTGGTATTTCTATGTATCCTATTCCCTAGTTCTGAGAGTTAGCTGGAAATTGAGCACTGTATCTCAAAATGCTGCTTTAGGGAACCAAAAACGAATCTTCATATACTTTTCCCTTAGTCCTACAGGTTAAATCCAGATATATTCCATCTTAATTCCAAGTTGAAAGAAAAGAATATGCAAATGAGAAGGAGGTTCTAAGATTTCATTTTACTACTTCATATTCGTACTTCTAATTTCTCTATTCAATTTGGTAATATATCAATGTAGGATTTTTCCTTGATAATCCATCAATGTGGGATTTTTAAAGTAACTTTAAAATGAAATGGTTCTTTACCAAAAGCTAAAAATAGTACACAACACAATTTAAATGTATAGCTATTGCTTCACTAGGTTAACAAAATACGTCAAATCTGGACTCAGCATGAGATAGTGAAAGTAATTGCTGGGAGCAGGATATTTTTCTGTCCTCCTGATTTAGCCTCTGGACATGTTATCTCAGGCAAGTAAATTCATTTCTTTTTACCCCAGTGGGCTATGTGAATTCCAAGGTGTTTCTCAATTTTGGGTCCTCTACCAGAATTTCAGGAAGGAGTAGAGTTTCTGGGGGGTTTTTTTGGGTTCTTTTTGCTGTGTGCGGGCCTTTCACTGTTGTGGCCTCTCCCATTGCGGAGCACAGGCTCCGGGCGCGCAGGCTCAGTGGCCATGGCTCACGGGCCTAGCCGCTCCGTGGCATGTGGGATACTCCCGGACTGGGGCATGAACCTGTGTCCCCTGCATCGGCAGGTGGACTCTCAACCACTGCGCCACCAGGGAAGCCCAAGTTTGTGGTATTTTTAAATCAGAACTTGTAGATAAAAATCCTTTTGCCATTTGAAATAGTGTCAGTAATTTCCTTAACATAATTCTACACTTCCAACTATGTATGTTTGAATGTTCTGAAAAGCTAAAAGTTTAAAAATGAATTGTCACACTCTGACCACAATGTTTGGCCTTTTGGTCACTGTTTCCCAGCTATATGCCAATCTCTTCTCCCATCACTTCCATTTGCACACTCATTTCCCTCCAGTATTTTCTCTTACAAAGTTTTACATACCTGAACATTATCCTGCTTGTAAAGTTTCCAACCTCACATTATGGTGGTAAAATAAATATTGAGTTCCATCTGTGATATCCATAAAACTAATGTATGTGGCCCTTTTTCACCGTTCTTCAAATGAGTCCAGGTCTCTCCTGATCACCCACTTTGTAGCCAAAATCGACAGCTTAAACAAACTTTCTGATGGGATTTGGCATCCATTTTGATTCAATTAAAATGGTTATAGAAAAACAGTGAAGATCATGGCTTCTGGACTTATATTATCTGGGCTCTTTTTTCCACCTTTTCGTGCATTAGCTTTGTGACCTTCCTTAAACTCCCTGTGCCTCCGTTTCCTGATCTAAAAAGTGCAAAAATAATAATATCAACTTTATAATGTAGTTTTAAAATTAAATATACTTATAACTTAATTTGCTTTAAAAAATGTCTTGCTCATAGCAAATACTGTTTTTTTTTTGTTTTTTTGGGTCTTTTTTTTTTTGTTTTTTTTATGACCATAAACCATCTGATGCTCTACCCAGGCCTAAAACCATATTCTTTTGAATCACCTTTTTCTTCACAATAACCCATGATAAGTATTATTTTCCTATAAACAAGTAAGGCACTGATTGACAGTTTCTAATTTTATATGTAGCCCAAATTACATGATTTAGGAAGAGGAAGTGGAGGAAAGAGATTTTAAAATATTATAAGACCTATTCATCTGAAAAATCTATAATACCGTAAAACAGAATTAAGGGGAATCAAAATTTGAGAATTCATATTCTTTCAAACAATGCCACTGAGAATCACTGACTATTCAACCTGAAAGGGCCTTTTAAAGTTAAAAGTTTCCACTTTTTCATTTTACTGATGATCGCATAGCTAGTTTACAAATTAGTACTAAAATTTACAAACATGTAATTCTATTCACTACGTTGTACTTCCTTCCAAATAGTATAACAGTTAATTTAGAAAATAAAATCAAGAAAAACAACATGTAAACTCTAAATATTTTTATTGAAGCACCTATACATGTGTAGGAGTCTTGTTAATATTCTTTTAGGAATACATGGATAACAGACTAGATCTGGTTAAAACCTTATTGTTCTGAAATATTCTGAGATAAAATTCTTCTTCATAAAATTTAACAGATACATTTTATATGTTATTTTCTATACATCCCTACCTCAACGTGATGGGGATATCATTTTTAAATCTGAAAAACCATTATTGGGATTAGTTATTTTACTGGCTTTTTCTAAACATCTAGTGTTAGCAATTTATTAACTAAATATTAAAACAAGATAAAGGATTTCCACTGAAAATCCTGTCCTTACACTTGTTGCTCATTCCTACTACTTTTAATAACTTTCTCCCTTACCCCATTCTCCTGGAACCCTCATCTTATTTTCAGCATGGAGCTATAATTTTTTTTATCTTCCTTCCATAAAAGACCTCTCTGGAGTCTATCCAAGTCAAGGCTGTCACTTTCTTCTCTCAGTGTCGTTTGGCTTTAAAATGAAAGTGTCCTGTTTAAATTTCACCTGAAGGTTTAGCTGTTCAAAAACTAGAGGGAGTCACTTCCTAAGTTTGATCAATGAGACACCAAGATAATACAACATAAACATAATTACCTGAGTAAAGAATTAATTTAAGCCTTTAGAATGAACCCCCAATGAAAGCTCATTGTATTATTTGCATAACTACAACTTAATTTTGTTATTAGAATCATTAACTTTAACATCTTCTTGACTATATATCCATAATCTATAAACTGGGGGTCATAATTATAAAAGTGGGAACTGTTTAGATGTTGTAACATACTGCAAGTATATGTTTCTCATCACTTTTCTATTTTTTTAAACCTTTTCTCAAACTGCCACTAGCCAGGAATCAATTATTATTATTTTTTTAATTGGGAAAAGGAAAACATTAATATTCTAAGAGAATTCCATATAAAATATATTCATTTTTTTTTAAATGGGATAATTTTTTAAAATTTAGTCAATTGAACTTTTACTTCCATAGTATTTGGTTAATATAAGTCATTTATGTAATATTCCAGTTGTGATATAATAATGTAAAATGGAGTGAAGGTGATGTTTTCACATTCCTTAAGCAATTCATCATTAGTTTTTTTTTTGCTTTTCGTGTACTTTTTAAAATAGTAATCAAATTCCATGGTCTGGTCTTTATTTTGATCAGTAGGAAAACTAGTATATCAGTGAATCCAGTGAGATCAGACTCTTAGAAGAAACAAATATATAATTTATCATCAATCCATTCTTTTAAATATTTGTTTTATTTAAATATTTGTAAACCTTTATTTTACAATAAGCATTCAGTAATGATAAGCAGCATACAAGGTCTACTTTTCACTGAGAAAGACCACCTAACCTAAAAGGAGAGAAGGGTGAAGTGAATATTAAGAGGAAGCTTCTTAACAGAGTGATCCCACCAGATATAGACAGGGTTAGCACAATTAAAATACTTATGAAGTGGTGGTGGAGAAGCATACATGCTTAGTTCTTGCATGTGGCATGTACATTTTTCATTTCTGTTTTAAAGTACTCCTGTTTTCACAGTGTGATAAAATAAAGAGGATGACAACTTAGGTTTTGTTATTTCTGCAGCTAATTTTCTAATTTTGACACTTTTATGACATTTCTGGCAAGTGCAATTTTACCCTCTCTGGGAACCTGGGGAATAAGACTTCCCCAGTTCCTTCAACAATGTTTTTATCTGCAAGATATGTGTCTTCAAACACAACTAGGATTTGGATATGTAAAAGATGAAAGGAAGAGTAGCAAAGCAACAGTGTATAAAGAGAGCATTACAGACTCAGTTTGGCTAGAATTAAACATAAAAAAGAAGCAGTGGTGAAAGATAAATCTTCAAATATTCATCCATGCATTTACCGATTCAATAAGTACTTATTCTATGGCTAGGAAGGGTCAAATTATAAGAAATTTGGTAGGTTGCACTTAAAACTTTAGAGCTTATTCAGGAGGTGATGAGAAATAATTCAAGTAAAGTGAAAAAAGTTTAAATTAGGCTTTTGAAAGCCTCTGATGGGTGTGATGGATAGGAGATTGAGGAAAACAGAAAAGGCAGGAAACCACTCAAGAAATCCAGGTAATTAAAGATGAGGACTTGGAGAAGAGCGAGAGCCAAAGGCATGGAGAGGAGGGAAAGTTCAAGAGATTTGGGACAGTTTAAATTGATAGATTTTGTAAGTGATTAGGTAAAAGATTTTATGTTCAAGGGTAGGAAATACCAAAATGGCTCCCAGGATTTTAGCTTGGATTCCAGGATATTTGGTGCACTTTATCAGAGTAAAGAATGTAAGAGGTAGGTGTTTTAGGGGGAAATGTGATATGTTACATTTTAAACATGCAATGTTTGAAATACCTTTGCAAGAGCCAAGTGAAGAAGTTTAATTAATAACTAGGACATAGGATAAATCATCTGGGATAGAAATACAGATTTTTGACTGACTTTTCTATAGATGAAGGCTTTATTAAATATAACTCTTATTAAAGTTATATTCTATTAAACGTGTAAATTAAAAAGAGAAGAATGCTGAAGTTTATACTCCAAAATTTAAAAAGCAAAACAGAATAAAAGGATCTAAAGGTTATGTTGAGGAATGCAAAGATGCAAAGTTGTGGCCAGAATGGTGAGATGATGTCTTGTGAGTCCAGGGTGGGAAATTCTTAGGAATTACGAAGAGGTCCATATTGCCAAATGGCTCAGAGAGGCCAAGTGTGATAGCCTGTGAAAAGTATATTTTTTTATTTGACTTACACTGGGAGTGTTGATGAATTTAGAAAAAGCAGTTTCAATGAAATGGTTGCATAAAAGTCAGATTATAGAACTTGAGAAGTAAATGGGAGGTAAAAGGTAGAGAAAGTTAGTGCAATCTATTATTTCAAGAGTGTTGTCTGAGAAGAAGAGTGATACAAAGCAGATAGAAGGCAACGTAAAGTCAATTAACATTTTTGAAGGATAATATAAACTTAACATTTCTTTTTAATGGTGTAAGAAGAGAGCCAGGAAAAAAAGAGAGGTTGAAAATAGGGTTAAAAAAAAAGAAAAGCTGATATAATAAAGCCCTAAATATTCAAAATGACATGATTTTATATATATATATATAATCTAACATTATTTTATAATATAATATACATTATATAATATATATTATATTTTACTGTAAGCATTAGCCTTGATCACATGGAGACACTCCGTACAATGAGACTGAGGAGAGAAGATGATAGTAGTAATGGGCAGAGACCAGTTTGCCAGCAATGGGAAGTGTGTTCAGGGAAAGTGGAAAATTAAGAGAGATCTTACCTGATGGACTGTGTTTTGTCTATAAAGTAGGAGAGACAATTTTCCAAGAAAGATAAAAATTTTGCACAGAAGGGATCTTTAAGAAAGTAGTGAAGTTTTGAAATGGTTGCTATACAAATGAAAAAGGAGGTTGGGTAGGAACGCATTGTAATTTCTGGGAAAGATGTCTTAATTCCTTCCACGAATAATTATCATCTACTTCTATCAGGCACTATGGTAAACTTTGGGGACAGAATAAAAAGCAAGGTAGATAGTCAATGTCTTCTTTTTTCTTTTGGCCATGCTACACGGCTTGTGGGATCTCAGTTCCCCGACAAGAGATTCAACCCAGGCCACAGCAGTGAAAGCCCAGAATCCTAACCACTAGGCCACCAGGGAACTCTCTGTCAATGTCTTCATAAATGCTATTTAAAAGATGTAGAGCATTCTCTGGTTTGCTCCAAGAGGTCATCATAGGAGATCTTCTTCAGAAAGTGACATTTGCTAGATATGAAGGATTTGTGCAAAATGTGAAGTTGGGGAACGAAGAGCTAAGGAGAAGGAAGAACATTTCAGGAACAGGAAATAGCAAATATACAAGTCCTGAAGTGAAAAGGAAGGTGGCCATTCAAAAATCCAGAGAGGGCACCACTGAGACTGGAATGCAGGTTGTCCAAAGAATGGTATGAAAGTATGTGGTAGTTAGTTGGGTTAGATCCTCCAGAACCTTAAACTTATTTTTATGATTTGAGCTAGTATCCTAAGAGTAACTGAAGAAGAAAGAAATAGAGAAGGAAGGGAGGGAGGGAAAGAGGGAAGAAAAAGGAAACCCTAACTAGTTTTAAGCAAAATAATACTATAATCAGATTTGCACTTAATGTGTATTTCTGGCTGTAGCAGAACAAATGTATAAGAGATAGGCAAGAGAGGATGGTGGGAGAAAGGTTAAGGAGCTATTGAAACAATTCTTGTGAGAGATGATAATGGTTTAGACTAGGGTGTTAGAACTACTTACAGAAAGGTGGAATAATTTAACACGTAAATCTACAGTTTTTCTAATTCTTTGGTTCTATGGACTAAAGAACAGGATATCACAAGCTAGCTTACCAAACTTATACAAGTTTTTAGCTTAACAAAATTAATAGATGGTGGTGCTATTCACTGAGATAAGAAACATTGGTGGTAGAAGTAGAATTATGAACTTTTTTTGAACATATTGAGCTTGTTGTATATTTGGTATCTCCAGGTAGAGACATAATATTGAGTAGATGATTGACTATACAGATTTGGAGCTAAGAATACTTATTGGGCATATAGAATTGGTTAAAGCCAAGCTTGAGATCATGTAGAAAGTATATAATGAACAGAAAATTCAGTCTTCAACTGAGATTGGATTCCATGAACTTATATTAGTTCAGAATTACAATGTTTTCTGATTATTTTCAGGTGTCTGAATAGGCCATGTTTTAAATGCATGTATAGCTGCTTTGCTTGAAGAAGAAAAGGCATTGAGATTAGACAAGTGTAGTGAAAGGAAAAGATCAAGGATTCTAAGGAGTGAGGGTTCTTAATAAAAAGTATAATAATGGACTGGACAAACAGATGAATTTAATAAGAGAAGTAGAGAGAGAGAAGAAAAGAGTATAATAAATATTTTGAAAGTTAAGAGTTTGTTGGCAAATAAAGAATATTAGAATTAAAAATTCTGAGGTGGAAAACATCTAGGTGATCCAGAGTGTGGCCATATGAATGGTTTGCCCAGCTGCTATGAGATGAGGATGAGAAAGGTTTTAAAGCAAAGAAATAACGGTTAGACTAGAATTTAATATTTAATACTAGGATATACAAGTCTGGAGCTATGAGTTTGCAAGCCATTGGTATATAGTTGTAGATGTATGAATGTCTGTTTCAGTTGGATATTGGAATTTCCAAGGGTCATTATAGGATTTAGGTTGGAAAAGTAAATTGTGAACTTGATAGAAAAATTGTTCAAGAAAATTGGAAGATTTATCAGTGCATTAGGAACAGCTATGAGTGGATGGCAGCATGAGCCAAGAAGGAAAGAAAGAATCTGAAATATTGATGGACCTTGGATTACCTATTCAATCCAGGACACTTTCTCATTAATTGCAAAGTACCTGGGATAATTAGTTATTAATCACATGAGCATGGGTACAAAGTAAGAAGATATATAAACATAAGGGGTAAATTTAATCAGCCTGTATTTGCCTGGTGAGCTGCTTCCACAACTTACACCTTTTGAATGAGCAAACGCTTGAGTCCCCAAGAATTCATGTTACTCATTGTTTCACCTCTGAATTAACATAGAAGAGTCTCTTCTTTGAGATCCCCTTACATTGATGTCATTTTGACAGTGCACTATTTGTTAACACACTATTTTCACAGAGTAGAAAGCTGTATTAGTTTTATGCTTTCTTTAGTACAATCATTCTTCCACTGTGCCTCCTGGAGGTGACACACAAGTCACCTTGATTCAACCTTACTCACCTACTTGGAGATCATCTTCAGAGCTGCATGATCTCCAGGTTCTCTTAAGACTACACATCGGATTCTCCTGGGGAACTTTCTAAAATTAAATTTCTTTAACTTTATTTTTAATACTACCCCTAAAGATTCTGATACATAGATTTAAGGTTGACTCATAGAAACTATGATTTTTAAAGCTCTCAGGAGCAGAAAGATTTAGAAACTACGGGTTGGTTCATATATGGGACGTTTTAAAATTGTGTTTCAATGTTTTATTATTTTAGTCTCAGAGTTTAGGTTTCCATTAAATTTTACAGATGCCTTGTTCTTCCCTTCATCTGCTACCTACAGAAGGTTTCTAGTTATTATTTGTCATCAAATTTATGATGTTATCATTTAGTGTAAGAAAATTGAAATGTTATTTGAAAACAAAAGGTTTAAAGCAATATATTATTCTTTCTTTATCTCTCCTATCTCAGACCACTATAAAAAGACAATCCTTCCATTTAAAGAATGTTTGTTTAGGGCTTCCCTGGTGGCGCAGTGGTTGAGAGTCCGCCTGCCAATGCAGGGGACGCGGGTTCGTGCCCCGGTCCGGGAAGATCCCACATGCCACGGAGCGACTGGGCCCGTGAGCCATGGCCGCTGAGCCTGCGCATCTGGAGCCTGTACTCCACAACAGGAGAGGCTACAGCAGTGAGAGGCCCGTGTACCACAAAAAAAAAAAAGAATGTTTGTTCAGCAAACAGCTTTAGAAGATAGAGACAGTATCTCCCTCTTGGCAGACTGCAGATTTATTGGCCAGCTCAGTAAAGATGATGTCTCCCCCCAGGGCAAATGACAAATGTGGGGCAGCCTTCTTTCAGTCCATTACAAAAGACCAGGGATCTCTAACCTCAGCTGATAAAAACATACTATGTGCAGCAGCATCTGCTAGTCTACTCCTCATTGTAGCCATGGCACTTCGAGTGGAAGGGAAATCAACGCAAACTGCAGTGCATGTGAGCTGCTGAATGGCAAGACATTCCTTTGTCTCTAATCCGAGTCTCCTGTCTTCTGCCATCATCTATGAGGCTGTGGCAGGTTAACTTGTTAGCTTGCAAACAGGATAAAATCTGACAACATTCACAGTTCTCAACACATCTGTAATTAAAAAGTGAGAACACTGCCTTGTAGAATTTTTGTGACTATAATATTGCTGTGAGTATACTGAGATAATAAATATAAAGTGTTTAGAATAATGCCTGTTAATATGTAATAATTTCAAAACACCTTATCTATTAATAATACTAGTATTAATAGCTGTAGAAATACCTTCACTCTCTGCATCACTCACAGATACATGGCATAAACACACTAAAACTTCATACTTAAACAATGAATCCCTAATTTAAAACTCCTTGTCACATTAAATTAGGGACAAACTCCAGTAACTACTAGTATCAGTCAGGTAAAGTAAATTAGTATGTACTGTGCCAGAGTGAGGAGAAAAGCTTTCTTTGAAAGGGAGCAGCCCTGTGTTTTCTGCTGATTATTGCTATGCAGGAGAACTATAAGTCAAGTTGTTATCAGGTTATCTGATTTAAAAAGGCAGTCCATAATATTACAATATAGGATTTTAATGGTTAAATACACTTTCATATATATTTTGAGTCTGTAGATTCAAAATAAAATAAGTCTGTGAGCCAGATGGAGACCATGTGTCCTTTGCTCTAGCAAGAATCAAACTCATAGAAAAAGATCAGATTTGTTGTAACCAGAGGCAGGGTTGAAGTGGAGGGAGAATAGGATGAAGATGGTCAAAAAGTACAAAATTCCGGTTGTAAGATAAATAAGTCCTAGGGATGTAATGTATAACATGATAAATATAATTAACACTGTTATACATTATATATAAAACTTGTTAAGAGAGTAAATCTGAATTCTTATCACAAGGAAAAATTATATTTGTTTCTATTTCTTTAATGTTATATCTGTATGAAATGGATGTTCACTAAACTTACTGTGGGTCTCATTTCATCATGTACATAAGTCAAATTATTATGCAGTACACTTTAAACTTATATAGTGTTGCATGTCAATTATATCACAGTAAAACTGGAAGAAAAAAAAGACTGGTAAGGCGTATCCAAATTCTCTTATAACTGCGCTACTGAGAAAGGAAGATGGTTAATGATAGATTGATGGAGGAGAATGATCTTGCAAAAAAAGAACCAAACAAAACCAGAAAGTTCCTTTATATCTTTATTTTTTAATGTCAAAATAAATAACATTCCAGAAGAAGCGGCATATGACTTATACATTGATATCCACATGGTACTTGCTTTATATCATGGCAAATACTGAAACCCCAGATTCACAAAGTAATGGCACCATAGGAAGGAATTTGGTACTAATATTGAAACCCTGAACTGTCACCAGATAGTAGTTCATGTGGTGTTCAACAGATATTGCTCTGGCTCCCTGACAAATTTAAAATATTCCACAGTGCTCTTGCGAGGTCATTGTGGTGCCATGGGACGCTTCAGCTCACGATTAGGAAACCAAACCATGACACTATGCCATAATCCAATGTACAGAGAGCATGGGATGCAAGACGAATGCTGTGCTTCATCGAGACTTAAATCTTTATCTGACATTTGCCTGGAGTTAAGTCTTCAGGTTAATTTTATCATATTCATAAAATAGGCCTAGTCTAATTCTTAACAAAATAATAATATAGAGGAAAAATTATCCTTGCTGTTGGCTATTTGTGCAGTAGCCACTTAACTTTTTTTCCTGATTCCAATTTTATTTCTTCTCTCTCATTCTCCACACAGCATTTAGAGACATCTTCATAAAATGTAAATTTAAGCAAAACCCATCAGTATCTCACCATCACCCTTGGGCTGACACAAGTCGCAACTCGCTATCTGAGCATTTTCTACCCCACATGAATGACCTCTACTGACCAAGCCAGACCACCTTTCCTGGCCCTTGAGATACAGAAGGACTTTCAGTTTCTTGCAAAAGCCCCTCTCTTGCCTAAGCTGCATACTTTCCTCTTCCAGGAACATTCTTCTTTCTCCTTCTTGCTAACTCTTAAAAAAAGGAGGAATCATTTCTTGTTCCATCTATTGTCATCCATTCCCACAGCACCACAATCAGGACACTACCTGGTGTATTCATAGGAATAGGACTTTGGGGACAGTCATAAGTGGTTTCTACTTGTAGCTTCAGTACAAAAAAAGCTTTTGCTTTTAATAACTTGTGATTAATGTTTGGCTCAGTACCAAATCGTGTAATCTCCCAGGAATTATTTCAATATCCAACTTTTGCAAATTTTTGAAAGCAATACTCTCTGGTCAGCTAATATAAGGGATTAATGTGGGATGTTGCCCTGTCAAAATGTGTCCCCCAAAGAGGTCTATCACAAAACTCAGGGCATTGACACCAAAAAGTTCATCTCTGATAATGGAATTGTCAGCATGTTGGCAGGAATCAGGGGAGAGGGTCTGAGTTTAGAAGTACGTACCTCATCCCATTCCACCCTTCCCACCAACGTGGAAACTCTGCCTGACCTGATGAAGTTGTGGAGCAGCACTTGACCTGTTTGATTCCTATTTTAGAGAGTAATGGATGAGAATAGGATGAGATTTTGGAACCATGAAGGCAGGTGTATCTTTAGTCTTGAATTTTCTTTTCCAATTAGGAATAAGCTGCCAGATGTCACAAGTGAGGATTTGCTACAGAGGTTCAGGTGACCTCTACCTGGAGGTTACCTAGACCCTGTTAAAATTATGAGTGGAATGTTTTGAGGACCATTCTGCTTTAAAACTCCTTTGTTGGTACCTTTCTACAACAGTGAGTCTTACTAATTTGAGAATATGAACAGACCTCTTGGCTTTAGTCGCCCTGTCATCCTGCTGCACTCTCTATCCCCTAAATCTTTGTATCCTAGTAGCAGCAGAGGGACAGGCTGAGCTTCACTACGTCCCAGATTCCAGCAATTTAATAGTTTTTATTTAAACTCTGCCTATATTTAAAAGCTTAACAAAATACATATAGTACAAAGAATAGTAATAATTATACTAGTGATAAAAAGTAGTAACAAGTGAGGATATACTTGGGTAGGGAAAAGAAGGAAAGGAAGAATAAAGTGACACTGGGGGTAACGTTAATAGGCTGCTTTTTAAATGTTCTAAGTTTCTACTGGTTAGTCATGGAACGAAAACTTAAACTGAGCCTCCTAGCAGCCAAAGAGAGAAAGAAATATAGTCATGGAGTTTGTTCTATTGCATCAGGCTGTGAAGTACGAGATTTAACTCTTATTGCCTAGTCCACACTTTTCTTTTGCCAAGCAAATGGCACTTGGAAAATATTTGGACTTTCCTGAAAGAGCAAATAAAAGAGAATTTAGCAGATTATCAACTTTGGCTGTTGATTTGAACCTCTCCAGCTTACACACTCCTAAAGAGTGTAATACTATCTAGCCCAAGGGAATGTTTGAATTACTACAAAGAATTTTTGACTCCTCTAAGACTTTGAATTTTCAAGTCCTGTTCAACAAGTGTGGGAAAAATAATGAGAGACCATGACGTTTTTACACCAAACTGCAAAAAAAGACATTTTTATCTTAAATTTTAGGTGAATAATGTCTTGCTCTTTCTAGTGAACATCCCCTGCAGATTAATCTCAGGCCAAGACAGAGCTAAGAAGATGTGAGCTGTAGCTCAGGGAATCAGAAACAGATCTTGCTGACATGGCCACATGGTTTGTAACATGGGAGTCCCAGGTTCATCATATCATGAAATTCCAGATAACCATGGCACTCTAAAACATCATGTGTAAGATAATTTTGGATTTGAGAATCAATTTTGTTTTCCCAGATTGAGGGTATTCCAAAGGGCAGTATGCCAATATATAAAACTCAATATCTTTCCTAGTCAAGTTAAATCTTACTTTGTAGACTGGGAATGAAAGAGATGGGCAGCTGTTTTTCAAATTCATATCAGAAGCAAAACAAACTAGGTGTTATTTTTCCATTCAGTTACATATCCACTCAGAAGAAAAGCAGGACACTAAAGCTTTAGTTCATTTATGCAGAACATTTGAACATCATACATATCTGATTACAAACTGTGAAAAATTATCAATCATTGTAGAATCATTCTACTATATTGTGTAATTTTGAAAAATGAACTGGAACTCTCATCATTACATTCTCTCTGTAAAAATGGAATTTTCAAACAAAAAATACTAACCTTATGTGATGCTTAATCCAATGCTTGGGTGAGGTGGAAGAAGGCAATGTGTAATCTGTGCAAACTAAAATGACAATTTCAAAAATCCTTAGTCACCCAAAAGGATTTAAAGAGCTAAGTTTTAATTTGCAATCTTGATCCATAATAATTAAAAGGCAAAGAAGTTCATTTTAATGTTTTTTCTAGTTCAAGGACAATTTGGTTCTAAATTGACCCAGATGAATTTTATGTAATTTGACTAATAAGGTTATCTTTTCACAAATTTATGAGGCTTATGCTTTGAAAAGGCATTTTAATCTTTTTTTTTAGTTTTCAATTATATGGAGTATCACCTACCAATGTTAAATTAACAAGTATCTTCTCAAGACATAAATGCATTTGAAATGAAATGTTCTTTATCTTCCCCAAGTGTTCTCTTGTATATGAGAAAAAGAACAATTAGTATGGCAATACAGAGTATTTGGCAGTAATGACTCACTGAAGATATACATGTAATGGTATTTATTGCATATTAAAGGCTAAAAGCTTGAATCCTAACAGTTTAAGACAAGCAGACTTGGTGCTATATTATTTGTTTTCTTCCCAGTATTTGAATAATCAAAAGGAAAATGATGTGCCTGCAGTAGACATTCACTGCAGTAATGACATTACTTGTGCACATGGATAGTAGAAAACATTTGTTTCTCTAGAACCTGATATTCAATTATCTCAGAACTTTAAAGGCAGAAAATCTGTTTTGAAAGCTTTGGCAAATTTATTTATTTATTTAGTGTTCTTATTATTTTTTTCTTTGACATAAGAAGTTAATTGTATTTTTGGAGCTCCCGACCTCTACTTCTGATAGGTTGTTAATTGTATTTTTAAACGGGAAGATTTAAATGGTATTTTGTTAAAACTCCAAACTGTGTTTATATGACTTATTTTGATAAAGTTTGGTCTACTTTGGCATTTTCCTCATATGAAGTAGTTAACAATGCAGCTATTTAATTACAAAAGATGGTGCTTCTTTTTCACAACATGAGTTAATTTTTTTTTCAAGAGCTGTCCAGAAACTTATTTTTTTATTGTCACATGAAGATTCTGTGACAAGTTCTTAATTGGATTTTATTTATATTACTTTTGAATTTTATATTTTCTCACTTATATTTTATATTCAAGTTGTGCCCTAAGTGATGGCTTGTTGGTCGTCTTGGTAAAAATTGCTTGAGACTTCTCCTTCTTAGATTACCTGGAAAATTTCTCATTAACCTCTGCTCTATTTAATCTTTTCAACCCTTTGATTTGAATTCATGTAACAACAATAAATAAAATAAAGATGGTCACTTCAAATTGATAGTAGTATGAATTACAAAGATAATTATCTAGAAACCACATATGTAATATTGCCTGTTATAGAAACATACAAGGAATTGCAATCCTTGACAGGTCAAATAATATTAACAATATACATAAGCTGAATTATAGCAAAAATAGAGTTGATCTGATAGATATATATCAAATTATGCCCTACAAATAAGGATTTTTTTTTTTACATATGACTAAACCTATTTTTGAAAATTAATCATTGAGTAGCAATCAGTAAAAGATAATGTAAAAAGAGTACTACAAATTATTTTCTCTGGCACTAATTCAATAATCCTAGAATATAATGACAATGTCATTGACAATGTCTTATAATATAATTAAATAAATATATATCATATATAGTATGTTTAGTACTGTATAGTATCTTTATTAAACAGTGAAGTGAAATGCATATTGTAATAGAATAACAGATGGGAAAGATCCTGGGAGCCATCTTGTTCAATATGCTTGACTTAATTCCTACTCATGTCCCTTCAGCCTCTTATAGCTGTTTCACGCACAGTGAATTACAATCTTTAAGAAAAGTTAATAATTGTATTGTCTAAGTGAAAAGAATCCTTTTACAATTACCTTGAAATTTTCTTAATGTGTAACTAACTCATGTCACTCTATAGGTAGACATTACTTCTTAAGTTCTATCACTGTATAATAGGTCAAAATTTATATCATATTGAGATGGAAGAAATAAGTAGAGGGAAATAATATATAAAACATGTTATGAAGCTATAATATATATATTTGCAAATATCTACTTTATATATACCTGTATTTTTTATATTTAATTACTAATTAGCACCTTGTATGAGATAACCTGTTTGGATTCTTTTCTGTGTAGCAATCTATCATTTGAAAGGTTTCTAGATAATACATGAGTAAGAGAAAATTATGTACACATTTCCTCATTTTACTTCAGAAATTATTTTGAATTAGAGGTTAATGACAGATAAGGAAAAATTTCTGGTGAAAGAGAAAGAAAATATAATTAAATGATAGTACAGTAATATGCCATTGTAACTCCCACTTCTTTCCCTGAAGAATAAAAGCTAGCACAAGTTTTGTTAATCACAGCCCACCAAATTATCATTCTCATCAGCCTGGAGTTTGTGGGGAGAGGTGGAACACGTAAATTTACTCTTTTATTGCCTCTGAAAATAATTTCTAAAAATCTTAACCTTCTGAATTCAGTCTCTGGCATTTTATGATAATGTTAACACTTAGGGGACTCATTATGTTTTATTCATATTTAATGATGATTAATATGTCTTTGCTATATAATCAAGATAAAATAGCACAGTTCCCTAAAATTGTTCTTTTTTATAATAAAGAAAACAGAAATTACTAAGGATGCAATTAGGGATTTAAATAAATTTAAATGTAACAAAAGGATTTATTTTAAAACTTTCATCCATATCTTTTGAAGAGACAAAGTTGAAATGAGAATATTTAGATAGAAAAACAGGTTACAGTTTTTTTCAGAAGAAAATGAATCCAAAAGAAAGGTACAGTAATTATTTTCTAACGGCTATATATTAAACATTAGTGCTGATTGCTTTCGGCTGACCTGCAGGCCCATTTCTGTCCTCTCAAGTGAATGTGGGTTCATACCACTCTGAACAAACTGAAGAGAAATTGTTTTGCAAACTTAGACCTAAATAAGTCTTCAGTTTGGAGTAACTTATAAAGAGAACAATTTTATAATAACATAAGTAAAACACAACCTAGAAAAGATATCCTTTGTGTCCTCAGATTCTTATGATTTGATCAAATAGATATTATTCCCTGTTCCTATTCTAGATATGTTTTGCCAATGAACTACATGACATCTCAAAATTGTCTTTTGATTTCTGAAAGAAAAGTTGTAAAATATTTTTTAATTGATCATAAAATACATAGCAAGCACTATTAGAGAAAGCATTCTTTTCTGCGTGTTAAATTGAAGTTGGCTTTAGGAAAAATCATGGTTATGTATACCCTGGAAAACTATTTCTTACATTCATCCACTTTAATTCCTCTATGAAAATCTTTGTTATTTAATTAGCAATATATTTCTTCCTATCATAGGGTACAGTGATGTACCCTAGCTTAAAATAAAGTATAAATTCATTGTGTAGACATGGCTCAAGTAGTCTCTAATATTATTTTTTGACATCATCTCATCACTTCTTATATATTTACAAAAATGTCTGTGGAAACACCTTTATTTGGACCAAAGAGAGATTCCATTCAGGTTAAGATATATCTTCGAATTCTCATTTGAAATATCAGATGAATCTTAATAGGCCTAAAAATTGAATATTCTCTCTCTGGAACTTTTTTGTGACAACTGAAAATTTAGGGGACTTTTTGAGAATGTATCAAGGTCTGAAAAACTAGACAGTTTTCTGTATTGGCAGAAAAGCTTAAACTTTTTGCAGTATTCGATTATGTTGTCCTTTTCATCATTATAACCTTACTTTTGTCAGAAAATATAAATGACATAGTTCTACGACTTAAGTAAAAGGTGATACCTTTACAAATACTCAAAATAGCCATTTTTAAATTTTTCCACATAAATATGTGTATACACACACACACACACACACACACACACACACACACTTAGGGAATGCCAGAGTCTTCTCATTTTCTGTACTAAAAATGGTTACATAATAAATATAACCTAGATGATTCATTTTTAAATAACTATAGGACTCAGTCATATTCCCAGCCCTTACTTAAGAATTCAGGTTTTGGTTTTCTTTTTTGCTTTGGCTCATTTTTTACAGAAAGTATTCATAAAAGTGTGCAGACCCAAAACATAAAATGAACTTGATGTTTTGTTACTTTTTTAGTCACATTGATGGAAAATTCATATATAGGCTGCTCTTCAGATTCCTGCATAACTGAGACTATTCTTCAAGGAAATGGAAAATTTTTGGCAAAAACCAAGAAAGTGATTCCTCTGATTGAGATCTGCAGGGTGTTGACTTTTTGTTCTTTATTTTATTCTCAGTCCCCTTTTCCTAGTTTGTGTGCAAGGAAACCAGGCTATGGCAAATAGTATAAAAGGGAAAAAAGAAGCAAAATCACAAAAACTCAACATGCTACATGCTTTCAAACAATATTGGCAGATACTAATTAAAAATTTTTTTTCTTTCAAGTCTCAACATATGTTTAAAAATAGTTAGCATATCTAGGTTTATATATACTATCCTATGAGAGATAATATTCATCCTGTGGCCAAGTCTCTTACATCATCAGAGGAAAACCCATAACTCAAAAAGACAATTATCCTGGATGGATTTTTAGCTCTTGTCCAATACCTTTGAGAGAATTCCTTGCACTTCTGCTTTACTTCTGAAAGAAATGTAGTAACTATCTTCCAGGATTACAGTTCTTCTAATGGTCTATCTCCCGCTTTTAAATGACACTCTGTCTAGAAGCTGCTAGGTTTTAGAACTACCAACTCTTCCTTAATTTCAGCCCCCACCTCAAAGTTTCATTAAGATAGAAATCTGTATTAAGAACAATTATGAAGAATTCAAGGTCTGATTTAATTCTTTCCTTCCGTTTTCTTCCCACTAACTCTTGGGTGACCCAAAGGGGTAAATTCATAGGCATACCCCATATTTTATTCCTCTCTTGTCCATGCTTCTATTTTAATTGAAATTTGCCTTAATTTTCCTTACCAGCCCAAAACTCTACTTGCAGCTTGCCAGTGTAAAATTCACAGTTTGATAAACTAAATCACATTAGTATGTAAATGGGACACTGTTCACCTTAGGATCTTCTTTTTCCCAAATAGCTTAAGTGAGTTGCAGCCTTTGGGGAGCAATGCCCTTATTTCATTGTCTGGTTGACCCTATCATGTTAGATTGGCCCCTTTAACAGGTCTAAACCTTACTATATAAATTCTGACCTACTTTTCACTTAACACAGGACAGACCATGTCTCTAATTTTATCACCTCAATGCATATTCATACTCTGAACTTTATTATTTTTTACTTATCCTGGCTTAGAACATCATTAATTTGAATTTCTACTGCTGGGTTAAACATTAGAATTTTCATAGTGAACTGTAGTTGAAATAAAGGAAAATTACATTCCTTCCAAAAGATACTTTATAGAACATTATAGAGCTTAACACATCTACAGGAAAATTATCTTAGACCAGAGGTCTACTTAAATTAGGACATTATTAGTCATTGGGATCAATTATATATTGTTTTGATATTAATACATTGACTCTACAATTCTCCATGTTCTGTAATGATATATCTGTAATAACACAAACAAAACTTGGCTATATTAGATGCCAGCAAAAGCTTGGATCATGTTAAGCACTTCTGCAGATATTTCTGCCACCAAGCATATTTGGGATTGCTTCAGAGATCTTGCAAAATTGACTACAAATTTAAGAGTCAGTATAAAAATGAATGATCCTCTATTAGTGTCAGTTTTCTTAACATTGGTCTAGATTATTAGCCTCCACTAGGAGATTAAATAAGCATCTTTATTTGGCAAAATCATTTCTTGAAAGTAATCTTTTGTTATAAGCCTATGAAAAAACTATTTCCTAGGAACTTTAAAAAAAATTATTCCAGGCTCATAGTCACCTAAAGTTCAGGTTATATTTACTTTTAAGATATTTATACAAATGATTGTACTTTATCTTCCTTTCAGTCTTTATCTGATAAACACTTCCTTCATTTTTATGGGCAGATTTGGGGATAATGATGGGGAATATAGTAAACTAACTTATTTGGGGAAGGGCAAGTAGATGTTAGATTTTAAGTTCATAAAGTAATTTATCATCTAAATTAAAACATAAAAATAACAAATATGATTTATATTGCACAATTGTTATATGACAAGATTTTGTTTATTTCTCTCATTTATTTTATCTCAACCTTGCAATAACTGTGGAACTAAGCATCAGGAGTACAGAAATAAATGTATACTTATTCATAAGGACTTTAAAGACTAATAATAAAGGAGACAAGATAATATAAACAGATAAATGCAATATAATGTGGCATGAAAGAAGTTTAAAATTATTTCTTAGCAACCCAAAAGAGATAATGATTATTTTTGAAAGGTATGTGTATGTCATGTAAAATAAAATAATACTGATAGTGATAATCAAATAACAATAGCTACCATTAATTGGATATTTATTATGTAGTAGTGGATGTGCTGTTTTATAAGATTAGAAACAGTTTCCAAGAAGTTAAATAATACATTCAAGGTCTTTCAACATGAACAAGTCTGTGATTCAAATCCAGGTCTGCCTGATTCCAGAATTTCCTTGCCTTTTATTACATTATATTTTTGTGTCTGAATTTAAGACATGTAAGAATGAGAACTAGAGCAGAACTTTGTTGTAGAAAGAAAGCCATACTGAGAGTAAGGACACCTGAGGTTTTAGCCACAATTATATTGTTTGTTTGCTGTATGACTTTAGGTTAAGTCCTGCTTTTCACTGCACTTGATGAATTAGAGATAATCATACCTGTACTACTCTTTCATGGTTTTGTTTGTGCGAACAATAGGAACCATGGTGTAAACAATAAAGTCCTATAGAAATTAAGGTCTTCCACAACCTCAGCTACTATCACTCTCTTACAGACATATTTCATTGGCATTTTATTGGCCATTCCATGCTTTGTTATATTATGCTATTGGGTATGTCTTTTCCCTGCCTTGTCATCTGGAACATTTCTACTTATGCTTCAAAACCTCCTGAAGATGTCAGTTTCTCTGATATACCTCTTCTGTCCTCATCTTCTGTGTGCTCATAGCATTGGGTAAAAGAGAGAATTAAAGCACTTCGCCACTGTGTGTTGCTGTGATTCCTCTTGGTCTACCAGATTCTGCCACTAGATTACATATTCTCAGTGATTTATTGTATCCTTAGTGATTGGAAAAAAAATAGATGCTCCATAAATTTGTGTTGATATGAAATCAGGATATTAAAATCATAAACACTAGTCCAAATATATGCATTTTTATGGTTAACTTGGTTAAGTGAGGACATTGTCTTACAATTTGTAAACAATGAGAATATCTTGCAAGAGGAGAAAACGGCCTCTGATTGACTCTTCTCAACAGAATATTAGATTTGTAATTCTCCAAACAACAAACCAGAAGAAAAAATAGAATTCTGACTCCGCTCTGAAAAAAAGAGTGAATTAATAATAAATAAAAGGATTGATCATTCATTTCTAAATGTGTTAAGAAATTTTTCAATTTATTTGTTCAGTGTAGTTCACTCATCTTGCTCCTCACATTTCACTCTTCTTTCTAAAGCATTAGTTTATTCTCTTAGATATTTTTGAATAACACAGAAATATTTATACACACTATACTTCTTTCTGTTGAGTTTAAAGTGTATTCTCAGCAATGCATATCACATAGCAGAATGCAAGAATATATCCCCATGATGTAATGTTATTTATAATCCAAGGTAAAATGAGGGGGAAAAAAAAAACTTAACACCCACAGTAGAGAGGATATGATAATATTTCATCCATCTTTTCTGTGTGTTTATCATAAATCATTTTAGGACACACCTTTTCAATGCATAGCTGCTCTTAATTAGATCTGTATTGTCATAGGAAGTATGATTTTCTTTTTGAGTGTTGCCACCAGCAACAAAACATCCATTTCCTTATAATTGATTTTCAAGTTTATTTAAAATGCTCCATGAGGCATAGCATATTGAAATGACTCATCATGTTTATGGGAATATCTTGAGGATAAAATTTATCTTTGAATGATATTAGCATATTAAATGTAGAATAGAAACATAGTTCTTTAAAAATGATTTTTAAATAGTTTTTACTATACAGCTTTTAATTTTGGTTTTGTTTTTCAATTTTTAAATTACTGCTCTTTATAAGAATATGAGTAGTCAGTTTCAAAAACATCAATGGGAAAGTCTACATGAACTGAATACTAGGCTAGGCTTTAGGAATATACAAGAAAATGAAAGTTGACTTGTTCTCTCAGGAGCATACCAAAGCAGCTCAGTAAATATCCATATCATCATCATATTATTGCCCAGAAGTTCAAAAAACCTGGGATACAGATCATCCTATCTAACTTTAGAGAATTCTGATGCCTCTGTTCTTTGAGCAAAGAACTCACAATCCATTTTGAAAAGTTAACATCTAGCTGCCAAGTTTTAATCCAATGAATTTCTTTCCTAAAGATATTGAGTAGTTCACAGTTGAATTTCATTAACTTCATATAAAAATGTGTATTTTGCATTCTATTTTCAGCAGCAAGATAACATTTTATGATTGACTTATAAATTATTGTGGAGAAGCAACCTACAGAACTACATGTGAAGAGTGAAGGGCGATGATATTATTTGAGTTAACATAATCCCTTTGTGTAAAATTAGATACTCACATACAAAGGTAGATTCATGTATTCATTTAACAAATATTTGAGTTGCCAACATTATGAACAACACAAAATGAGTAAGACACTGTTAATTACTTTCAAATAGTTTCCAATCTAATAAAGAGACATGTGGCTAGCAATTACTATAAAAAAGAATTTGAAAATATCAAGAGCCATAAGACAAAAGTGTTTGCAAAATGCATGGTAGGTCATACAAAAGAGGTTCAGATGTTTTTCAAAAATTGTTTCTGCAAATATATTTTCTTCATTTATCCTTCTCTTCTTATGAAAAAAGCTCTTTGGAGCCAAGGTAGTGAGGCTTACAACCTGCATATTTTACTTCTTCCTATTCCTTTGTGTATCTTAAACTACCTCCTGGTACTTTCAAATCTATTAAACAGTTTGAAAACAACTGCTATAAAGGAAAGAACGTGAGCTTTGAAGCCTAACACAGCTGGATTAAAATCTTTACTTTTAGGTTGTAGCTGAGTGAGCAAGTTATGTAATTTTGTTGACTGTCAGTATTCTCATCTGTAAATTGGGGTAATAATACCTCATTTACCCTGGATTAAAGTATAGAATGCACCTGTAGTACCTAGACAACTGTTCCAGTACATTAATGGCTGCTCTTTCATAGCATGATTTCTACTCCAGGGACATGATGAAAGGATTGATAGAATACTTACAGCTGCAATAGGGACTGACTATAGATAGATAAGGATACAATGAATTGTGGGAGCCATGGTGAAAGACATGAGAAAAGAGCTAGAAGGTGAACCCCCTCCACCCCCCATGCCAGCTCCACTGGAAAATAAAAGCTTTGACGTCGAGTAGAGGAAAATAAGCCTGGAGAGGATGAGTTCAGGAACATTCTTATGATAGGTCTTAAATGCCATGCCAAGAAGAGATACTTAACTTCCTAGGCAATGGAGAACTACTGAATTTTTTTGGATGGCGAAATGACATGATCATAATTGTGCTTTAAGCACATTAAAATTGTAGTTGGCCTTTGAACAAAAGAGAGTGGGGAAAGTCTAGAGGCTGAGAGGCAATTTAATAGATGATTGTTCAAGTCAAAGAAAATGAGGATGTGGCATAGACTGGGAACATAACGGAAAGGAGGAAGTTGATAATATGAGAAGGAATTGGAAGAATTTAATGTTATTATCTGTGGAGAACAAAGGAAAAGGAATAATTTTTTAAAAAAGGTAACAAGAAGCAGGAGAGAGTTTGTGTTATAAGATAATAGGATTTATTTTGGAAAAATTTTAAATAGTAATTGACATTTTTTTCTGAGCACTTTCATCTCTTTTCCTGGGCCAAGGATAATGGGATCAGGGAAAAGGTTCTTTGTATCAATTTATCAGCTCATTAATGAGTAAATAAAGGTTAAGAGGATAAGTGACTTGCCCTTGTTCCTTCAGCTAATAAAAAGATGTTAAATTTCTGGCTCCTAGACCACAACTATGTTCACTAATCTGGATTGGATATTAACATTCCAGGGGACACCTCAAGAGAAAATGCCCAGCATTATACTAATATTTGAGACTCCTATTTGGACATTGGAGATGCAAATTATTACATGAGTCACCAACACAGAATCTACAATCATAGGGATAACATTGCCAAGAGAATGAGTACTATGAGAGAAGCAATTTGAAGTTAAATATTTGAGGAATATGAATTTTTAGAAAGTAGGCAGAGGAAAAAGAGACAAAAGAATTCAATCTGGTTGATAAAAGGTAATTTAACATAAGGCAGATATCTGTAGCTTAAGGAAGGAGAAAACTTTAAAAAAGAAAATAAAAATAATATAGAGAGATTTAGTGGATAAGGGTTAGGAAATACCACTTATTTTGGGCAAGCTATTCCAAGACGTTTAAGAGGATGTTTTTATTTTACTAATGGAAGATGAAAACCAACTTAAGGTTCTATTGTAATGGCTTAAAACCTGGAAACAGAGAATACCTGTGCTGAGTTACAGTGATACCTATTTGAATTTAGAGTTGCCCTTAGTAGTCACTGTAAGAGAGAAGATTTGAGAGGTCTTATAGAATAAAGAAAAATGTCCCTGTTGAGATCTTGGATGACTGATTTCATTTTTACTTTTTTCTGGATAAACACTTGGGTCTCTTAACAACATTTCTAGCCCTGAAATTCAATGTGAACTGTCTTTCAAATTGTAATATTTATGATTTACTGGACTTTTCTACCAAAGACTTTCCTATTTACTGTTTCTCAGGTCATTTGTCCATATCACATGATGTGGTAATTAAATACCAATGTCCAAGAAATTGGTTGACCGGCTTTCAGATTTGGCCACACAGGTGAGCAAGAGTTCAGTCGCTGAGTTCTTGCTTTATAAGCCCAGAAACTCAATTTTATCACATTGTTCACAGTTGATAAAACTGACTATATGAGGTAAACACTATAAGTGTTAGATCATGTCTTCTTTGACTCTAGCACAGAGTCCTACAAATAACAGGAGTTCATGAATGAACAAATGAATGAATGAATGAAGACATAGAATATATGTTGACCTATGACCTAATGCACAAGATAATAATTTATTTCAAAAAAATCGCATGAACAAACTAATATTTTGGATTTCAAATCTTTAGAAAATACATTCAAAACCAGTGATGTGGTCAGTAAAGCAGAAGTTATGGTATTAATATAAATCTCCTCCTAGGCATATTGAATGAACATTTTAGGAAAAAAATAGAGTGAAGATATACATAATTGAACTAGAAAAGTTATTAATTACCCTGAATCATAACAGAGAGCTTATTGTGGACAGTTTCTCAAATGAGAAAAGAAGGAAATCATAATGATAGATGAGACTTGTGTATATGTATGTGTGTGTGTGTGTGTGTGTGTGTGTGTGTGTGTGTGTGTGGTGGGGGGAGTGGAGTCATTGATAAGAGTAAACTTAAACAATTTATTAACTTAGATATATTCTCTTTTCTATATGTGAATGAGTAATTATTCATTGTTATTGGTTTTGACTAAATTTATAATTTTGGGGTGAATGTTGATTAAAATTCACAAACCAAGTGAGCAACGTATAGACACTGTGACATTTCACAAAGAAAGCTCAAATGTGCCTTTCATCTAATTTAAGATATAGAAGGGCACTTTTTTCCTGAATAAAATTGTTGGTAATTTGTCTGCCAGTTATCAAACAGGTACATAATGTTTAAAAGCAGCTGGTATTTCAAAAAGGACATCTGTGTTATGGCTAGAATAGACATTAAGCATTTAGTAAACAATGCTATAAAATATAAACTAGGCTATTAAAGGATAAAAGGTTCTTCCTTGTCTTAACAACTGTTAAAATAAAATGTAGCAGACAGCAATAACTAAAAGGAAACTTTTTAATGCATTTCAGATGTGCCTTTTCTTATGTAGCTATCAAGTATATTAATAGCTTTGAAGAAATTAACATCAGTGAACTCTCTATATAAAACCTTGTAGTAAAAGCATAAGATGAAATTGCTTTAACTCTTTACTTGTAACTATAAATGATAAGAGCTTGTTATCAGATAATTCATATGACAATTCAGATGTAACCAAAAGATGATATTATGATCAATTGCTAGTTTGGAGCTACACATTGATATGAAGCTTACATGCAGTTGATTTTACATTTAGAACTTAGAATTTGTAGGAACACTAACTGAGCAATTAAATTTTATTCAAGTATTTTGTGAACCATTTGTTCAGAGCTAATTATAATTTATATGAAAGAGATTTTTTTTCCCCTTAAAACCAACCCTGCCTATCTCATTATCTGCAGATTATCTCATCTCTTATTTTCCTGAAAATACTGAGGTTCCTTGACAAAAGATTTCTTTTCTTTGCATTTAAGATCATATTATATCTATCTTTTAATTTATCTCTCCTTTAAAAATAAAACCCTCCTCCCCCTGCAAAATCCCTCTTTCGACAATTCCTTCATTCCTTAAATCCTGCATCCATCTCTTCTTTGCACTCTCACAGTGCAAACATCCTCACCTTCTACTCACCCCTCAACTCAGTGGTACATGACAGACTTAGGCACCACTCCACAAAATTAACTCTCTCATCAAAGTCATCAAGGACTCCTCTGGTCCTATATTTTATGGTACTTATCTTACAATACTTGTCAAAATTTTCTAAGTATGAACACATGTTTCAGGTTGCTCTTTGGTTATAGACTAACAAGTCCTGTTGTAAGACAAAGCATTTCTTGAACACTTGGTTTTGATTGTATTTTTATATATAACACAACATTCTTTATTATTAATTGTTGGCTTGATCAGTTGATTAATCAGGAAGATTTTTTTTTTCCTGGCATTTGCTGTACTGAGAGTTGATGAATATATTATGTAAGTTTGGGAAGTTTTGTTTTAGCTGATCTCTCAGTGACATTCTTGAATATTCCTGAGTATACTACACTTGTGTTATGTGAAAAAACAAGCAAGCAAACACTTTTTTTTTTTTTCCTTCCAACCTCTCTAGCATCTCTCTTAGTCTTCCTTGTGGCCTTCTGATCCACTTCATATTTTCAAGTTTATATTCTTGTCCTTCTTCACTTTTGACTTCTGGATGGATCTTGTCTGTTTTAGTAGTTTCAGTGAGAATCTCTATATGGATTACTTTTCACTTTCTCTCGCCAACATAGAGCTTTCTGTTGAGCTCCAGCTTAGTACGTTAAATTGTCCAATAGAAATCTACACTATTCTATAGAGAGATAATATGTCACACTCAGTATGTCCTAAATCAAACTCTTTTATCCTGCCCCACACTTGCTCTATCTCCTATATCGTCTCTCCTTGCTTAGAGGCTCTGAGTTCAGGTTTTTAATCTGCAAAACAAGGACAATAAAACCTACCTCACACAAATGTTTTAAAAGATAAATATATATGTAGTGTATTTTGCAAAGTGTTTGGCAGATGTTAAGTACTCAAACAGTTGAAATCTTGTTAACATTATTATTAATTGCAGGGGCTATATCTTGTGTATTACTGGGCCAAACATGTTACCTGATACAGGGAAGTTTCTCTGTAAATATTTTAAGAGTGAATAACAGTAAATAGATGAATCAATGTTCATCTGAGGAGAAATGACAACCACAAGATTTTTTTTTTTTTTTTCCTGCGGTACGCAGGCCTCTCACTGCAGTGGCCTCTCCCATTGCGGAGCACAGGCTCCGGACGCGCAAGCTTAGCGGCCATGGCTACGGGCCCAACCGCTCCGCGGCATGTGGGATCTTCCCGGACCGGGGCATGAACCCGTGGCCCCTGCATCAGCAGGCGGTCTCTCAACCAATGCACCACCAGGGAAGCCCACACAAGATATATTTTTTTCCTATCATTAAATCCAAGATCTCTTCTCCTGATGGAGTCCCATTAAAGTTTGTTTCTGACACCGATCTCTTAGTCATCCCCTTTACAGCTCACATCTTCCAGTGGTGCACAATAACCAGCTCCTTTGGTTTTATTCTTAAATTATCTTCTGGTTTCTCCCATTCCAAACTGTCCTAAGTCAACCAGTCTTCCTAGCTACCATTCTGTATTTTCCATGCCCTTGAAAACCCTTCATACATTCAGTCTATATCCACTGAAAATTTGTCACCCACTCATTTTAACCTCCTTGTAATCAACTTTGCATCATTATTTCTCATCCCCAGTTCTCTACAGAATCCACTGGTCTTTTTATAGTTAATATCCTTGACCACTCAGTATTATCTGATAACTTTTGACAAGCACTTTTATTTTGTACCATTCTTCTGCATAGGGTTCTAAGCATCTTCCTGAGTTTCTTACAAAGGTTCCATCACTATATTAACACCTGTTCTTACTCCCTCTTGCTAAATCTCTTCCGCTTCCCTCTCTACTATCTCTCCTCTAGTTTCAACATCATGACAATGAGATGGCCTTTTCATTGCTTTAAATCTCTCTCTAAAGTTTACATTCAGCTGCCACATCTCTGGTTAAACAGTCTTCAGAATGCCAAGCATGGCCAAAATTGATGTCAAATTTTTCCTCTCTCAGTTAGATCCAATTTCTAAATTCCTTTTCTGGTTTTATGATCATGGGAAAGTTACTGTAATATGTCTATATCCTTATCTGTAAAATGGGAATAGAATAGTACCTATCTCATAAACTACTGTAAGGATTAAAGGAGTCACTGCATGTGATGTGCATGGAGCAGTTATGAACATATTAGGGAAGGCACTATATGCATGTTAGTTATTTTTAACAATCACCTTTTGCTTTTTTTGCCACTGGTTCAAATATGCAATATTCAGTTCTTTCTAACCTCAATTTTCACCATTCTATTCTCTTTGCTAACGTCCTAGTTCTTGTTCTTCTATTCTCCACTTTACTATTTTTATTATTTATGCTCTTAACTTATCTCTATGCTTTTAGCTACTACCCTTTTCTACAAGAACTGTCTAGCTTATCCTTTCAAGTTCCTTATATATTTAATAGACGGGTTTTAAGTTGATGAGAGTTGTTTTCTTTCAATAACATCGCCTATATGTTTTTGGTACAATTAACTATTTGTTGCTTTCCATTTTCTCTGCCAAGTAGTTACTTTAATAGTTTAACTTCAGCTCCCCACACCCACCCTTCCTACTTTTGTTAAGCACAAACATGTAACCGTAATGACAGCACAAAACATGAAAACATAAGTAGAAAGGTTGGTAATATTTATTACAGGCTATGTTTATTGCAGCCCATATTAAGCATTGACTGTCATGAGTGTGTAATAGGAAAATTTAATCGTGGTTTTTCTCCATGTGCAGTTTAACACTTTAGAGATGACAGCAATGCCTTTTAGACAGAAAGAGAGAGAGCACACACTATAATGAGAGAAAAGTGGAAATATGATTAGGGACACCTTTTCTTGGGAAAAACAAAGTTACCAAAAATGTATCAAATAAAGCATTAAGAGCGATGGAATTTCTGTAGTTTGATTCTGTAAAAAGACATCCATAACATATAAGCACACCTCAAGTGGCTAGATTTTAAATGAACAGTAAATTATTGTGAAGTTTTTAGAAATGTATTTTATTTATTTATTTTTAAGACTTAAAAAATTACATCTTTTTTGGAATACCTTTAGCCAGAAACTAAAGTAAAATATACCATATTCCAAAAATACACTTCCGGAGACTACTAGAAAGTAATAACTTAGAGCTAAGATTTTTATTATGTTGTAGACTTTTTTCCTCTTGTGAATGAAAAGTTCATTTTAGGAAAAATAAACCCTACGTTGTTTTCTCAACTTCTTAACATGTGTTAAATTCACTGAGTGAGGTGTTTTAGTCACCAGAGACTTCTGGAAAATTCAGACAAGCGAGTGAGCCTGGAACTGAGAATAAGGAGCTTCAGTTGCCTCTTAGAAGTTATCGGAGAAATTCCATGCCCAAGAAAATAGAGGGTATTGTTTTTTGCTTGTCTCTGAAGCTCTTGCTGACCCAATGACAGTTAGTCTTCTGACTCAGAATCTACCTAAACCTGGCTTCTTTGGACCTTGCCCTCTGCACTAATTAATCCTCATGTGAGCTACCTCCTTTGAAACTTGTTCTACTTGGCCATAGCCTGATTTCAATTATAGTTGTTTCCCCACCTCCCCAGCATATCCATGGCCTGGTTCTCCAAACTGTGTTCTCAGTAATAAATTTCTTACAATTCTAAATTCTGTGACTTCTTTCTGAGTTGGAGTAAGAAAGTAGACCAACATAAGTAAGCGCTTTTTCATATTTCAAGTTAATTAACATAATTTAATTGGTGCCTATCTCCCGACCCCCACCCCTGCCTAGTTTCATGAAGTAGATGTGACTCTCTTCATTTACACTTGAGGGAACCTGAACACAGCATTGTTAGGCAATTTACCTAAGGGTTTGCAGTTAGTAAATTGCCTAGGTGACATTCGATCCATGCCTATATGAGATTTCCATCATACTTTCCTGCCTCTAGTGACAGATATTTGGAAATTAATATTAGAATAAACATTTAGAAGGAGAATCTGGAAGGTAGAACAGCAATATGGAAATTGTTCTTTGCTTTTCTCCATAATGTCAGTGCTTCCATAAGCCCCTGTTAGTCTTTCTATCACTGTTTGAAGATAATGTAAGTGTGCATGTATGTGAAGCAAATGTACTTATTTCCATAGGAAGTCATTATTGGGTGGGGGGAGGATAGCTAACAAGCTTCTGGTGTCCTTCTTGGTGATGTAAATTGATTGGCTAATTTGTTCTACCAATCTTCCTGGAACTTGAAGACAATTATATTGGTCTTTAATCTCGAGAATCACCCCTTTCCTTTTTCCTTTATAAAGGCAGATATTCCAATGGCTCCTTTCTAGTTTCCAGGAATTCATAGTTATTGAAAACAGTTGATGAATGCACTCAAATCCAGTTCTCAACTACCCTGGAATATATCACCATGTGCTACTAAATTGGACTACATAAGCAGGTTTTCCTTGAAACTCTCCTTCCCACTTTGTTTCAATAGAAATTTTCTTTGTTGTACCTTTCCATCTATCAGAAATGAAATTTTTTTTGGACTTCCTTTCTTGTAATGGGAATTCTTCTCTCCATATTACAAAGATATTTTTTTTTTCAGGCCAAGACATTTTCTTGTATTTTCTCAAAAATAAGTTAATTAATAACTTAATAAATTAAAACTTCTTTTACTGTGCTTGGCACTGTTAAGTCTATTAAATTCTTTCAGTAACTCTATACAGTAAATACTATTTTTGTCCTCATTTTACACTTAAGGAGTCTCAGGAGCAGAGAAGCTCACATTTGTCCTAAATCACAGCTTGAAAGTGACAAAGTCAGATTCTAACTCAGAAAGTTTGAGGCTAGAACCCACAGTCTCAACCATTATAATTTTCTTCCCAGCCTCATTTTCTTGCTCAAAGTTCAACTTAATGCTAAGAATGTAATTCAGTTCAGTAAATACTTATCAAGACTGTTTATATTAAAAAATTTTAAATCTAGTTTAATATAATAGTATTCTATGTTTTATATACCTAGTTAACCTAGATTATGTAGTTTTTCTTTCCTCCTTTAGCTTTCCTATACACACCCTGATTAATATTTTGTTTATATCTGATCTTTATAAGCATATTTCTCTCAAATTTAGTAGCATTTTCAATTGTGATCATTTATTTTCTAAATATGTAACATCTATGCCATCTACATAAATTAAGCATCAAGGTCCTTAGTAGTTGATAATTTATTGTGTTATTTTTCTTATCCTTCATAGACCTTCTGCCTCTATTAAGCAAATTTACATAGATAATTGGTCCTGGGCTATCAGAGATTTGGCCCTCTAGGGAATATGTGGCAATGTCTGGGGGAGATTTTTTTATTATAACCACTTGGGGAATACAGGTATCTATTGGGTAGAGGCCAGGGATGCTGCCAACCATTCTATGATGCACAGAATATCACTCCACAACAAAAAAATAACCACCTCAAAAAATGTCAGTCGGGGGCTTCCCTGATGGCGCAGTGGTTGAGAGTTCGCCTGCCGATGCAGGGGACACGGGTTCGTGCCCCGGTCCGGGAAGATCCCACATGCCGCAGAGCGGCTAGGCCCATGAGCCATGGCCGCTGAGCCTGTGCATCCGGAGCCTGTGCTCCGCAACGGGAGAGGCCACAGCAGTGAGAGGCCTGCGCACCACAAAAAAAAAAAAAAAAAAAAAAAAGTCAGTCGTAAAAAAATAAATAATAAATAAATAAATAAATAAATGTCAGTCGTACTAAGACTGAAAAATCCTGAGTCCTAGACTATCCCTGGGGCCTTTTACATTAGCGTAAAATCTAGGAATGGGCTATGTTTTTTTGTTTTTGTTTTTTTCTCTTAGGCAAATGTCAGTGGTTTGATTGACTTTATTTATACCCTACTCCAAAATACCCACCCCCAAAATCCTCTCACCATTTCTACTGTTTCCCCATATTTTAATTAGAAGCCAATATGTTAGCTTTTCTTCCTTTAAACCATAAATATGTTGATGATAGCAGTGACTGACACAATATCTGTGAAATTTTCAACCAAAAATTTGCTTAGCTCAGTGCTTTTACTATGCTATTGATGTTATTTGCTAAAGTACATATCCAGACTTTATTCATTTATCAAAATTTCAGCATCTTATAATGCAAACAAACATTTGTCTAGTATCTTAATTCCCAATCCCTTTAGATATAGTCTTCTGTGATCAAGAACAAGCTTCTGGATGCTATGAAATTGAGTTTGCTTTTTTCAAATAGTTTGAGCACAATTGTCCTTTAGTAAAGTAAACATGGCTGTGTTATATCTTAATGTCTTCCTTAACAAGTATAAGATTAGATTACATCTCACAAACTCCCATTGGGCAGCACTTAAGAAGTGAGTAATATTTCTGTCTGACTAAATCAAGTAATCCCAAATGTAAGTAATTTACAGGAAGGCATCAGGGACTGTTACAATAGACATATTGCAATATGTCACTGGAAATCAGCATCTCCCCACATGTTTGGTCAACAGCCAGATGGAAGCTTTTAACACATTTATTTAATCTGAAATACACATGGTAATTACACTGGACCTTTGATTCAAGGCCTTATTAGTGTCTCAGGAGAAGTCAGGAAATGAGTTTGTCAGTTGCAAACTGATGTAGTCCTGACCCCGGTAGAATTTACATCTATCACTGCCTAGACTAGAGTATTGCTACAAATCACATTGTACCTCAAGGAAGTAAGATAAGTAAGAGCTTCCTTAACCTATGTAAGATGAGAAATCAGCTCCTGATTAGTCCAGAATATCACTTATTCACCTGTTCACTTATGTTACTCCAATTGGTCTCCCTCCAAAGGGTGGTGAGTGAATAAAATGCAATATAAATTATATGGCCAATGTCTCACCAAAAAAAATTACACAAAGCACAAACAAAGGCACATTGAAGCAAAATACTCCCACATTTATACTCCCAAACCCAGGATCCTGAATATCTGCAACACTGAAACTTAGTGGATGTAAATATATATGAGGTTTTCCTTGTATTGGTGATAGAAAAAGAAGGTATCCCAAAACACACTTCTCAGAATTTTCTAGCTAGGAAAATGCTAGATAGAAAAACTTTAATATTGAATGAGTTAATCCTGACTATTCTAATTCAGTATTTTTACTTAGCACTAAAACATGAATAAACAAAGCTGAACCATGTTACTATGTACAAAAAAACATTGAATTAATATACCTGTTAAAAGTAGATGGAGGTTACATCTGGAGGGTGGGGTTAATGGAAGACCAAATTAACACTAGACTTTTCTTTATATTTTGAAATTTGTATTATGATTACGTTATTTTATTTTGAAAGTCAGAAAAAGGAATTTTTAAAAAGAATTCACACACACACACAGCCTTCCAAAGTCTTCACAGAAAATATGGCATTTTCTAACATTTTTTATGTTTTTCAAGGGAAAATGTAATTAAGACTTTGAAATTCATAAAGCAGATGATTACTAAAAAGTAGGTTTCTATTAATGTAGGATGATATAACTAATGAGAAATAGTTAATTAAATCATATGCATGTTCTGAAATGACTTCAAACATTTTATTGCTTGATCAAAACTATTAATGGCTATTACTGTTGTCCTAATAAACTTGCATAGGATTTTTAAAATTCTAATTAAAATGCTAATTAAAAAGCATAAAATCATCCTGTCAATAATTTATCTTTTTTTTTTCACTTTCAGCCAATACAATATACACCACAGCTGTTTTGTGACTCTCACACCTCAATTGAGAATGTCTAAGTTTGGTGATTTCTTTCTATTGAAATCACTACTATCATCTCAAATTAGGGTAGATTTTGAAAAGTATCAATTACATAAACAAGAATAACACATATGGACTATCTACTCTGTGCTGGGCACCATGCTAAGAACTTTCCAGTCAAATCCCATTTCACCTTCATGACAATTCTGTAAGACAGGTGATCAATAAAGATAACATTTTACAGAATAGTAAACCAAGGTTCAGTGAGTGTAAAGTAAATTGTTCAGGGTCATTTAATCCATACTTGATAGAGTCCAGTTTAAGCTTTTCTGACTATAAGAGAAGATTTAATTGAAACTATGACTCAGTGTCACCTTTTTATCCTATCTTTGGTAAAGAAGTGTTTTAAGACTAATTTTGGGTTTTTTTTTCCTCTTTCATACTTACAACAACAGAGAATCTTACAGGTGGTATATACTTGAAATTATTTTCATATGTAAAGTTAAAAAACAAACACTGATGAGTCAGTGAACAAAATGGAGAAGCGGATATTAACATTTCTGGTGCTGAGATGTATGTAGCCTTACAAGATGACCTTGAGAAAATTACCTAGTTCTTTGTTGTTTTCTTGATGTGTTATCTTGCAAGGCAGTTTGAACTCTTGGTGAATGACAGATTCTAGTAAAGAATGCAGAAAAAGTGATATTATATGGAGGTAAGAGAAAGGAGGAAAAAGGGAATGAAACAACACTCCATTTATTATAGAAACAGAAACAATTATGCTAAATTTGGAAGAATGATTATGACTACATTAGGTTTCTAGTCACATTAAAATATGACTTATCTTAGATTATATATTTAATGATATTTATGAGGGACTTAATCTCTTCCTCTAAATTGCATGTGTATTGCTTAAGTAGAGAAAAGATGTAAGTCTCTGTCATTAAAATTCTAAGACATTCTTAGGTATTAGGTACCACTTTGAAAACATTTTAGAAACCTACTCTTATGACCATAAGACATAATTTAGAATATAGAGTACAGATATTTTAATGTCACCATTTAAATTTTTCATCAGTTTCATTTAAATGACCTTAATGAATGCATCTCAGAGTTTTCAGTTAGGTCTTTTCATTTGTATGCTTGGACTACAAAGTGCTGTGTAATAATTGTTAAAATGAATAATTACATTTTATGCATAACAGGAATTTAGGCCCAGTGCTTTTTAACAATGATGTAGGACAAAATTTTACATACAATCATACTTCATATTAACTTGTAAGGGCAGAATTATTTTATAGGCATATCTGCTACTCATTAATATTTAAGTCAATTTTCTCTAAAGAATTCATTACAGGTTTAGTTAGTTGCATTTTGCATACTTATTTCTTAAAATAAAAAAATCACAGTCCATTAATTCATAAAATATGCAAATGTCATGTATGCTTAAACTGAAAGCATTATCCTAACTTAAGCATGCTGTGTTTTGTACAAACTTTCTTTTCATTCATTTTGGGAACAATGGAGCTTATTTCATACTCACAAACATGAAAACAACTATTTCTGTCATTATATCAGTGTCCAGATCTGCAGGCTAACAATCTGATTATCAAATTATTAATGATGGTGAGGATATAGCAACTCCTGACAGGTATTAAATATATAAATTATGTACAATGGAACCAGTTCTCTAAGAGTTAACTACACTGAGGTTTTACAGTAATATTTTTCTTAGAATTCATGTCAGAAGAAGTTACTAAATTTGATAAAGCCTTCTTGCAAAGTTCTTCCTATATTTGGGTAAGTAAATCTACTCAATAGATCTAAGAATAATAAGTGACATTCTGAATTGCTTTCTGTAATATAGCATTTGAGATATCTGAGTGCATTTTTTACTATAACTCACCAATTAAGTTAAGAGACTGAATTTTACTTCTAAGTCAATAATTTAAACTCTAAACATTTCTCTACACTACCTTATGGGTCTAAGTAGATCTATTTGTGATCTTGCCAAATCTAGCCACCATTTACAACTTTGGCCATCTTGGAAAATAAATTCTGTATTAGGGGGTGAGGAAGAAACTCAATGATGCTTGGTCTTTGACACTTCTCTTCCAATTTCCTCATGGAGTGATCTCAGAAGAGAACACAACACAGAGCGAAGAATCTCGAGAAAGGAATCCCTTTGAAACCTGGGAAAGTTGTTCACAGCAGCATTTCTGTGTAGGCATCCATAAGTCAGGCAGCTAATTTTCAATACATATTAGTCATGATGTATCCTTTTGATAGCACTTCTCCTCTTGTGAAACTACTTTCATACCAGTCTAATTCAGCTTGCCTTAAGTTCTGTTTTCAGTTTGGAGCTTGATACCTAAGTTATAATGAAAAAAGCATTTATTAAACATTTACTATAAAATCTACTAAATTTGATATAAGACTAGTAACTATGTGGTAAGATTGACTTATGGATAAAATTAGTTAATATTTATTTAATAAATTTAAAGTAATAATGCTTTTAATAAATATTAATGAGGTATTGTATGTGTTGCATGTGACCCTTGTATGTGTTACCTCATATGATTCACACAAAAGTTCTGTGTGACTCATACTACTATTATCCTGTGTTATATATGAAGCAGAGAGAGGTTTAATAACATATTGGTCACACAACTAGTGTATAAAGGACCAATAAGGGAAAAATATGAGAGGTTTACTTTCTACTTGAACATGACTTCCTATATTAAAAAAATAAAGTAAGATTCCAGTAAGCTTAAGATTTTAATATTTAAAATATGCACAAGCCTTTCCCAATGGTTGTGATGGTCTCTCCTAAATGGTGAATATAGAGGACATGTACATCATATTTTTCTGAATATATTCATTATTATAACTGGGGAACTGGTTCAATGACTATTCATAATAGTTTTAAAAACTTATATGAATGCAGTCAATATGACTATTATAATTATCACCAGAATAATCAATTCAAAAACAATAACAAGGCATTTTGACAGAATTGACTATTGATATTGATAGTACACACTTTAGAGCTGACTGGTTTAGAAGGGAAATTGTTTAGCAGCAATGTTATTATGTTTCTAGTGTATTGGCTCATAAAAAAATAAACAATGTTTATACATGTTTAATCCTTCCCCACCATTTTAAATGTTTATTCTTCCATCCCAGTTATTCATGCATATGGATAGACATCATAAACAATTGGTACGGAATAAACTTTTAAGGATAATGTTGAGCATTATATTCCCACTGTCAAACATTTATTCTTTATATTTTCTAAGTATTTAAAAAGTAAATCTTTCATGTTAGTGTTGTTTCCTCTAGAAGCATATTTAATGTAATTATTATCAGGTCAGCTGCCTTTTTGTTTTCAGTTTAGTTTAAGAAGATATGTGCTTTAGTCAAGATTTTACTCTTCTGCAGAAATCATTGTGTATAATTTATTTAACCTCTAGTCTGCTTAAAAATACTTTAATTCATCCTCTTAAATTTACAGAGTACATTACCAAAATAGACATATGGAAATGTCATATACTAGTCATTTGTCTTCCTTCTTAATGGTTGCTCCCACTTATTTATTTTTTGTGTGTAGGCTGAGACCAGTGATGTGCAAAGAGTTAGGTATTGTTGACATTGATGGCAGAACAGTTCCAAGTTAGAAAGATACAGGCAACAGAATAAAAAATAGCAGCTTTTACAGATCACATAAATATAAAAGAAATTGGACACTGTAGAATGAATTTGAGTATATTTTTTCCTGGAAAAAAACCCCATAAAACTACAGAATATGATGTTTTATTTAAACAGTCTCTAACCTTATAAAGCTATCATTTTCCTCACATCTTATTTACTGAGCACCTATTAGAAATGACTTATATGCACAGATTCCATATTAACTGATTTTAATATTTTAATAACTCTTTGAGGAAGGCAGGGCACATATATATACTTATTTATAGATGTAAAATCTGAAACTCTTAGGTCAAATTTATAGTTCTGAGTCTCATACTATTTCAGATCTTCTCTGATCTTAAGAGAAACTACTGTTTAATGCAGGTAAGTTACACTGTGTGTCACATGCCTGATGGGTAATATAGCAGACTTTTCCAAGCAACAAATAACCCCATGTATACCCCATAACTTATGTTATTCTCCCTTTGATCACTTAGATAACCTTAAAAACCATTCCTCTCCTTCACCTCCCTCACGTTCTCACACAGGTAATCTTCTGGCAAGTTCTCTCCCCTTTTGGGTATCAGTGCTAAAAGAAGTGAAGCATTTTGTGAAAGGCCCTGGTTCTAATAACTATATTACTCTGCTGGTTGAGAGTCCTCTCTGGATTCTTAAAATTCTTCACAGCTGAAAATTTTCCTCATTTGAGGTAGTCAAGGAAATACTATCCTGGGTTCACAGAGAAAGAAAGATCAATGAATTGAAGAGATTATGCTAGAACCTACTTTATCCAAAAATATGAACACTTGTGGAGAAAGTTTCTACTTAAATTTTTGTTCTCAAGGACAAATGAAGTATCTTATTCAAGAATATGTTTTGTTTGGGTTTAGCACATTATTAACTATTTATAAATACAAGTTACTAAAGTCAGTTGTTATGTAATTGGGACACATATAAGTCATAACAAATGATGAGCAGATCTTGAGGGGGTCATTCTCAGAAGAGGAAATCTGTAGCTCAGTGCATGAAATTATTGTAGGATGTAGCAACACCTCACTTCTGTACAGCTGACAGTCACACTTTGCTTGATGAAACATTTTATAAATTGATTATATCTCTAAGCTAAAAAACCTTGAAATGCCAAATTCAAAACGAAGCAAACAAACAAAAGAGTGACTTTATAATTATTGTCAAAATCTTTCTGAGTAGGAAGTCTGTGTGTATTAATACATAGAAATGTGTGGTAGCATTTGTTGTTTATGTGCTTGGTATGCAAAGAAATTTATGGTACAATAAATACATTTTTGAGAGGAAAGGATAAGTGTTAAGCTTGCTGGGATTTTTTCTTATTATTGAAAACCTATTGTATGATGTAGCATTAATTTAGAACCCTTGGATTTAGAGTCTGAGTACACATTGTTTATAGTAAAAAAGTATATGTAAATCACTATACATACACAAAGAACAATATATTTTCATGTTTTCTAACCTTTAGAGATTGGTCTTACGTGTTTTTGTCAGAAACAGTAATTGTACATAAAATTAAAAGATAACAGATGACCTTTGAGTGAATATGGTGACATTTCTCTCCAGGGACTTTGCCAATGTCATATACTGTCAAAGTACAGTTTATTTTTCTCCATAAATTATGTATAACTATTTCTAATGTTTTACCATAGTGACCCTCTTTCTGAAGCATTACTCTATTTAAAGAGGGGAAAGTAGAATCTTAAGTACATAAAAATATTCTAATTTCATGTTAGAATCAAATTATCCAAAACATTAGGTACAAATCTGGATGAGTCATTTTTATTTAGCACTAATTTCTAAAATATGTAGATATTAACAGTATTATTATATTTAAACAAATAATTTAATACCATGAAGGAGTAGCCATCCATCGCTCAGCAGAGCAAACTGGTATCTAAAGAACCCAGTTCTGTCTGGAATTCAGTATAAGAATTGAATATTATCCATTCACTCACTCAATTTGCTTGGTTCTAAGAACTGTGTAAAAGTGCTGTTCCAGCTATATTACAAGTGTAAGACACAACTTTCATCTTCAAGAAGACATATCTTTGGGGGAAGATAAAACTAAGGCAAGTGAATTAATTCAAGAGAAAAAACTTCCGAATGAAATAATTCATGGTTGATTGACATGGAGAGACTGCTCACTGTTATTTGGGTTTCGCATACCCAGAGAGAAGGAAGAATGTCTTACTGGTTGAAGAAACAGCACCAGCAGGGAGGTCATTTAGCATGGAGGGGCATTGAATCCCTCTTCATGACAGAAGAAAAGAGAATACAATTATGTGAAAAGATAAAACACTAGAAAAAATTACCTCAACAAATTCTTGTTCTCAAAATAGGAATCATCTGACACATCTTTAAAACTGATTTTCATGATTATTTTTAAAGCTTTTCAAAACTTAATCCCAGAAGTTGCTTAGGCAAGCTGTTCCAGAGTTTATCAATCTTTTTATTAGTAATAACTATGATTTTTTAAGTCAACACTTTATATGTATTGAATAAAATAAGCCATTTGTAATACAGAAACTAGCATAGATTACTCAATAAATTATTCTCTCATTTAATCCTCACCCATCGTCAGACTTCCACAAGTTTCATTTGATCCCATCTCATGTTATGCAAATCTTCTGCTATTCATATCCCCCCATCTTTCAAATATTTAGACACTTAGAATGCGTCACCATTTTTATTACATAAGTAAAAGTCCTAAAGGAGTCTTTTTAAAAATTGAAAAAAGAAAACCTATATCTTTCTACATAGAAGTTTATACTTTCCAACTTGTTTTCCATCATATAACTACATTTAGATAGTGCTTATATTACAGTGTGTCAGACATTCTTCTAAGCCCTTTATGTACAGTAGCACATTTAGTCTTTGACAATCCTGGAAAATAAGTATTCACATTCTAAAGACGAGAGGGTAAGAAACTTGCTCAAAGTCAACCTGATAGTAGTAAGTTGTTTAAGGTTTAGTATAAACAATTTGTAAGTCCAGGATTTTGTGAGCAATTTCTTCTACGTGAAAAACTTTCACTGACTTCTCTGCTTCATTCTACCACTTTCCTTCTATTTATGTACAACATAATACAACATAGTTTCACCCCAATACTGATTTCATCTAATGTTCATGACATCATTCACTGCATCTTAACCACTGTGAAACACTGGTTTGTGAGCAGAGAGAGGGCAAGTGTTTGCAGTGTAAGTCACTGCAGCAGCTATACAACACACACCTCAATTGCAGGTAACTCATGTAAAGGAATTGATCTGTGCAGTCTTGGGTGTTCTGTTTATATGCAGGCCATTGACTGGGGATAAGTATGTATTATCCAGACTTCCCCAAATCTATTTTCCATTGCCTTAAATTTTCACATAATTCAAGTGAGATAATACATGAAAAAGATCATACTCTAGTTTCTGTATGTCAGTTCAGGCTGTAACAAAATACCATAGACCAAGTTACTTAAATAACAAAAATTTAGTTTTCACAGTTCTGGAGTCTGGAAGACCAAGATCAGGGTGTCAGCATGGTCAGATTCTGGTAAAAGCTTTCTTCCTGATTTGCTGACAGCTGCTTTCAAACCGTGTCCTCAAAATATCAGATAGAGAGATTGAGAGAGAGAGAGAGAGAGGGAGAAGAAGCTAGCTCTATGGTATCTTTTCTTATAAGGACACTAATCTCATCATGAGGGCCCCCACCATCATGACCTCACTTAAACCTAGTTTTCTCCCAAAGGCCCCCATCTCCAAATACCATCACATTTGGGTTAGAGCTTCAACATATTAATTTTGAGGGGGACAAAATTCAGTCCAGAGCAGTTTCTTACTGCTTTTCTTTTTCTTTTTAAAAAAGAAAATCCTATTTCCAAAGTCTTAAATATCCTATATTAGTACATTCCCCACAAGAGATAGGAAATTAACTAGAATTACTAAATATCACTTGATTGTGATGCAGGATAACTTTTAGGAAAACTAAACTTGAAAAACTATGCTCTCTAAAGGTGATAATCCCAGTTTTACACTTATTTTTGTGAGTTTAATTCCATAATTTTTGAAACATTTTATTGCTAAACTGAAATTTCTCCACGAGCTTTAAATCACTTCTAATATATATATATGTATTAATATAAACTCCAAAATGAATGCAGAATATCAATATAACTGGCTGTATTGTTTAAGTGTCTGTTATCATACACTCCAGTATTATATTTTATTTAAATTTATTCTACTCTGCTCTTGATTATTTGTCTTGACATTCCATGACTCTGGTGGTTGTTACTAGGGAACTACACTTGGTGTCTTTTGCATAAGAAGCACTTGCTTCTTTTCAGTAATTCATCTTTTTCTATTCATTCCAGCTTTTCCAACTCTTCTATTTTTCAATATTAAAATTAATTCTACTCCCGAACTCTGCTATTTAAATTGTTTTGTACATAGTTTTTATTAGATTTTAGTAAAGATAAAAAAAGTAAAAATTTCTTAACCTCACAAATAGGTGAATTAACACGTTTGTTATAGTTCATGTCCTTAGAGATTTATCATTTTTAAAAATTATAATTAATAATCCAAATTTGGCTTTGAAAACATATTTATTTTAATATTTAAGGACAATCATTTTCTTTTAAAAATGGTCTCAGAAACGAATTTAAAAATATTTACATAAAATGATTTTCATTCCAGTTCTTACCAAACATTTTATTAAAATGAGAAATCATATATAATAAAATACTTATTGTAAAATAATTTTAAACTTGGATTAAAAACCGTGCAGTGTTTTTGATTTCTCCTTGCTTTGACCCTAGAAAGTTAGATATTCTTTCTTTAGAATTTTCACTTCTCATTTATGGGGACAAAACATGATAGAGTAGACACTTGATGGTAGAAATCCCCAGTGATGATTTCAGAGATAGAAGTATATAATTTAGTACTTCTCCATGTTAAGATTTTTAAATAAAACTATACTTTAAGGTTATTTTCTACTCTTCTAAATATCAGAAATTACTAATCCTAAATATTTTTATGTAACATGATTTTCTCTTCAGAGTCCTTTATTGAAAGTCCAGTGACCCTAACTGAAAGATGTTATGCTCAGAAAGGCTTTTTTTGTTTGTTTCTTTGTTTTTTCTTGGCTGCACTGCGTGGTTTGTGGGATCTTAGTTCCCCAACCAGGGATCGAACCCTGCAGTGGAAGCATGGAGTCCTAACCACTGGACTGCCAGGGAATTCGCTCTCAGAAAGCTTTAATTTCACAATATTCATTGTCAAGTAGAAAAGATTTCTAATATATTGCCAAATCTATTGGAATTTACTCACTCCCGTGTTAACAGGCTAACTCCAGCAAGTCTTGGGCTAATGCTTGATGATGAATAATGGCCTTTAAAGACACATGATGTATTTATCTGAATGATAATGCAGACTCAGCCATATGTAAAGAAACTTCAGAAGGCTGCACTTCTTTTTTTTTTTTTTAACATCTTTATTGGGGTATAATTGCTTTACAATGGTGTGTTAGTTTCTGATTTATAACAAAGTGAATCAGCTATACGTATACATATATCCCCATATCTCTTCCCTCTTGCATCTCCCTCCCTCCCACCCTCCCTATCCCACCCCTCTAGGTGGTCACAAAGCACCAGCTGATCTCCTTGTGCTATGCGGCTGCTTCCCACTAGCTATCTATTTTACATTTGGTAGTGTATATATGTCCATGCCACTCTCTCACTTTGTCTCAGCTTACCCTTCCCCCTCCCCGTGAAAAACAAATACCGTATGCTAACTCATATATATCGAATGCACTTCATCTTTTTATTGCTATGACAGTAGGAAAGGGATGAGAGAAAGGGTGTATGAGTGATTCCCACTGGGACTTAGCCACTTAAATTATGTATAATATTATCTCTTCATTGTTCAAGTGATCCTTATCTGATCCTCAATCTCAGTCACTTGTTTTAGATGCTAAGAATAGAAATTAATTAAGGACAAATTTTAGTTCTAAAAGTTATGGGGGAAAAATAAAAGGCGTAACCAAAAATGTTAGTGTAAAAAAAATACATTTACAAGTAGACATGCAAAGGAGCATCCTCTATAATCATATTATCTTTGAAATCTTAAAAATCCTAGGACTATATGTTGACTTATTTTTTTGATGAGATGAAGGCTAAAGGTTGAAATCTTTCCTTTATAAATAATAAAAGTATATGCAGAACATTCATGACTAGGGTCAAATAAATATAAATGTTATGGATTGCTTTCTCTGAAAGTAGTATTTATATATATAAATGCATTTGAAACCAGTGAAAATATATTCAATAATGAACATGATAAAGTTAATTTATCTAAAACAAATTCTAACAGATCAATTTCTTTGTATAAATTGTACAAAAAAGGGGGATGGACTGCATATTATCTGAGACTCTACTATGAAAGTGAAGATTTTAGGCAAAGTATACAAAATCAATGAAATCTTTCACCAAGAGTGATCTACATCTCGTGTCTTTCTCCAATCCATCCACTATGTACAGATATCTTATGATTCATATATCAGTTACAAAAATAGTTTCTGTAGCTGCATTGGTCTGCAGCATTACAACTGAGCAGGAATGAACACCAGCCTCAGAAAAGAGAATCTGTCTTCAAAACATCTCAACATTAAGAATGAAAATAAGAAAAGAAAATGTAAGGATGTATAGAATTTAAAAATTCAGTTTGCATCCAATGAAAAAAATTTGCAATAAAAGAAGAGAAATAATATATGCTCACCAAGAAAAACCATTTTTTTCAGACATTTAAATGGAATTATTATACTAAAATGAGGAAAATATTATCAAACTATCATGTTTTATTGTCAGTCATATAAAACTGTTTAAAATATGTACTAAGTAAGAACAGAGTGGGATTAAACAGGGAGTGTAGTTAAACCAAAGTCACAATCAGTAACAAAACCCTTTAGGAAGAAATAAAAAGGAAAATCTATGATAGAAAATCAAATCATCTAAACAGATGATAAACTTGGGAAATATAACTAAAACAAAATGTAATTTAGTAAAATTATAAAAATAGGAAAGAAAGAATGACATATATGCAACATGAAATATGGAGTTGCTACCAGTGCATAATTGGATTTTTCAAGAAAGAAAATGGAAAGAACAGTTGTTAATCAAAAGTAGAGTAGAAAAAAAGAATTCTTAAGCCAAAAAACAAACGAACTTAATATGAATTTAATAAAAAAGTAGGTTTGCAAATGAAGTCAAATTCTGACTAGAGACAAACTACAAAATATATTCAGCTAAAATATCAAAATATAGTGGAGGAAAAAACCAAATATTCTGATAGCAATCATGCAGAAAATGCAGGTCATTTAGAAAATTGAATGATTTCAGATTTATCTTGGGGTAGAAGGAGGCAAAACAAATCCAAATGATTTCAGATTTATTTGGTAGGAAAGGGAGGCAAAACAAATTGTCAAAACACTGACAAATTGTGTTGTATTATTATTAATTCAAAAAGATAAAAACCCAGAATTCTTTAGCCAGTTGAGTGTTTATTCACAATAAAATAATACTCAGATATTCAAGGTTCAAGGATGTTGTTATCATGAAATTTTCTTTTGACAAGATGTGTGCTTCATATGATCAAGGGGTGATGATATGAATATATTTACTATCTAATTTTAGGTAAGGAGAAGCTGTAAAAGGAACTCTAGATATTGAGATGAGTAAAGAGACCAAACAATGTCAAAAGGAGGATGGTGGCTAGTCCATTTAAATTTTTGATGCCTTTCTGAGATCATCAGAATCAGGACAAAATTGTCATTATTATTCACAAAGCACTAACTGGAGCAGTAGAACAAAGAAAATATAAAACTAAGGAAGTTTGACAGGAAATAAAAATGAAAAATATGATCTTGACAAGTACTAGATATAATGCTTTATAAAACAGAGTGCAAAATATGAATGGAATAAAGAAAAAGGAGTCATAAAGTTTAATGAAAAAGTAAAAATATTTTAAAATATTAAAATGTTTCAAAATATTAAATATTAAAAATATTATTTTAATGGGAAATAGCATTAATAAAAATATGTAGGTCCTATATCAGAAAACTACACAATTTACTAAAAGACACTAAAGTTTTAAATAATTGAAGTGTCGTACCATTATCCTGGAAAATGCACTATATAAAAGAAAGCTATCTGTAAATTGTACAATTCCAATAAGCAATCTGTTGTATTTTTGTTTCTTGCAAAAAGATTCTGAACCTGATCTAAGACTTCTCCGCCAATGCAGTAAAATGATCTTTAAAACTAAAATATTAGCCTAGGATTGCATATGTAGACCCCTCACATGGAATAGACTAGAATATGCAGAAACACATAAGGTGGGTAGACATTTAATTTATGGTAAGTGACAAAAATATTGATGAAAGAAACAATGTGGGAGACAATGGTCTGTCACAGAAGAATTAAAGTCATATTTTATGCTTTAGCCTCAAATCATAGACCAAAATACATTTTAGATAGATTAAAACAAAATAATAAAAGTGTTAGATGACAACAGAAATCTATACGTGTATAATCTTATGATGGCAAAAGCATTTCAAATCAGGATCCACAAGTCAGACATCATAACACAAAACTTTGATAGATTTGATTACATAAAATAGTAAGACTTATCTATGGCTGAAAAAGACCAGGAATGAAGGATATATAAAAAGAAATTGCTAAAAATGTTCATCTTTTTATGGAGAGAGCTGTTAAGGCAGAAATTTTGAATGGAAAAATGGTCAGGCTGTGTAAATAGGCATTCCAAAATTAATGCATTAATATGGGAAATAGTATTTAGACACATTCATGATGTTAACTTATAATTTACTAACACAAAATATTTAACACTTTTCAATATTAGATTGACAGTTTTTCTTTTAATTATAGTATCTGCTGGTAATACTGTATGGGAACTCAGGTGCAGTTGGTGGAGGATGAATTTGTAAAGGGCAATATAATTTGGCAATGTTTATCAAAAGTATTTTTAAAATGTTTGTATCCTCTGATCCAGCAATACTACTTCTCAGAATTTACCTTCAGGAAATGACAGGTACAGATGTACAAACAAGAGTGATTTTTCAGCTCCCAAAAAGAGTGCTCAGTTCTGAGAGATAATCAGCAAATAAAATGGATATAATTTATGACTATCTGTATTTGGGAACTTGAGCAGGAGGTGGAATTTGAAACTGATTCTAAATTATGTAAGCTAGGAATAGGAATAGGGAATTCAGATGCATGGCAGATTTATTTTTTGCTCCTTTTTTTTTTTTTGAGATTTACAGCCAATGCCAGAAATTAAGGGAAATACAAGAAATATATAATAGAAAGCTAAATTAACAATAGCTGCTGTAACAGATTTACTTTTTTTAATGCTCAGTGTTTTGAAAATAAAGCTCTTTTTTCCCCCTCAAGCAATTTGGCGATGCATATATTCTTAGTTTGGCAATAATTTTCTTCCAGGCGGAGAGTCAGTGACCCATGGCCTGACCTATTCTTGTGGTTCTCTTATTTTCAACTTGCATCTCCTGAGATCACTCAGGAAGGTTACATGTGGGAGGCATTTATTGGCTGGGCTTTCTTTCAGTTGTCTAGAACACAAATCACATGGTTAACATTCAACTGCCAGTGAAGCTGGTAAATGTCTAGCTCTGTTCACTGAAAGAATAGCAAACAAATTTGTCATTAGCTAGAAATCTCTGCCCCAATATAGCCTTCTGATCAACAAATATTTTTACACCTTCTTTTTCTGCCATCAACCATTGCTAAACCCTGTCCAAAGAGATAACCTCAAGTCCCATCAAGCCACTGTATCCAACTCAAAGACCAAGATCCTCAAATATGCACAGTTCTCTTCATCATCTCTGGATATGTTAGTCCAGGGACAAATGAACCAAAACACAAGTTTCAACACTCTTCTCCATCTCATACACAAAACACAATGATAGAACAGATTCAAGAAAAGCACTCCTTTAAATAAAGGCTCTCTTTTGGAAATAGAAGAAAAATAGGGAACACTTGAGTAGTCACTGATCCATAATAATTATGAAAATATGCCAGAGTGGCATGAAAAGTTCCCTCTGCCTTGGCAATAGTTATAGTTCTATGAAGAAACTAGATTTTCTTCTGTTCATTCTTTTTTGCTTCTACAATTCTGCCTTACAGGAAGTTCAACCTTGTCAGTCATACTCTGTGGCCACATCAGAAGTGGGTGTTTGGTAATATGCCCTCTATGGGGACGACACAGCTTTTATAGGCCACTTCTTGCTTTCACCAAGTTTGGGAGTCCAGACGTTGTTTGATGTTTCAATTGTCAGACTTTTCTTTCTTTTTCTTTTCTTTTCTAACTAGGTATATGCTTCTTTGGCACAATAGTTCCATTAAAAACACAGTAGACTCCTAATATATTTGTCAGATTCTTGTGCCTGCAACCACACTTTAAGACTTTCTGAAAGTGGAATTGCCAGGCCTAATTTATTTCTTTACTCTCTCTCTCTAAATCTCTCTTGTAGGCTATAAGCAGCTCCCATGAAGTTATGCACACAATGGACTTTGGAGGATAGGCAGTACACTTAACCTGACTTTTGCCATAAGGCTGAGCCTTAGTATGTTTGGTTGCTCAGAACCTCAGTTTTATCTCTTATTGTGCAACTTTTATAAATAGTTGATTTTCCATACTTTTGAGTACTCAAAATATGGGGCTTTCTTTGATCTTTTCATTTCTGCTTGATAACTGGCCATCCTCTTCTGGTCTCAGCTCTTTCCTATAATATCTTACTAAAGGCAGAATGTAAAAGTATATCATTAATCTAATATTTCCAACCACTTCCTTTAAAGTTACAAGTGCAACAGGCACTTAATCCTCAATGTTGAGTATTCATCTTCCTCCTTCTATCAATAACACAACACAGTTTGTAAACCCCCTTCTTCCTGAAGTATGATCTTCCCTTTGATCAACTAATGTGTACTCTCCAGGATCTCTTCCTACCCCACCTTTCTCTCCTTCTCGGTCTACTCTGCTGGACGCACTTCTTTCAGACTTTAAATATGGGAGCTTTTCAGGTTTCAATTTTCAGACTTCTTCTCTCTATCTAGACTCTCTCCCTTGGGGAGTTCCTCAATTTCCTTAGCTTTAAATAATATTTATATAATGGTAAATACCAAGTTATAATCTCTAACCCCAGTGTTTCCTATGACATAATTGCATTTTTAAAATAGTATAGTTGTATTTGTCACATTAAAAATACACACACACATATTTTCAGGTGGAGAAGAGGAGAAAGAAAAGGCATGTAACTGTACAAAATCATATATATGTATTTGTTTATCCTGTTTTTCCCTTAAAATGGAAACTCAGTGGCAACAGTAATTTATATGTCAAATGTTATATTCTCCAACATTTTGTACATTATAGGCACATAATAAATATTTGTTGACTAGATGACTGGTGTAATACACATTAATAAAATTTTATTTTAATGTGCTAGTTTTCAACATAACTCATTCTAATGCAGATATGTATTCTGTGTCTAAATAACACACTAACTGGGAGAATATTTTTCTCTGTTTTCTAGATCCCAATGCTCTGGCTGGCCAGACTGGCCCTGATCATGCTCTTATAGGAGGAATTGTGGCTGTAGTTGTATTTGTCACTCTGTGTTCTATATTTTTGCTTGGACGGTATCTGGCAAGACATAAAGGTAGGTTATATTTAATAAAGCATTCTTACATTTGGCAAAAAAAATTCTAAAGACTAGCTTCATCATGAAATATTATGTGAGTGCGTGCGTGCATGCGTGTGTGTGTGTGTGTGTGTGTGTGTGTGAGAGAGAGAGAGAGAGAGAGAGAGATGGGGGGTGAAAGAGAGAGATCTAACTACTAAGTTGTTTCAGAGAATTCTTGATTATTTTACTCAACGTTAAAACTGGATTGGCTATCAAAATAATACTTAGCCAGTAGCCAAAAGTCACAGAGTAAATCATTGGCTCAGGAAAAAAAAAAAAAAAAAAAAAAAGAAGCAAGTTTGTAATTTATCTCTAGGACTGAAATTCAACTCTAACATTAATCATTTGGTAATGTTTCTATTTGTAAGCTCATGGACACACGTGTGGCCATATTAGTGAGGAAAATATGTGATTTTTCACAATGGGCTAGGTAGCAAACTATTGATATAATCTACTTTTAAATGGAGTTACCAAAATAAATGGTGACCCGTTTGATGTGATCATTATCAACATCTTAACAAAGGGCCCTGATTGCTACAGCTGCATGGATCACATGGTCTGAAGCCATCATTAAAGAAATCAAAGTACTCATTACCCATTCCAGTTTGGCTGTTGCCTCTAGTTAATCTGACCACAGCTTCATCTACAACATATACTAGAATACCGAAAGAAAGTGTGCAACTTTAGAAGGGTGAGTTGTGTGGTTTCTTACGACTCAGAATATGTTTCAACATATAAGAAATCTGGCATAAGTTTCTTTCTAAATGAATGTAGCTTTAATACTGGCTATTTTACCAGTCTGACAGAACTAACGTATTTTTCTTCTAATACCCACAGGAACATATTTAACAAATGAAGCTAAAGGAGCTGAAGATGCACCAGATGCTGACACAGCCATTATCAATGCTGAGGGCAGCCAAGTCAATGCTGAAGAGAAAAAAGAATATTTCATTTAAGATGCAGGCCAAGATTCTGAATTTTACTTACCACACTGGCTGCTGGAGAAAACTGGCTATCATCTTTCAGAATTAATTTCTATCATCTTCTGCTACCTTTATTAACTTCCATACCGTACTGCTATCAGTAGCCAGTGTATACCAACAATCAGCTGTCGAAAGCATCATTCTTTAATTACTGTACCATCCATAATGCAGGACATTTCTTACTGCCTAAATTCCACACCATTGCTCTTTTAACATACAGTGCTTGAATATACAGCCTTAACAATGTTAATCATCTCCTTGGATCATGACATTGAATTGTTTTTATACATTGAAAAAAATGTATGCAGAGGTTTTTTTCCCCTCATTTTTTGTCCCCTTTAAATCAAAGACCTTGTCAGTTTACCATTGGACAGCTTTCACATGTAACAAGATTAGGTAAAGACCTAATGTGCTTAAGTTCAATCAGATGTTAGAGGTTTACGATGTTTTCTACATGTCTATATTCAAAGACATGTTTTGGAAACATATGCCCTAAAAGACAAAAACTGAAAAGGACTACTGTAGTATAGATTCTGGAATGTTTGAGATTGTATTGGTAAAGCTGTATCAATTCACTATTTAAAAATTTAGTATTTGATACAGGAGCCATGTATATGGATTGCAATCAGGACATGCTATCTTATATAATTATATAGATCTTACCATTAGGTTATTTTAGCTTCATATACCAATAAATTGTTACAAACATTTTACTGTTTTGGGAATCACAAAAATTTCATCCATTTCTCTAATTTGATTCTGTAATTTATTTGTTCCACAAAGACTCACCTGCCTAAACAAAATTGAAATATCCATAGGGCACAATTTTGAGACATTTTAGTATCTGTATATAGTGCATATAATAAATCCAATTAAACATTATTTGATACATATTTAACTTTTTTGGCTGTAGGTAATTCAGTCATGAGTAAGCATTTTCTAATGTCCATTATATCTCTTTAGATATTACTTAAACCAGTATTATAAGTAGGTAACATGTATTAGTATTTTTGTCTGTATGTCCTAGCACTGTTCAACAACAAATTTTTCTAGTTCTTGTTAATTTTTATTTGTTATACAATGGAAGCACAATGTTATAAGGAAAGGTAATTTTAAGCTAACAACCAGTGCACAGCCTCAGGTTTTAAATTACAACCACAGTTGAATAATAATCTAAAAATAAACTCTTAGTTTGCTAAAAATTTTCAAATTTTAATTTGGCAGTTCCAGAGCTGCTTACCTATGTTGGTTTGCCAAAAAGAAGTGTTTAAGATGTGTTTTCTGTATAAATGAACTAATTCTTTATATTAAATTCCTGTCTATGCATTTTGTGAGGTACAAACTTATGAAACAGTGAGTGATAGAGAATTTCTGCCATGCTTTTAACTCCAAGGTGAAAGTCTCTTTCTCTGGATTATTTCTGAAATTTTGGTGTATTTAACCATTAAGAAATGCTGTATTCTTAAATATGACACAGAGTCAATCTAAAGTCATATTATTTCTCCTAGTAAAATACGATACTACTAGATTAGTGCTCATTAGATTTACTATATGCTAAAGATTAAAAATACAGTTAGATAAAAATTATTTTCCCATTGACAAGCACTGCACCTTTAAGAAGAACACACATATGACGATATGGTAGCTATACTTGCGACGTCTGAAAGCATGATGGCCTCTGGTTTTAAAAATATTATTTTGGAATTTATTTTTGGGAAATGAGAATGGTTGAGTATGACATCATGTATTAATATCGAATGAAAGACAAGGGTGCTGTATCTTAGATTATTTATCAGAAAAGTATAAATCTTTTAAGGACAACGTTAGAATTTTTAATTTTTTTTTTGATCATTGAAGCATATATCTTGTTGATTTCTTACAAGGGAAAAAGGACGATGTCAGTCAAGCAGCACTTTTTCAGAATATACAGAACATAAATAATATGATGTGATTGAGTGTTAACATAATAAATCATATACAGTATGACATTTTAAGGAAATAAGTCTGCATTGATGTGATTGCATGCTTGTTTTTACAGTTCATTCCATACCATCTGTGGAAAAATGCAATAATATGTTAATATAGTATGGTAGTTTGAGAGAATCAGGTAGGTGCTACTAGACACATTGAAACTAGAATAGGTTTATAAACTGTTCATACCTTTCAATGCATAATCTTTAGAAAGATTCCACAAAGCAAAATTCATCCTGTTATTACAAAAGGGAAAGGTTCTTACTATAGAAATAAGTTGTATAAACTGCATCATCAATTACTATTTAGAGCCTAATTTCAGGATGCATTTACAAAATTGCTACTCTTCATCGATGTTGTATTTACATCCCTCTTCATTTCATCTGTATTCTACTTGGCTCCAACTGCTAAACTGTTGCCTAAATAACTCAATCATTATTTATAGCACTGCAAAATTAGAAATCCAAAATTGGTTGCACTTCAAGACTTTTGACTCTTTTAACCCTTTACAGTAGTATAAAAACTCACTGGAACTCTGTAAATGAAACTAACTGGTATATTATGATTTGTGAGCTCTAATCAAATATTTTGACAGTTAATATAGATTTGAATTAGGTATCATTTCAGTTACTGAAAGAAAACAGCAGTGGTATTATATTTTCCTATCTTAAATTTTTTTTTTGATTTTCACCAAACGAGATAAATTGTAAAAATTCTGTTCATTTCTATAAAAATCAGAAAAAATATGAAATAAATTTCTAAATGGACCATGCGAATTGCCATGACTGAAACATACACACTTATATGCCCAGAGAGCCATAGCCACAGAATACAATGGAAGGCGTGTGCACACACATACACCCCACTAGAAGAATATGGAACATTATTCTTTACCAAAAGTAGCTATTCTCTGCCAGTGTACTGTTTACAGTGTAAATTGTCCTCCATCAAAAAAGTGTAAACAGCATTCTTTTTTTCTTGCTTCCATTTTTGAGTGTCCTAGATAGAACGATTATAAAAATTAGGAAGAAAAAGGAAAGTTTGTGAGTGCAAGGGCAAAGATAGCATGAGCACAGTAGTGTGTGTGTGTGTGTGTGTGTGTGTGTGTGTGTATGTGTGAGAGAGAGAGAGAGAGAGAGAGAGAGAGAGAGAGATTCCAACTTGTTTTCTTTTACCAGAGAATCCAAGAAGCAGTTTAAGGAACCTGATATTGGAGTTTAATCTAGAAACTGGATGACCTCATATCGATTCAAGATACTTAATCTTGCATTGAAACCCCACAATTAAAATAACAAATAGAGAAAGAAAACTAACTTTCCTAAATATGGCAAAAGAAGCTAACACCTCATTTATTTTTATTTCTTTGTAAAAGTATAAATATCTCAATTAAAGGGACAGGCTCACTTGTAATTATGTACTCATGATTGTAACAGCATTGAGATTCCATATAGGCCCATGTACAGCAGCTGTTTGACGGTGATGGTTCTTCCATGTAACATAGCAGTTATCGTGTAATTTAGTGCCACTTATTGCAAAGTGTTACCAAGGGGAACATTTAAAATACTTTTTCTTTTTCTTTGGATATAAGGATAATTGAATGAATGATAAATATGAAATTTCATGTTACATTTTTTAATTGTGGAGGAAATGCAAAACCTCATATCTTACTGCAAATTCCCCATCACATTGCTAATTACTTAGAGCCCTCTAAAAATGCCCACTATAATCTCCCTTTGCAAATGGTAATCTGTGAAGAATATACAATACAAAACAAAAAAAAATTAAAAAAAATAACTGGCAACCACAGCAGAAATAAATGAAAAACATAATGAGAATTACTGAGTAATGCTTTTTATTAAGTGGCACAAAGTACACACTAAAAACTATGCAAAATATAGGTAACTACAGTGTACGTACATGTAAGTATCCTGTACTTGCTGTGTATGGATGTTGGAAACCCATGTAATTATAATATGCATTTTGAATATTGGGAAAGAGGAAATTTTAGTGTAGATAGTAGTACTTGTTTTGAAATATACACTGGCAATATTGAAATACACTCAGTGCAATATCTGCTATTCTATTGCTGGATACTTAATGCAAAGGGATTTTTAAAAATTCTTCAACAAGATCTAAAATGTTGCTAATCTCCACCTCCTGCATATTAAAGCATTAATTAAAAATACAAGTGACATAACACGTTAAGTTTTTCTTAATCATTAACGTGACACAATAAAAGTATCTGACCTTGTTTTTAGAGTTACTGGAGAGAAAGAGATAACCTGAGTTTTCAACTTTGATGCATATCTAATTGAATTTTGGATTCTTAAACTTTCTTTGAAATGTGTGTATGTTTTAATGGATTGTGGTACTTTTATTACAAGTACAAATTTATTCAATCAAAGAACATAGGTTACCTTTAATAGTTAGAGTCACTATATCTTAATGGAAATTTTTTATATATTTTCTTTTTCTACTCATTCTTCCCTTTCTCTCTCTATTTCACCCCAAACATGCCCTTTGCACTTATACCCTTCCAAAGGCAATGGATTGAAAGTAGCAAGATTATAAAGAGAGCTAAAGGGGACAACATGTAAAAATGGGTTCTAAACTCATCAGCATTTTTATGTATTCAGATATTAATATTGAATGCAATAGTTATTGGATAGAGCTGGTAAATTTTCTGCCATGCATACTTACAATAATCCTTCTACCTCTCACTTTTAACATGGGCTATGATACTTCGAAATAAATAGAAGAAATAATTATTTACAAGGTATCCCAGGAAGCACTCTTTTGCAACTATCATAACAGTCCTCTCCCCACCCCCTGGGAAATCTCAAAAGCCAACTTTACTTTCAGTGTACTCAACGGTGTATGGATCTGCATTTGTTTTTCCTCTTCTGTCATTAACTTTTCCTATAAGCGAAATACAGTAACTTTATAAAGATAGTTCCTCACGTGACTATTTACTATTTAAATGTGATATAATTGTGTTGATTTTAAAAATAATTTAAATGGCAACACTTTGCAGTCCAAGCTGACATTTCATTTAATATTTAAAATAAACAATTTCTTATAAATTAATGCTATGCTTTTAAGTAAATATATGTGATTTATTTTTCCAAGAAGTGTTATCTATGTAAGACAAATATTTAAGCATTGAAAAATGCCTCCTCATTAACAAATAATCCCTGAATAATGAATGCAAAGTATTGCCACAAATACCCACTTTATTTTGGCTACATAGACATAATATGAATTCTTCAAATGATGTAATTTAATTATTTTAAAAGGAAATGACATTTTGAAAGCAGATTTTCCTTTAGGAAAAAAGGATACAAAAATTATCTCAAATTATGATGCTGAATCTATAAAATATGCTTAAAGTAAAATATATCTATGTTATGTGGTTATGTTACAAATAATATTTGGTGTAATCTTTACCATCTTTTCCATATATATATATATATATATATATATATATATATATAAATGTATGGTTATTTTGGAGAGAATGGGCCCAAATGTGAAAAAGATGTAAAGAAAAAACACTATTTTCCCCTATGAAATGTACTGTATATTTCAAAAGAAGAAACTTAAAAGATATTTGTAGATTGCAGGGGCAAAAGAGAAACCTACCAGGGCTCAGCACTTAAGCACTTTTCCCACATCCAGGGTCAGAAGAGCGGTGATTCCTACACGGACTTTTAAGTGCAGTATGAAATGCCACATTACACTTCTCTTACACACAGTACTGTCAAACCTCAAATGTTTTCTTTCTTCAGATGCTTTTCCTTTTACATGATACTAGTAGACACTTTTCTCTTTATACTTGCTGATAGTGAAAGTTATATGCAATAAAATATGTGATGGTTGAAAGCAGTGGTCACCAGTTGGTTAAAAAAAAAAAGAAACTGTGAAATGTAAACTGAATTGTTATCTCTTTATCCTTTTTGCTTTTCTTTGTGTTTCTAACGTATTGATTGAGTCTCATAAATAGAAAGGAAAATAATTTAGAAAAATTTCAAAACTAGTACTCTTTCTCCTTACAAATGTATGAAATTAATCTCTTTAAATATTTATTTAACTGTACCTGCTGTACTTATTGTAGATTCAATGATGCAGTTAAGTAGTAACCCAAGGATTTATGAGTTTGGATTACTGACTTATTTTCTTCATATTCAGTTCACATCAATATTTGCAAATTGGTTGTTTAGCTTTTTATTCAACCAAAAAATATTCCTTCAAGAAAGCTCCATTTTTATCATAAATATTTCAACATAACCAACATCGGAACAAGTCTGCCATGTTAAAAAGAATTTAAAGACTTATCTCTGAAAATGGTACCCACAAATGCAGGTGTTCCCAGTAATGTAGCTTCAAAAATAAAATGTTCTATTCATATGACATGAAATTCATAACTTTTGGAAGGGTATATTTATGACAGCATAACAATAAATTCTGTGCTGAAAAGAAGATGCACCAAAATCACACATACTGCACAGAAGATAAACACAATTATTGAATCTACTGTTATCATTAACATTTTCAAAAACCAAAATGCATATTGTAATAGGTACATGACACTTGCATGTTGATTTGCCTATATACTTACAAAGTATTCAATGTGTACTTAGTGGCGCTTAAAATATGTCATGTACAACTCATAAACATTCTTACAGGGTTCCCATTTGCACTTCATCTTTCAGTAAAGTCTTGTCAGAAAAAAATTGTCTGATACATATGGGAAAATAAAATTTGAATTTTAGTTATCTGTTGGACATTACTGAATTGTCTATTCATTTAGTTCATTTTCTTAGGGTTGTTAACAGACATTGAAAGGTGGAATTTCTTTTATCCCACTGACAGATTATGAAAGATGTTACAAAACATATTCCTTTATGCCAAACATTATTTTGCATATCTTTTTTCAACTGCATATATTATCCATTCATTTTAGATTTCCTCAGTGATGCCCATTTTCTTTGTAAGTTTCTAAATGGAAGTTTTAAAAATTAATCAGTAATAAAATGTTATTTTATTTGTAGAACATTTAATCATTGCTCCTTGGAATATATGAACCTTGTAATACGCTGAATAAGGGTTAAAAACAAATGTTGCTGACTTAAGGAAATTTGCTTGAGATTGCCAAAATTCCAAAACTCTGTAAAGATAATTTTACAATCACTTCTGTGTGTTTATTAATGTTGACTAGGAACAGAAGCAAAAATACCTAAACCTTTTTTTTTTAAATTTTCACACTCTAACCAGTATTATATATTTCAACTACCTAAGATAATGCAATTAATAATATATCCATCCTAAGCTTATGCCAATAAGAATTTGAGATAAGCTTTTAAATTTATGGAGGATTTTCTTTGTGTCTTTGGAAGTTCACTTACCATAAGGTATTTTATAGTCTACTTTAAATAACAGATTTTGTTATACAGGGTAAGCCAAAGGCTGTACAAGAATTAGTGTTTGGGTCTGATATTTGTGTTAGACCATGAAATATTCCATTAAAATTTACCTGTAAATACAAGGCGAGATTTTGTATCTGGTTTATTTTATGAAATAACATTTATTTATTTTAATTCATTTTTCCTAGCAGAAGAAGCCCTGTGATACATGTTAGCAAATTTGATATTGTGTGGAAAAGCAATTTCAGCACTGAAAGAAAATGACATCTGAAGTAACACATTCATAGACACGATTCTTTATTTCTTTTAAAGTTACACAAAATGCCCACTCTTACTCAGCCTACCACTATATACATATATGACACCCATGTTTCCTAGATAAATCAATTCCATGTTTTCATAATGGCAAGTGTTATTTCTGTCAAAATATTCTTTGACATTTTTTTAAATCAAGGAAGCATGCTGATAAACTTTAATTAATAATTGCATAGCAGTTTTAGCGTATGAGAGGGATCTTCATAATATGACAATCCTGGAATAATGCTAAAATTAACTGTACACTCCTTTAAAACAAGAAGTTCCAAGAAGTAGATAGTTTGAAGTTTTTCAAACTATACTTTATTTTGTGAAATTTAAAGATTTTTTTTTCTGTTTTGAAACCTAGCAAATAAAAAAAAATGTATAGAAAAGAGATGAAAGAGGAAAATGCAGTTTCCTAGTTGCATTTTAAATGCCTCTTAGTGTTATGCTACATTGCATATTATTTAATCAAAACATAACTATTGAATACCTACTATATATTAAATCCCTTATTTGATGAACTCCACCAAGAACTTGAATCTAGCATTTTATGCCTACCCCTTCAAAACCTGTTAATAATTAAATTATCCTTCCAAGTAATGACCATTTTCTGTATTTTTGGCATTGCTATGCTGGAAGAAGAAGTGGAGAAATACTAATTTTTTAAAACATGTAATTATGAAAGGTCTTATGACTTAAACTGAAAAGAAAATAGCCTATTTTTCAACCATTGTTCAGAGTCTCAAATTCAATGGATATTTCTATGAAGATTTTCTATTCTGATTTTTTAAAAATAGGTCTGTTTAATAAGTTAATACTTTATTATGCTAGAAAATATAGGAAATTAACTCATCTTCTGAAGAGTGGCTGTAACAATGACCAGAGTCAGTACATAAAAGTCCGAAAAACATGTGTCCCACACATACTTATGGAAACTTTAATTCATTTTGTTTTTACTAAACTGCATCCTTACACAGATGGAGGGTGCATATAATATGAACACATAGCAGATTTAAGGAATACATATTCAGGTAGACTGGAGTTGGTATACAACAATAATGTAGTGTAGACCTTTTAAACTAATACAATATTTCTGGCAAAAGCAACATAATATTCCTGGATGTGGTAATCATTTGCTCTAAGATTTGAAAACATACTTAACTAGTAAAATTGGTATATCATGAATATATGAGAGAATATCAGGAAATGAATTTTTTTCAGTGTGTTGGGAGAAAAAATAATTAGAAGAGAACTGGAAAATTCCTAACGGTAAGGTTTGTCTGTTTGGCAATTTTACCAAATGGGAACATGTCTTAATACCCTTCTGCCAGAGATCAGAGAAGCTTTCTGAAATGGGATCACAGAGGGTCAACAGTCTCACACGGTAGGGGGATTTGGGGATCTAAGGACTCCTCTTTTAACCACATAATCTACCAATGACATGTTCATTTGCTTCAAAAAATAACTTTAAAACTAGATTTGTTTTCATGAAAACATAAACCTATCAAAGTTGCACCTCTTGCTATAAATTATTCCCTGTGCTTCAGGCTATTTCCTGCTCTTAAGCACCAAATAATACATATATTGTCTCATGTGACACTGAAGTCCTTTCTATGGCCTGTAAGTAGCATAGAAGGCATTAGTACTTTTAATCATATTTTGCTTACAGATTTTCCTTCTAATCTTATGGAATCGTGTAAAACTGAGCGCACACACAATATTTTTCATAGAAACTGAGGCACATTTTAAATCTAACCATGAACTCCAGACTAAGATTCTCTGCTATAATCTTGTACCAAAAGTCATGTCCACAGCTGTAGAAACATTTCTCATTCATTTTTGTCTTTCTTGCACCCAGCCACTACCTGTGATCTTGGTGCTAAGGCATTGGAGTGTTCTCCCGTAACAGAATAAGAAATATATATTTTTGTTCCTCTGCCGATACTCCCATCCCCTACCCACACACACACCTGTTTCTGGCAAAAAAAAACGCTTGGAATCTCCAGGAGAAATGACTGGTGGTTGAGGTCTCCCTGATAGCCTCAGCATGGAAGCTGCTTGCCAGGGGAACCAACCAGGGATTAAAGTGTTGGAATTTTTAGTCCCAACCCCTGAACTCCAGAGATGGGAGAGGGGCTGGAGGTTGAGTCAATCACCAGTGACCAATTATCTAATCTACTATGCCTGTGTAATGAGGCCTCCATAAAAAGTTCCCTGAAGTATGGAGTTCAGAGAGTTTTCAGGTTGGCAAACACATGGAGGGGCTGGGAGGGTGGAGAGCTTGGAGAAGTCATGCAAACTCTGTGCTCCTTTCCCCATACCTTCCCCTGTGCATCTCTTCCATCTGGCTGTTCCTGAAGTATATCCTTTTGTAATAAACTGGTAATCTGGTAAGTAAACTGTTTTCCTGAGTTCTGTGAGTCATTCTAGCACATGATCCGAACTGAGGAGGGGCTTGTGGGGATCTTTGATTTATAGCCAAGTCATTCAGAAGCTGTAAGGAAGCTGCCATTTGCAATTGGCGTCTGAAGTCAGGGGCAGCCTTGTGAGACTGAGCTTTTAACCTGCACGGTCTTGCACTAACTCCAGGCAGTTAGTGGCAGAACTGAGTTAAACTGTAGGATATGCAGCTGGTGTCAGAGAATTGATTGGTGTAGGAATCGCCGCCCCCAGCCCTACCCCAGATTTGGATTACAGAAGTATTTAGTGAGAGTAGCGTTGCTTTTCCCTTCACCCACATGTGATTCTCTAAATCCAAATACCTTATGCTTCCCCAGAGACATAGAAGGAATATCATTTTCCCACGAGAAGATAATTTTGAAAAAAATCTCTAAAGTAGCACCACATTTTACAAAAGAGGAGACGCAGGCATAAGAAGTCACATACATACCCATTTAATGCAAAAGCCAGATTTAGAGCACAAATGTAACTACTGAACTCCATTGCCCCTCTATTAGGTAATTTTTTTTGCCGCGGGGAATATAGATTCTCCTTCCCGCAGCATTGTTTGTAGAACATTACTAGCAGTGTTCATCTGTTAGAGGCATCATCTATATTGCAGGGATCTAAGAGGCACCATTGTTAAACTTGTAAGATTCTGAGCTTCTCTTAGTGTCCTCACAAATGAATGATTAAAATACAATGTGATGTAAATTGTATTTAATGAGGTTGCTGACAGTTAGTAGGAACCAAACCAGAGCTTTTTTTCTTTGTAAATGGTGGTGCATAGAGGAGAAAGGGACAGTCTGGGAACATGGTAATTCATGGAACTAAGAACCCAACGACTTTCTATTAAGGGAGGCTTTGGATACTCCAGGAAGCACAAAGGTGTTGGGAAGTGCATGGTGAAGATAAGTACATCTTCCCAGTTTATTGTACTAATTGGTTTGGAGCTCTGGAGGCAAAGCTACTAAAATACCACTGGAAATGGTCATATCACAAGCAATCAAAGCCCAACATTACAAAAGCAGCAAACTCCATTTATTGAAAAAATAGTCACAGTTTGTCAAATATATAAATATGAATCTATTTAAATACAGATTTATATACTTAAGGGTCTGCTTACATTGATAATCTCAGGCAATACCAGCTCTCATGTGGAAGGACTTGTTCGTTGAAGCTATAATCCAATGCTTACCTTCAGGGCTGGTTTCATGGGTGGGTGACCAGTGGAGTTGCCCAGGACTTCACACTCTGAATGGGGCTCCATGCTTGAGGTTTAATGCCCTGCAGTGGCCACCTTGAAGTGCTTAATAATTTTATCTGAGAATTTGTGTTTTCTAAATGAGGTTCAATGGGGTAATTAATGGAGCACATGCTGGGGCCTGGAGCTTCGACTCATATGTGACTCTGCTTCTCACCACCTCTTTGGCTCCCCGGACAATTTCTCAGCTGCCCACTCCCCCAGTCATGCTCAGTGACCACTACAGCCCACACCAGGCAGGGGCCCAGGCACAGGCATGAGGAGATTTGGGTCAGGATGTCCTTGCCCCACGTGTGGAGTTGCAGGACTGGCTGTGAGGGTCTGCACTCACCCTGTGAATGTCCCTGTGCCCAAGGGAGTACAATATTAAATGGCAAATAAAGACCAGTATTACAGGTTAAGAGAAAGACAGTGCAAGACAGGAAAAGCTTTTTTTTTTTTCTGATTTTTGAACAAAGCATGTCACATTTTCATTTGGCAGAGGGTCCTGCAAATTACGTACCTGCTTACCATTTCAATAATATAGAATAATACATCATTTTCAAAAGTATCTTTAGGATGACCCTTGACTATTTTCAGATGCCGTGATAATGGGTGTGTGGTAGGATATGGAATTATGATTTCTTCTCTTTCTTGGTTAAACATGCTACAAATTTTTTCATGTTTCTATTTCAGGAGAGACACACAGTTAATGTTACTGGTTCGAAATCCTATGGCAAAAGTTACTCAGGAAATTAATGTTTTCTTTTTTTCTTTATATGTTCTTAACCACTATGTGGACAATAAAACAACAACAAAAATGAAAGACGGAATACTCTTGAAAATAAATAATCCAAACCACATAAAATATATGGCCCAGTGCTATGGATATAACCCTGGGAAGGGACTTGGCTGATTATTTCCTATTATTTTCCAAGACATCACCTTAATGTGGCAGTTGCAGTGGCAAAAAAAAAAAAAAAAAAAAAAAAGTCAACAAGGTAGCATAATACTAGATTAAATAATAAATAGCAAATAAAGTAATAATTTATTTCTCCTTTATGATTAAAGTTGAGAGCCAGATGGAGCTTTGACTCCAAATCATCATCCCTGTGTTCTAATGAGATTCCCAATAATGAGTAATGCAAACCATTATCATTGATCTTGTTGAAATGCAAATTGGATTTCACTTATTCCCCCTGATTGCAACACTTCAATAATTCCTACCATTTTCAGATAAAATTATGTACGCGAATCTTTCTAATTTAATCCTGCCATTAGAGCCAATTTAGACTCCTTCCATTCCCTCTAATTCTACCCCATTATTCAGTTTTCTTAAAAATCTTGTATTCCATGAATACCTCATGTCCTTCAGTTTTTCCCTCATTTATTCAAAAAGAATTTTTTTTTTTTTTTTTTTTTTGCGGTATGCGGGCCTCTCACTGTTGTGGCCTCTCCGTGCTCCGGACGCGCAGGCTCAGCGGCCATGGCTCACGGGCCCAGCCGCTCCGCTGCATGTGGGATCTTCCCGGACCGGGGCACGAATCCGTGTCCCCTGCATCGGCAGGTGGACTCTCAACCACTGCGCCACCAGGGAAGCCCCCACAAAAGAATTTTTAATCACTAGAAGATATCAGGCCATTTCTCTGAGTTGGAGGTACAATGCTGAGTAAACCAGACACTCACCCTTCCTTTATAGAATATATACTCTAGGAAGGAAAACAGATATTATCCATATATTCACACAAATTAACATATAATTGCTAACGCTGATAAATGTTATATGTAAAATCCTATAGAGGATAAAAATAGAATGCTTCACCCGGTGGGGTGTCACGATCTGAGGAAGAAATGCTTGAGATATTTGGATGAATTGGGAGGTGTTAACCAGGTGAGCATTACATGAAGCCATAATCGAGGCAAAGAAAGAAACAAATGTTAGGAGCTGAGACAGGCTTTTTTTGGGAAAACATTTTTTAAAATGCCAGAATAGAATTACTTGACTTTTAATCTATATTTTTATCTATCGCATGACATGATTTCTCACACAATCAGCATTACATGTTTAATCACCACCAACTATATGCAATGCATTGTATTGTATAATGTGTGCAAAATATATAAAAAGAAATGTAACAGACAGGGTCCATCCATAGACACAGAAATCACTCTATATTTTTAAAGTGTGTTAGTTACACAGGTGAGAAGGCAAACAAGGGTGGAAGAGAGCCCAGGATTAGCAGTATTAGGAAGCTGCTACCATGCTGTGGCTGGAGAGAGACTGAAAAGCCCAAAGCCAGGACCTTCCACCAGGAGCTCTACAGCCATTGTGAGGCTCTCGCACAGGATCTGGTATCTGTGAGTAGGAGAGGAGCTTGTCTAGCGGGTTCTCGATTCAAGGAGGAAACGCAGGTGTCCCAGAAAAGGAGTGGGAGTAGCATATTTTCTCCCGTTCTCTGTCTTCTAGACTTTCATTTGACCCTTCCAGGTGAAATCTGCAAGCCAGAGGGCAAGGAGGCTTGGAAATTAGAATTTGGGGGGTTACATAGCAGAGGTTTTCTAGGAACAAAGAGTAAGTTTACCAACACCAAATGCTTTCTATATTTATAAATGTTGCCACCTAGTCAAGGAAGGTCATTCCTTGATAGTGATGATTGGATATACCAAAGACACAAATAATTTGTAGTCCTACAATGCTTGTGTTAGTGCACAGGAGATTTCAATCAACAACCACATTATAGGGGAACATTATCTCATAAATTATAAACTGTCAGATGCTTGAGGTTCAATATTATAAATATTCGATTAATGTGGTTTTTAACTTATTTCATTCTTTTGAGTACTCCAACTCTTCATATATGTTAAACCATTTTTATATATTCGAAGATTTCCCCAATCACTTTATTTAAGCAACAAATTTTACTGAGCACCTACTATGTGCTGTGGATTTTTCCATGTACTACACATATAAAGATGACAAAATCTAATCTATGTTCTTGAGAAGGAGAAGTAGTGGAAGAGGCACCCTTAAAGATATTCACAGTATACTATTATTGAACACTACAATGAAAATACTGCAGTGTAATAATAAAAAGAATCCCTATGATTGGGTGATGTTGTAGAGGAGGAGGTAAAATACTAGCTGGCCCTTACAGAAACAGTAAAAGTTCATAAGGACGGGAGGATGGTAAAATCCTTCCCAAGCTCAGGGAGTAGTACTGGCAAACAGAGAGGCCAGTGAGACCTTGACATGTTTTAGCAACAGATCAATTTGAGTGTGGTGTTTATGGGATTTTTCTGCAGTAGTTGTAAAAAATGAAACTTATGAGGGAGGTTTAGTTTTATTTGCCTGTGAAGGAGGGTGCATTTAATTCTGTAGGACATATTATAAGCCTTTATTTTTGTCTTCATATTTTTAAATTGCAGAAATTTTTATTTTTCTTAGCAAAGTCAAATGTTGAAATCTAATGTGCAGAATAATGAAATTGAAACTACTTTTGTGAATGGATTTGGAGAAGTCTATCCTCCTTTTTCACTAACCTTTTCTTTGCCAACCAGAACTAACTAAACCCTTCAATCATGGGATCTTTTAAAAATTATTGCTAGATATTAGAGAGTTAACAAATGTATTTAAGTAGATAAATTACTTTTTTTTTTTTAACAAAGAAAACTCTTATGACAGCAAAGAGAAAAGAAGAGAAGAGGAAGAGATCCATTCATTAACTTGTACAATAATGTTTACTGAGCCCCAGCCTTTTGCTAAGTGCTGGGCAGAGGGAACACCAAGTGACCAAGATCCAGTTTCTCCTTTCAATATATTAGTGAAGGAGACAAATGTAAACAGACAGTCACAGGTTATGGTACTAGAGTCTGTGTTTGAACTAAGTTCAGTGTGAAGTAGGAATCTTACTGCTTCTTGAGAAATCAGGGAGACCTCTGGGGAAAATGACATCTAGATGGAGATCAAGAGGGTGAGTAGGAATTCCCCTGGTACAGAGAGAGGGGTCAAAGGAGGGATAACATTTCAGGTTGATGGAGCAGCATATCCGTGGCATTAAAAACCCACGGAGATTTGGGGGAACTGCTGTTCAGTAAGAGTATACAGATTACAAGAAGGTTGGAGAGATGAATTCAGAAAAGTAAGCAAAAGTCAGATCAAGAATTTTTGTAAGTCTCATTAAAGATTATGTACTTTACTCTTGGATAAATCCTTTGTCATCAGAGTATTTCAAGTGTTCGGAGACAGCAAGAGTAGTTAGTCTACTAACAACAGGGCCTTCCACATCTGCTGAGGGATTCCAACATTTTACAAGTAATAATATTTGAGTTCCCTAAAATTTCATTTTTACATATCACCAAGTCATAGGAGACAATCTAAGCTGAAACTAGCTCTACTCAAAGTACAGATGGAGAAATGTAGTTATACACTCCCATTCTTCCTCTCTCCAATTCTATTTGCCTAACCATTCACGGAGATAGCTTTACGTTCATACTATTAGTCCATTTACTTTGATCACTTGTACTTATTTAGGCCCTCTCTTCTTTCTTTGTCAAAAACCGTCTTTAAGGGAACTTTTGTTATCTTTGCACAAAGCTGATAATATTCTTATTAATCCTTAATGCACTTCTGTGTTCTTTGTTGACGCAACTGAAAATTTCAGAAAGTGCTGAAGCATTTACATGCAATGGGGTGTGTTAAAGTCTAGGAGTGTAGCATATACTGAGGTTCCTATTGAATAGCAGAGATGCTGGATATCTAAAAATCCAGTATGTACTCAAGAAATATTTGTTGAATGAATGAATGGTCCATCCAAATTATTTTCTGTATTTCTGAAGGATGGTACCTTCATTCACTCATTTAACAAGAGTTTATTAAGTGCTTCCTGTATGCCAGACACTCTTCTAAGCACTGATCATATACTTATATATAGGGTTATATTTAAATCCGATTTTTGTTTATTTTGTGTGTTAATTATGTAATTTGCAAACCAATTTATAGAGAAAAGTTGTGGGACCAACAAAATAATGACATTAGAGGCGTGAGGGTCCGAGCTGGGGACGCTGAGACAGGGTGGCCTGACCGGGGGCCGGGATCCCTGCCTGGAGGACAGGGCATCTGTCGGGTCCTCTTTAGGGGTCCAGAGCATAGCTAGGGGCCAGATGCAGATTTGGATGTTCTCAGGTGGTGAGGAGTCATAGAGAGGCTTGGTGAGTTCAGGGAGGATGCTCTGGAGTAGACGGTCGCGGAGGACCTGGTATAGTTGGGACCCGGGGGAGGAGGGGTCAGGCAAGGGATGCAATGACTTCGTGCACCACAGACCAGCACACCGACTTCCGCTCCCGCCCCCAGAACGCGGAGGGAGAGCACAGCCCCGCGGGACTCAGAGCCGCACCTCCCTCCCTCGCCCCGCCCCCTCCGCTCCAGCAACGCGCGGCCGGTCCACGCTTCACGCGCGCCTGGAGGAGTGGGTGACCCTTGGCTTCCCGGGGCGCAGTCGCCCCTTCTCCCGGGGTCCCCACAGACCGAGCGTCCCAGCCCGCGCCTGCTCTCTGCGCTCCGCGTTGACCGACATTAGTGTTTTGACTAGTGAGTACGAAGAAACGAGAAAGAGGCTAGGAAATTGACAGATACAGGCTTTAAAGTGAGTGTAATCTGGAACTATGGTATACAAATTGTACAAAGAAGAACGGGAACACGAGAGGAGGAGACGTTAAAATGTGGTGATATCTATGGGTTACAGTTGCTGGGTTAGGAAGTAGAGGGAGTGAGACGGAAAAGAAAGTTGGGTGTTTGTTTGAATTTCTGAATTATGGGAGCTTGCAGCTGTTGGAAATGATAAAATCTACAGTAGGTTCCTGAGTGGGTGCTTGAGGTAAGGTGGAGGGTAAAATCACTAAAGATGGGGTACAGGACATGCTGGGCTTGATCATCTGTGTAAATATCGAAATCACCTGGGATTGTGACACAACTGTTGTAATGAGTGGTGGTAAACTAGGAGCCGGCGTACTGAAGAATGCTTGTTTTGAGGGTTAGTATATGAGAGAAATAAGAAGAGGTGCTGTAATCTGATGAAATAAAATACAAAATAGGATTAGAGAAAATGATGTGATAATGATCTAGAAACGGCAGAAAGATGGGGATTACCTACTTCATCCCCCCCGCCCCCCTCAGGCTGGTTCTGTGAAGGCAGTGAGAGACAGCATCCATCAGTTGTGCATGGTAATTCTGAAGATGAAGACCTGGGGTTCTTTGAATTTTTGTGGTGCCAGACATAAACTGGATAAAAACAAAAGTACATTGATCCTGGTGGAGTCAATGTAGACTGACTGTTAAGAGGTAAGGAGAGTGGGCGTTTTCCCAGGAGAGGGCAAAGTTCTGGAATTCTCTTGACTTCTTCTTTTGAAAGTGGGGAGAATAGAGAAGGAACATTTATATTCCAAGAGTGCCCCAACCCCCTTTTGGCCCATGCTAATGGGGGTATACTGTATAAATTTCAACTTTTCTGTATCTTATATTTTGACATCTTCTTTCCGTGTCTTGGCTATTGTAAATAATGCTGCAATGAATATGAGGGTACATACATCTTTTCAAGTTAGTGTTTTTAGTTTCTTTGGGTAAATAGCCAGAAGTGGAATTGCTGGATCATATGGTAGTTCTGTTTTCATTTTTTGAGAAACTTTCACACTGTTTTCCACAGCGGCTATGTTAATTTTCATTCCCACCAACAGGGCATAATGGTTACCTTTACTCCACATCCTACCCAATACTTGTCATTTCTCGTCTTTTTGATGATAGCCATTTTGGCAGGTGTTGAAGTGTTAGCCCACTGTAGTTTTGATTTGCATTTCCCTGATGATTAGTGATGTTGAACATTTTTTCATGTACCTGTTGGCCATCTGTCTGTCTTCTTTGGAAAAATGTGTACTCAGCTCTTCAGCCCATTTTTTAATCATATTGTTTGCTTTTTTGTTACTAAGTTGTATGAATTCATTATATATTTTGCATATTAGTCCCTTATCATATACATGATTTGCAAATATTTTCTTCCATTTTGTAGGTTGCCTTCTTATTTTGTTGATGGTTTCTTTTGCTGTGTAGAAGCTTTATAATTTGATGTAGTTCCACTTGTTTATTTTTGCTTTTGTTGCTTTTGGTGTCAAATCCAGAAATTATCACTAAGTCCTATATCAAGGAGGTTGCCACCTGTGTTTCCTTCTAGGAGTTTTGTGGTTTAAGGTCTTATGGTCAAGACTTTAATCTCTTTTGAGTTAACTTTTGTGTATGGCTAATGGTCCATTTTCGTCATTTTGGATGTGGCTCTACAGTTTCCCAGCACCATTTATTGAAGAGACTGTAACTTTCCCCATTGTATATTCATAACTCCTTTGTCATAAATTAATTGGTCATATATTTGTGGGCTCATTTCTGGGCTCTATACTATAACATTGGTTTATGTTTCTGTTTCTATGCTAATACTATACTGTTTTGATTACTACAGCTTTATAATATATTTTTAAATCAAGTTGTGATTCCTCTAGCTATTTTTTTTTCTTTCTTGAGATTGTTTTGACTATTTGGGGTCTTTTGTAGTTTCGTACAATTTTTTTAATTGTTTGTTCTATTTCTTTAGAAAATGCCAGTGGGATTTTGATAGACATTGCATTGAATCTATAGATTGCTTTGGGTACTATGAACATTTTAATGATATTAACTCTTCTAATCCATACACATAGAATATCTTTTTTTTTTTTTAATTTATGTCTTTTTCAGTTTCTTTCATTAGTGTCTTATAATTTTCCATGTATAGGTTTTTCACTTCCTTGGTTAAAATATTTTTAGGTATTTTATTCTTTTTGATAAAATTGTAAATGAGATTGTTTTCTTAATTTATTTTTCAGACTTTTTTGTTATTAGTGTATAGAAATACAACACATTTCTCTGTAATGATTATATCCTACAACTTTAATGAATTTGATTATTCTAACAGTTTTTTAATGGAGTCTTTAGGGTTTATTATATATAATATCATGCCATCTGCAAATAGTGACAGTTTTACTTTTTCCTTGTTTATTTGGTTGTCTTTTATTTCTTTCTTTACCAAATTGCTCTGGCTAGGAATTCCAATACTGTGTTGCATAAAAATGGTGAGAGTAGGCTTCCTTGTCGTCTTCCTGATTTTAGAGGGCTTCAGCTTTTCACTGTCGAGTATGATGTTAGCTGTGGGCTTGTCATATATGGTCTTTATTATGCTGAGGTACATTCCTTCTATACCCACTTTGTTGAGAGTTTTTACCATAAATGGACGTTGAATTTTCTCCATTGCTTTTTCTGCATCTATTGAGATGTTCATATGATTTTTGCCCTCCATTTTGTTAATGTGAGTTTCTCGAATAATCCCACTTGATCATGTTGTATCAGCCTTTTAATTTATTGTTGAATTTGGTTTGCTAATATTTTGTTGAGAAATTCTGCATCTATATTCATCAGAGATACTGGCCTGTAATTTTCTTTTTTGTAGTCTGTCTTGTCTGGTTTTGGTATCACAGAAATGGTGGCCTTTTTGAACAAATTTGGGAGTGTTCCATCGTCTTCAATTTTTTGGAATAGTTTGAGAAGGATAGGTATTAGCTCTTCTTTATATGTTTGGTAGAATTCCCCTGTCATGCTGTCCTGTCCTGGTCCTCATTAGTTTTGGTATGTTGTATTTTTATTTTAATTTGTCTCAAGGTATATTTTGATACCTCTTTTGATTTCTTCTTTGACCCATTGATTGTTCACTACCATGTTATTTAATCTCCACATATTTGTCAATTCTTCAGTTTTCTTGTAATTAATTTCTAGTTAAATATCATTGAGGTCAGAAAAAATAACTTGATATGATTTTGGCCTTCTTAAATTTATTAAAACTTGTTTTCTGGCCTAAAATATATGAAATGACCTGGAGAATGTTCCATGTGCACTTGAAAAGAATGTGTATTCTATTGCTTTTAGATGAATGTTCTGTGTGTCTGTTAAGTCTGTCTGACCTAATGTGTCCTGTAAGGCCAATGTTTCTTTATTGGTTTCTGTCTGGATAATTTATCCATTGATGAAAGTTCAGTATTAAAGTCCTCTACTATTATAGTATTGCTTTCTCTTTAGTATTTCTCTCTTTAGGTCTGTTTATATTTGCTTTATATATATAGGTGCTCCTGTGTTGAAATCATAAATATTTACAAATTTTATAATCTCTTGTTGGACTGACCCATTTATCGTTACATAATGACCTTCTTTGTCTCTTATCACAGTCTTTGGGTGAAAGTCTCTTTTGTCTGATATATGTATAGCTACCCCAGCTGTTTTTTGGTTTCCATTTGCGTGGAATATCTTTTTCCATTCCTTCACTTTCAGTACGTCTGTGTCCTTACTTCTGAAGTGAGTATCTTGTAGACAGTATATAGATGGGTCTTTTTAAAAAGAATTCATTCAGCTACTTTATAACCTTTCATTGGAGAAATAGTCCATTTACATTTAAGGTAATTAGTCACAGTTATCGATATGTAGTCATTGCCATTTTGTTGTTTTCTTTCATAGTTCCTTTATTTCTTTCTTCTCTTACTCCCTTCCTTTTTGATTTGATGATTTTCTGTCATGGTATTCTTAGATTCCTTTCTCTTTATTTTTTGTGTATATACTATAGATTTTTGCTTTGTGATTACCATGAGGCTTACATGAAACAACTTATATTTATAACAAGCTATTTTAAGTTGATAACAACTTTATTTTGAGCACATTCTATAGGTCTATATTTTCACTCTCCTCCTGTAATTTTGTAATTTTATGTTTTTGATGACACAATTTACATACTTTTATCTTATATATCCATTAAAAATTATCGTAGTTGTAGTTATTTTTACTACATTTTTCTTTTAATCTTCATACTAACTTTATTACTGATTAACCCAGCACCTTTACAACATTAGATTATTCTGAATTTTACTATATATTTACCTTTTCCACTGAGAATTATACCTTTATATGTTTTCTTGTTACTAATTAATACTCTTGTTTTAAAATATCCCCTTTAACATTTCTTCTAAGGCTGGTCTAGTGGTGATAAACTCCTTTAAGTTTTGCTTCTGTTGAAAACTCTCTCTCTCCTTCAATTCTGAATGGCAACTTTGCTGGGTAGAGTATCCTTGGTTGGCAGTTTGTTTGGTATAGTATCCTTGGTTGGCAGTTTGTTTGTTTTTCTTTTCTGTCAGCACTTTGAATATGTTGTGCCCCTCCCTTCTGACCTGCAAAGTTTCTGCTGAAAATTCTGCTAATTGTCTTATAGAGGTTCCCTTGTACAGAGTACATAACAAGCTGTTTCTTTTGCTGCTTTTAAGATTCTCTCTTTGTCTTTAACTTTTGGCACTCTAATTATAATGTGTCTTGGTGTAAATCCCTTCTATATTTTTAAACAAAATGTTTATAATGTGATTTTTAAACAAAATGTTTATAATGTGATTTTTTGATCTATCATTTTTGATATGATCTATTGACTTCTAAAAATTTTTCTGCAAACCTTTATTTAACGTGGGACAAGTAAAGCCTGACTACTTCAAATTTCATATTTTTACATAAAAACTGCACCAAAATTAAAACCTTTTGCTCTTTTAAAGACACTGTCAATAAAATGAAAATGAATGCTACAATATGGGAGAATGATTGCACAACTACTGACAAAGACTTTTCTTTTCCTTGCAATTAAGACAAATCACCTGATTAAAAATAGACAAAAGATGAATAGACTGTTCACTAGGAAAGATATACAAATAGTAAAGGAGCACATGAAAAGATGCTCAAAATCATCAATCATGAGAAAAATGTACAATAAAATCATAAGGAGATACTACTGCATATCCACTAGAATGGCTATATTAAAAATAACAGACACTACACATGTTGGTAAGGCTACAGATAAACTGCAGCCCCATCTGTTTCTGGTGGACCACTTTAAAAAATGGTTTGATAATTTCTTATAAATTTGAGCATGCATTTATATGAATCTGGAAACCCAAGAGAAATGTATCTACTCAAACAGAAAATATATATCTATATAAACATGTGTGAATATTCATAATAGCAGCTCGATTCATTATAGTTAAACACTGAAAAAGACCCAAACATCCATCAACTGGAAAATACTTAAAAAAAAAAAGATACATCCATATAGTCTATAGTACTCAATAATTAGAGGAATGAACTATTGATCTAGAACAACAACATGGATGTATGAATATCAAAAGCATTACAGTTAAGTTTACGAAGCCAGACATACATGGTATATACTTTATGATTCCATTTATATGAATTTGTAAAAGAGATAAAACCATAGTGACAGACAGCTAATCAGTTAATGCTTTCTCAGGGATGAGGTTGGGGAGGTAAATTTTTGGGTTATAGAAGTGTTCTATATTATAGCTATTGTTATAATTACATGACTGCATGCATCTGTCAATACTTTCAAATCATACACATAAAATTGGTGAACTTTATTATGTATAAGTTATAATCTCAAGCTAATTAAAAATATTAGTGACAAGATAGAATATATGATAAGTCATGATGGGATGATTTTTATCCATGTGGAAAAGTACAATTTTCCTATATCATACCATATTCAAAAATGAATTTTAGGTAAATTAAAGAGGAAGGGATAAATGCATTGGGGAAAATAATCCAGAAAACTTTTATTTCATGCCTAAAGTTTTAATGAAAGAATTGGAGAGCAAAGTGAAAGTGAGAGTGAAAGAAATGTGATGATAAACGATATGAAGAAAATATGAAGGGCTTCCCTGGTGGCAAAGTGGTTAAGAATCTGCCTGCCAATGCAGGGGACACGGGTTTGAGCCCTGGTCCAGGAAGATCCCACGTGCCGTGGAGCAACTAAGCCCGTGCGCCACAACTACTGAGCCTGCACTCTAGAGCCCGTGAGCCACAACTACTGAAGCCCGTGCGCCTAGAGCCTGTGCTCCGCAAGAGAAGCCACTACAATGAGAAGCCCGTGCACCACAACTAGAGAAAGCCCACGTATGGCAACAAAGACCCAATGCAGCTAAAAATAAATAAAATAAATAAATTTATTAAAAAAAGAAAATATGAAAAATATATCAGTCATTATTAGTGTCGATTAAATAGATGCATATTATATCTTACACATTAGTTATTTTAAAATACATAATAAATCTACATAGTAAGAATTTTAAAAAGGAATAAAAAGAGGCAAAAGTGCAAACAGGTAGAAATTTTGAAAACAACAGTAATAATTGTCAAGCATAGGAACATCCACAGCCAAAAATAATTATTAGTAATTTATTCTAGAAGATTAATCCTTCTTGAACGATAATAAATATTTATGGAGTCCTATCCTACTACAAGTAACTACAGTTTTCAGCAGATATCTGAGAGCAAAATAAATTTGCTAGGACAAATTGTATTTTTTATCAGTGGCCAGAACAATATTTGCAGTAAGACATCACACTTTCTTTCATGGACAAATGGTATCTATGGTCCCTCCTTTTGAATCTGAGAAGGGGCTTGAGACTGTGCCAAACCAAAGAGTATCATGGAAATCCAACTATGTAAATTCGAAGGCAAAGTCATATCAAGGACACAGCTTTCCCTTGGCCACTCTTGGAACACATGCTTTGAAGCCTGAGTGTCCATGTGACCAGTCCAACTACCTTGAAAATACTATGTTGGAAAATCACATAGAAATAAATAGAGATTCCCAAGGACTCCTGGCCATTCTGGTGCTAGGCCAAAACTTCCTAGCAGAAGCGTCCCAACCAAGGCACTGGCATACAGGCTTCAAGCTTTCCCAGCTCATACAAAGTGGACTAGAAACAAGTTGGTCCTGCTGAAGCACCAGCCCAGACACCAGATCTGTGAACAAAATAATTGTCGTTTTACACCACTAAGTTTAAGGGTTTTGTATGCAGCATTAGATATGCAGAACATTTGTTTAAAATATAAGGTGGATAGAAAATGTAAAAGGAAACACAGTTATCAAGTGGGGAAAGATAGTAAGTTTGTTTTTAATATGACTTTAATGGAGTGGACATTTCATGTCTGTGTCTTCAGACAGTATCTAGAAGGCAGAATAGGAGCTTAGAAAAAAGATCTGAAGGGGTTGTAGATTTGGACGACATTAGCACAAAAGTGATGTCTCTGATGAAGGTATATATGCAGCACCTTCGTGTTTCCAAGAGTCTGATCACTCCTGATTCAGGGTATCTGGGGTAGGAAATCAAACAGAATCCTCATGGTGTTTTGTGTTTTTTATTGTTGTTTTAACGTCCCATCAACGAATACCTACTTATTCAAGTTCATGCTATCAATGTCAATTCCTGTTTTTTCTGTCAATTTTATTTAGTCTCTGTAACTTCAGGGTGATTATAAGTTAAAGGTTAAGTTGGAACTTGGAATGACTAAACTGATTCTTTTTTTTTACTTGTACAGAAATGGAAGTTGTTTAATACAACACTTTTAAAAAATTTAATTTAAAAAATGTAGTCCAATGAGTAATTGCTGAAGACCTAAATTAAGCGTCACCATGAAAGTTCAAATATTCATGAAGACTAGAAAGATGCTGCCCTAAAGGATGTAAATATCTACTAGGGAAGGTAAGACATTTCAACATTGAAAAACACACATATTTAAATAAATAAAATGTGGAACAGAGTATGCTAAGTGTCACAGTAACATAGAAATTCAAAGTGATCATATCTGGTTGTAGAGTCAATGCAGGAGGCTTTTCCATGGTATTGGCTTATCAATATTGACACACTGTTGATTAACCAAGAGAACATTTTGAACAGAGTAAACCTTTTAGATAGATATAGCTTGTGTGCACTCATAAGCTTGAAGAAGCACAGAGCAGAACTGGGGATACTGCGTAGTTGAATTTGCTTTTCATAAGTACATACATTCCAAGGTAAGACTATTGGATTTTATCTTCTGATAAAATTGCTTTTGATGGTCTGAGGATAGAATTTGCATGATAAAAACTGTATTTCAGCAACTTATACCTTTATATTAAGAATAAATCAATATGAAATCTAGAACATAAATTCAGGTGTAAGATACGTATTTTTTGTGGATGTAAATAGTATATGGTATATTTCTGGTTTAAGATGGTAAAGATTTCTTGTCATCTCCTAATTAGAACCAGTAACAGTAAGAACAATAGCATAAATAACATTTTTTAAAAAAAACAAACCAAACAAAAAAACAAGTGAACAAACTCCATTTTAACCAAAATTGAGAAGTGCCAAAGCCTGCAACCTCAATACATGAATGAAAGTGCCAGATTTTGGCCAGATTCAGCAGGGAACTAGATGTTTGAAACGACGATGCATAAACTGAGGAGTAAAACCAAATATTTTGAACAAATAGATCACAGTGTAGGAGCTGGTTGTAGAAACCTCCTGAACTTTGACAATACTTAGGTTACAGTAGAAGCTGGAAATTATGCAAGCATTCCATCTCTACAAAAGCTTGCCTTTAGTGAGACAAGTTAGATGAGAAACTATGGATTGCAACTTGCTGCTGCCAATATTTGTCAGCTGAAGTTAAACAAAATTTAATTATCTTACATACATACACACACACCCTTATCCTGGGGAGTGTTTTTACCTCTCTAGCATATATTCACTGTTCTCATCATAGTGATGCCCTGGTGTGTGTGTGTGTGTGTGTGTGTGTGTGTGTGTGTGTGTGTGTGTTTCATTTGTAGTCTCCTTGGTCCAGGTAAAGCTTTATAGTTGAGAATGAAAGTCTAGCCTCCCCCCACCATCCCTATCTCCCAGATATTGTTATTTGTTTAGGAATGAGCCTATCAACCAACAGAATGAATTAGACTGAACTTCAAACTTCCAGAAGTGAAAGCTTTCTTTTTTAAATTTTGTGTGAGTTTCCCATGTCATTTAGGATTTTGTGATTTCTCTGTACCAGGTATTCAACTTTAGTCTCTTAAGAAAATAAGGTCTCTTTTTCTCTTATAATTTCTAGAGCATAAGACAAGGCAAGTTCAGTGCTAGCACCGTCATTAAAAACCATCATAAAATATCTGATAAATGATTAATATCAAAATATATAAAGAACTCATACAACTCAATAGCAAAAAGCCAAACAATATGATTAAACAATGGGCAGAAGATCTGAAAAGAAGTTTTTCCAGCGAAGATATACAGATGATCAACAGACACATGAAAAGATGTTCAATCTCATTAATCATAAGGGAAATTCAAATTAAAATCCCAATGAGATATCACCTCACACTTGTTAGAATGGCTATTATCAAAAAGACAAGAAATAAGTGTTGGTGAGGGTGTGGAGAAAAGGGAACACTTTTGCACTGTTGATGGGAATGCAAATTGGTACAGCCACTATGGAAAACAGTATGGAGGTTCCAGAAAAAAATGAAAACAGAACTACCATATGATCCAGCATTCCCACTTCTGGGTATTTATCTGAAGAAAATGAAAACACTAACTCAAAAAGATTTATGCACCCCCATGTTCATTGCATCATTGTTTACAGTAGCCAAGACATGGAAACATCTTAAGTATCCATTGATGGATGAGTGGATAAAGAAAATGTGTAAATATGTATGTATGGAGAGAGAGAGAGAATGGTTCAACCATAAAAAACAATGAAATCTTGCCATTTGTGACAACATGGATGGACCTTGATGGCATTATGTCTACGTGAAATAAGTCAGACAGACAAATACTGTATGATCTCACTTATATGTGAAATCTAATACAAAAAAGCTCATAGATACAGAGAATATACTGATGGTTGCCAGAGGTAGGGAGGGGTAGGGTGGAGGGGAGGGGCAGAATGGATGAAGGGGGGTCAACAAATAAAAACCTCCAGTTATAAAATAAATAAGTCATGGGGATATAAGGCACAGTACTGTGACTATATTAATACTGTAGTGCATATTTGAAAGTTGCTAAGAGAGTAAATCTTAAAAGTTCTCATTACGGGAAAAAATGCGATTACATATGGTGATGGATTTATTGCAGTGATTATTTCACCATATATACAAATATCAAATCATTATGTTGTACACCTGAAACTAATATAATATTATAAGTCCATTATACCTCAGTTTAAAAAAAAGACATCAGAGACTCGGGCTGTGTCCAGGCCCATTCTCTGTTCTCCCCATTATGTGACTCTTATGTTCACAGAATGGCTGTTCCATCTGGAGGCAGAATAAAATGGAAAGGGCAAGGAACCAAGACTTGGGTCAGCTCAATCTATTTAATTGTTTCAGGAAAATAGTATCATTCCTGGATTATATGCAATAGAGATCTTTCATTTCAAGGACAGGCTGATGGTCACCCCTCACTGTTACACAGCCTGGGAACATGGATATCACGTAACTGGACACACTGCAGTTCTAAACCAAACTATGCTTCTATTAGTAAAGGAGAAAGAGAAAATAGATATTGAATAGTTACTGCATTGTCTGCCAAATTTGGTGAGAGGAGTATTAAAGTCTAGAACTCCTGGAAATGGATGAAGCCCAGAGGAAAACAGGGTAGTCAAGAGTCTTCTAACTCCAACCAAATTTTGATGCCTCTGTTTGAAATTCTGACTCCTGTGTGCTGGCCAGCTCTACCTTGGAATTTTCAGACTCTAGATAAGAGGAATTCAGATAATCCCTTAACACAGTTTGAGCTTATGTGTGTATCTGTTTCCTTGAAATTGAAAAGGTCCAAACACACCAAGCAGACCCACTGTGAGCCTTCTAGCTATCACAGAGTTGCATCCTGCCACGGTGGAGATGCTCATGAGAAAATGACAAGAGTTAAAAGTTTAAGGTGCCTAATTCTTAATCTGTCCATCACCCTAACTCAATACTCCACTTCCTTCTTTACACTAAACATTAAACTTTTGCAAAGAACTTGTCTAGGTAGAAGGTTTTGGATTCATAAAAAGAAATATAATGGGCCTTGGCAAAGATAACTGAAAATAAAATGTGAAAATGGACTTAGTATACAAAAGGTATTTGTGAACATATAGAAACATGATAAAAAGATTATAGCCCGAAGCAGGTGAGATTTGGAGTGCACATTTTACTGTTATATCAAGTAAATTGAAGTGAATACCAATGAAACATCTCGAAACAAGATAGCATAGTGAAAGACAAGAATTAGAGGAAAAGGGGGACAATGCAAAGAAATGGAAAGTTATGTGGCAGAATTAATATATTTATATATTTACCTGTAAAGGAGAAAAATGTCATTACAGAAATAAAAGTTACATTGGAAGCAAATAAAAATATATCCTCTTAAAATAGAGAGACAGAGGAGAGAATTAAGAAAATTAAGCCAAGTGAAATGTAAAAATGTGTAAACATGTTTTGAAAGAAAATAATAACTGCATGATAGAAAAAATGGTCTAATGTACACATTATTGCTGATCCTTATAAAGAAAGCCAAACAAGTGGAATACGATACACAAAAGCAGAAACTAATGGAAAAGTTTTGCAAAGAGAAAATTTAAGAAAACTTGCATAAAATAACTGAAAACTTGACGCTACAAGATAAAACCAGGTCAGTTAACACAAGTGTACTTCAAGAAAACAATAAATAATCCTAAGGCATTCAGGGGGAAAATTCAATTTGTCTATAAGCCGTAATAACGCTGGCTTCAGGACCCAGTTGTAACAACATAAAAATCAGAAAAGGAAGTAGCATTGTTTCAAAATCATCAGGAAAGTGAAGTGTAATTCAAGAATTTTAGATCAAGTACAATCTTAAGCATGGAGGCAACAGAGAAATTTGTAAACTCAGGAAACACGATGCTAATAAGCCAATTTAGACATAAGCTTTAGCAAGGAGATGAGTGGGGCACTTGATAAAATTAGTGAATTTTAAAATCTTTGTAGAATCCAAGTTAGCTACACAACTCTGGAAATTAAGGTGACAATGTGGAAGGAGAAAATTGTGAAACATAGTGGTGATATGTAAATAATAATACAAACCAAAGCAATCCAGAAGTTTTAAGGATAATGGAATGAGGCCCTAGAGGCTGTGGAGGAGGTAGAGGGAACACAGAGAATATGGAGGCATCTTAACACAGTGGTTAAGCATAGATCTGGTGTCAGACTTTTTCATGCTGAAAGCCTTGGCTCTGCTTCTTATCAGCTGTGTGACGGCGGTTTGACCCCCATGTTCCTGCTTCACATCTGCATGAAGTTGTGTCACAGGGTTTCAACCACATATGGTCATAGCAGCATTAGACTAAAATGAGTCAGTATTTGCAGAGTACTTAGATCAGTGCTTGGCACATTTTATCCCCTGGAAAAGTAGCCTTTAACTAAAAATACAGCATGATGCTTAAGAGTTCAATCTTTAAGACTGTCTGGGTTCAAATCTGAGGTCGTAGTCCAGTTCTTTAGAAAGAGAGTCTAAAGTTTCAATTTGACCTTCTCTTACCCTCTTGGAGTCTTTGAAAGGGAAATAAAGTCCCCCACCAGTATGAATATGCTATTCCTCTCCAATTTGGAATAAGGGAAGTGCCTACAGTAATTCTTTCTTAAACTACATGTATGTATAAAGGCATTCTGGTTTAATGATACAGAGATCTTTGCCCTGTGTTACCTTGAAAGCCCACCTTCCAACCCATTTACAATGTTCAGTGTATCATTCAAGGTCATATAACGTTCTCCTGGATGTACTTTAATTTATTTTACCAAGACCCTGTTTTAAGACCTTCAGTCTTTATTTATTTGTCGTTTTAAAGAAAAAGAACCTTGTAATGAAATCTTAAGTCCATTCATTCTTATTTCTTTTGAATAAATTCTTGGAAGTAGAATTGTCTCAAAGGGATTATTTGACTGTTGATAATTATTTTTAAAATATTATTCATAAAAGTTATAGTAACTTTTGTTTACCTTAACACTGAGAGTTTCTGTTTATACCTCTGCCAACAACCAATATCAGCATTAGTGTTTAAGTTGAATCATTACTCAATTTTGCATATCATATATTAACTGTGAGACCATATAGAATGTGTGTTAAGGCATAGGAGTTGAGAACCAGAATCTTTTACATTCAAATCCCACACTTGCCAATTTCTGGCAATGTGCCTATATGCAAGTTAATGTTACTGAGACTCAGTTTCTCCATCAGTGAAAATAGGAAAATTACAGTGCCTTGCTGTAGTTTTAGAGTCTCATTGATATATTGCATGTAAGGTTGCTTGTACATGGTATATGATTCATAATTTGTACCTAATGTAAATATATACTAATGTATATGTATTAGTGATATATATTTGTAGGTAAAGAGCATCTTCATGTTCTTTGCACTTTTTATTAAGGTGTGTGTCATAATCCTCTTCTCTTTCTCTCTCTCTTTTTTTTTTTTTTTTTTTTTTAGTGAAGGACTGTTAAATGCAAATTGACATCCAGGAGATTGGCCGGCTACCTGCCAGCTTTCAGTTTGCTGTGACTATTCTTGCCTGGTGCCTCCCAGAAAGGCTGCTTTGGAAAACACTGATTCTCAAATAATGGCTGTCATCTCTACATCTGTGCCTAGTCTGACTTTCTCCCTTTTTCACAGGCCGCAATCCCTGCTTCCTTCCTATAATTCTGCTTTCTCCACGAGGGCAACTATGAATGTGGCCTTGCTGTCTTCCTTCTATCTGGTCCCACCTGTACTGTATCTAATGGAAATTAATCCACATTCCTAGCAGATGTATGTTATTATTTCCGAGTTTACACTTCAGATGCAGGTGTCCCTCTTCCAAGATTGGTTCAGGATGAACTTATATTCATGTTCATAGCTTACCCAAAGTTAATCCAGGAAAGGTGTTCAGACTATCAATGTTTATAAATACTGGTTTTGTCAACTTACTTATGTCTTTTCCTCCCCAGGGAAACAATTAATTTGGCATAAATTCTTCAGATGTTTTTGGCTAGCTTCCAGATGTTTAAAAATAGACAAAATTTGCAAAAGCATGTTTAATTGTTTAATTTCATGTCATGTTTGAACCCAATTACATGTCCTCTGTTTAACTGAACACTATTGAATGTAAATATTTTATTACTTTTGTTTTTCTTTAATAGAACTAGGAAAGAATGTTGCCTTATTAGAGATTTAGTTCTCCATCCAGAACTACCTCCAACTGAGGCAACAGTACACTATGAAACACGCCGTAGTTTCTAACAAATTGCCAATTAAGATCTGTTACTCTGTATTTGTGTGATGAGTGGGAGGCAAATGTACTAAAACCTTATTCAAATATCATAATTATTATATAAGAAATATAAATTACATCTACTTACGTCTGTTTATATCTTCTACTGTTTTAGCAACTAGATATGCTTTATATAAAAGGGAAAAAATCTTAAAATGTAAGAAAAATATAAAATCTAAGCTTTAGAGAAATAGTTATATAGAAACAAATTTCCTTTGCATCTCTAAAGGCGTAAATTGGTGTCAGAGTCCTTCTTTTCAAATCAAGTGTTTGTCAAAGCTAATTCTTTATCATAATCCATCTATATCAGGATGGAACAAGCAAAACCTATGGTCTACCTGTACAAAACTGTTACCCAATATTTTTGGTTATTTTTTATTCCAACCTGGGCCTGTAAAAACACTAAAAAGGAAGGTTTACTAAAATATAGCCTGGCATTATTTTTAGTTCCTGTTAGCTTGACCTTTGTGAGCTCAAAGAATCCCATCCTCCCTCCATCCTCCAAATCCCTTGCATTATAAGCAAATGCTCCTCTTTTGGTTGGTTGTTACTAAATCAATTGAAAACCTTTACAGTATTGCTGCATATAATTTGGTCTATGGACCAATTGCAGTGATATTACCTAGGAGTTTTAATTTTTCTAAAGATTTTTTTGATGTGGACCATTTTTAAAGTCTTTATTGAATTTGTCACAATATTGCTTCTGTTTTATGTTCTGTGTTTGTGGCCGCAAGGCATGTGGGATCTTAGCTCCCCAACCAGGGATCAAACCCACACCCCCTGCATTGGAAGGTGAAGTCTTAACCACTGGACCAACTAAACATGCAGAATTTAAGTCTACATATCAGACTTAACTGAGTCAAAATACACATGTATTTATTTATTTTTGGCCATCCTAAGAAGTGTGTGGTGGTATCTCATTGTTTTTCCTTGACTATTTTTTATTTATAAATATTTGCCGATTGAGTATTAAATTGCATTTTAGATTACATATAAACTTGAATAATTTTTCAAACTTTTAACGGCCATTTGTATTTTCCTGCTTTATATTTTTCCTTCTGTCTCATTTTTTTAAAAACACACATTGTTACATTTATGCAGTACTGCCATGGGTATCCTTTTTTTTCCTTTTAAAACCCACCACCTGCCCTGGGTGCCAGCGCAACAGCGAGGGTTAAATCCCAGCATAACCTGAATGGGGACGTGCTGGGCCTGATTATGGGAAAGACACTCCACCAGAAGAGCTACTTGCATTGGAGCATATACTGATAGGTGTCAAGAGAGTACCCCTGGTGTTGGATTATTATTATTTTTTTTTATTTCTCCCATCCCCACCCTCTGTCTCTGGAGTCTACCAATCTGTTCTCTGTATCTATGAGCTTGTTTTGTTTTTTTAAGATTCCACATGTAAAAGAAATGATATGGTATTTGTCTTTATCTGACTTATTTCACTTAGTAAAATGCCCATGAGGTCCATCCATGTTGTCACAAATAGCAGGATTTGATTTTTTTATGGCTGAATAATACTACACTGTCTATATATGTATACTACAATTTCTTTATCCATTCATCTATTGATGGACACTTAGGTTGTTTCCATATCTTAGCTATTGTAAATAATGCTACAATGAACATGGGGAAGCATATATCTTTTTGAGTTAGTGTTTTTGTTTTCCTCAGATAAATACCCAGGAGTGGAATTGCTGAATCATATGGTATAATAGTTCTAATTTTAGTTGTTTGAGGAACCTCCATACTTTTTTCATAGCGGCTGCACCAATTTATATTCTCACCAACAGTGCACCAGGGTTTCCTTTTCTCCACATCCTTGCCAATACATACTTCTTGACTTTTTGATAGTAGCTATTTTAACTGGTGTGAATTGATATTGTAGTTTTGATTTGCATTTCCCTGATGATTAATGATGTTGAACATCTTTTCATAACTTATTGACCATCTGTTTGTCTTCTTTGGAAAAATATCTATTCAGATATTATGCCCATTTTTTAATTGAATTGTTTGGTTTTTTGCTATGGAGTTGTAAGAGTTCCTTTTACAGACAACCCTTGTTTATTGCATGTTGCTTTACTGTGCTTTGCAGATATTGTATTTTTTACAAATTGAAGGTTTGTGGCAACCTTGCTTTGTCAGGTGATGGTTAGAATTTTTTACCAATAAAGTATTTTTTAATTAAGATATTTGCATTGCTTTTTTATACATAATGCTATTGCACACTTAGTAGACTACAGTATAGTACAAACATAAGTTTTATATGCATCAGGAAAGGAAACCATCGAATGAAATAGCAACCTACTGAATGGGAGAAAATATTTGCAAATCATATGTCTGATAAGGGACTAATATCCAAAATATACAGGCCTCCCTCAGAGATATTGCAGGTTCATTTCCAGGCCACCACAATAAGTAAATATTGCAATAAAGTGAGCCACATGAATCTAATTGAACACATATGCATGGGTTTATTTCTGGGCTGTGTATTCTGTCCTATTGATCTGTGTGTCTGTTTTTATGCCAATGCCATACTGTTTTAATTACTATAGTGTTGTAATATAGTTTGAAATCAGGGCATGTGATCCTTCCAGCTTTTGTTCTTTCTCAAGATTGCTTTGACTTTTCAGGGTTTTGGTGGTTCCATACAAATTTGATGGAGATTACACTGAATCTGTAGTTTACTTTGGGTAGTATGGACATTTTAACAATGTTAATTCATCCAATCCATGAGCATGAAATATCTTTCCATTAATTTGTGTCTTCTTCAGTTTCTTTAATTAATATCTTATAGTTTTCAATATACAGGTCTTTTACCTCCTGGTTAAGTTTATTACTAGGTTTTTTTTTTTTTTTGGATGTAATTTTAAATGGGATTGTTTTCTTTGTTTCTCTTTCTGATATTGTGTTATTGGTGTATAGAAACTCAATGTATTTTTGTATATTGATTTTATATTCTATAACTTTACAGAATTCACTTATTCTAATGTATTTTTTTGTTTTTTTTTTAGTGGAGTCTTTAAGGTTCTCTTTATATAATGTCATGCCATCTGCAAATAGTGACAGTTGTACTTTTTCCTTTCCAATTTAGGTTTCTTTTACTGTTTTTTTGTTGCCTAATTCCTCTGGATAGGATTTCTAATACTATGTTGAATAAAAATGGTACTCTAATCTGTATTTCCTCTCTTCTAATTTGCATTTTAGAGTCATGATCATAGGTACATTAAACTTCAAAAAACATTACCAATATCTAATCATCATCAGCTATTTTCTTTTTATAACTTCTTGCTTGATTTATATCTCACCCAATATTGAGGTTGCTTTGAGGAAGGTAACCAAAAATTCCCTAATAATAAAACAGCTTTTCCACAGGTCACCTCTATTTCCAGCCTTTTTTCAATGTGCTTCAATGTTGGCCAACATTTCTTTCTAAAGTTTTCTTTCCTGAGTCTTTTATAGTAGTTGTGGGACTTCTCTACCTTTTCTTGAAACTATGCTTCTTTGTCCGCATCTCCTCATTCTCTTCTTTCCAATGCCAATGGTAGGAACACTACAGTATTCTGGATTTGCCATCATTTTTGTTCTATTCCTTGATAAAATTACATTCATTCTTAAAACTTGAATAATTACTTTGAAGGGCCTGACTTCCAAATTTTTATTTCTGCCTTACATTTATCTCTTTTTTACAAAAAGAAAATTATCCTTTTCTCTTTGCTTTCTTTTACATTAATTAATTAATTTAATTTTGGCTGTGCTGGGTCTTTGTTGTTGCCCACAGGCTTTCTCTAGTTGCAGAGAGCAGGGGCTACTGTTTGTTGGTGGTGCGCAGGCTTCTCATTGCGGTGGCTTCTCTTGTTGGGGAGCATGGACTCTAGGTGCATGGGCTTCAGTAGTTGTGGCTCGCAGACTCTAGAGCACAGGCTCTGTAGTTGTGGCGCGTGGGCTTAGTTGCTCCATAACATGTGGGAATCTTGCCAGAGCAGGACTCAAACCTGTGTCTCCTGCATTGGCAGGCAGATTCTTAACCACTGTGCCACCAGGGAAACCCTACATTTATCTCCTGATATCTCTTTTATCTTAAACAGTTTGATGAGCATCCCATCCTGGACACCCTCAAGGTCAATGGGTTCAAACTGAACTCAGAGCATTCCTTCCCAAACTAGGTGTTTTTCTTCTCCTTTGGCTTTTAGGCAAAATGTCATGTTTTATTTCTCAGTAATTATAAATTCCTTACAGTTGTTAATCAATTCAATCTTTTTAGCACCTTACAATGTGAAGGCAGGATAGAAAACAATTACCATATAGCTTCCATGATTACCCAAATCCTAGCAATCAAATGCCAATTTAGTTCTATTCTACCAAAGTGGTTCTTAGGAATATCTGATGAGGTTCTGAACATTTGGCTTATGATAATAACATAGGAAAGAGTTAGCTGAACTAAAATCACTCTACAGAATGAACTACATAGGGAATACCAAATAGCTGCCTCAAGTGCATGTGAATTACACATACCTGAATTTCTATGGCTATTTACCTGTCTCTTTCAAACTACCTATCTTTACATCTATTAAAAACTACTGGAATATGCCAATATTATTATAATATCCTTTTTGAGGAGTTGGTGGAAGCATTTGCCAAAAATTATAGATGTAATCTCTATACACTATTTGTGGTACAGGTCCTTTAATTATTGTATTGTTGTTTCCATGTTCACTCATCTTGCTAAATGCTACCTTTACATCATCTATGTTGATATAGTTGGACTTATCATATCTTTTTTCGGGTTGACATGCAATCCATAGAGAAAGTTTGGTTTCTTTAATGGATCCAAACTAGAAGTAAATTCAGAGTCCAGTAACTGTATTTCTGTACATTTCTCTATTTTTTAAAGTATATGCTTTTAAGTGCATGTACAGTGCCTGTCTTACACATCAAAGGGCCTAAAATGCCATGGAGGCTGAGGTCAGTGGAAAAAGAGAGCATGTTTTGGACTTGACTTAAAAATCTGTGTGCTGCTAATTGTCTTTGTAGCCTAGTTAAGTAATTTAAACTTTCTGAGATTACATTTCTTTACCCATAAAATGTTGTAATTATACATACTTTGTGGGTATGTTAAAGAACAACTGATGCTATTTTACATTGGTTAGTAGCACTGACTTTGAGGATTAGTCAGACCTCAGTAGAAAACCTGGTTCTAATAGCTACCATCTATATAATCTTGTGTAGGTTATACAACTTCTGAACACTTCAGTTTCCACAGTGTGAAATAGTGATAATAATCTTTATCTCATATGGTTATTGAAACTATTAAACAAGGTAATGTATGTTAAACACCCACAATTTTTCTCTTATGTTCTTAAGTAGTATCTATAATTAACTTCTAAAGAAGGTCAGTTTATATTAATTTTTTTCTTCCATCATTTTCTAATCATTTCCTTACACTTGTTGTGCTGTACAGTCTGGGTTCAGGAGCTCTGGTTTCAAGTATTATTCTGATGACTTTAGGCTGTGTGTCAATACTATTTCTGAACTTATTTTTTATTTGTGGAATTGGAATCATAATGCTTAGATGATATAAAGCATGTAAAAGGGCTGTGACAACTCTAAAATAATATAAATAATGTCAGTTATTATTAAAGTAAATTGAGATGATAATTGGTCATTTACTAATTCATTCAACAAATATATATTGAATGTATAAGAAATTCTAGGCTTTGTGTTGGATACTCAAGGATGATACAAACAGGCTGTGCTTTAAGGGACTCACAAAGCAATGGATGGTATAATCATATACACAGGAGCTGCAATAGCATGCCGTATTCATGATAGAGAGGGCACAAGATAAGTAAAGGATGACCCTCCATTGAGTACAACCGGAATTCATTTGCTTGAATTCAAATGAAAATATTGCAATTGATGGTTGATTATTCTCCTTTCAATGATCGACTCCTGTTTTGCCTATGTGGTAGTTAATTTTATGTGGCAATTTGACTGGGCTACAGGCTGCCCGGATATTTGGCAAAACATCATTCTGGATGTGTCTGTGGGGGAGTCTCTGGATGAGACTAACATTTGAATTGACTGAGTAAAACAGATTGCCACCCTGATGTAGGGGGGTTCTCATCCTATCAGTTGAATATCTGAATAAAACAAAAAGGCTAAGTAGAAGGAACTCCTCTTGCCTGACTGAATAAGCTGGGATATTGGTCTCTTCCAGCCTTTGGATTCGGACTGCAACACTGGTTCTTCTTGGGTCTTGACCCTGTTGGCGTTTGGACTAGAACATACACCATCGGCTCTCCTGCATGTCCATTTTTCCGACTGCAGATCTTGGGCCTTCCTAGGCTCCATAGCACATGAGGCAATTCTTTATAATAACTATGTGTATACACACACATATGTACACACACACACACACACACACACACACACACACACACATACACTATTGGTTCTGTTTCTCTGGAGAACCTAGCCTAATACATCCTATTTTTAACCCAATCTCCTATTGTGTCTTTCATCTAATTCCCCTACCCTTCTACCATAGGGTCAGATCTATTAAATAACTGAATCAAAATAAAATGGTTTCATAGCTAAATCAGAACTATTTTCCTCGGCAGGTGTGGGACTGTAGAAGAATGTGAAAAAAAAATGATGTGTGTACCAGTTATTATGTTTGTCCAACTTTTTTCCAACAAAATGCCTGGAGGTGCTATGCCATTCTCAGCTGCAGTGGTATCTCATAATTTTTCCTTTCGTCTATACCTGTCCAGGAAATGATGACCTTTTATCTTTAACTTCAAAAGACATATTCTTAACTTAGCTCTACACCCAAGTACAAATTACACAGAATCTGCTGAACTACCACTGATGTGAGAAACACAGATGCAAAACCTGTTAGCTTTTTAGTCATATCCTTTTATTATTATGTTTGTCTTCATGGTTCAAAATATGCCAAATGCAAAGTTTACAGCAGTGGCTGATGGAGAAATTCTTTGCCAGCAGCAAAATAGTTCAAGTGAGGTGTAAAATCTGCATGGTCAAATTGAATTCAGAGCAAGTTTGATTTAACTCCTAGAGGCAATGATTAATTTCATTAAGGGAGAAAATCCACCAAGTTAGTCTGTCAGTCACAATGTCTAATTTCATTGAAATGCTTAAAAAATTATGAAATGTAAAGCTTAGTTCTATTTGAATTTTCAGTCAGTGGCAGTAGAACACAAACTGTACTAGCAGTTAACTATATATGTGGTAGGTAAAGATATACAGTTGTATCTAAGAATATATTGTCTAGACTTAACCATTAAGCTGTATTTTCAATGAGGCCTCCGTGGGGGCTAATATCTACAGGAATGGATTTAACACACTTCTTTCCTTAAATAATGCATGATATTTTTGAGCATTAACTGTGCTTAAAGTTTAGAATCACTATCAAAAAATAAGATGAGAAAAATTATATAAAACTGAAATTGGGAGAAAAGATGTAAGAGAGAGAGAAGGTAAGCTTTGTGAAAAGGTGTACTTCATTTGTTCTTTAGTCCCACAATGTTAATCACTAATTGTGTGTGTGTGTTCATTTCACAGAGAAAAGAACACTGAGTTGAAAATGTCTGAGTGACGTATGTCACTAGAAATGAGAGCTTTGGAAAGACAATATCAATATCTCTGGTAGCTCCAGAATTTTAATTGTCTTTCAGTATGTAAGACTTAATACAGAAATGTCGGTCTTTGAATTTCCTTACTTAGACTGCTGAATTTCAAATTATTATATGGCCAACAAAGTTTATTCTTGAAAGAAAACAAGTATACTGTCTATAAAATATAGAACAATTATATGTTGACTTAATATATGTTAATAGGTCATCATTTCATTAAACACATTTTTACATGAGCTGACATAATGTTATTTGCAAATGCTAAAATCTTGTTTGGTTATAAGGCATTATTACCTTTAAAAATTCAGAGGAATGTTTTAAAGATTTATAGCATTAAATAATATGTATCTCTCTTCCAGGGTCTCATATTAAATTTGGGTTGCAATTTTTAGTAATTCTGGTTAGCTAACATGGAAGAAAGAGTGAGAGATAAGTGGCCAGTTCCTTTTCCATTCGAATTTTAACATAAAATAAGTATTTCATAAAATCATTTTAATGTAATTCTAAAAACATATGTTAATGTATGCCTGGCAAATATGTATATACATTTGCATTAAAATAGAAAGTGTGATGGATTAGGGATGAAAAAGAGCAGGAATTTTGGATTTTGGAAATAAATGTGTTGTTTTTGCTTGATGATGCAAAAAATGGGAAGTGTGTGTCTTCCAATTTATTCTTCTTTTTAAAGATTGTTTTGGTTATTTAGGTTTTCTTGCATTTTTGTAGGGTTTTTAGGATTATCTTGTTAATGTATGCAAAAAGTGTTAGCTAGTATTTTGAAAGGGAATGTACTGAATCTGTAGATCAGCTTGGGGAGTATTGCTATCTTAATAATATTGTCTTCTAACTTTGACAGGTATGAGGTGGTACCTCATTGTGGTTTTGATTTGCACTTCTCTGATAATTAACAATATTGAGCATTTTTTCATGTGACAGTAAGCCATCTATATATCTTCTTTGGAAAAATGTCTATTCATGTCTTCTACCCAGTTTTTAATCAGGTTCTTTTTTTTTTTTTGATATTGAATTGTATGAGCTCTCTATTTATTTTGGATATTAATCTCTTATTGATCATATCACTTGCAAATATTTTCTCCCATTCAGTAGATTATCTTTTCATTCTGTCAGTGGTTTCCTTTGCTCTGCAAAAGCTTTTAAATTTAAATAGATCCAATTTGTTTATTTTTGCTTTTATTTCTTTTGCCTTGGGAGACTGATTCAAGAAAATATTGCTATGATTATGTCAAAGAGTGTTCTGCTATGTTGTCTCCCAGGAGTTTTATGATACATGATTGGTCTTTAATCCATTTTGAGTTTATTTTTGTACATGGTGTGAGGAAATGTTCTAATCTCATTATTTTATATGTGTCTGTCCAGTTTTCCCAGCACCACTTATTGAAGACTGTCTTTTGTCCATTGTATATTCTTGCCTCCTTTGCCATAGATTAATTGACTGTAGGTATGTGGATTTATTTCTGGGCTCTTTATGCTATTCCTTTTATCTATGTGTCTGTTTTTGTGCCAGTGCCATGCTGTTTTGATTACTGTAGCATTGTAGTAGGTTCTGAAGTCAGGGAGCATGATACATCCAGCTTCATTCTTTTATTTCAAGATTGCTTTGGAAATTCAGAGTCTTCTGTGGTTACATATAAATTTTAGCATCATTTGTTCTAGTTCTGTGAAAGCTGTCATAGGTATTTTGAAAGGGATTGCATTAAATCTGTAGATTGCATTGGGTAGTATGGATATTTTAACAATATTAATTTTTCCAATCCAAGAACATGGGATAGCTTTCCATTTCTTTGTATCATTTTCAGATTCCTTCATCAATATTTTATAGATTTCAGAGTATAGGTCTTTAACTTCCATGGTTAAGTATCCTACATATTTTAATTTTTGATGAAATCATAAATGAGATTGTCTTCCTAAGTTCTCTTTCTGGTAGTTCATTATTAGAATATAGAGAAGTAACAGATTTCTGTATATTAATCTTGTGTCCTGCAACTTTACTGAATTCATTTTATAGTTCTATTAGTTTTTTGGTGGAGACGTTATAGAGTTTTCTATATATAGTATCATGTCATCTACAGATAGTAACAATTATACTTCTTCCCTTCCAATTTGGATGTCTTTTTATTACTTTTTCTTATCTGATTGCTGTGGCTGGAACTTCCAATACTATGTGAGATGGAAGTGGTGAGAGTGGACATCATTGTCTTGTTTCTAATTTTAAAGGAAAAGCCTTTCAGTTTTTCACTGTGAAGTATGATGTTAGCCGTGGGTTTGTCATAAATAGCCTTTATTATGTTGAGACATGGTCCCTCTATACCAAATTTGATGAGGGTTTTTTATCACAAATGGATGTTGAATTTTATCAAATACCTTTTCTGCACCTATTGAGATAATCACGTGGTTTTTAATCTTTCCTTTTGTTAATGTGGTATATCACATTGATTGATTTGCAACTAGTGAACCATCCTTGCATCCGTGGAATAAATCCCACTTGATCATGGTGTATGATACATTTTACATATTGTTTAATTTGGTTTGCTAATATTTTGTTGAAGATTTTTATGTCTATATTCATCAGCGATATTGAGCTGTAATTTTCTTTTTCTTGTAGTGTTTTTGTGTGATGTTGGTATCAGGGTAATGGTAACCTCATAGAATGAATTTGGGAGTGTTCCATCATCTTCAAGTTTTTGGAATATTTTGAGAAGAATAAGTATTAGCTCTTCTTTATATGTTTGATAGAATTCCCCTGTGAAGCCACCTGTTCCTGAACTTTTGTTTGCTGGGAGTCTTCTTAATTACAAACTCAATTTTACTTCTAGTGATCAGTCTGTTCAGATTGTATATTTCTTCCTGATTCAATTTTGGAAGGTTTTATTGTTTCTAGAGATTTGTCCATTTCTTCTCTGTTGTCCCATATGTTGGCACAGACTGTTCGTAGTATTCTCTTGTGATTTTTTTTGTATCTCTATGGTGTTGGTTGTTATTTCTCCTCTTCAATTTCTTATTTTGTCCATTTGTGTTCTTTTTCTTTTCTTCTTGATGTATGTGGCTAAAGGTTTATCAATTTGGTTTATCTTTTCAGAAAACCAGCTGTTGGTTTTATTGATCTTTTCTATTGTGTTTTTTGGTGTCTATTTTATTTATTTCCTCTCTGATCTTCATTATTCCCTTCCTTCTGCTCACTTTGGGCTTTATTTGTTCTTCTTTTCCTAATTCCTTTAGATGGAAGGTTAGGTTGTTTATTTGAGAATTTTCTTGTTTCTGAAAGTAGGCCTGTATGACTATAAACTTCCCTCTTAGAACTGCATTTGCTGCCTCGTGTAGATTTTAGAAAGCTGTGTTTATATTTTCATTTATCTCAAGGTATTCTGATTTCCTCTTTGATTTCTTCATTGGCCAATTGGGTTTTTTACTAGCATGTTATTTAGTCTCCATGTGTTTGAGGTTTTTTTTTCATTTTTCTTCCAGTAATTGGTTTGCAGTTTCATACTGTTGTGGCTAGAAAAAAATTTGATATAATTTCTGTCATCTTAAACTTGTTAAGATTTGTTTTGTGTCCTAGCATGTGATCTTTCTTGGAGAAAATTCCATGTGCACTTGAAAAGAATATATATTCTGCTGTGATTGGATGGAATGTCCTGTAGATTACTATTAAGTCCAAATAGTCTACTGTGTCATTTAGGACCACTCTTTCCTTATTGATTTTCTGTCCCTAGGGACAGACAATACATAGGGTATTAAACTCCCTACTATTATTATACAATATTATTATCAATTTCTTCCTTTATGTCTGTTAATATTTGCTTTATATATTTTAGTGCTCTTGTTTTGGGTGCATATATGTTAACTAGTATAACATTCACTTCATGTGTTGATCCCTTTATAATTATATATATAATTCCCTTCTTTGTATTTTGTTATTGATTTTGTTTTAAAGTCTATTTTGTCTGCTATGAGTATTGCCACTCCCACTCTTGTCTTTTCCATTTGTGTGAAATACCCTTTTCCACCCTCTCACTCAGTCTGTGTGTACCTTTAGCTCTGAAGTGAGTCTCTTGTAAGCAGCATATAGTTGGATCTTTTTTTTTTTTCTATCCAGTCATCCACGCTATGTCTTTTAATTGGAGCATTTAGTCCATTGACATTTAAAATGATTATTGATAGGTATGTACTTATTGCCATTTTGTTACTTGTTTTCTGGTTGACTTTTTCTTCTTTTAGTTTTTTGCCTTGTGGTTTGATGATTTTCTTTAGTGTTATGCTTGTGCTTCTTTCTCTCTTGTTTTTGTGGATCTGTCATTGGTCTTTGAATTGTTACCATGGGGTTCATATTGTTGATCTATAACTATATCTACTTGTTTTAAACTGATACTTCTTGTTATAGCCTTTTCTTTTCCTCTTAGAGAAGACCCTATAATACTTATTTTATGGTGGCTTTAGTACTGATGCACTCTTCTAGTTTCTGCTCATCTAAGAAGTTTCTTATCTCTCCTTCAATTATAAAAGATAACCTTGCTGGGTAGAGTATCTGAGGTTGCAGGTTTTCTCTTTCAGCCCTTCTGAAAGAGAATACATCATGTCACTCTCTTCTGGCCTGCAAAAGGAAGCAAAGAGGATCCCAAACCAGATGAACCCAAACAGACCCACACCAAGACATATAATAATTAAAATGGAACAGTTAAAGACAGAGAAAATTCTAAAGGCAGCAAGAGAAGAAAGAAGTGTCATATACAAAGGAGCCCTCATAAGACTATCACTTGATTTTTCTGTCTTGCCTTTTATTGAGACCTTCTTTACTTTTGTCAGTGATATTTTAAAAAAACGTTAATGTATAAGTCTTGCACTTCTTTTGTTAATTTATTCCTAATATTTAAATCTTTTTTGGCAATCTTATTGTAAATTTTTTTTTCTAAATTTTGTTTTTGGATTCTTCATTGCTAATGTATAAAAATACAAATGATGTTTGAACATTGATTTTTTTATCCTGAAACCTTGTTGAACTTTCTTAATCCTAATGGAATTTTTGGATTTCTGTAATTTTCTATTACAAGGTTATGTTACCTGTGAATAGAGATAGTTTTGTGTCTCTCTTTCCAATCTGAATGTTTTTATTTATTTTACTTGTTTAATAGCTCTGGCAAAATTTTTCAGTACACTGTTGCATACAAGTGTTGGATATCTTTTTCGTTCCTTATCTTAAGGGGAAAACATTCAGACTTTCACTATTGATGAGAGTTGTGTGTTTTGATGCCCTTTATCAGAGTGAGAACACTTTGTGTTTTTACAATGAAAGGGCATTGGATTTTGCCGAGTGCTCTTTCTGTGTTTACTGAGATGATCATGTGGGTTTTGTTTTATCATTTATTCTATTAATATGGTGTATCACAATTATTAGTTTTCTTATTTTAAACCAAACTTGCATTCTTGAAATAAATCCCATTTGGTTATAGTGTTATTATTCTTTTAAGTGCTACTGTATTTGGATTGCCAGTATTTTGGGGGGGTTTATTTCATAAGGGTTATTGACCTCTAATTGTTCCCTCCCACCTTGGGATGTATTTTTCTATTTTTTGTATCAAAAACTACTGGTCTCATAGGGTGAATTGAGAAGTGCTCCCTCCTCTTCTGTTGTTTAAATGTTTGTGGAGGACTGTTGCTAACCCCTCTATAAACATTTGGTATTTGGAATTGATCAGTGAAGTCATATGGATTGAATTTTTCTTTGTAGGAAGTTTGTGTAAATATTAATTCAACCCATTTAGTTATTATAAGTCCATTTAGATTTTCTATTTCTTCTTGGGTCAGTGTCAATAATTTGTGTCTTTAGAAACTTGTTTATGCCATCTAGTTATCTAATTTGTTACCATATAATTTTATCATCCTTTTCATTTTTGCAAGAATAATAATTATGTCCTATCTTTAATTTTTATTTTAAACATGTGATTCTTTTTGTTTTTTCATGGTCAGTATAGCTAAAGATATGCCAGTTTTGTTGCTCTTTTCAAATAACCAACTTTTGGTTTCATTAATTTTTTCCTATTGTTTTTCTCTTCTTTATTTCATTATTTTCCACTCTAGTTTTTATAATTGATTTTCTTCTGCTTGAGTTAGTTTAGATTATTTTTTAAATTATATTTTAATTTTTTTGATGTCTTTTATCTTTTTAGAGCAGTTTTTGGGGTTTATGACAAAATTGAAAGGAAGGTACAGAGATTTTTCATATTCTCCCCATCCATACAACATGCATAGCCTCCCCATAATCAATATCACTTACCAAAATTATACAATTTTTTTTTTAACCAAGGATGAGCTTACATTGACATATCAATATCACTCAAAGTCTATATTTTACCTTAGGGTTCACTCTTGGTGTTGTATAGTCTATCAGTTTGGACAAACATATAATGACATATAACCATACTTATAATATTGTACAGAGTATTTAACTGCTCTAAGAATCCTGTGTTCTGCCTGTTCATTTCTCTCCCTCTTCACCTCTGGCAGCCACTGATTTTTATTGACTCCTTATTTTGCCTTTTCCAGAATATCATATATTTGGAATCATACAGTATATACAGATTGGCTTCTTTTACTTAGTACTATGCACTTAAGGATCATCAAGGTCTTTTCATGGCTTGATGGCTCTTTTTTTCCTTCTTTTATTTTTAGTGCTGAATAATATTCCATTGTCTAGATGTGCTTTAGTTTCTCCACTCACATTTTGGTTGCTCCCAAGTTTTGGCAATTATGAATAAAGCAGATATAAATATCTTTGTGCAAGGTTTTGTGTGGAGATAAGTTTTCAACACCTTTGGGTAAATACCGAAGAGCATGATTGCTGGATTGTATAAGAGTATGGTTAGTTTTGTAAGAAACCACCAAACTCTCTTCTAGAGTGGCTGTACCATTTTGCATTATCACCTGCAATGTATGGGAGCTCCTATTCCTTCACATTCATACCAGTATTTGGTGTTGTCAGTGTTCTGGATTTTGGCCATTTTAATAGGTGTGTAGGGGTATCTCACTGTTGTTTTAATTTTCATTTCCCTGATGACATATGATGTGGAGCATCTTTTCATATGCTTATTTTCCATCTGTATATCTTTTTGGTGAGGTTTCTGTTAAGGTCTTTACCCATTTTTTAATCAGGCTGTTTATTTCCTTATTGTCAAGTTTTAAGTGTTCTTTGTGTATTTCGGACAACAGTCCTTTATCAAATGTATATTTTGCAAATATTTTCTTCCACTGTGTGGATTATTTTCTAATTCTCTTGATATTATCTTTCACAGAGCAGCAATTTTTAATTTTAATGAGGTCCAGCTTATTTCTTTCATGATTGTGTGTTTGGTGTTGCATCTAAAAAGTCATCCTCATACCCAAAGTCATCCAGGTTTTCTCTTATGTTATCTTTTAAGAGTTTAATAGTTTTGTGTTTTACACTTAGGTCTATGATACCTTCTGAGTTAATTTTTGTGACAGATGTAAGGTCTGTATCTAGATTTTTTTTTTTTTTGCATGTGGATGTTTAGTTGTTCCAGCATCATTTGTTCAAGAGACTACCTTTGCTCCAATGTATGTATTGCTTTTACTCCTTTATCATTGGTTCGTTGAGTATAGTTTTATGAGTCTATTTCTGAGCTTTTTATTCTATTCCATTGACCTATTTGTTTATTTTTTCACCAATACCACACTGCCTTGATTACTGTAGCTTTATAGTAAGACTTGAAGTCAAATAGTATCAGTCCTCCAACTTTGTTCTTCAATATTGAGTTGACTATTCTGGGTCTTTTGTCTCTCCATATAAACTTTAGAATAAGTTTGTTGACATCCATAAAATGACTTGCAGAGATTTTAATTGATAATGCTCTGAATCTATAGATCAAGTTGGAAAGAATTGCCATCTTGAAAATATTGAGTCTTCCTACCCATAAAAACGGAATTCTCCTCATCTATTTAGTTTTTTTATTATGTTTATCAAAATATTGTAGTTTTTGTCATATAGATCATACATATTTTGTTAGATTTATACCTAAAAATTTTATTTTTGGAGGTGCTAATGTAAGTGATATTGTATTTTTAATTTACAATTCCAGTTGTTCATTGTTGATTTTTAAGAAAACTGTTGACTTTTGTATGTTAACTTTGTATCCTATAACCTTGCTATAAATTTCTTATTCACTCCAGCAGTTTTTTGTTGATTCTTTTAGATTTTCTATATAGATGATCATGTAATCTGTGAACAAAGATAGTTTTATGTCTTCCTTCCCAGTCTGTATAACTATAATGTCCTTTTCTTGCTTTATTACATGAGCAAGGATTTCCAGTACAATGTTGAAAAGGAGTGATGAGAGGTGATAGCCTTGCTTTATACCTGATCATATTGAGAAAGCTTTGAGTTTCTCATCATTAAGTATGATGTTAGTTGCAGATTTTTTGTAGATAGTCTATCAAGTTGAGAAAGTTTCCCTTTATTTTTTCTAGATTCTTAAGATGGAAGTTTAGGCTATTAATTTGAAATTATTTTCTTTTTTAATATAGGTATTTACAGATATAAACTTCCCTTTAAGTACTGCTTTGGCTGCACTCACTATGTTTTGGGCTGTTTCATTTTCACTTCATTCATTTTAATGTATTTTATAACTTATCTTGTTATTTCTTTTTGAAACATTCATTTTCTAAAATTGAGTTGTTTAATTTCCACATATTTCTGAATTTCCCAAGTTTTCTTCTCTATTGATTCTTAATTTTATTCCACATGGCTAGAGAAAATACCTTGTATAATTTCAATCCTTTTGAATTTATTTAAACTTGTTTTACAGTATAAAAAATGGTCTATATTGGAGAATGTTCCATGTGTACTTGAGAAAAATGTGTTATTTGCTATTGTTGGGTAGAATGATTGATAGTTATCTGTTAGGTCTAGTTGGTTTCTAGTGTTATTAAAGTCTTCTATTTTTTTCTTAATCTATGTCTTGTTGTTTCATGCATTACTGAAAATCAGGTATTAAATTCCCCAGGTATTATCGTTGAATTGTCTATTTCTAACTTCAGTTCTATCACTTTTTGCTTTATGTATTTTGGGGTTCTGTTTTTACGTACATATATGTTTATAATTTTCACATCTTCCTAGTGGAGTGACCCTTTTTTACTTTAAAATATCCTTCTTTGTGTCTACCAAATTTTTTGTTTTGAAGTCTATATTATGTATGATATAGCCACTACAGCTCTGTTTTTGGTACTGTTTGCATTGTTTAACTTCTTACATCTTTATACTTTCAACCTATTTATGTCTTTCATTTTAAGTTTGTCTCATATGATAGTATATGGTTAATTATTTTTAAAATTCACTCTGTTAATTTTTGCCTTTGAGTTGGTGTGTTTAGCTCATTTACATTTAATGTAATTAATAAAGTATGATTTATGTCTTCCATTTTGTTATTTTCTTTGTATATGTCTTATTTAATTTTTGTTCCTCTATTTTTTTGTTTCTGTCTTGTATCAAAAAGATACTTTCTTGTACACCAATTTAATTCTCTTGTTGCTTCTTTTGGTGTATATACCCTAGTTATTTTGTTAATGCCTCTCCTGTGGATTACAATTGACATTTTATTTTAAAAAATAACAACTTGATTTTTAAAAATAATATATTGTGGAAACTCTGGAAATCAAAATACCACCTCCCTCCAGGATATGTTGTTTTCACTGTTTGATGTTGCTTCTGTTTGTTTACTGACTTTCCTGGACTGATTCTCTGAAGTCTTTATTCTATTTCACATGAGGCCATTGATGTCTCTGGTTATTTCAGTTGTCAGACAACTAATGATTGGACAGAGATTTCCTTAGATGTCTTGAAACATTAATTCTCCCAGCCTTCGCCAAGGAGTTCCATGTGTGTATTGAGGTATGTGTTTAATGGTCTGACGGTACTTTACAACTCTTCTTTAGCCTTTGCTTGCATGAGCAGAGCCTTAAGGTCAGTCAGAAGAGAGAAATTAGAGTCTTCTCATGTCTTCCCTGGGCATGCACAGAGCACTTCTTATATGCATGGCCTTCTAGATTCCCAGGATCAAGACTTTTTGTCAGATTCTTGTTAGTTCCACCTCAGGCAGCTTCAGTGTTAAACAATTAGCCCTGATAATTTGCCACAAATGCCTTGGGGATGGGACTGCTCCCACAGCAGATGCTTATAGGGTCAGTTTGAGACAGACTTTGATAATGGAGTTTTCAGCAAGCTGCCAAACAGGTAAAACAGTAACAGTTCTTGGGGATAATGTTTTTGTGGAGCTCCAAATCTGTTTTTCCTCTCCAATAGCTTTTAGCACACTGGCTTTCATAGCTACCATAGTTGCAAGGCTATTGGTTTTCAAACCAACTGAGGAGTTGAAGAGAGAGGAGTGGGATTAGGGCAAATTAAAACGATAGAAAGTGCAGTATTTTTTTACTGAGATTCAGTTGTTTGATTTCTTTCTATTTTTAAATAAATGCCTCTGAGTTAGTTAAGTCTTTAGTAATTTCCAGAGTTTTGAAAAAGTTGATTTTGATAGTTTTTGCTAGTGTTCTTCTTGCGTTTGTGGAGAAGCAGATTTTCAGAGGCCTTTACTCTGTCATTTTGGACCATTCTTCTGTTTTTGTAATTTCTGTTTCAAAGTTCACTAAATTTCTTGGTTCAAGAATATAGATAAATAGCTACTAAAATATAAATTGGAAAAAAACAGAGTTGAGATTGACCCTGAGCGTGGAGTAGGGGATATTGGCTGGAAACGAGGACTGAGAGAGATGCCTGAGAGTGAAGTTCATATATACCTTGACAGGTTTTGGTTACACAACTGTAGGCTACATCAAAAAAAAAAAAAAAAAACAAACAAAACTGTAAGCTACATCAATGAATTGACATTTATTATCTGCATTTTATCATATGTAAGTTTTATTAAAACTAAAACCTGTAAATAAATATTGAATTCTAATCATGCTGCAAGTTCTAAAGTATCTAGAGGAAAATTTACTGATGTCTGCAGTTAATTTACTTGAAACATGTCCAAAATAAGATGGATTCATAGATAGAGAGAAGAATTGATAAGCATGTGAAAAAGTAAGTATAGTGAAACAGGTATTCACTGTAAAAATCTCTCAAATTTGCTTTAATTTTGAAAAAATATAGTAAAATGTTAGGGTAAACACTTAAAGTAGGAGATGGGTAATAGGTTTGAAACATACGTTGTCTAATAGTGTCCCAATATAAATGATTACTATTTTTCCAGAATTAAGAAACTTTGGAAACATTGATAGATATCTAAAAAGATAAAAGTCAATTCTTGCCGAAGGTGTATAGCTAAAATCCTCCAGGATCTGAGAAAATGTTTTTTACAAAAGTTACATCTCTCCTAAACTGTGAGGAGAGAAATTAGTATCATTTACATCTCTATATAGGTGACACTTTAGAGGTTTTTTCTGTAATACAATAAAAACATGAAACACTATTTTCCATTTTTCAGTACGATTTCTGTAAAAAATAAGAGTAATAGATGAATCAGATATCAAACTTTTATGAGACCAGTGAACACAATGGTTTAGTTCAAAGCTCTTAAAAATAAAATTGGTTCATAGGAATCCTGTGAGGTGAAAATTGTACATGCCAGCATAAAAATGCAATCCAGTCAGTGTATACTGGGACCACCCTCATTTTCCCAGAAACTTTATTAGCCCATAGTTTAAAATTTAACATAAAGTATAATGTTTTGTCATCCAGACGAGATTATTTGCCTGTCTTTTGCAGAATAGCTAGGTTGTTATTTAATGTGATTGCATGATACAAAGCCTGGCTATACATGGTAAAAATGTAACAGCAGTCACCACCACAGCAGAATCTATTACATAATTGGAAGCACAATGTAGTGCTTTAGGAGTTGAGAAGAAGAAATCAAACAGCTGGCTCATCATGCTGTTTAACAAAGCAGGAATCAGGACTGTAGGCAGTAACACACTGACATCACAGGTCATCCAGGCTGTGTGGATCTCTATACCTAAGAGAGTAAATGGAGCCCAGACACACAGGACTGTTTGAGTGTGTTTTAATCACCTTAGGAGATGTCTGTACTGTGTTTATCTTGCTCTTTTTTATGAATAAATAGGAGTTCTTAGCACAATAAATGTACTGACTCTCTGGCTATAGAGGTAAAAAAAGAACAAGAACTTTGTGATAACCAGAAAAGACATTTTAATGCCTGGTATCTAATATAGAACCAGGCACATAGTAGTGATCCGGGCAATGTTTGCTGATTAAATAAAGGCATGAATGAATTAATGAATTTTTTCAGCACATCTTTATGGAATGAGTACTATTTGCAAGGATTTGTGCTGCACTGCTTTCAGAACACAAATCTTCATGGTGTTAGATCTCAAGAAACCTACAAATTGCCAGGGAAGACGAATTATTACAAATATTTATACCAAAAGGCAAAAAATCATAAGAGCTATGTGAGAGATAAAATTTGAGATCTACTGAAACATAGAGGAAGCTAAAGTCATCTTGGAAGTCTTTGTGAATTCAGTTGCATTTGGAAGGATACTAAGATATTAATAGAAGATGAGGATGAGAAATTTAGGGTATTACAGGTAAATTTACTTGAAAGAATGAGGATGGAATGTACATAACATAATTTTCTTTTTTGTTAGCTTTATATAATTTACATATATTCATAAAAGTCTATAGTTCTATGAAGTTTGATACATGTATGTAGTCTTATAACCACAACCACATTTCTATCACTTGTAGGTAAATTCTCTCATGTTCTGTATTAGTATCCTATTGCCACTGAAACAAACCACCACAGAAGTAGTGGCTTAAATCAACACAAATGCATTCTTTTACACTTCTAGATATTAGAAGTTCAAAATGAGTCTTATGGAAATAAGGTATTGACAGAGCTAGCTCCTTGTGAAGGCTCCCAGAGCAATCCATTGCCTTTCTTGCCTCTTGCAGTTTCTAGAAGCTGTTCATATTCCTTGGCTTGTGGCCACATCACCCCAATCTTTCATGGTTACATTGGTTCTCCTCTTCCTGTAACTCCTCCTGTGGCCATCCTTGTGACTTCTTCTGCATCTGCTCATTGTGATTACAAAAGACCCACCTGGATAATCCAGGATAATATTCCCATCTCAAGGTCCTTAAGTTAATCACATCTGCAAAGTCCCTCTTACCACATGGGGTGAGGGGCATTATTGAGCTTTACCACATGCACTTCTTTTGATTTCATGCCTTGCCTGAACCCTTGGCCCTGGAAATTACTGATCTGCTTTTTATCACTATAGTTTTTCCTTTTTTGAAAGTCATATAAATGGGATCATACAGCATCCAGCAGTCTTTTGTTTCTGGCTTCTTTTACTTGGCATGATGTTTTTGAGATTCATCCATATAGTTGAGGTTAACAGACGTTTTTATCTTTTTATTGTGAAACAGTTATCATGGCATGAGTATATAACAGTTTGTTTATTCACTAAGCAGATGGTGGTCTTTTGGGTTTTTCCTAGGTTTTGACTATTATGAATAAAACTGCTATGGATATTTGATTATTAGTACTGTTTTGAAATGTGTTTTCTTTCTCTTGGTTAAAAACATAGGTGTTCATAGAATGTCTGTAATATGGTAAGAGTACATTTAACTTCATTAAGGAGCCGTTAAACTATTCTCCAATATGCTTGTGCTATTTTGCATTTTCAACAACGTGTGATTCAATTGATCTCTATCTTTCCAACAGTTGTTAGTATTGTTTATTTGTTTTTAGCCATTCTAAATTGTATGCAATGGAATGTCATTTGTGCTTTTTATATTCCAGTAATGACTGACGATCTCCTTGTGTGCCTATCTGCAATTGATATATCGTTTTTCCATTTGTTTGCCCTTTTTAATGAAATATAGTTGACTTCCAATATTATATTAGTAGCTGGTATACATAATGATTTTATATTTGCATACATTATAAAGTGATCACCACAGTAAATCTAGTAAACATCTGTTCCCATACAGTTATTACAATATTATTGACCATATTCCTTATGCTGTATATTATATCCCCTGACTTATTCATCATATAACTGGAGGTTTGTACCTCTTTTTTTTTTTTTTGCGGTACGCAGGCCTCTCACCGCTGTGGTCTCTCCCGTTGCGGAGCACAGGCTCCAGATGCGCAGGCTCAGCGGCCATGGCTCACGGACCCAGCCACTCCGTGGCACGTGGGATCCTTCCAGACCGGGGCACAAACCCGCGTCCCCTGCATCAGCAGGCGGACTCTCAACCACTGCACCACCAGGGAAGCCCTGGAGGTTTGTACCTCTTAATCCCCTACATCTATTTCACCTGCCCCCAGCCCCTTCCTCTGGCAACCATCCGTTTTTTCTCTGTATCTTTGAATCTGTTTTCATTTTGTTTTGTTTGTTTTATTTTTTAGATTCCACGTGTGAGATCATATGGTATTTGTCTTTCTCTAACTTCTCTCACTTAGCATAATATAAACTAGATCCATCCATGCTATCCTAAATGGCAAGATCTTATTCTTTTTTATGGTTGAGTAATATTCTATTATATATATATATATATATATATATATATATATATATATATATATACACACACACACACACACACACACCATACCTTGTTCATTCATCTATCAATGGACATTTAGGTTCCATATATTAGCGATTATAAATAATGCTGCAGTGAATATTGTGGTGAATGCATATATCTTTTTGAATTGGTGTTTTTGTTTTCTTTGGGTAAATACCCAGAAGTGAAATTGCTGGATCATACGGCAGTTCTATTTGTAATTTTTGAGGAATTCCATACTGTTTTCCATAGTGGCTGCACCAATTTACATTCCCATCAACAGTTCATGAGGGTTCCTTTTTCTCCACGTCTTTGCCAACACTTGTTATTTTTTGTCTTTTTGATGATATCCATTCTGACAGGTGTAAGGTGATATCTCATTGTGGTTTTGATTTGCATTTCCTTGCTAATTAATGATGTTGAGTATCCTTTCATGTGTATGTTGTCCATCTGTCTGTCTTCTTTGGAAAAATGTCTATTCAGGTTCTCTGTCCATTTTTAAGTAGGCTTTTTTTTTTTTGATGTTGAGTTTTACAAGTGCTTTCTATATTTTGAATATTAACCCCTTATTGGATATATCATTTGCAAATATCTTCTCCCCTTCAGTAAGGTGACTTTATTTTATTGATAGTTTCCTTTGCTTTGCAAAACTTTATTAGTTTGGTGTAGTCCCATTTGCTTATTTTTGCTTTTGTTTCTCTCACCTGAGGATACAAATCCAAAAAAAAATATTGCTAAGACTGATGTCAGTGAGCATACTGTCTATGTTTTCTTCTAGGAGTTTTATGGTTTCAGGTCTTACATTTAAGGTTTTGATCCATTTTGAATTCATTTTTATATATAGTGTGAGAAAATAATCCAATTTGATTCTTTTGCATGTAGCTGTCTAGTTTTCCCAACACTGTATATTTAAAAGGGTGTTTTTCCTGATTGTATATTCTTGCCTCTTTTGTCATAGATTAATTGTCCATATAAGTGTGGGTTTATTTCTGGGCTCTCTATTCTGTTCCATTGATCTATGCATATGTTTTTTGTGGCAGTGCCATACTGTTTAGATTACTGTAGCTTTGTAGTACAGTTTGAAATCAGAAATCATGATCTCTCCAGCTTTGTTCTTCTCTCTCAAGTTTGCTTCTGCTATTTAGGATCTTTTGCATTTCCATACAAATTTTAGATTTATTTGTTCTTGTTCTATAAAAATTGCCATTGGTATTTTGATAAAGATTGCATTGAATCTACAAGTTGCCTTGGGTAGTATGGCCATTTTAACAATATTAACTCCCCTAATCTGTGAGCATGGTATATCTTTTCATTTGTTTGTGTCATCTTCAATTTCCTTCATTAGTGTCTTAACAGTTTTCTGAGTACACGCCTGTTACCTCCTCAGCTAGATTTATTCCTAGGTATTTTATCATTTTGTTGCAATCAAAAGAGGGTTGCTTTCTTAATTTCTTTATCTTATATTTCATTGTTAATGTGCATGAACAAAACATTTCTGTATATTAATTTTGCAACTTTGCTGAATTTATTTGTTTTAATAATATTTTGGTGGTGTCTTCAGGATTTTCTATATATAGTATGTCATCTGCAAACAGTGACAATTTTACTTTTTCCTTTCTAATATGAATTCCTTTTATCTATTTATTTTTTTCTTATTTGATTGCTATGGTTACAACTTTCAATAATATGTTAAATAAATATGGCAAGACTGGGCTTCCTTGTCTTGATCCTGATCTTAAAAGAAATGCTTTCAGCTTTTCACCATTGAATATGATGTCAGCTATAGGTTTGTTATATATGGACTTTTTTCTTTATATTTTTCTCTTTGTTAGAAACATCTAACTTCTTCCTGTGTTCATCCATTGTTCTCCTGAGTTCTCTGAGCATCTTTATGATCATTACCTTGAACTCTTTATTGGTTAAGTTTGCTTATCTCCACTTTGTTTAGTTCTTTTTCTGAGGTTTTTTCTTATTACTTTTTTTGGAACATATTTCTCTGTCTCCTCATTTTGCCTAATTCTCTGTGTTTATCCCTATGTATTACGTAGCTCAGTTACATTTTCCAGTCTTTGAGAAGTAGCTTTATGTAGTAGATGTCCTATGGGGCCCAGCAGCACACTCTCTTCTGGTCACCAGAGCCATATGCTCTAGGGTGACCTCTTTGTGGGCTGCATAGGTCCTTCTCTTGGGGTGGGCTGACTACTATGGGCACACTGATAGACAGGGTTGGCCCTCAGCCTGGTTGGCTGCCTGGTCCTGCCTTGTGCAGTGGCTACCAACTTGCTAGTGGGTGGGACTGGGCCCCAATGTGGCCAGTTGTATGGCTCAGGGGGTCTAGAGGCTGGTGCTAGCCCACTCATGGGCATGTAAGACCCTGATCTAATAGGCTAGAAGGAGAATTCCAAAATGGTTTGTGCTACTGCCAGTGTCCTCACAGTGGAAGGAGCTCTCAAAAATGGCTGCCACAAGTGTCTATGTCCCCAAGGGGAGTTCCAGAGGCCTCTTGCCTCTCCAGGAAGCTCTCCAACGTCAGCAAGTAGATCTGACTTAGGCTCCTTTCAAACAACTGCCTCTGAGCTGGGACTCAGAGCATGTGAGATTTTCACAGTGCCCCTTAGAAGCAGAGTCTCTCTTTCCTACAGCCCTCTGGCTCTCCTGTATGCAAGTCCTGCTGGCCTTTAAAGCCAAATGTTCTGGGTGCTCATGTTCCTGGCATAGGACTCCTGGGCTAGGGAACTTAACATGGGACTCAGACCCCTCACTTCTTGGTTGAACCTCTGCAATCGTGATTATCCTACAATTTATGGGTCACCTCCCCTGTGGGTGTTGGTCTTGACTATACTGCAGCTCTGCCGTACCTACATGTTCATTGTGGTTTCTTCTTTATATTTTTAGTTGTGAAAAATATTTTCTGCTAGTTTTCAGGTCATTCTCATAGAGGGTTGCTCTGTAAATAGCTATTTTCATGTGCCTATGGACTAGGTGAGCTCAGGGTCTTCCTACTCTGCCATCTTGGCCACACGTCCACTTTTGGCCCATTTTTCATTGTGGTATTTGTTTTTTTTTCATTGAGTTGAAAGAATCCTTTACATATTATGGATACAGGTTCTTTATTAAAATATTTTCCCAAATATGATTCTCAGTTTGGGCTTGCATTTTCATTCTATTAAGTGTCTTTTGAAACGCAAGTTTTTAATTTTGTTGAAGTGCAATTTATAAGGTTTTTCTTTTATGTTTCATGCTTATTGTTATCCTTTCTAAGAATTATTTGCCTAACCCAAGGTAAAATTGTTTTTTCTCCTGTGCTTTCTTCTGGAAGTGTAATAAATTTATATCTTACATTTGGGATTGTGATAAACTTAGAGCTAATTATTGAATACGATGCGATGTAAGAACCAAGATTCACTTTTATTTGTATGGTCAATTGCAAAGGAAGGGTAGGGGATGGATCTGAAACCATATAGGGAAATGATAGAAAAATGTTATCTTAAATAAGCTTTGTATTTTGGAAAATTTTTAAATTGCAAAGCTAATACATAATTCCCTATATCCCTTACCAGTTTACCATACAGAGAAATGCCTAAGCTTTTTCATCTGTGTGTCTTTAAATGTAAATGCTACTGTCTTTCTGTTCTCGAGTATTATCTTCTCTAATTCTCTTTTTGTTCTTTCTGGAATTTCAGCTTTTCAGATGATGGAGCTCTTGAATTCATTCTTTGTATATTCTCTCCCCCAAATGTGCCCATTAGTCGCACATTCTGAGATATTTCATTGACTTTATCTTTTCTCTCTTTTACTAAATTTTTAATTTCTTCCATCATAATTTTAATTTCTGAAAGTCTTCCAAAGAATGCTGATGACTCTGTCCCATATACATTTGTGGTTTAGAGTGTTAATGACTTAGGTTTCTGCATCATCTCACTCTTCAATACAGATATTTTTCTTTCATGCTGATACCTTTTACAAAAGTTTGTTAGCCTTGATCATCTGTCCATATTTCAGAAAGAAGTATAATGGCTGGTTTGGTACTTGGTGTAGGTGGGAGGATTGAGTCAACTTGTAGCTTTTCCTTTAGGGAGATCATGCAAAGAACTGAGTGGAGCTTTTGACCAATGTGGAGACTTTGGCAATACTGTTAAGTTAATTGACTCTAAAACCTTCTGATCCTTTGCCTGGTAGAAATATGTTATAATGCATGCAAAGTGTGGAAAATCTTCCTTGTAAGACTTGTAAATAATTCCTTGTTACCAAACCCCAGTCATGCTTCTTCTGCAATCTGCCATTCCCAACATTGCTATGTCCTAACTCTGAGTTGCACTGGGCAAAAGAGCTCCTTCTTGATACCCACCTCTGGAAGTACATGACGTTGCAGCTTTTTCTGTCCGTCCTATTAATTTCTACTCTTGCACAGTCAGACTTTTATTGAAATGTCACCTTCTCCAGGTGATTTTCTAATATTTCCTTCCTTATTCTCATCATTATTATTGTATTATTTAATTTGTTTTTATCATTTTGTTTTGATCTCAAGATAGGAAATTAATAGATCTGCTATTGTTTTCTGTAAATTGATAAATACAGAGTCAATCAATGAGAACAGAAGTTGTTTTGATGAATAAAACAATCTGAAATTACAGGTTATATCTGACAAGTTAAACCCACATATCAGTATGAGTATCAAATTTTTAAAAATGTTTTACAGTTTCTTGAAATTCTGACTCGCATATTTAAGTTGCTGGAAGCAGTACATTTTTTAAAATCAGTATATTTTATTTTATTTATTTTTAATTAAAATAGGTTTTTTTGGCTGCGTTGGGTCTTTGTTGCTGCATGCGTGGTTTCTCTAGTTGTGGTGAGCTGGGGTTACTCTTCGTTGCAGTGTGTGGGCTTCTTATTTGCAGTGGCTTCTCTTGTTGCAGAGCACAGGCTCTAGGCGCACGGGCTTTAGTAGTTGTGACGTGCGGGCTCAGTTGTTGTGGTGCACAGGCTTAGTTGCTCTGCAGCATGTGGGATCTTCCCAGACCAGGGATTGAACCCGTGTCCCCTGCATTGGCAGGCGGATTCTTAACTACTGTGCCACCAGGGAAGTCCCAGAAGCAGTACGGTTTTAAACATGTATATTATCCTTTTAAGAACATTTAACAAAAATTCCATTCATTGCAATTTAAATGAAAGTAGTAGAGAAACTGTTACAAAATGAATTACAAATGATACATAACAATTTCTTAAATTCTATTCCAAAAATAGAAAAACCCTATAAGGATAACACAAAACATGGTTAAGAATTGCACATGATATCATTATGCTATCTGCTATATATTCAAATATTCATGCACAATTGACTATCACATATAATGGGTAGGTAATGATTGAGCTCTGCTTTCACCTACACATTTAGCTGCATGTGGAACATGTGCATTATGGTATGTGCCTAGTGGCCAAATTTTATGAGGATATATACAGATATATTAATAGAAAGAAATGACACATTTACAAAATTTCAAATTTAATTCCAGAGATAGTAAGAAAAAGTTTATCCTGATAAAGACCCTTCAAAGGATAAACCAGACAGGATAAGACAATGTATTAGTGGTATACAATCTGCTAAATTGTGACATTATTCACATTTGAGTGTTTTAAAAATATTTTTATGAAAGTGAAATCATACCAAAATATATAGAATATTAAAAAAAACTCTATAATATTAGATTTCTCAGACTATAGCTTATAAATTCCTTATCTAAAATGGATGGGAACTTTAAAGCCTCTTTAAATTGGAATCATTGTGGTTCTTAAAAAATTTTCTATATATATCTATATATATACTTGAAGGTAATAAATTTGCCAAATTTAATGAGAATTTGAACTCTCAATTTCCCACCAGATTACCTTAGGTAGTGGCACATATTCAAAAAATTATATAGCAAGCTTTATTTAATATTTCCTAATATTTTAAAGAGGGTCAGAGGATGAGCCATAAATTAGCATTCTAAATTTGAGAAGGAAAGTGCTACAAATGTAATAAATTATAAAATGCTAAATGTATTTTGTGGGATAGAGTGCGTGAGTACTTTAAGATTCTGAGGTTTCACATACTAGAAGTCAACTTCAAAGCAGTGTAAACAAAACTGTAGACCTTATTTAGAAATGCCATCTCCATTGCCTCCCAGGTGAGTAAGTGAGAGCCTGGCTTTGAGGGTCTAGTAGAATGAGGAACTAGATGGAATCAGGGAGTGATGCAGCTCTCAATTTCCCACTTTCCAGACTCATATGGTGTCCTGCCTCTGAGTGCCTGTTTCAGTTTGTTAGCCCAATTTTCCCTGCTTCTCCATGAATATGGCAGAAGATGTGCCCTCCCCAATCCCACCCCAACTTTCCCCACCCTGTTCCCCTCCACACATGCACACCTCATTCCATAGCTGTCAAGTCTGGTATTTAGTCCCTCCATATGCAGACAATCTGAGTAACTCCACTGCTAAGTGTCCTTTCCTGGTCCCTTCAACTCTGCAGAGTCCTAGAATATAAAAAGGCTGCTGAGACACCATAGTGTGGAGTGGTCAGTGTTGGCTGGTAAGTGAGCAGTGAGTGGTTGCAGCTCTCAGGGAAAGAGCAACACTTTATCAGAGAATGTGTTTCTCCAATAGAAATAAGCAAGACTGGGAAGATGGATTCTCTATTTAATTCTTAACCAGTGAATTAATAACTTCTTACTCCCCTATAGGAATTGGGTTAGCATTGCTTGGGTAGCACTACCTCCAACATGCTTTACAAAATACAAACATCTTATTTTAAGCTTAGGTGCTCTGCAGAAATTTCTCTAATAGTGCATTGCTCTGTTATTTTGAAGAGATCATCAGAATTTTACTTTGGTTATTTTGAATTTTTGAGTTTTCATAGTAAATGAGGTTGAATTCAGGTTAAAACAATAATGAATCAAGAGTGACCCACACATATGTGTTAGCATATGGTATTTGTTTTTCTTTTTCTGACTTACTTCACTCTGTATGACAGTCTCTAGTTCCATCCACCTCACTACAAATAACTCAATTTCATTTCTTTTTATGGCTGAGTAATATTCCATTGTATGTATGTGCTACAGCAGAAACTAACACACCATTGTAAAACAATTATACTCCAATACAGATGTCAAAAAAAAAAAAAGAGTGAACCACGTGCATTCCTTCTAGTCGATGGAAGTAATTACCAAAGTTGTCTTAGAGGGAGCTTTTGATAATATTAGTAACCCTCTTGTAATATAGTTAATACTCTAGCTAGGAAAAGAAGACCACAGAGATAAACTTAACATAATAAATTCTCATCAGTGTGAGGCCTGAGGGTTTTAGGTGGGGCTTAAATAAAATCAGCCTGCAGGTAGTTATGAGATTGGAGAATACGATACCTAATATTGGTGAGACATTACAGAAGCAAAGAAGATTAAAACAACAGGGATGATGGGCTTTAGAAATACCATATGAGTAAATAAAAAGTGTAAGTCTGGATTTTTTTTGATTTGGATAGCCTCTAGTTTTAAGTAATATCCAAGGTTTCAGTAAATTATATACATAGAGGATATGAAAAAAAACACCTCAATAGAATTTCTAAAAATTATTTTCCAAATAAGGTAATCATACATAGATCAACTTCCATGGAGGCTTACTATCCAGAGACACATTCATATATTGTAGGTATAAACTTGGCATTTCAAAAGTTGATCAATACATAACTACTTTAATAATCTTCCTGTGCTTAAAGGGACAAGGGGTTGTGAATTTCAATGTTAAAGCTTCTATTACAGAGTCCATATTAGGGTTTTCACTAAGAGATTATTGACTATTTTTGGTGTAAAATATTAGGATACGTTATTTTTAAAAAGTAGATATATCTGAATACCAAAAGTGTCATTATTAGAGGTAGGGTTAATGTCAGAGACATTTCTCTTGTGCTCTCCTCAGTGAGGCCCTTAACTCTTTTAGAGGGACATTTCCCCCTCATTTCAGCCAACACCTTTATGTGCTTTTTAACATATTGCAATAGGAAATCCTCTTGCATATTGTACATTGGTGATTTCGTCAACTGAAATAAAAATGGCCAATGTGACAGCTGTTTCAGTTTTATTTGGGGACTTACTGAGAACTATAGCCCAGAAGACAGCCTTCCAGATAGCTCTGAGGAACAGCTCCGAAGAGGCAAGGGGGGAGATAAACATATACCTGATGTTGGAGAAGGGGTACTGGCAATCAAACACATCTTGGTAGAAGGTTACTACTAGTCAAGAGGCACAGATACCTTAGTTAATGATTTTAGTGTTTTTCTAAGTATGGGAAGACGCAAGAAATTGGGTTCATAAAACTTTCTCCTGCAAATATCTGTCCAAAATTCTATTTATTAGTTTTCTCAGAGCACAGAATGCCTCATTCCTGATCTCTGCCCTGAACTCCTTTCAGGGTGTTTGAAGATCAACCACTGAAGAGGCTAATGGCTCAATCCTTCTAGAGCTGGATGGCAAGTGACATTTTTAGTTGGCAGTTTGATAATACATCTTCTCCCCTAAGTGCTGACTTATGTATGTTTGATACACTATACATAGCATACAGTGCCAGGAAGGGAAGTGAATCAGGCTATGCACACCAAGGTTTTCATGGTCGGATAAATGAATGAATGAATGAACACGCATTCCACCACCAGAAAGAGCAGTTCTGATAGGAAACTGTCATTACTTATGACAACTAAAATACAATCTGATATAATAGAAAAACGAGAAACATATGCATTGTGAAAAGGGCTTTTTACACTTATCCTTTTCTACGTGACTGCCCTGAATAGAGCTCAATACCATGGAGCTCCCACGAGCTTCCACGGTAGGAGAACCACCTCGCCGTGGTGCCAGCAGCCAACCACACACAGCAACAGATGGCATTGTCTGTGGCTCCTGCCTCAGCAGGCTCCGGAGCATCCAATAGATTTCTCCTTTCTAAAAGCTTTTTTTTTTTTCTTTCCAAGCTTTATTAATGTTTGCGGCTGAATGTGATGAAAAATTGCCTCTATTATATTTAAGTCATTGATCAGCTTAACTCCTTCCAGTTCATGTGCTTCTTTAACAAAATCAGCCAAATAGCAATCTCACCTTAGCACGATTAAGCAAGGGGTATGAGATTATACAGCTTGTCAGACAGTGGAGCTGGGATTAGAACTCTCGTCTGGTTTTTAGAGTCTGTGATCTCAATTGTTCTGCAATGCACGTATCAGCTATAGCAACTCCCCTAAGTGAAAGCGACTTTAAAGGGGAGAGAGGCCATGGCAGGGAAGAGAGAGAGGGGACACCACTCCCCCATCCACTGAAACCCATTCAAGTCTCCTTCACTTAATCAGGAAATGTTTGTTTTCTATGGCCTGTGGGTTGGAAGAAGTCAGATGAGAAACTCATGATAGTGTGGTCCATGGATTTTGGAAGCTGGTAACTAAGTAATAGAGCAAGTGCTAGGAGATGGGCTGCTTCAAATGGAAGTAGGTGATGGTTTCATAGATAGTTAGCAGGAAAACATTTAGTGGAGTTTTAGGGACTGCAGTTAAACCAGTCAATCTGGAAATTATGAGTTTTTCAGGTTTCACGTTTACAGAAATTCTCAGTCCACATGCTTAATGTTGTTTTGTTTGTTTGTTTTAATTAACCTTCTTAATAAAACAGAGAACATAGCTCATTTACTTCAGAGAGTTGTAAGGTTTCTTGGAGAGAGGAATATAACATGTGTATAACTCCAGCCGAACTAGTTAATGGGAAAACCCATGGAAGTTTGCAGGAAATATTGCACTATGTAGTCAAAACAACTGTTTTGCATTCACTGTGAACTTGGTGAAATATTCTGTGCTGGGGGCTATAAGAAGATGACACAGGGCTTCCCTGGTGGCGCAGTGGTTGAGAGTCCGCCTGCCGATGCAGGGGACACAGGTTCGTGCCCCGGTCCGGGAAGATCCCATATGCCGCGGAGCTGCTGGGCCTGTGAGCCATGGCTGCTGAGCCTGTGTGTCCAGAGCCTGTGCTCTGCAACGGGAGAGGCCACAACAGTGAGAGGCCCGCGTACTGCAAAAAAAAAAAAAAGAAGTATTTACATTTACTAGGGAGGCTAAGATATGGGTAAAAATAACTGTGATGCAAAACATTTAAATTGGTAAATTAAATTACCATTATAGCCAGAATAAATATTTTTAGTAATAGGGGAAAAAAATTAATGAAATGAAAACTCAGTTGTTAAAGGTTAGGGAAGCAAAACTGATTATTAAGGCATTTCAGCAACATGATGATTAGGATGATTCAGTTTTGCACCAAGACCAATTTGACCTTACAGAAGTTAAAATCTCAGTCTCCTAACAAGACAGAAAATATCAGATGAGTAAAGAGCAATTATCAGTCGATGCCCAGTCTCTGACAACTCTAATGTTTACATAAAAAGCACATCCTCTAATGCAGTGCAGCGGTATTTTGTCAGACAGTGATGCTTGGAGGCATTACAAAGCATCTGCTACTTTAAAAAGTTGCACCTTGGCAGGCAGGTATCAAACTGAAAATTGTGGAGACAAATTTCCATTGTTTGAAAACATGCTCATTAGTATAGGGTAAAAACAAAGGCTATTTGTGACATACAGTCTTTGTTGTATAATCAGTTACTCTCTCTAATGTGCTTCCTTTACTTAGTTTAATATCACATAGATTGTGCTCAGGAATGTTTGTATGTGTGTGTGTGTGTGTGTGTGTGTTTGTGTGTGTGTTTGTATTGTTAAAGAATAATTAAAGAAGACAATTTAGGTTATACAAATTTTAACACTTCAGGAAGTAGATAGTCTTCATTCCGAGAACTGTAGAATGGGGCAAAAGACAGGAAGCTTTTATAGGACAAAGAATAAAGAAAAAGAAAGAGAAAAAAGAACAACCCTGATTGGCTAGGGTCAAACAGTCAACCTTGTTTGAGGTGAGAAGGAACAAGGAAATTAGTATAGAGCCCAGAGTTGACTTAGTGTTAGGGGATTAGCTGAGTGGATAGACTGAGTTTCTGGTCAAGCAGATCATTTACAGGGAAAGATAACTTACTTATCTTTCCTTTAGTTGCATATGTAGTTGCATATGTAGTAGTTTAGTGGATGCTGTTTAAAGAAAATTTGTCTAAAAATGAAATCGAGTTCCGTAAGCACCAAAAGTCATTTCTTTATTTTCCCGCCTCTAAGAATACATGGTTTAAACATACTTGTAATCGACAGAATGACTGAATATGCAATTTTGGTTTCTGCCACTGTAATTAGTATCTTATTGCTGTAAAAATAGATTACCACAAAATCAGTGGCTTAAAACAACACAAATTCATTATTTCACCTCTTGGGTGTGAGACTTTGGGTTTCACAGGGCTGAAATCAAGGTTTTGGCAGTGTTGTGTCTCTTTTGGAGGCCATGGGGGTGAATCTAAGCTCATTCAGTTTTTTGGCAGAACTCAGTTGCATGCAGTTTTAGGACTGAGGCCCCAGTTTCCTTATTGGCTGTCAGGGGTCGTTCTTATCTTCTAGAGGCTTCACACCTTCCTTGGTTCATGGCCCCCCTTCCTCCATCTTCAAGCCAGTAAAGGAGAGTTGAGTCTTTCTCACCTTCTGACTCCCCTCCCCTCTGCCTGTCTGTTCTGCCACATCTCTCTGCTTCCAGCTGAGAAGTTTTTCTGCTTTTAAGGTTCAAGTGATTATATTGGGCCCACGTGGACAGGCCAGGCTGCTCTCCCTATTTTAAAGTCAGTTGATTAGTAACCTCTTTCCATCAGCAAAGTGCCTTCTCAGTAGTACAGTACCAAGATCAGTGTTTGCTGAAATAACCAGGGAATCTTATAGAAACCTTTTTGTAATTTTGCCTGCCACAGTCATTTATCATTTATCTGGTGATTTTTAGAACTAAATTTAAGATATAATTTAAATAGCACCACTTAATTCATCATGCTGATACACTTAAAAAACAAACAACTTCAACATAAACTGATTATGAATGTCTTTTTTCCATGAAGAACTAATCATTCCTGAAACTTACCTTGTCAATATTTGAAAATCATGGCCTTTATAAACAGTGAAATCCGATTTGAGCCCAGGTGTTTGTAAGAAAATAATATATTTTCCTGATTCTACCTCCTGAAAATAGTATTTATGCAAGCAGGTATAAAGTCCCTTTTTTGGTTCACTTCACTAACTTGACAAACACATACATCAACTTTGAACTTTGTCCAGTTTGAGAAGGTCAAAGAAATTCCTTATGTAACTTTCACTGTACTTACTGATTATTTCACCTGAATTCATGCTAAACCTCAAAATGTTAAATGATTTGTTCAAGGTCAAATGATTTCTATTTAGAAGCCAATTCTTATATTTATTTATATACCAAAATATTTCTTGTTGTAGATCACATGTCACTAACATAGAAAATGTAATTTTTTATTTAATATTCACCTGCTCACAGAATTATTGGGTTAGTCTTATCTTTGGAGAGTTTTTTAAGATTTCTAATATTATTATAGTTACCTATAACTATAATAAGTTTCTAATATATTATAGTTACCTCTTTCCCTGGCTTGGATACTGTTCAAACTTCGTGAATGTAAATATATTTTTTCAGTCATCAAGGTTAATAAAACGTTCAGCACTGAATGAGACTAAATCTGACAATGATCAATTAAAACCTCTACAAGTGACCTTGTGACTAGCTATGTAACCTGCTAAAGTGATAAATTTGTTTTACTTCAGCTACCCATGATTTTAACAAAAAGACCCCCCAAAAAAGTCTTATTAATGCAAAGTTTATCAAATGTTTCTTTTTCTTGAAATTCCAAGATTGTTTTATTTTTTTACTAGAAAGTGGTGTATGAGCTTTTCTATGTAGCTACGTTTATTTTATCTGCATCTTTTTAAAAAAAATTAATTGTGATCATGATCTTTCCAGTATTTTTAGACACTTTTAGCTCTTATATAACACCTAACTTATTTTAGATATTACAAACTTATATATTCAAATGGTCTGCAATTTTTATTTTTTCTTTAAAAGTGAAAATCACATTACTTCACATCCTTTTCTAGTTTACTCATCCATTTATCTGGTATATATTGGGCAACTATGTTGTGTTGGGGCCACAAAATGAAAAAGATGAAATTCCTGCCTTCATAGCATGTACATTCTAATGAGGAGAGAAATAACAAACAGATAAAAAATTATTTCGGTTTCAGAGAGTTTAATTGCTATGGACAAAATAAAGCAGAGTAAACAGTGAGAGAACCAAGGGGGACTGGTGTGCTGTTTTACAGAGGAGGCTGGGAAGGGGGTGGAGGAGATCTGAATGCTGCGGACACTTGAGTCAGGAGAAAAGAGTGGGGGAGAGCTTCACGGGCAGAAGGTCAGCAGGTGACAGTCCTGAGGTGGGAGTGAGCTTGGAGGCATAAGGTAACAAGCAGCCCGAGTAGCTGGGCAGGGAAGGTGATAGAAGGCTAAGAGAAGAACAGGCCCAGCCCAACACTCTTTAGGACTGGAGCTAGAGTGCAAATGAGGGTGCCAAATCATATGTCTAAATATGTCTGAATATTTGAAAGTTATACTCCAAGCTATACTCGTGGCCTGGCCAGCATCCCCACCCGGAGGTCAAAGGTGACTTTTCCTGCCTCTTTGGCCAGGCCTGGCATCCACAAACCTCATTGAGAGCGCTAATGGTTTGAGCCTGGGCAGGGGAGAAGGGGGGCTGCACGCAGGGCTCCTCGATGGTGATTAGACTCACCTGAACCCAAGCAGGAGCTGACCTGGTGCAACTCCCCAGAAAGCCAAAATGAGGCAGGTTTTCCTCATCATGCTTAAATTTTCTGACGTGGCATTTCTAGGCTGCTTTAAAAGCCTTCCCAAAGTGCCTCACTTCAGAGCAGGTAGCAAGTTATCTGAAGTCCTTGCCGTCTTGGATGACTTGGGAGACCCTCAGCTTTAAACAGAGGTAAGCATTTTTTCCCTCTGTCCTAACTCGTCATCTGGCACACCCTCTCCTCTAAGTCCTGTTTGACAGTTAACTGAACTTTCAAAAAATGTTCTAAGGGGATAAAAAGAAAAAGAAAAAACCTTGTGGTTTGATGTTTGTGAAGTACATCACTTGCAGGGGGGTCCAAGGGCAATACTGAAGACAAGGATTGAGAAGTTGTCAGGCTATGCATTTTAAGTCTGTGTTGGAAATTCAAATATTAATTTTCATGCAATAGGATGTGTTTGGAGGGTTGAATCTAGACTTAGGTTGAAAGTTTGTTTTGTAGGGTTCCTTGAATCAAAATGTTTCCTCATTGTGTGTTGGCAAATTGCATGTTTCCTTTCTAGCAATCCTGACTTCATTTACGGTGAGTCGTTGCATTGTATCTTTGGTGATTATAGGCTGTGAATTCCTTATTGGTGGGACTTAAATCTGTGGATACTTTTTAAAAAATTTTAAGTGGTATCAAACTTAGAAAAATGTTGGAACTATGGCACAAATAAAACTCTTCATTTTCCCCATCTGAGGGTAGGGTGTCAAAATCAAGCTCCATCAATTACAAATACTTTATATTTCCTACAAACAAGAATATTGCCTTATGTAATCATGAAATAAGCATCATATTCAGGAAATTAACATTTATACAGTACAGCTATTGATACTCAGAAGGATACATGAAATTGAGATTATGGAGAGGTTACAGTTATTAGATCATTGGTTCAACATTGGAGTTAGCAGCTGAAGTAAAGAAGACAAGGGTATGGAAGGAGAGTAATCAGTAGAACTGATAGACCAGAGAACGAAAGGTTTGTCTATACTTGTCTTGAAATCACTTATGATAGAGCATTATGATAGAGCTAAACTCATGAAGAAATCAGAAGAGATAATCTAGGGGTTAGATAGATAAAAGAAAAATTTATGGAGTAGTTGGTGACATAATATGATAACATGAGATTCAAAGATGAATGTGTTGTCCTTAGAGACAAGAAAGAAAGTTCTAAAAGTCTTTAAAGGGGTATCATGGGCAGCTACAGAGGAACAGGGCTATGCGGAGAAGACACAGCCACTGCTTGACAGGCTCGCAGGGAAAGCAAAGCCTTCAGGAGAGAGTCAGGAGTATCTTGAACAAAAAGACAAAAAGAATGATTTTCTTCCTTGAATTACCTTAAATAACTGCGATCCCAATTGTGCTGTAATACTATATTTTACTCAGTACTTCTTTTATTTTGTATTGAGAGATTTGTAGGACATCTAGATAGCCTTAGTTTCAGAAATTTTCTGAAGTAGAGAGGGAGAAAAGGGTAGAGATGGGGGCGGGGGAAGGAGGGAGGGAGGGGACAGGGTGATGGAGTTTCTTTATGGAAATAGTACCAAAGAGTAGAACTAACTGCATTTTATTCACAGCTCTTAAAATCACTATATATTTGGGACATGAAGTCCCCCTTTATTTTTTTCTCACTTTAACTCCAGACCGTCAATCAAGTCCTGTATTTTCTATCTCAAAAATATATTCAGTGAGCTTCTCTCCAGCTCTCACCTGCCACCACTCTAGTCTAACCAGCATCGTCAACTGCATCCTTACTGCTCTTCCTGACTCCAATTTTAACAACTTCAATTTATTCTCCACATATTAGGCAGCTTAATAGAAACGCATCAAATTCTGTCACGTCTTAGACTTAAACCCTTCTACTGCTTCCCACTCTCCTCAGGATAAATTTAAACTCTACCATGGACAGTAAAATATTACATGAAATGTCTGCCCACTTCTCCAGTGTCATTTTCTTGCCATTTCTCCATAGCCTCCAACAATTCAGTCGCATGGACTCCCTGTCAGCTTTTAATGTATTCCACACTCTCCACAGTACAGAAATCGTCACACATTTTACTTTTCTCTCTGTTCCTCTCTCCAACACACATACACATGCCGGTCCTCATTCTATTCATGTCTAATTGCTTTGCATACTTTTGAGTCCTTTTTTTATATGTAGCATTATTTGAGAGGTCTTTGCTTGCTATTTCTTCAGTCAGTTACTGGGTTATTCTCTACCTCTGCTTTCAGTGTGTTTTCTTCATAATTCTCTCTCTCTCTCTCTCTCTCACGCGCGCACACATGCACATTTGTTATGTGATAAGTTTATTGTCTACTTCCCATAGAGGAGTAAGCTGGCAAAAGGCAGAATCCATGTATGTTTCATTAATTAACAAATGCCTCGTGTCACAGACCTGGTACTTAATAAATGGTTACTGAATGATTGAGCGAATTCAGTCGTCTGGGTAGGCGGTGATTTAGGGAGTGAAAGAGTTTTCAAAATGAGGCCGTACTACATGTAATGGAAGCAAAAAAGAACAAAACTATGAAGGACTATTTGATAAGACTTTGTTACTACTATAAATGGAGTAGAAATAGAAATATATGTTTATTCATGTACTTATTCACTAAATTTGTTAGAATATTTATTAAACCCTCCCTGACAGTGTGTAAAGCATGTTAATGAATACGTTTTGAGCCTCTGTCTCTTAGAACATAATTTTCGTGAGATACCGAGCCCAAGAAATATTAAAAATACTCATCAGAAATAAGTTTAGACATCTTGTCCTGGATTTATAGTTTTGAGATTTGAAAGCTGAAGTCCAGAAATGGATAAAATCACTGATATTAATCTGCATACAGAGAAGTGATAAAATCTTATGACAACAAATATTCATTAGCCAGGAGAGTCCATCAAACAAACTGAGTTATGACATTACATACGAACATAGTTGCATGTGTACCTAGTAACAAGGTATTATCAGTCATGATTATTGATTAAAACAATGAAGGTGAGCTCTGTAACTTCAGAAGAAACTAAGTGATTGCAAGGTTATTGAATGGCTATCCAAAATGATTAGAAATCCGGAGAACCTGGCTTAGGAAACTGAAGACTCGAATAAACCTAAAACCTTGAGAATTAGCCAGGGTAACAAGTAGGATAGCAGGCTGTCCACGCTGGTGGGCTGACTTCTGCACGCTCACCTGCTGCCTCTCCCTGGGCTTAGCTTCCACCTCCAGTCCCCTAGGAATACCTCTGCTTGGTTTTGTCCACTTTTGCTAAATTTGGTCTCAGGCTGGTTCTTTGCAAGACTTACTTGCTTCCCTTTTAACTGTTTAGGTAAAGGAAAGGTGTTCTTGACTCTCATCAAGGACACAACACAATGCGTGCTTACCCTGCAAATAGAAAGAATGCAGACACTGGCAACCTTCAAATGAGAACTGTTCACTGCATATATTATAATATTTCTGCATTTTTGATCAGTAAAATTGTAATGCCTGAGTAACTTATTTGCATTGGCATGGATTAGTTTCATGAGAGCAAGGAAAATTGTAGCCAGTATTTACTGGGCTTGGACCCTCACCATTAAGTTTCCAAAACTGCAGCTATCAAGATACCAAATCCTCAGGCTTGTATTGACTTTTCCTCCCCATGGGAACCCACAGTGAAAGATCTTCTAATCTTATACTTTCCTCAATAAATATTCAGAGTAGCTACCACATGCCTAATTTAAAAAACTCCCTAATTGATGAAGGTCACTGGTTGATGTTCCAGTCTCGTAAATTACTAATTGTTCATAGTATAAGAGAGCAAAGGCTCTGTGGAAATAATAGCCTATGTCGGACACATGGCTCTAGCTTTTATGACGGTCAAATGGATAGGAAAAATTATAATGGCACCTAAGCAGCTGCTGAAACTAACTGTATCAATGATCTGTGAACCAAGCCATGCTTTTGTGATGGACTGTTACCACTTCAGTGACATAATTATGGACTATAAGGTCAAACATTTACTTTCTTTAAAGAGCACCTAAGTATAAAAGTATGCATTGCCTTATAGCATTTTAGGATGTTATTGAGTAGAACCATATCTCCTTCAAATGTAAAAAAATAAGTGGAACAGATATAACTCAAAAGGCATTTACTGTGGTACTTTTCCGTAGCATGAGAAAAGTTACCCTTTTCACAGGATTTGCAGTTTGCAAATATTGCTTCTTAATAAAGCATAACACTTATTTGTTTCAGGTCTAAAGGAACCACATAATAGGCATAAATCAGATAAATGCTCTTTTACCCTGGGGCCCTCTTCAGGGGATATCTATCGATGGAGGTCTGTGACAATGGACACATTCCAGGAGCTCATGAGTCTTATCTGCTAAATATAGTAGGCAATGGAGTCAAAGATCAATAAAAAGATTAATGGTTTTAATTACCCCTATGTAACCAGTTGTGGGTAAAATTTTACTCGCTGCTTGCACTGAGGATAACACACCATAGTCAACTTTCCAGTAAAGCTAATTTGACTTTCTGCTTGGTAAATTGCCCGTTGACAATCCTGTAATGAGCCTGCTCTGTGTGTGACTGAATACTGAGCGTGCTTCCACTTTCTAAAGTCTGGGGGAAAAGGCCATAAAACTGATGAATGACACATAAACAATTTCCTTGTGAAAAATACTAGGAAATAAGACAATTTCCAGGCAAATGTTTCCCGGCTTGAGCCATGTGGAACAGCAAAAGAGTACCAAATGAGTGTTGTATTTATGGAGCTGCGTGAGCAATTCTAATGAATACTGACAAATGTCTTCCAAAGATATATGGAGTAACTGACAAATTTTCTTTTTGACAAAAGGACAAAGACAACAACTTCAGTCTATGTGATTTGATTATGATTATTGATGTTTAGAGAGAAAACTACTTCATAGCCAATGTATGTAATTGTAAATCCACATTCCAAGAGTAAGTGGGTCTCTGAAAGGTCTCTATCAGTTCTTTTTAAATTATGCCCTGAGTGTGTCATCAGCTTATCGTAATAATTCCTGGATTAGCAGCTTCTGTATAAGGAATCAAGGCACTACATCATAATATCAAAATTCCATCAAGGAGAATGAATAGAATCATAGGTATAACTTTGTTAGTTTTTATTTTAGTTTTAGTTCTGGTGGTGCAGAGGATAGATAGGGCTATGGTGTTTTTTTTTTTTTTCCTGAAGCCATCTTAAAACTATTCATTTTATCGCATTCGTCTGCTCAATTTTTATTAGCTATACTCTTCTCAATTAATATAATTAGAATATTTTCAATATAGCACTAAATTAGGTGGTGAAAAGCAAATGTTAATCTATTGAATACAAATGCTTAGGAGTGTCTGTGCTGGGGGTATAAGTTCAGAGGGCCAGTCAAACCACAAGTAATGAGAGACCAGGGAATTACATTGCACAAATACATAAGTGTGATTTTGTTTTTCTTTTTAAATACCACGTTAAAGGAAAATAAAGATTCTGTAGAGCAATCCAATTATTTCCAAACTGGACTCTCTTATTTGCTCAATGAAGCTACCAACATCATGTGACACAAGTATAAAACTGACTACTTTGAAACTGTTCTTTATTTCTGAAGACATGAAATGAGTATCTGGTGTGTTACCATCTCTGAAAGCAAATGTTTACACGGAGTTTGGGGTGCAAGATATTTATGAGGGTTCAATTCTCATGAAGGGAGAAGAAGAAGGATTAACCAGGGGAAGATGTCAAACTTTTGTATACAGGCACAATAAAACTCAATCAAACTGGTGGGGAGTTTAGGAATAAGTATTTTCTGTCAGAGTTACCCCTCTTTCTTACCCTGGTTTTGCTCAGTCACAAAATGTGTGCTGCCTGGGGAAGTTCATGACCTTGGGCTAGGTCTGTAGCTGAGGCAGACCTCTGAAGACCTAATGGGTCACAGCGGTTTCCTGGCTACACTTCTTACAGGTGGGCTGCAGGTCCTTACTTGGAGGAGGATCTGGGCAGCACATCTCCATCTATCACAGCCCACTCCATGTACTGCCCAGATGTGCTACTCCCCACAAATTCAGGGGACAGTTCCATCAGGATTCCAGTGGATCTTTCATCCTGAAAGGAAACTTAAAAGAGGGAGGTCATTAAGACAAGACGGTTCTCACTATGCAGTTGAATTTGGCAGCGAGATGGATTTTGTGTCCCTTCCCCATTGTGCATTCTAGATTCCCCCTTACCCACAGCTACCACCGCTGTCTGCTTTACTGGCTTCCTTGATAATTCTCATCCCTGAGTCAACTGAGCCCCTAGTCACCATGACTTTCTCAAGATAGGTTGCTCTACCTGTTCATTCAGAGTCGTTTTAGGCAAGAGTACCAAAGTGCTCACACGTGTTTCTTGCTGCTTCCATTGTGTAGGAGCATCCCTGTCTCCTGCCAAAGATCAAGGTCAATTACTCTGCAAAGATGGTGATTCTCTTTTTACTTTCTGGTCTCTGAAAAGAAGAAATGTAAACTACCTATATAGCACTAGTAGTTTTATTTCAAATAAATCACTCTGTTCCCTGGAAAACATGTGCCTCTGGGGGACCAGGACCTCTAACACCTGAGCCCAGAGTTGTGGGGGCATGAAACATGTAATCTCATAGGGAGACACTGGGAATGATAAGTGAGGCAATTCCTGCTTCACTGCTTGATTCCAGACTGGAGTAGCCCTCCTGTTGGGAACCTAGTGCCATTTAAAGGATTTTGAATCAATCAGTACACAGCATCTGGGAGAAGAGTACCCCATCCTCATAGAGTACTGCCTTCATGCTGACTCTTTAGCGGTGCTGTCAGCTGGTCATTTTATTGTTCTATCAGACCAGCAGCTTCTGGGTGGTAGGGCAAAACAGTGGAGCCTGTGTTCATGAGCCATCTCTAGGACCTCCTTTGCTATAACGTGGATTGCTGGTGTCTTTGATGTTATATGGAATCCCATACCATGGGAACAAGCACCCTTTAATCCCTTGGGAACAAGCACCCTTTAATCCCTTGGGAATGTTGACAGATGCCTTCCAGGCAGTAGGCAAACCCTACCTGAATTGCATGTCTATTCAGGTCACAATAGTATCAGGGCCTTCCAGGAGGGAAGAGTCAATTTACCACAATTTGGCCTTTTGGTCTTCTCAAGAAATGGTGTCTAAACAATACTAATAATTTGTGTTATTTAAGAAAAAAAAAAGACACCTAAAATAAAAGTCAAAAGTAACATGTGTTTCCATCCCTGTAGTATCAAGAAAAGGAGGAATGATAATTAACTTTATACTTTGTTATGAATGCATGTTAATACTTATTGAAACCACTTAAAATGTAAGGTTTTCAAACTGATTTAAAAAATGAAATGAGAAGAGAAAATAATTAAAAAAACACAAGGAGGAAAGGCAACAAGAACATGAGTAAAATAGAAAGCATAAGATGTTAGAAAAACACAAATATAGCAATAATCACAATCCATGTAAATTGAATATCTTCAGTTAAAATATGACAATGACTAGACTAGATGAAAATGCACACATACACACAGAGAAACTATATGCTGTTTACAAAAAAATACGTAAAACTAGAGGCACAGAAATATTGAAAGGGCAAGAAAAGCAAACAGTATTTCATGAAAAGAAATATTGAAAGAATTCTTATGTAACTACTGTTATATAAATATACTATATAGTTTAAGGAAAAAATGGGTAAAAAATAATTATTTCCTGAGAAATATGTACACTATTAAACATGTATGTATCTGTGAAATAGTAACAAAATACATAAATTACATATTGGCAGAACTAAATAAATATTCGTAGTGGGAGAAATCAGCAACACACCATAAAGTAGAATTAGATTTTTTCAAATAAGATAGTCCTGGCGAACATATAAAGTAAACTATTAGAGAATGCATATTATGAACAAATATGGAAGTAAAGATTTTGGCCTTGTATATTTTTTTCTTTAAGTTTTCAAGGGGAAATTTTGAAATGTTTAAATAATCCAAATATTTAGAACTTTAAAAATCATATTAATACAACCACTTAGAAAATATGGAATTTAAAAAATTCTCTAATTCTCCAAAAACAAATCTCCAAACTATGGAATTAAAAAAAATCCAAATAACTACAGAATTAATAATGAAATTATCACATATAATTTTATGCTGATGTTAGCAAAACTTAGATGAGAAAAAGTCTGACAATTAGTAAGCTAAGCACTGAATTATATAGGTACAAAAGGAGTCATAGAGTAACCTTCAATACTATGAATTGTAAGCATGAATGAATACTGAATGTTAATAAGATGAAAGTAATATAAAGCAAAGAAAAATCACAAATCTAAAGGTTGGTTCTGAAACACATGCAATTAAAAACCTTGAAAATCTTATAAAAAATAGAGTTCAATTGGGCATATACCCTGAGAAAACCATAATTCAAAAAGAGTCATGTACCACAATGTTCATTGCAGCTCTATTTACAATAGCCAAGACATGGAATCAACCTAAGCATCCATTGACAGATGAATGGATAAAGAAGATGTGGCACATATATACAATGGAATATTACTCAGCCAGAAAAAGAAATGAAATTGAGTTATTTGTAGTGAGGTGGATGGCCCTAGAAGCAGTCATACAAAGTGAAGTAAGTCAGAAAGAGAAAAACAAATACCGTATACTAACACATATATATGGAATCTAAAATAAAAGGTTCTGAAGAAACTAAGGGCAGGACAGGATAAAGATGCAGATGTAGAGAATGGACATGAGGACACAGGGAGGGGGAAGGGTAAGCTGGGATAAAGTGAGAGAGTGGCATGGACATATATACACTACCAAATGTAAAATAGATAGCTGGTGGGAAGCAGCTGCATAGCACAGGGAGATCAGCTGGTGCTTTGTGTCCACCTGGAGGGGTGGGATAGTAAGGGTGGAAGGGAGATGCAAGAGGGAGGAGATATGGGGATATAGGTATACGTATAGCTGATTCACTTTGTTATACAGCAGAATCTAACATGCCATTGTAAAGCAATTATACTCCAATAAAGATGTTAAAAAAATAGTTCAGAAATAAACAATATTAGAAGTTGACATAAATATGTATATATGTATATGTATTCAACAGAGATGCAGTTAGTAGTTTATTAAAAATTACATTTTAAATTTGAATCTTAGATGAAATAGAATTATTCCTTAAAAAGTCAACTTTGCTCAAAAAGAAATAGGAAATCTCTATAAACATACAACCATTAGAACTATTGAATTGTAGGTAAAATACATTTTTAGTGCAAAATATTTTAAAAGAATACCAGGCCTAGATGATTTTATAGATTTCTACCAAAAAGCAGTAAATATAATTTCAAACTTAATCAATTTTAAAAAAATGGATAAAAGGAACTCTTCCAAATTTTATGTAGTCAATATAACTTTAATATCAAAACTGACAAAGATAATAGAAGGCAGGAATATTACAGCCTACTCTCATTGAATACAGATGCAAAAACATTTATAATAATACAAAGTAAAATACAGCATGTATTAAAATAAAACATAGCATGACCAAGTTGGATTTCTCTGCTAGTGCCAGGTTGGTTTAAATTTAAGAAAATCAATATTGTAATTAGCCACATTAATACATAAAAATCAAAAAGTGATGATAATTTCAATGGTTATACTAAAATCATTAAATAAAATTCAGCATCCATCCTTAATAAGTTCATAGCTTAATCAGAATAGAAGACTTCATTTTTTAATTTTTGAATTTAGTTTTTTATACAGCAGGTTCTTATTAGTTATCCATTTTATACATATATGCACTAATATGTCAATCCCAATCTCCCAATTCATCACACCACCACCACCACCCTCAACACTTCCCCTACTTGGTGCCCATAGGTTTGTTCTGTACATCTGTGTTTCTATTTCTGCCCTGCAGACCAGTTCATCTGTACCATTTTTCTAAGTTCCACATACATGTGTTAATATATTATATTTGTTTTTCTCTTTCTGACTTCACTCTGTATGACAGTCTCTAGGTCCATCCACATCTCTACAAATGACTCAATTTTGTTTCCTTTTATGGCTGAGTAATATTCCATTGTATATATGTACCACATCTTCTTTACCCATTCACCTCTTGATGGGCATTTAGGTTGCTTCCATGACCTGGCTGTTGTAAATAGTGCTGCAATGAACATTGGGGGGTGCATATGTCTTTTTGAATTATGGTTTTCTCTGGGTATATGTCCAGTAGTGGGATTTCTGGGTCATATGGTAATTCTATTTTTAGTTTTTTAAGGAATCTCCATACTGTTCTCCATAGTGGCTGTATCAATTTACATTCCCACCAACAGTGTAAGAGGGTTCCCTTTTCTCTGCACCATCTCCAGCATTTGTTGTTTGTAGATTTTCTGATGATGCCCATTCTAACTGGTATGAGGTGATACCTCATTATAGTTTGGATTTGCATTTCTCTAATTAGTGATGTTGACTAGCTTTTTATGTGCTTCTTGACCATCTGTATGTCTTCTTTGGAGAAATGTCTATTTAGGTCTTCTGCCCATTTTTTGATTGGGTTGCTTTTTTTCTATTATTGAACTGCATGAGCTGTTTATATATTTTGGAGATTAATCCTTTGTCCGTTGATTCATTTGTAAATATTTTCTCCCATTCTGAGGGTTGTCTTTTGGTCTGGTTTGTAGTTTCCTTTGCTTTGCAAAAGCTTTTTAGTTTCATTAGGTCCCATTTGTTTATTTTTATTTCCATTACTCTAGGAGGTGGATCAATAAAGATCTTGCTGTGATTTTTGTCACAGTGTTCTTCCTATGTTTTACTCTAAGTGTTTTATAGTGTCCAGTCTTACATTTAGGTCTCTAACCCATTTTGAGTTTATTTTTGTGTATGACATTAGAGAGTGTTCTAATTTCATTTTTTTACATGTAGCTGTCCAGTTTTCCAGGCACCCATTCCTTTTCTTTTTCAACCCATTCCTTTTCTTTTTATTCTCTGATTCCTGTGGCTAGGACTTCTAAACTATGTTGAATAATAGTGGCGAGAGTGGACATCCTTGTCTTATTCGTGATCTTAGAGGAAATGCTTTCAGTTTTTCACCATTGAAACTGATGTTTGCTGTGGGTTTGTCCTATATGACCTTTAATATGTTGAGGTATGTTCCCTCTATGCCCACTTTCTGGAGAGTTTTTATCATAAATTGGTGGTGAATTTTGTCAAAAGCTTTTTTTGCATCTATTGAGATGATCATATGGTTTTTAATCTTCAAGTTGTTAATATGATACATCACATTGATTGATTTGTGTATATGAAGAATCCTTGCAGCCCTGGGTTAAATCCCACTTGATCTTGGTGTTTGATCCTTTTAACGTGTCGTTGGATTCTGTTTGCTAGTATTTTGTTGATGATTTTTGCATCTATATTCACCAGTGATATTGGTCTTGCAATTTTCTTTTTTGTAGTATCTTTTTCTGGTTTTGGTGTCAGGGTGATGGTGGTCTCATAGAATGAGTTTGGGAGTGTTCCTTCCTCTGCAATTTTTTGGAAGAGTTTGAGAAGGATGGGTGTTAGCTGTTTTCTAAATATTTGATAGAATTCACCTGTGAAGCCATCTGGTCCTGGACTTTTGTTTGTTGGAAGATTTTTACTCAGTTTCAATTTCATTACTTGTGATTGGTTTGTTCATATTTTCTATTTCTTTCTGGTTCAGTCTTGGAAGGTTATACCTTTTTAAGAACTTGTCCATTTCTTCCAGGTTGTCCATTTTATTGGCATAGAGTTGCTTGTAGTAGTCTCTTAGGATGCTTTGCATTTCTATGGTGTTTGATGTAACTTCTCCTTTTTCATAGAAGGAGACTTCTAATTGTTAAATTCCACAATGTAGAACAAGCATCATACTTAAATAATGAAGGTTAAAAGACTTAGCAGGTATTTTTTAGCTAATCTGAAACTATCACTAAATAAGAGATAAATTAGAAAGTATGAAATAGAGCCCTCATTAGTTGTTAATTACATGACTAGGTTTAGCAAAAATGTGAAGTGCAGATTTATTTTCAAAATTAATGAAAAGAGCTTAGAGTTCTGTATAAAAGCTCATTATAGACAAGTCAGTTGTATTCATTTTTATGTATCCTCAGGAAAATATTAAAAATGTAAAATTTTAAAATGCCATTTAAAATAACTACTCATAAAATAAAGTAAAACTAAATCCAACAAAAGCTGTATTAAAATAGAATTATTAAGTCTTCACTGAAAGACATAAATCCTGTGGTAACCAGCCTCTGAAAATTACCTCAGTGAGCCCCTCCTCTTGATAAACATATGTATTGTAATCCCATCCCTCATTTCCCAGCGAAGGTCTATGTGACCAGTGCATATGGTAGACATGCTAGTATATTTCCTCCAAGTTTAGATTATAAAAGACCTTGGCTTCTGTCTTGGGTGATCTCTTGCTTTCCCTCTTGGATCACTTATTCTGGATGAAGCCAGCTGAGTCATTTGTGAGTAGCCCTATGGATACATAAGGAAATAAAATGTCTAACAGCCAGCTAAGAACTAAGGCCTACCATCAACCATGTAAGTGATCCCGGAAGCAAATTTTCTAGCTACAGTCAAGTTTTGAGATGGCTTCTGTTCTGATAGCTCAACTGCAACCTAGTAAGAGGCTCTGAGACAGAAACACCAGCTAAGCCACTCTTGATTCCTGATCTTCAGAAGCCATATGAGATAATAATTGTTGCTTTAAGAAGCTAAATTTTGAGATGTTTTAGCTGGGCTTGATCATGGATTTGTGGGCAACTGGTAGTTGAGTTTCTCATTTCCATTTCTTAAAGTAGACTTGCTATTGACATGAATGATGTGCCTCTTATCATTTAGCTGCTAGCCTTGGTTTGTTCATATGGTAGTGGTCACAAGTTTCCAAGGAGTAGCACCTGCACGAAGAGAGGTCAAGACTTATCATGAAAGCATTTTGCAAGCTTCTGTTTGCTTCATGATTTTAAAAGAGCAATGTATTGGGGTTCTCTGAGAAATAGCACCAATGGGGTGTGTATGTGTATTAGTAGATTGATTGATTGAAATTTGTTCATACAGTTATGGAGGCTGGCAAGTGCAAATCTGCAGAGTGGGCCAGCAGGCTGGTGACCCAGGGGAAAACTCATGTTGAAGTTCAGGTTTGATGTCTCCCTGCTGCAGAATTCTCTCTTGTTCAGGGGAGGTCAATCTTTCATTCTCTTCAGATTTTCAACTGATTGGATGAGGTCCACTTACATTACGGAGGACAATCTGTTTACTCAAAAACCACGTATTTAAATGTCACTCTCATCCGAAACCACTCTCATAGAAACATCCAGAATAATGTTTGACCACATAACTGGGCACCATGTCTTAGCCAAGATGACACAGAAAGTTCACTCTCACAGTCAAATTGGCCAGAAAACCTGATATAGTGAAGGGCAGATTCTTCCTTTTCATGAGAAGAATTAAAAGTCACATTGCAAAAGAATACACCATATAGGAATGGGAAAATGTGTGGCTATTTTGGAGGTAATATACCACAGAATGGTAAATGATTCAGTATTATGGTTATGTCAGTGAGGGAGAACAGGGGGGTGAGCAGAGAGGATGCCTATGTGTACTGGTAATGTTTTACCATAAATCTGGGTGGTAAATATATGAGTGCTTGTTGTATTTTGTACCTTAAATGTTTGTAACTATGAATATTTATGGGTGAATATTCATATACGTGCATATTTTGATATTATAACTTATAATAAGAAATGTCTATCTGGCACAGAACTCATAAAACCATTGGAATTTCCTAAATGATGAATAAAGGTATCTTTTGTTAATGAGGTGACGTTTGGAAAGTGTCTAGGTAACCTAAGGTTGTGGGTTGGTTGCCAGGGGAACCAACCACATAATTAGAGTGTTAAAACTTACAGTCCCCTCTTCCCCACCTTCAGGGTGGGGAGAGGGCCTGTAGGTTAAATCAGTTGACAGTGGTGAATGATTTAGTCAATTATGCTTATGTAATGAAGCCTCCATGAAAACATAAAAGAACAGGATTTGGAGAACTTCTAGGTTGGTGATCATGTGGAGATTTGGGGAGAGTGGTTCACTGGGAGAGGGCATGGCAGCTCTGTGCTCTTTCCCCCTACCTTTCTCTATGCACTTCTTCCATCTGGCTGTTCTGAGTTATATCCTTTTATAATAAACTGGTAATCTAATAAGTAAAATTTTTCTCTGAGTTCTAGCAAACTAAACAAACCCAAGAAGGGTGTCTTTGGAACCTCCATTCTCTAGGTGGTTGGTCAAAAGCACAGGTGACAACCTAGACTTGCACTTGGCACCTGAAGTGATGGAGGGGAAGTCTTACAGGTCTGAACCCTTAACTTGTGGGATCTGATGCTATCTCCAGGTGGAGAGTATCAGAATTGAGTTGATTTGCAGGACACCCAGCTAGTATCCAAGAATTTCTTGGTAGTGTGGAGAAAAACCCCCACTCATAAAAATTACTGATCATAATTGTATACATATGTATACAATTCAAAATCAAAATGTCATGGTCTATATTACCCTTTCATTATACTGTAGGGAAGTTTTGATTTTAGATTAAGCTATTTCAGATATTATAGCTTGTTCAGAATTTGTCACTATGAAGTTAAGTCCTGCGTTTGCAGGACACATATTTTTTATATACTATTATAGTAGAGTTTACATCATATGCAGAGATCTTTGTTTTCAAGTCACATAATGCTAACTTCAGTAAAGACAAAACATACACATGTGCACATGGTATTGTGCTAGCCTTTATTTTTTTAAAGTTTTGTTTATGAAATATTGAAGATGTCTTCACAAAGGCACCACCTTTCCTAATTAGATGGCTGGTTCAAAACAGGCACATTTTAAAGTAAGAAATAGAGACTTATTACTCAGAAATTCTTGTTTGAACCAGGTGCAAGTATATAAAACCTAAATTAAGCATGTAGGTAGATTGTGTGACATTGATATGGGATACTTAAGACATAAATAATTGGGTTCTTTATTTTGAGGTAATTAATGTTAACAGAAATGTGATTGAAATACCAGAGACCATGCCTATTTTAGTAACTAGAGACTACATGCCATTATGAATGAGACTAACTGGTAGTGAGATGCTCAGTTTCAACCACTGAGTTACAGAAAGACTTAAGCAAATCACTCAGCTTTCAGGGCCATGATTCCCCCATTTTGAAAATCAAATTTCTGATCTGATCTTTCTCGCAAAGAGTCTATGGGTTATGATTTTTCATTCGTATGAAAAGATTGACTTTCTGACTCTGTCATAGGCTGTCATATCACTCACTTCTAATCAGGAGAAGATTTTCACTGTAAATAGCAAGATATTTTACTTCTAATTTTCTAGCATTTAAAACTCAAATGGTACTTAGGGAAACTTCTGTAGATAAGTTACCACTCCTTAGAATCTGTCATTGATTTATTTTTCACACACACTATCTCTTCTAAAGCAGTGAGAATTTTTCAAATTCTGTGATTCTTTTCAAGTTATTTGAAGGTGGATGTAAATGAAACCAAGGTGTGTATCTGTTTGTATTTTTCATGTAATAGTCATAATTTCATGGTATACATATTTGTTGGTAGATGAAAATTGCATACTATTCTTCCATCTAGTTTATTTACTGGGCAACCAGTCAAAATTCTATTTTGTACCATAATGTTGTGTTTACAATCTATGTATTCTGTCCTAGCTAGAGAAGTTTATTTATTTTTTTCTGGGAAGGAAATGCATCCTTGTGGAAAAAAAAAAAAATTGTAAAAAAGTTTAAAACTTTTTAAAGTATTTTTTTTTTAAAGTGGGAAAGCAAATTGAATATTGAGGTGCTGTTGCCCAAGGGCAATTGCAACATGTTTTGGGATAAAGAGAAGAATATAAACAATTAAAGATTATGAAACTCAACCAGGGTTCTGAGCTCATAACCTTCCAAAGTGTTTGGAATGAGAGGTAGTAGTATATTGTTGGTAAGAACCTGAACACCATAGCCAGAGTGCCATGGTAGGGCTTAAAATAGTGTCTTACATTATAACTAACAACCATGCATGATATTGCCAAATTGATGTCCAAATGGACTCAAAAGCAAAAATGTTGAAAGACAGGCAAATACGTGTTTATCAGACTATATAAAACATTTATTTTTATATACTTCATTTAGATATATACAATCAAAATACTCTAAGAAATAGCTGCAGAATAAACAGAAATATACCGTATGGGGGTAATGCAACATAACCACCCTAGTTATGACAGCTGGCACAGTCTGGAACAAGGCTCGCCTTACCCAATAATGACTGACTTGTACTCAAAGGGGAAGTTTTTATGTTGCTTTTTCATTATTTTATACTTGCTAGAAAAATATATAACTTAATAGACTTGTCTGTTTAAATAAAGCATTTTGATCACAGACCTAGTGACAAAGATTAACATCTGCTTGAGACACATTTCCAGAGTAATCTCAGGGATCAGTGATCAAGGC